>NC_081271.1:0-600625 GCF_030490865.1 Poecile atricapillus
GGAGGTCGATCCATCCGCATCTGAAAGAAAGTTAGGAAAAAGGTAAAAGTGCTGCAGGGTAACTTCACAGCTCCAGACACCTTCTGCCAACATAAGAATACTACCTCGACTCCAACTACAGCCCGTATTACGAGTCTCCAATTACAAGTGCCCGGGACTTGTCCTTGAACACCTGCAACGGGGCCGGGCGGCAGGGCAGAGCAGTTCCGGACCGAATACCCCCAGACACCCGTGACACGTGAGACGAGGGGACACGACAGGGAGAGAAAACTCTCTGAGACGAGCAAGTCCTCACGAGGACCGAGAGAATGCTGAACAAGATGACCGAGGGGGGACCGAAGGCGAGCCCGCCGGGCTCGGATGACCCCGGAGGAAAAAGATGCTAACGGAACGACTTATTCCGAGAACCGCGGACACGGATGCCTGAGAATCCTGTGGCTGGAAGCCTCTGCCTGCCTTTGAATCGGCACAAGTCCTTATCCACTATAAAGAAAGATGACTGCACACAGCTGTCAACACAGCTGAGAACAAGACCTAAGAAGACATCCGATCGGATGCTTCTGAAGAGAGATGCGATTCCGACGCCTGTCCGAGCTCCCGAATCGAAACTTCGCCGGCGTCGGCCCCGGGCCGAGGAACGCAAAGATGGGAGATGACCGGAAGGACCCCGGGGTTTCTCAAAAGCCCCTGGGAGGACTAAGGCAAGAGACATGTTACGCAAGATGCGTGGAAGACACGGAAGGCACGAGAGACATGTGACGACACACCCTGGGACTGCTCTGCCCTGCCTGCCTCAGCGCTGCGAGCCAAAGTGAGGCTTTCCCTCGATGGGGCCTATGGGGTCATTTCTAGAGCCTCCCCATCCCCAAAGCTCACTCAAAAACCCAAACCGATCTGAGTCCCGACCCGCCGCCCTGCTTTGAGCCCCTCTGCGGGCTCCGCTTATCTCTCGGGTGGCTGAAGACGTGAGTCACGGCGAGAGGCCGGTCAGGGGCCAAACGAAGCCACCTCGCCGTCTGGGAAGTTCTTCTCTCGCCGGGCTGTTGTCTCAGACAAGTATCATCACCTATGATAAAGAAAACCAAATATAAGTGCAGAATCTTAGTGGCATATTCACCAAAACCCAACTATGCTCCTACTCACCGTCTCTTAGGAACGCCCGGGTCCTCGGGCCGCACGCTTCAGCCACGCTCCGAGGCGGACGCCGTCGTCGCGGGGCACGCCTAGAATAAACAGCGAGGAGGCGATGCAGTGTCGCTAAAAGTTGAGCGCGCCGTCGCCGCTCCTCCCGACACCCCCGACTCGCCGCGACTCCTCGGCCGTGGCTAAAGGCTACCCGGACCGCACCTTCACGTGGACGAGGTCGAGGCTTCGTCACGGACTCCGGTAACATTTGCTGGGACTCACCGGAGAAGCAAACCGGGTCTCTTGGCAGGTCAGTGAGGGGGCCTCAGCACAACATCAGGAGGCAGCCTAAAACACACAAACAAGCAGGAATGCTGGAAGTTGCACCAGAAACTGAGACCCCAGCAAGAACAACTGCTTCTCTCCACCAACCGAGGCTCACCTTCACAATGCTTCGCCTTCGCTGCTGCTATCCGGCTTTGCTTCCTAAAAATAAAGACAAAGAGCAGAGCTGTAACACAGTGACCGGTTCCAGCCCCGCTGCAAAGAAAAACCGTGACCGACCTTCTCAGGGGGATCGCCTCATCTGGGACGGGGCGCTCTGCCGGGAGGTCGAACCATCCGCATCTGAAAGAAAGTTAGGAAAAAAGTCAAAGTGCTGCAGGGTAACTTCACAGCTCCAGACACCTTCTGCCAACATAAGAATACTACCTCGACTCCAACTACAGCCCATATTAAAAGTCTCCAATTACAAGTGCCCGGGACTTGTCCTTGAACACCTGCAACGGGGCCGGGCGGCAGGGCAGAGCAGTTCCGGACCGAATACCCCCAGACACCCGTGACACGAGGGGACACGACAGGGAGAGACAACTCTGAGACGAGCAAGTCCTCACGAGGACCGAGAGAATGCTGAACAAGATGACCGAGGGGGGACCGAAGGCGAGCCCGCCGGGCTCGGATGACCCCGGAGGAAAAAGATGCTAACGGAACGACTTATTCCGAGAACCGCGGACACGGATGCCTGAGAATCCTATGGCCGGAAGCCTCTGCCTGCCTTTGAATCGGCACAAGTCCTTATCCACTGTAAAGAAAGATTACTGCATACAGCTGTCAACACAGCTGAGAACAAGACCTAAGAAGACATCCGATCGGATGCTTCTGAAGAGAGATGCGATTCTGACGCCTGTCTGACCTCCCGAATCGAAACTTCGCCGGCGTCGGCCCCGGGCCGAGGAATGAAAGATGGGAGATGACCGGAAGGACCTGGGGTTTCTCATAAGCTCCTGGGAGGACTAAGGCAAGAGACATGTTACACGAGATGAACGGAAGACACAGAAAGCACGACAGACAAGTGACAACACACCTTGGGACTGCTCTGCCCTGCCCGCCTCAGCATTGTTAGCCAAAGTGAGCCTTTCCCTCACGGTGGCCCCAGAGGCCAGTTCTCAAACCTCCCCCTTCCCATAGCTGACTCAAAACCCTAACCGGTGTGAATCCTAACCCACTACCCTGCTTTGATCCCCTCTGTGACCACAGCCCTCGACTTATCTCTCCGAAGCGAATCCATCGGAGAGAGCGATCTGCTGCTAAGGAAAGCTGCCGCAGCCGTTCCCTTTTGTGTCACGATGAATCTGCTGAGAGAATCTGAAGTATCGCACTTGACGTGACCTAGAACTTCAGGAAACTGCAATCCTCCTAAAAAAAACCCAAACAGAAGAATCATTATAAAAGCATCTTATCACCCCTGAACTCCCAACCCAAAATCATGAACTTAAATACTCCCTGTGTTCAATAATGTTTTCTTCAAGGTGTTTTCAAAACCTCTGCTGCTTCAAATGCCCAAAAAATACCTGCTAAAAGCAGGCTGGAATAAATTGAAAGAGCCTCTTCGCTGAAATGAGAGACAAGCTCTTTAGCCCAGCTGATTCCCTTGGAGGGAATAATGCCCCTTAGCACAGCCTGGGGTTAATATACCCCTAATTGAGCCCGCCTCTTTTTCCCACGCTGCCTGGGAAAAGGGAGGCGGCAAATCCCACCGGGTATAAAAGCCCTCAGAGGGACCATAGCTGTTTGGCTCCTCTGAGTTAAAATTGAGGTAAGGAGCTCTGCGTAGAAGAAAACTCTTTGGGAAAAGACGGTGTTTTCTTTTTTTACTGCAATTACTCAGAGCAATGGAGCAAAGGAAAAAAAAAAAAGGTAAGAAGCAAAACTTTGTGTTTCAGCAGTGTTGCCGGCTAAGCTGGATAATTTATGGACTTGCATAATTATTTATTAGTGATTACTAAGTAGCACTCCCCCTGTGATTAATTAGGGTGGAGAAGAATTGTATAGATATGAATAGTGTCTCATAGGGACCTCTAATTAGGGCTCTCTACATTATAAATGAAAATAAGAAAAAGAATAGACTCTCAGCTGGCATTACCGTTACATACCTGCTTGGCTCGCTCCTGTTGGAAATATTTGGTGCCACGGCGTGGGTAGAAGTACCCTGAAATGCAGCTTTAAACCCTTGAAATGCTGTGTCCTAGTTTAGGGCAAATTAGGGAGGAAAACTCCAAATGGGGGTTTCCCCAGGGAAATGCCCCCTCCGTACCAACTGGTCCGGGAAAGGAAAAAAAAAATTCCTTGGAAAGAAGTGGAAAAAGCTGTTTATTTAACAGAAATTGAATAATATGAAATAATAAAACCTCTCACTGTTCGATGGGATGGCAAGTCTAGGAAGAAAAGTCCTTTTCATGTGGTGTAGCTCGCCTCGCTCGGGTTCTTATCGGTCCTTCCGGCGCTGAAAAGTGCCGAGGCCCGGGCCCCGGTGGGCCAAAGGCGTGAGCTCCCGGGGTTTGGCCGGGTGTTCGGTCCGGAGCAGGTTTGCACAGATCCAAGGAAACAAAAAAAGGAAAAAAAAACCAAAGGTCCAGGGAACTCCTCTGCCTCAGCTAGCTAAAACCAACTAAAAGCCAGAGAGAAGCTCTGTCCCACTGTCTGTCCGTGCTGCAGACACCACAGTCCAGGAGCGAGATATGTGGGAGTGATGTTTGTTCCTTAATGCAAACGGCGTGCTGCTTCTTCCCCCCGCTCTCGCTTTCGGAGCCGGTCTTAAAGGTGCAGAACTTAATATTTAACATAAACCAGACAATTGGGGATACCGGTATCATAAAGTCACCCCAGGACATGCTGGAAAAGGCAACGCTAAAAATGAGCAAATGGGGCAGCTACCTCCACTTAAACAGATACAGTGGTAAATAAATGGCTTCTCCCCTTTAATTTAAACCCGTCAAATATTGGGAAAAAGAGTGGTTTTCCTCACTTTAAATCTTTCTGGTGATTGAAAAGGGGGCATTTTTCGGTTAATTCAGACCCATAAAAAAGCATCATCGCTGCTTTCCCTTTCCACTTAAAGTGGAAAAAAATAGAAAATGGGCATTTTCTATCAATTAATATCTCTAACAGCACAGAAAAGGCAGAGTTACCTCCAATTGAGACTATCAAAATTGCAGGGGAAGTGGATTTCTCTTCAATTCAAACACAGGCGATTGGGGAAAAGGAAGCTTTTTCCCTCAGCTTAAACGCCTTTTTTCCTGATAACCCATCCCTTCTTTGGGGCTGTGGAGATGGAGTGGCGAGGTAGAAGACGAAAGCTGAAAACTGCCGCCCCCCCCCCCCCCGCCGGGAATGTGCGTGCTGCCCCGCCCGCTCGGGTGACCCTGCTCGGCAGGACGGGCTTTTCTCTTGGCTTTATCTTAAAGTGACGCTCCCCGCCCGGGTGAAACCGCCTGATCCCCCGGTCCCTGCTGGGTGCCGTGACCCTCGTTCCCGGAGGAACTCCCGGGATGCCCCCGCTGGCCCCTCTGGCGGCTCCCTGCGCGAGCCTTGCCCGGGTAAGCCTCTCAAAACTGCCTCTGCCGGGAGCTGCTCCCTTCTCGTCCTCACCGGTCACGCCTGAGGCTGCAGCGCCTTGGAGTGGGGGGGGGGGGGTTGGGGATGAGGCGCAGAAACGTGCTGCCGATCGTTCCCTCCCTTACGTGTCCCGCTGTCCGTCCCCGAAACGCCGGGGTGCTGGGCTTTCATTTCCGCCATAGAGAACCGGTCTCCTCCTCCGGGTGCCGTGGCCGAAATTGGGATTCTGCCGCATAAATCCCCTGCGTGCTGGGTTTGTGATTACGGAGGAAATTCCTCACAGGGTCCTAGGCGATTACCGGTTACTGACTTCCGCTTCCCTTGAGCGGTCGCGGGTTTGCCCGGCTCGTTTAGGGCTAATCCTGGCCGACCCCGAGCGCCCCCGTCACTGCTCTGCCCTGAATTTCAGTGAAATATCGATATAGTTTATAAATGCTCCCTTTGCTCGCCGCTCGGTCTTTCCCCACACAGCCGCGGGGCCCGGGCTCGCTCTGCGCTTTGATCCCGGCCCTGGCTGTCCCGCCCGGATGCTGCGGGTCATGGACACGAGCTGAGGACCGCTACAAATGTTGGGTTTTAAAGTAAAATTTCTATTACGCCCGGCTAAATGATCAAAATAACTACGTGTATTGATGATCACCAGGGAAAGCTTTTCAGGGAAGAAAATAGCCGTTTTGGTAGCGCAGATCCCGTTTTGACAATAATTGCGTTCATTTGGGTTTGGGAATCCTGCCGGTGTAAGACATCTGAGAACTGGTGTTTTGCAATTTGATATTTTGAAATTGGGTGCTTTTCATATTTTGGAACTCACTAGTTTACTATTTTGAAACGGAATCATTTTGGAATTTTGGAACCCCGTATTCTGGTATTTTGCAATTGGATTCCTTTGGAAATTTTGCACTCGCTGATTTGAAACTGCGTGACGCTGGTATTTTTGGACTTGTTCTGGTGTTTTAGAAGTGGGCATTTCTCTCCCCCTCCGCGGTTTGACAGGCTGGCACGGGGGGGGAGGCACGGGGGGCGCGGGGATGGCGGCAGGAGCCTCGGCGATAAAAGCTGTGATTGCGCATGCGTGGATGGCGTCAGCGCCGCAGGGCAGCATGGGGGAGTGGTGTACGGCAGCGGGAGTTTCGGATCGGCCCGGGCCGCACCGCTCGGATCGGTGTCGCCGGACGGCGGCGGCGGCGGGGCCGGCGGCTCCACGGGTGCCGGGAAAGCGGAGCCTGTGGGGCGGCAAGGCGGCGCGGGCAGCACAGAGGGGGTGTAGGGGAGCTGAGCTGCGGGAACGGCGATGCCAAGGGTGGGCGGGGTGGTGGAGCCGGGAACCACGGTGTCGGCGGGGGAAGGCGGGGCCGCGGGGACCGCGCCGCCGGAGCCCATAACCGCAGGGACGGTGGAACGGGGCGGGACCGCAACATCGGGGGTAGCTGGGACGGCAGGAGGGAGGCAAAAGCGGGCGGGCGGTGGGAGGGGTGGGAACGGAGCGTGCCGGAACTGGGGTAGGGGGAACGGGGGCCGCGTGGTCGGGGGCGCGCCGGTTTCAGTGGGCAGGAAAGGAGGGGGGCCGGCGGGGACAGAGGATGCGGGGGCCGCGTGGTCGGGGGGAGGGGTAGGAGATACGGGGGTTGCGGGGGTACGGGGGGCTCGTCACGCGTTGTGTATTGGCAGCACGCATTTCTACGAGTGCTCTGCAGGCTGGGAGGAGCTTAGCGGCCGCCACAGTTCGGCGAGAGATGTTATTAAAAAGCTTATTACCAACTGTGTCCCAAAAATCTCTAGTAAAAAATTCTGAGTGTTTTGCGTTTGGGAAATTAACTAGAGTCCAGGTTAGGAGGGTTTTTAGTTCTCGTTTAGGCAATTTACTTTGGCCGGCTTTTAGTGAGAATTTTAGTTGCTTATACAGCTTTTTTTCTGGGGTTGAATAGTTTTGACCCGTGATAGACTGGTTTGTGACTCACCTCTTATTTTAATGATGTCGGCTCGTCTCTCAGAGCTCGGGTGATGGGTGCTGGCCAGGCACCTCCCGTCTGTTCTCGGGTGTCACTTAGTAATACTCGCACATAACCACGCTGCAGAGTCGTCTAAAAACTACAGTGTGGACGCTGCAGCGGAAAAACTTTTAGAGAGTTCGGGGTGTAGATGCTGTGACAGCGTCTGCCCCTCGCTCGACCACGTAGAGGCTTTGCCCACCTAGCCCAGGTGAGACGTCGCCTCGCAACGCCCCCCTGAGCTCGGGGGCTCCACGGAAACCAGGGGTTCAGACGCTGCTTGGCAACCTTCACCCCGAAGAAACCACGCTGGGGATGTCCCGTGTAGCACAGAAGAGGCGTGGCTTTGCCACCCTTCTCGGTGCCGCGGGGCCCTGCGGAAACCAGGGGTGCGGACGCCGTTCGGAACGGGCGCCCCGAAAAAGCCACGCGGCGGATACCTCTAGAGCTCCGGAGCCGACGCTGCTGAGCGACGGCCGGCCAGTGCCCGAGGGTGCCGCGGAACAGTGGAAAGAGAGTTACGGTGTTATGGTGATCAGCCGCATAAACTGCACTCTAGACGGCCTTAAAGGGTGAAAAAACCTGTCTTCGTAGTTGCCAGTGATGATGGAGCAGTGTCTCACCGATGGAGGAGTCGTGGGATGGCTCGTAAACGTGCGGGCGCCAGGTATTGGTGTGTAAAAACGCTCACTCGCGGTGAGAGACTTCTCCGGGGTCAAGCTGTTCAAGTATAAGCAATTTATTATAAGGGTAAAAAGAGGGGAGATCCGTGTCCGCCGCCGGCCTCGGCGTCCGCGTGGTCCGGGGAAGGGGAGAGAGAACGGGTAAGAGCAGGGGAGGAGAGGTTGGGAAAGGGGAGGGAGGGAATAAGAGAGCAATAGAGGGAAAGAGGGAAAAACCAGAGGTAGAGAGCAGGGAAGACTAGTGGGGTAGGACCAGGGAGAGGGGGCTGAGAGTTAAGAGTGGGGGAGAGGGCTAGACGGGAAGGAGGTGAGGGAGCGGGGTTCAGAGGTAAGAGCGGGGGAGAGGGGAGCTGAGACAGGGGTAAGAGTTGAGAGCGAAGTTCTTGTTACAATCCAATATATCTTTTTCTATCGTGAATATTCTAATTCTTAGTAACCGATCATCATGAGACACGGCCACTAAAGAGTTTACATACGGCCTATGCGCTTCCCTATATTAACATACAGTGCTGCACTTTAGACTCTACAAAGCTTTACAAGTTCTTTCCTTGCTTCTTTACCTTTGGACTTCTCAATCAGCAGAAGGACATTGTTTTGTCAGCAGGGATTCTCGTTCAACTGGCTAGGCTATTGTTCTTTGGTTAACCGGCACTCAGTATCCTAGGACTCAGAGCAGGCTTTCATTTCTACTTTGATTCTAGCCTTCATATTTTCAGAATCTTCTGACAAACAATCACATTCATAACGTTTCCCTGTTTCACCCTCCCCAACAGAGTTGCTTCCCTCAGTTTCAACTACTTTCGTCCTCATCATCCCCATTTTTTCTAGGGACGCTTTGGAGGGACTAGGAAGATGAAATCAAAAGGAAAAAAGGAGAAAGATCCCCCCTGCAAATCCAGTTCCCCCCTGCAAATCCATGCACCGGTTCATCTGCTCGGCTGCTGCTGCTTGACAGAGGTTTGTCCGATACCCGGCGCTGTTGCCCCTGGGTGAGAGGGTAGGGGCGGAAAGGGCTCGCCGCTAGTTCCCTGAACGCCTCGTTGTCTGCGCCTGACGCGCTGGGCCAGGCCTTGACTTTACCTGGATAGAGAATTGACAAAGCCAGAAGTTTTCTGCATCAAAACAATACTCAGGTCAATTGGACTTGGCAATTAGTGAATTAATATAGCAGCTGGATTTTTACCGTGGGCTTGGAAAATTGTTATCCAGACATGATTTTCCAATCTTCCGTTGATTTATCAGCAGTGGCAGACTCTGGGATGAGAGTATATATTTAGTACATTCAGTAATTCATATTACATATTATATAGATAAGTTTAATATTGCATAATATTAATTATGCACCGTCTTAATCAGTTTTTGATTGCTGTAAAAGTATTATTTCCTATATGTATACATATGCATGTGTTTTACTTTGATGGTTTTTCACTGTCAGAACAAGACAGTGGATATTTGACCTTTGTTTACAAGAGAGGGGGAGGAAACAGGCTGCAGTTCAGAAGCGTGGAAACACTATGTATGTATTTTAGATTTTGGAAAAAACGCCAAGATTGTATATCTATTGCGAATAATTCTTGAACGGTCCTTTTTAAACGAGTCTTTCACAAAGCCAGTTCCATCAATTATCAGGTATTCTTCTACAGTACTCAAGCAAAGTTGAGAGAGAATTCTTTGGTTCCTGTCAAAGGTTCAGAAGCGAGAAGATTAAAAATTAATTTCAATTAGTAATTTGGAGTAAAGTGTATCTTTGTGTATTGACAGGTTCAAAGCAGAAGTAACTTCCTAGCGAAGAACCATGGAAACTCATCAGCTGCAGAGACGAGCAGACGGCCCAAAGAGCAGAAGAGCGAGCACGCCGATGTGAACCGTATCGAGACCGCAGTTGACGGCCGAACGCCTTTGATCCCGCGCGCGAGAGCGATGAACTTTGGGTTTCGTGTGAAAGAGTAGGAAAATCGATATTGTAAGGCCTCATTTGTTAAAGCGTGGTGTGAACTGTGTCAAGATTCAGAATCCTGCATGAGAGATAAAGTCCTTGAAGATGAAGGTGAATCAGGTATCGCCCTTGAGCTGTATCATTTTGTTGATCGCTTTGTGATGCGATTTCACCTGCGTCGCTTCTTTTAGTTAACTCAAAAGAAAGTGTACCTTATCTCAGTGAAAATAGATTTTTGTATAATATTCAATTTTTCTTTTTATTTAGCATGTTCTATATAAAGAGGCAACATCTTAGTGTAACCTTATATCAATCTTAGTCACACTTGATTGTGAAGAGTTTGACTCATGAAATTTCAGATAGATATTTATAACAACTCAGCTTTCAATTCAAGTAGTTTCAGCAGAAACTTTAAAGCAATTAGACAAATTAAGCTACCGGTTAAGTTAGCAACCTAGATCTATTTCTCTAGCTTTGAGTGGTTAGTTAACTGATGTTCAAAACTGGAGGCAGAGCGCTCTGTAGAACAGAGCAGCAGTTCTGTTGTTGGGGCATAGGGCTTGAGAGAAGGAAAAATAACCCTGAGTGAAAATTAATCAAAGAAAAGGTTTGGGTTGATTTTTTTTTTTTTTCTTTTTTTAAGGAGTGGGGCAAATGTTGGAGTCTGGAATACAGAGTGCGTACCCTTGTTTCTGATACTTAGTTATAAGATCCAGAAAAACATTGAATTTCATATAATGTGAAATTCATGAGCATGTTTTCATGGTGATACATGAAAACAAATGTTAAAGTTAGATAGAAAAAGCTAAAAGTGTAAGGGTATAGATTAGAAAGTTTTTTTAAATCACTGGGTGAAAAAGTTTAGAGAACAGGAGACAAGATGGAGGATTTAGGGTGTTGTCTCTTGTCCCTTTTTCTTTCTTCTGCATGTTCTTCTCAGAGAGATCAGAGATGTTAAGAGAGACACCGGGGTTTCTGATAAACCCCTGGAAGGGATAAGGCGAGGCACGTACGACACGAGAGGTACGAAAGGCACGGAAGGCACGGTAGAAAAGTGACGCGACACACCCCGGGGTTGCTCTGTCCTGCGCACCTCAGCACTGTGAGCCAAAGTGAGGCTTTCCCTTGAGGTGGCCTAAGGGGCCACAGCTTGGACCTCCACATCTCCAAAGCTGACTCAAAAATCCTTGGGCACGAGTGCTTACCTGGCACACCGCTTTCATGCCCCTCTGTAGGTCTTGGACTTCGACTTAGCTCTCATATGCGTGGGGACGAGAAGCCACGTGGGGCACAAGGGAAGGCCGCCTCACCGTCTGGCACGTTTCTGGCAGGCTGTTGTCTCTTGGACAGGTACAATAAAGAAAACCAAATATCAGTGCGAGATCTTAGCAGCACATCTGTGAAAACCCAACACTCACGGTCTCCTGACAATGGCTGGGTCCTTCGCCTGCATGCTTCAGCCCCGCTGGGATGCTGAGGCTTGCGGAGCGAAACTCTTCAAGCGGTATTGCTGTGGATCCGAACGAACCGACGCCTTGATGAGGTTTGGGAGCCTCCCCGGTTGCGGATGAACGGGGACCCCGGGGTGGGCCGGGGCTGGAAACCCCTGGTTATCCCACACAACCGGGACCTACGTGGCCACTATCTCTTCTCAACTGGCCCTAGAACACGGTGTACTGCCTGCACCTCTCGGGGTTCTGGCACTCTGCTGCTTTAGGATTCCGGCCTGCAGCTGCCTCAGGGAAATGGGAGCGCTGTTAGGGCTGCTGTTTAGGGTTGGGGGTGGGGTACAACTGTATTCTACCGTACCTGTACCCCTTATTTTCACTGTTTGCTCAGCCTTTTTTTTTTTTTTGGAACTCTTGTGACAGATTGAGGGCACTGAGGAGGGACTGCCAAGATGGAATCAAAAGGGAAAAGCAGAAAGATCAGCCCTGCAAATCCACACTGGCTCACCTGTTCAGCTGCTGTTTCCTGGCAAAAAGCTTTGTCCCTCACCACCTCCTCTGAGCAATGCTCCAGGTCCAAGTGCATCCTGGTGCTCCCCCAGACCCTATGAGATGCTCTCACCGTCATGTTGGAGTCTGAGATACAGACTGTGTGCCCTTGTTTTTAATATTTAGTTCTAGGATTCAAGGAAACACTGAATTTCATATAATATGAAATTCATGTGCATGTTTTCATGGTGACACATGAAAACAAATGTTAAAGTTAGATAGGAAAAGTGTAAATGTGTAGATTAGAAAGTTTCTTAAATCACTGGGTGAAAAAGTAGTTTAGAGAACAGGAGACAAGATGGAGGATTTAGGGTGTTGTCTCTTGTCCTTCTTCTTTCTTCTTCATGTTCTTCTCCTAGGGGTGTTTTGGTAGTAGTAGGTGATTGGGTAGAAAATGTCAGAGTGCAGCACACAGGTGTTGGGTCATTGGGTCACTAAGAAAAATAATTTAGTTGGCACCTGTTAATTGGGTAAATGGACATATAAAAGACCTTGAAGAAGATCTTTGTTAGCCATTTTACCCCTTTTCTATCATAGTGTACATAGCTCCTTGTACCTTGTAATGCTGATAAGAAAAAATAAACAACTGAGACCGAACGAGAGAAAACCATGCTCCCTCTCATCAGTCTTCAGTTCAAAGGGAAAAAGAACCCAAATCAAAAAGGCCATAAAGAGACAAGTGGCTCCCAAACTTGGGGCACTTTGAACTGAAGGCTCCTGTTTTAAAAAAAAAAAAAAAAAAAGAAAAAAGCGAAGACAGCAGGAAGCTGGAAAACTCCCTGGAAAGGGGAAAAAGAAGATCTCGGTAATCCCGGCGCCGGTGAGAGCGGACAAGCCAAGCCGGATGTCTGTGAGCTGTGGAAGGGATCACGGATAGAGGAGATGAGACAAAGCTGACCCTGAGGTCAGGTAAGCCATCAAAAGGGAGCAAAAATATGGGAAACGTGTCCAAACCTGAGGGGGAGGTTTCGGCTACCTTGGAAGCTATGGTAAAGGAGCACCCGCTCTCTGTTTGCACGGATCAGTTTAAAAGCCTTCTATCCTGGGTACGGGTAGAATTCCCTAACGTGGATTCAGAAAATATTTTTACCCCAAGCCTATGGGAGAAGATAAACGTCAGAGTATATGAAAAAACCACTCTTAGAGACGAGGTAGCGGCTGAACTTCTAACGGCTTCTGCAGTGACTTATGAAGTCATCGCCAGTAAATGGGACTCTGAAACTCAGGCAAGGGACACGATGGGTCCAGAAAAACAGAAGGGTTTGTTTCAGTCAGATGCGGAATGCTCGTTACCGCACGCTGTAAAGTCTGTGTCAGCCTCCCGGAAATCTACCTTAGCAAAGAGAATGTGTAAGCCTGTTGGAAGCCCAGACAAACAACTATACCGAGACGAGGAGGCGATTCAAAAATGCGGACAGAATTTGCAAAAAGAGGTCTTAGAGCTTGTGCAAGAGCGTCTGAGTTCTCTTGAAACTGTTCCAGCGCCCGGTATGCCGGTGCCGGCAGAACAGGGAGGGGAAATTTCCTTGGCCGCCTGCGTGCCGGCAGCCGAGCCCCTTTCCGGCCCTAAGGGAGTGGAGTGGACAGCCCTGTCCCCCCTGGGAGGGTACGGGAGGGTTCGGCCCGAGCCAGAGCGGTCCGGGACCTCCACGGGCACAGCGGCCCCCGCGCCCCGCCTGCCAGGGGTGGGCTTTGAGCCACAGCTGTCAGTCAACGTGACGTCAGCAGTGACGCAACCACAGCAGCAGCTCCAGACCCCGCCTGCGACACCGCCCCCAGGCCAGCCCTCATCAGGGGCGCCCGTGACGTCACGGGGAGGCGTGGTCCCGTCCCTCCGTGCCCAGCCCGGAGCCGGGGCACAGGCGGGTGGAGAAACCGAGCCTCGGCGTGCACCGAGCGCTGCGGCGGCACTTTTAAAATTGAATTCGCTTTGCAATACAGCTGCAGCAGAGCAACAACAGCTGGAAAAAACAACAGCTTCACCACAGCAGATTGATTCGCTGGATACCACACAAAGCCAAGAGTCTTTTGAGCACAGCCGTGCTAATGCACAGTTCTTTCACTCTACAAATCCTCCCAGAGACATGGACTCAGGGTTACGGGACATGTCAATACAAACTCCAGCATCTCTGGAATGGTTTCAGAAAAATAGCCGAAAAGTAAAAATCAAAAGCATTGTAAGATGCATTACTGGCTTATCTGCAAATTATAGCAGTCACAAGCTTCAGAAAGAAGCCCTTATTGAAGTGCCTTCAAAAATGGATCAAAAAGTTTAAAAATGTTGCATAATAGAATACATATAGATGTTGTATTTCTAATGATATCTGTTGGTTTTGTTTTTACAGAATAACATAGAAAATTATATTTATGCATCCCAAGAAATTTAAAAGATTTTTCTTCTGTTTCAGTATTTGTAATACATGAAAGTTTTGAAAATGTTATCTTCTCTATACATCTACTGATAATGTAGTATTTTATGATATAGAGTGATCAAGCAGTATTACTGTAGTTACAGTCAGTTTCTACAAGATGCATTTCTTTAAAATTAAGTTGAAAAATCATATGATTAATCCTACAGAAAAAGGATTTAATGACAGGTTTCTTTCATTTTTAACCTTTCATTTGAATAAGTGTATTGTAGATTTAATTCAATACAGTTTTCAGTAATCTCAAAATTATATTTACCATATATTACCCATTTGCTTGGTATTTTTTTTACAATTTTAATAAAGAAATTTTAATGTGAGTCCTTTTGTTATAAAAAAAAAAAGCCAAAACCAAACCTGTATAACAGCATATATACCAATTTGGATTTTAGATTTTAGATAAAAAAGTTAAACTTAATGTTTCTGAAAAGTACTACAAAAGCTGAATCGCAAATTACCAAATCTGTGGTGTTGTATTTTTTCTCTAGTAAAACTGAATTCTAAAAATCCTAACAAATTTAAGCATATACCAAGCAAATTCTTGTTACGAATGGTATTTTTAATAACATGTGCAGTTATTATAAGTTATTCTCAAAACCAGATAACATAGAATGGTGATAAATTTGTTGCATCCCTATAATCTCTATAGTGAATCAATATTCCTGTTATATTGTGTTCAAAGAAGTGTATACCAAACTTTTAATTGCCTTTTTTTATAATAACAGAGTAAGATTAAGTTGTGTTTTCATCTAATATAGATTGTGTTAATAAGATTAAGCAAAGTTAAATTTCACTATGTTTAAGTTTGAGTGTTTTTTACTTAAGTTATAACTTTAGTATTTTTTGACGTTAAGTTTTGTTACTTCCTTTTATCATAATTATTTTTTAACAAGTTAAAATTTAAATTTCTTTATGTTTTATTGAAGACATTTGTTTAAAATGCATAGTTATTTTCCTATAGAGATGAAGATAATTACAACTGAAACAGTGGTGACAGAACACTGGTGAACACCTGCTTAAGAATAGAGGTGAATGCAATTTGTGACACCCGTGATTTCATTAGAAGTTCTATTGTTTGTTATACAGTTTTAGTGTTCTAAAAGTTGCATAAAAAACTTAGTGATTGTTATTTACAAAAAATTTTAAAGTTTTTCACTTTAATTCATTTTTAGTCACTAAGACGTGAATATTTTAAATTTATTATCTTGATTTCCTCAGACACTCACTGATGACATATTCATTCTATAATGTAAATTTATAGATTTCTATGATGAGCATTATGTATAAAGTGTCATTGTATTTACAGGCAGCTTTATACATATTTTAATATATCTTTGTGTAATTACCTTTTAGACACGTGTCATTTGAGATTTTTTTGTTTTCTCACTACAGATGCATCTTGGTAAATAAGTTATGCAGCTGCTTCTATACAGAGTTTTGTTGTCTTGGTTTTTACTCTTTTCCTTGTTTAAGAAGATTTGCATTTACCTAATCCAATGTAGCTTTATTATTTTAGTTTCCAGAATTCTAAGAAAATGTGTCATGGTTGAAAGTCAAGGGTTATGAAAGAAACTTCAGATTAAATTAACTACTGAATGGTTTAATTAGTCAATTACCTAAGACATCTGATCATTGTTTTATACAAATGCCTTTTAAAAGTTTGCTGTGTTTTAAGCATCTTATAGCTGCTATTTTTAAACCCCTTGCTTTGAAAATTACTTCAGAGACATCTTTCCAGTTTAAACCTCAGGCTCTGGCCAAGCCTTGACTTTACCTAGATAGAGAATTTACCAATAAACCCAGAAGTTTTCTGCATCAAAACAATACTCAGGTCAATTGGACTTGGCAATTAGTGAATTAATATAGCAGCTGGATTTTACAGCGGGCTTGGAGAATTGTTATCCGGACATGATTTTCCAATCTTCCGTTGATTTATCAGCAGTGACAGACTCTGGGATGAGAGTATATATTTAGTATATTTAGTAATTCATATTACAGATTATTCAGATAAGTTTAATATTGCATAATATTAATTATGAATCTTCTTAATAAGTTTTTGATTTCTGTAAAAGTGTTATTTCCTATATGTGTATACATGTGCAAGTGTTTTAATTTGATGGTTTTTCATTGTCATAACAAAAAAAACAAATACCTTACTTAATTACAAAAAAAGGGGGGGAACCAAGGCTATGCCTCAGAAGTATAAAAACCTTATAAATCTTAAATTTTTGGAAAAAGTGTAAAGATCTTATATCTATTGCAAATAATTCTTGAACGGTCCTTTTTAAACAAGTGTTTTACTAAGCCAGTTCCATCAATTATCAGGTATTGTTCCAACAAGACTCAAGCAAAGTTGAGAGAGAATTCTTTGCTTCTGGTCAAAAGTTCAGAAGCAAAAAGATTAAAAAATTCATTTCAATTAATAATTTGGAGGAAAGTGTATGTTTGTGTATTCACAGGTTTAAAGCAGAAGTAACTTCCTAGAGAAGAACCTGGAAACTCATCAGCTGCAGAGACAAACAGATGGCCCAAAGAGCAGAAGAGCGAGCACGCCGATGTGAACCGTATCGAGACCGCAGTTGACGGCTGAACACATTTGATCCCGCATGACAGAGCGATGAACTTTGGGTTTCGTGTGAAAAAGTGGGAAAATTGATATTGTAAAGCCTCATTTGTTAAAACACGAGTGAAGGAAAAATAACCCTTCTTGAAAAGTAATCCAATAAAAGATTTAGGTTGATTTTCTTTATTGTTTTTTTGGTTTTTTTTTAAAAAGAGAGGGGCAGATGTTGGAGTCTGAGATACAGACTGTGTGCCCTTGTTTTTTATATTTAGTTCTAGGATTCAAGGAAACACTGAATTTCATATAATATGAAATTCATGTGCATGTTTTCATGGTGACACATGAAAACAAATGTTAAAGTTAGATAGGAAAAGTGTAAATGTGTAGATTAGAAAGTTTCTTAAATCACTGGGTGAAAAAGTAGTTTAGAGAACAGGAGACAAGATGGAGGATTTAGGGTGTTGTCTCTTGTCCTTCTTCTTTCTTCTTCATGTTCGTCTCCTAGGGATGTTTGGGTAGTAGTAGGTGATTGGGTAGAAAATGTCAGAGTGCAGCACACAGGTGTTGGGTCATTGGGTCACTAAGAAAAATAATTTAGTTGGCACCTGTTAATTGGGTAAATGGACATATAAAAGACCTTGAAGAAGATCTTTGTTAGCCATTTTACCCCTTTTCTATCATAGTGTACATAGCTCCTTGTACCTTGTAATGCTGATAAGAAAAAATAAACAACTGAGACCGAACGAGAGAAAACCATGCTCCCTCTCATCAATCTTCAGTTCAAAGGGAAAAAGAACCCAAATCTAAAAGTCCATAAAGAGACAAAGTCACTCCATCAGATGTCACTGGGAGCCCACCAGAAACTCCTCTCCTCCGGCATTCCATGCCGATGTTGATTTGCCACTCGAATTTGGCCCTGTAATAACGGCAAAATTGTTGCCCTCTGTCAGGTACGTGTTGTTAGACACAGGTTTTTCCATAGCCATCTTTTCAAGAACGGGGTGCCATCCCTGCTTGATTGCTAAATTATCAATAAATTCTGGAAAAACTAAATAAGAAAAAAAATCTAAGACACTGAGAAGTTAATATGGAAACCTTTATATCATTAAACTAGTATGTTTTGAAATAAAGTGAATTCTTCCAGGCCTACTGCAAAAATCAAATTCCTAAAAATAAAATAACCAAAAAACAAACAGCATCAAATTCCCATCAATGTCATCAATAAAATCACAGTACCTCCACCAACTAAGGGAAAAAAAATCTTAACCTAGAAAAAATCTGAATCCCCTCAAAAAGATTCAACACTGAAACACAACTCATCCTAACACTTCAACTAACAATGCCAAAACAAATTTTCAAAACAAATATTCCCCCTATCTAAACCACCAATACCACATAAAACAACTAATGTACTCTCATCACAGTGCATCCGTGTCAAAAATCTAAATTGCCCTAAAATTTTTAATTTAATCACAACCCCAAAATAAAAACTTTAATCTCATTAACAAAAAAAAAACCCAAAACAGGTAACACAAACAAAACCCACACCGTACAACCCACTACCGGCAAAAACAGATGCTATGCTCTGTCACTAACAGTTCTTATCACATCAGCAAAGTTAAACGTAAATAAAAAGCAACCCTATTGAACTCCACACAACAAATCACACCAACTATTAAAAAATAATGAGACCAACACACTGAACTCAAAACCATTCAACTAACCCTAAACAATAGTTAAAAAAACCCCAAAGCTCTACCTTTATACTAATACATAATTACAATACTCAATAAAAAAAATAATACCTAATGAAAAACATAAAAAATCGATCTAAACTACTAAAATGTTAAAAAAATCACCCCCAAAAATATACCTCTAAAAATCCACCATACAAATGCCTGTGTCCCCAGAAGTAAAACTAATAAGAAACACACTACAGAAAGAAATCCAAACTTATCATCAACACCTAAACTAAAAAAGACAACATTAAATAAATAGAACATATACGTTTTTATACACCAACTACAAACAAAATAAAATTATACCATCAATTACTAAAAATCACCTTAAAACCACTCAATAAAAAAAACTTTCAAAAATTGAAAACTGCATCTAACAAAAGCCACCTAATTAACACCCCAAACTCGGCTAAACAAACCAACCCTACCCCATCTGAACTCCTACATCCAATAAACAAAACCCAATAAGGTGTGTTCCTTCTATCCCAGGTGTGCCCAGGTGTCCCCAGATGTCCCCAGGTCCCCCCAGGTGAGTTCCAGATGTATATTCTCCATCCCAGGTGTGTCCCAGGTACCCCCAGGTGTCTCCAGGTATATCTCAGGTGTCCCCAGGTGTCCCCAGGTGTGTCCCAGGTGTATCTCAGGGGCCCCCAGGTGTCCCCAGGTGTGTCCCCAAGGTGTCCCCAGGTATCCCCAGGTGTATCTCAGGTGTCCCCAGGTGTGTCCCAGATGTCCCCAGCTGTCCCCAGGTGTGTTCCAGGTGTGTTTCTAGAACGTGTTCTAGATTGTTCTAGATCGGGTTCTAGACTGGGTTCTAGAACGTTCTAGACTGGGTTCCAGAGCGTTCTAGATCACGTTCTAGATTGTTCTAGACTGGGTTCTAGACAGTTCTAGATCGTTCTAGATCACGTTCTAGATTGTTCTAGACTGGGTTCTAGAGCGTTCTAGATCACGTTCTAGACTGTGTTCTAGAGCGTTCTAGACTGTGTTCTAGAGCGTTCTAGATCACGTTCTAGATTGTTCTAGACTGTGTTCTAGAGCGTTCTAGATCACGTTCTAGAGTGTTCTAGACTGGGTTCTAGAGCGTTCTAGACTGGGTTCTAGATTGAGTTCTAGACTGTTCTGGATTGGGTTCTAGACTGGGTTCCAGGTGTGTCCCCAGGTGTTTCCCAGCTGTCCCCAGGTGTCCCCAAATGTCTCCCAGATGTTCTCCAGGTGTGTCTCAGGTATCTCAGATGTTCCCCAGCTGTCCCCAGCTGTGTCTCAGCTGTCCCCAGGTGTCCCCAGGTGGCCCCCAGGTGTCCCCAGGTGTCCCCAGGTGTGGTTTTGGTGTCCCCAGGTGTGGTTTTGGTGTCCCCAGGCGTGTCCCCAGGTGTCCCCAGGTGTGTCCAGGTGTGTCTCAGGTCCCCCCAGGTGTCCCCAAATGTCTCCCAGATGTTCTCCAGGTGTCCCCAGGTGTGTCTCAGGTATCTCAGATGTTCCCCAGATGTTCCTCAGCTGTCCCCAGGTGTGTCTCAGCTGTCCCCAGGTGTCCCCAGTTGTCCCCAGGTGGCCCCCTGGTGTCACTAGGTGTCCCCAGGTGTATCTCAGCTGTCCCCAGGTGTGGTTTTGGTGTCCCCAGGTGTGTCTCAGGTCCCCCCAGGTGTCCCCAGGTGTGTCCAGGTGTCCCCAGGTGTGTCCAGGGGTCCCCAGGTGTGTCTCAGGTCCCCCCAGGTGTCCCCAGGTGCGCTCACGTTGTCGGTCAGGGTGACGTCGGCCCCTCGGGTCAGCGGTCGCCGAATGACCTCGATGTGTTTGTGCTCGGCCGCCCAAATGATCAGGGTGCAGCCGCCGTTGTCCTGAGGGGTCATCCAGGGGTCAGCGCCGCCTCCAGACACCCAAAATCACCCCAAAACACCCCAAAAACAACCCAAAACCAGCACAAAACCAGCCCCAAAACAACCCCCAAAACAACCCCAAAAACAGCCCTAAAACAGCCAAAAAAACACCCGAAAAACAGCCCCTAAACAGCCCAAAAACAGTCCCAGAGCAGCCCTGACCCTCTGACTACTGCCAGGACACTCCAGACACTGAGTGGACACTCAGGGGTCACTCAGGGGTCACTCAGGACAGTGAGTGGACACTCAGGGGTCACTCACTGACCTCTCACCTGGGCGTTGACGTCCACCTGTCCAGTTCCCAGCAGGGACACACAGAGTGGACACTCACACACTCAGGACACACTCAGGGCTCACTCAGAACACTCAGGACAGTGAGTGGACACTCAGTGGTCACTCACTGACCACTCACCTGGGCGTTGACGTCCACCTGTCCGGTTCCCAGCAGCAGCTCCACCATCTCCAGGTTCCCGTTCTTGGCCGCGTGGTGCAGGCAGGTGGAGCTGTCCTCCTCCTGTGACGTCATCGACAGGGGACACAGTGACGTCATCGATGGCCGCGCCATGACGTCATCGACGGCAGAGCCGTGACGTCATTGACGGCAGAGCCGTGATGTCATACACGGGGCCGCAGTGATGTAATCAACGGGGCCGCCATGATGCCATCAACAGCAGCGCCGTGACGTCATACACGGGGGACATGGTGACGTCATACACGGGGGTGGTGACATCATATGGAGGCGTGTGGTGATGTCAGACACGGGGGGGTGGTGACGTCATACATCGGGGGGGCTTGTGACATCACACAGGGGGCGGTGACGTCACGAGCTGGCGATGACATCACGGAGTGCGGATGACGTCACCGGGCGGGACACGTGACGTCACGTGGGGAGAGAAGGTGACATCACAGGGAACACTATGACGTCACCGGGCCGACGATGACATCACAAAACCGGTGATGACATCACCGGGTGCGGGGCAGGGACAACATCACCGGGATCAAAATTGAGGTTCCCAAAGATCCTGAAGGAGATTTGGGGCACTTTGGGGGAATTTGGGGCACTTTTGGGGGGTTTGGGGACAGAAGATGAGACACCCCAGGCAGGAGACGCAGCCCCGGTGGAAACGGCGCCTGATGCGCACGTCAGGGTGGCATTCGAGAAACGTGCCCTAAAATCCAGAAATCGGCACAAAATCAGCCAAAATCAGCAAAAATCGGTGAAAAAACGGCAAAAAAACAGCCTGAAATAGCCAAAAATCACCCAAAACCACCCTGAAATCAACCAATATCAGCCTGAAATAACCCCAAATCAGCCTGAAGTACCCCAAAATCACTCAAAATCAGCCTGAAACACCCCAAAATACCCAAAAATTGCCATAAAACACCCCAAAATCACTCAAAATCACCCTGAAATCAACTGAAATCAACCTGAAACACCCCAAAATCAGTCTCAAGCACCCCAAAATCAGCAAAAAAACAGCCTGAAATCACCAGAAATCACCCTGAAATCAACCAAAATTGGCCTGAAATGCACCAAAATCACTCAAAATCAGCCTAAAATACACCAAAACCAAACTGAAGTCACCCGAAATCCGCCTGAAACACCCCAAAATCAGCCTAGTCAACCAAAATCACCCTGAAGTCACCTAAAATCAAACTGAAATAACCCAAAATCACTCAAAATCACCCTGAAATACCCTGAAATCAACCAAAAATCTCCAAAAAACCTCCCAAATCCCCCAAACTGATCCCTAAAAGGCACAAATTGAGGTTCCCAAAGATCCTGAAGGGGATTTGGGGCAGTTTTGGGACAGTTTTGGGGGATTTGGGGATTTTTACAGAATTTTCTTGTATTTTATGAGATTTTTTCTAGATTTTTTTTAGGATTTTTCCAGGGATTTTTTGCAATTTTTCTGTATTTCATGGGATTTTCACGGGGGTTTTTTTGGATTGGGGTAATTTTTGGGTTAAATTCCGGTGATTTTGGGTTTTTCTGGACTCACAGTAGTGCAGAAGTGCCCGCAGCCGGGGTAGCAGTGCTGTTTGACCCCAAAACTCAAGATTTTTATGGGATTTTTTGCCGTTTTTTCATATTTTACCCAATTTTCACGGGGTTATTTTTGGATTTGAGGATTTTTTGGGTTGAATTCCGGTGATTTTGGGTTTTTCTGGGCTCAGAGCGGTGCAGAAGTGCCCGCAGCCGGGGCACCCCTTTTCTTGTTGCAGCACAGCTCCTTGTTGGGAGGGGGTCTAGACCTAGAAGGGCTTCCAATAAAGCAGGGTGCTGCTGTCCAGGGCAGTTGGAGTTGTTCTCTGCCTGCTTTGGGGGTGAGGAGCAAAGGCTGAGGGGGACGGGGTGGGCACTGGGGGGCTCCCGTGTCCCTTGGGGCACGCCGAGGTCCCCGGCAGAGGGAGGCACGCGCTGCGCTGGAGGAGCAAGGTGAGCGGGGAATGGGGAGGGCTCGTGCCGGGTACCCTTGCCCAGAGGGGACCCCGAGCTGCCAGGAAATTCCCTGGGAGGGCTGGATGCAGAATCCAAAAAGCTGTGGAGTTGTTCTGGTTTTTACGGTAGGTATTGGCAAGGAACGGGAACTGATCTCTCTAAATTCCCTTGGAAAGAAACCCCCTCTCTGTGCACACCATCGTTAGGGTTTTGTTATGTCAGGAACGGCTTAGGGTTAAGAAAGTGGGTTTTGTTTTTCCACCTCTTACTTCCCTGTAAAATGTGAGTGTATAAAACGCATCTGTGCATCCATGAGGTACTAAAATGCACCGAGAGAAATTTCTGTGCCTAAGTTCCAGAGAGACGAGCACATTTTGCACTCGGGGTTCACCAGGGCTTTATATTTTTGTCATTCTGACCTGTTAGCTGAATGAATGGGTAGAGTTTCAAAGAGAAAGCAATGCAAATTTCCAAAAGCAGAACATTGGAAAGAGAAATATATAAATATATACATGTAAAAGTAAATATAGGGGAGCTAGATAGATATATAGAGAGAGAGAGTTAGAGAGAAAGAAAAAAGAAATAAATACAAGTAATCCAAATCTAGACAAGTAGATTAATATTCAGTATGAAAACCGTATGGATAGATGCTAATATAATACATTTTAATATCTGTTGTGTATTATATCTAGGTGTGTAAAAAATGAGGTTCAATATGATAGAAATAGGTATGAAAAATATTTAAATCAAGGGACTATTTGTTTTTTATTTACTTACAGGCATGGCATTTAAATGAATAATATAGAAATGAAAATATACACATCTATAATAAACAAATGACTATAGATAGATAGATAGCCAGCCATAAAATAGAAATAAATACAAGTAATCCATTACTGGACAAGTAGATTAAAACCTCAAAAAAAGCTCAGAGACTAGAACTACATGAAGGCCTCTACCCTGAGAGACATGAACTTAAGCAACACCATTACAAAGTCCTTTATCCCAAAGTCCTTTTTCCCAACACAAAGGAAGTACCAATACAACGTAAGCAGTATAGATTTTTCTTACTCTTTTGAACCCCACATCGAGCAGTAAATAATGTAATGGTTAGAAAGCCAAGACAAAACTCAAAGAGCTGAAGGATAACTTCACAGCTCCAGCCACCTTGTGTCCATCTAGGAACACCCGCTAGACTCCAACTACACCCTACATTACAAATTTCAAATTACAGGGGCCTGGGACTTGGCCTTTTACACCTACACCCAGGCTGGGCAGCAGGACAGAGCAGCTCCGGGACACCTACACCCAGACACCCGTGACACACAAGACAACAGACGAAGGGACACAACAGGGAGACACAGCTCTGGGCCACAAGAATGGCCGCAAGGACCGAGAGAACGCGGAACGAGATGAGCCGGGTGAGAATGAAGGCGAGCTGATGAAGCTCGCAGAACCCGGGAGGAAGAAGATGCTGACGGAACGATTAACTCCACGAACTGCCAAGAGGGATGCCCAAGAATTTTAGGGCCAAAGTCCCCTACCCATCTTTGCGTTTCTTCAAATCCTAAGCTGCAGCAATGGATCCTTGCGGCGCACGGCTGTCGACACAGCTCGGAACAAGACCTCTAAAAGACATCCGATCGGATGCTTTTAAAAGAGAGATGCAATGCCAAGGCCCCTGAGAGCACCCGAGGCAAAGCTTTGATGGTGCCTGGCCGAGGAAGCCAGAAATGGGAGATGCGAGGAATGATGCCAGGGTTTCTGGTGAGCCCCTGGAAGGGATAAGGCGAAGCACGTACAACACAAGAGGCACAAAAGACACAGAAAGCACAATGGACAAGTGACACGACATGGCCTGGGACTGCTCTGTCCTGCGCACCTCAGCACTGTGAGCAAAAGTGAGGCTCTCCCTTCACGTGGCCTAAGGGGCCACAGCCTGGACACCCCCAAAGCTGACTCAAAAATCCCGGGTCACGAGTCAAAACCCAGCACCCCGCTTTCATCCCCGCTGCGGGTCATAGCCTTCGACTTCACTCTCGAATGCCCGGCGGGGAGGATCCACGTGGAGCGCCAAGGAAGGGTGCCTCGCCAACCGGGAAGTTCCTGCCATCGCCAGGCTGCCGTCTCTCGGTCAGCTACAATAAATAAAACAGAAAATCAGCGGCTGATCTTTGCAGGGCAACGGCCAAAACCCGACAATTCCGCTACTCACGGTCTCCTGCGAACGACCGCGTCCTGAGGCCGCACGTTTCGACCACGCCGGGAGCCGGACGCCGCCATCGCAGGGCACGCCTGAGTTAAGAGAAGACAAAGTGATGCGGCATTGCTGAAACTTGAACAGGCCCTCGCTCCTCCTCCCAACATCCTCAACTCACGGCAACCCCTCGGCCTGTTCCTGCAGACCACCCACACGGCCCCGTTATGTGGAAAAGGCTCCGTCACACGATCCCATAACGCTTCTGCAGGGCTCATGGCAGAGGCGAAGCAGGCGTGCTGGCCGGTCAGCGACGGGGTCTCGATGAAACGTGACTGGACTGCCTAAAGCACGCAAACGAGAAGGGGCACTTGGCATTGCACCAGAAACTGAGAGCCCAGTGATAACAGCTTCCCTCCACCGGTCAATGCTCACCTTGCCCACTTGACCTTGACTGCTGCTAGCTGGCTCTATTTCCTAAAAATAAAGACAAAGAGGAGACCTGTAACACAGTGACCGGTTCCAGTTGCCCTGCAAAGAGAAACATTGACTTACCTTCTCGGGGGAACCCCCTTACCCTGGATGGGGCGCTCTGCCACCGATTTCATCCGTGTGCATCTGAAAGAAAGCTGAGACAAAAGTCAAAGTGCTGCAGGGTAACTTCACAGCTCCTGACATCTTGTGTCCATCTAGGCACACCCGCTAGACTCCAACTACACCCTACATCACAAATTTCAAATTACAGGGGCCTGAGACTTGGCCTTCTACACCTACACCCAGGCTGGGCAGCAGGACAGAGCAGCTCCGGGACAACTACACCCAGACACCCGTGACACACAAGACAACAGACGAGGGGACACAACGGGGAGACAAAACTCTGGGCCACAAGAACGGCCACAAGGACCGAGAGAACGCGGAATGAGATGAGCCGGAAGACAATGAAGGCGAGCTGATGAAGCTCGCAGAACCCGGGAGGAAGAAGATGCTGATGGAATGACAAACTCCAGCAACTGCCAAGACGGATGCCCGAGAATTTTAGGGCCACAGTCCTCTACCTATCTTTGTGTTTCTTCAAGACCTAAGCCGCAACAATGGATCCTCGCGGCGCACGGCTGTTGACACAGCTCGGAACAAGACCTCTAAAAGACATCCGATCGGATGCTTTCCAAAACAGATGCAATTCCAAGGCCTCTGCGAGCTCCTGAGGCAAAGCTTCGATGGCATCGGGCTGAAGAGCCCAGAGATCGGAGATGGTACGAGCGACGCCGGGGTTTCTGGTAAGCCCCCAGAAGAAATAAGGCGAGGCACATACAACAGGAGAGGCACAAAAGACACAGAAGGCACGACGGACAAGTGATACTACACGCCCCGGGACTGCTCTGTCCTGCGCACCTCAGCACTGTGAACAAAAGCGAGGCTCTCCCTTCACGTGGCCTAAGGGGCCACAGCCTGGACCTCCCCATCCCCAAAGCTGACTTAAAAATCCCAGATCCAGAGTCCCGACCCGGCACCCCACTTTCAGCCCCTCTGCAATTCACAGCCTTCGACTTAGCTCTCGGATGTCCGGCGGGGAGGATCCACGTGGAGCGCCAAGGAAGGGCGCCTCGCCATCTGGGAAGTTCCTGCCATCGCCAGGCTGCTGCCTTCTGGGTCAGCTACAATAAATAAAACAGAAAATCAGCGGCTGATCTTTGCAGGGCATCAGCCAAAACCCGACAATTCCGCGACTCACGGTCTCCTGTGAACGGCCGCGTCCTGAGGACGCACGCTTCGGCCACGCCGGGAGCCGGACGCCGTCGTCGCAGGGTGCGCCTGAGTTAAGAGAAGACAAAGTGATGCGGCATTGCTGAAACTCAAAGGGACCCTCGCTCCTCCTCCCGACATCCCCAACTCACGGCAACCCCTCGGCCCGTTCCTGAAGGCCACCCACACGGCCCCTTTACGTGGAAAAGGCTCCATCTCACGGTCCCGTAACGCGTCCGCAGGGCTCACGGGAGCGGCGAAACAGCTGTGCCGGCCGGTTGGTTGGGGAGGGGATCTCGGCGAAATGTGACTGGACCACCTAAAGCACGCAAACAAGAAGGGACGCTTGGCATTTGCACCAGAAACTGAGAGCCCAGCAACAACAACAGTTTCCCTCCACCAGTAAATGCTCACCTCGCCCGCTTCGCCTTGACTGCTGCTAGCCGGCTTCACTTCCTAAAAATAAAGACAAAGAGGAGACCTGTAACACAGTGACCGGTTCCAGTTGCCCTGAAAAGACAAACATTGACTTACCTTCTCGGGGGAACCCCCTTACCCTGGATGGGGCGCTCTGCCACCGATTTCATCCGTGTGCATCTGAAAGAAAGCTGAGACAAAAGTCAAAGTGCTGCAGGGTAACTTCACAGCTCCTGACATCTTGTGTCCATCTAGGCACACCCGCTAGACTCCAACTACACCCTACATCACAAATTTCAAATTACAGGGGCCTGAGACTTGGCCTTCTACACCTACACCCAGGCTGGGCAGCAGGACAGAGCAGCTCCGGGACAACTACACCCAGACACCCGTGACACACAAGACAACAGACGAGGGGACACAACGGGGAGACAAAACTCTGGGCCACAAGAACGGCCACAAGGACCGAGAGAACGCGGAATGAGATGAGCCGGAAGACAATGAAGGCGAGCTGATGAAGCTCGCAGAACCCGGGAGGAAGAAGATGCTGATGGAATGACAAACTCCAGCAACTGCCAAGACGGATGCCCGAGAATTTTAGGGCCACAGTCCTCTACCTATCTTTGTGTTTCTTCAAGACCTAAGCCGCAACAATGGATCCTCGCGGCGCACGGCTGTTGACACAGCTCGGAACAAGACCTCTAAAAGACATCCGATCGGATGCTTTCCAAAACAGATGCAATTCCAAGGCCTCTGCGAGCTCCTGAGGCAAAGCTTCGATGGCATCGGGCTGAAGAGCCCAGAGATCGGAGATGGTACGAGCGACGCCGGGGTTTCTGGTAAGCCCCCAGAAGAAATAAGGCGAGGCACATACAACAGGAGAGGCACAAAAGACACAGAAGGCACGACGGACAAGTGATACTACACGCCCCGGGACTGCTCTGTCCTGCGCACCTCAGCACTGTGAACAAAAGCGAGGCTCTCCCTTCACGTGGCCTAAGGGGCCACAGCCTGGACCTCCCCATCCCCAAAGCTGACTTAAAAATCCCAGATCCAGAGTCCCGACCCGGCACCCCACTTTCAGCCCCTCTGCAATTCACAGCCTTCGACTTAGCTCTCGGATGCCCGGCGGGGAGGATCCACGTGGAGCGCCAAGGAAGGGCGCCTCGCCATCTGGGAAGTTCCTGCCATCGCCAGGCTGCTGCCTTCTGGGTCAGCTACAATAAATAAAACAGAAAATCAGCGGCTGATCTTTGCAGGGCATCAGCCAAAACCCGACAATTCCGCGACTCACGGTCTCCTGTGAACGGCCGCGTCCTGAGGACGCACGCTTCGGCCACGCCGGGAGCCGGACGCCGTCGTCGCAGGGCGCGCCTGAGTTAAGAGAAGACAAAGTGATGCGGCATTGCTGAAACTCAAAGGGACCCTCGCTCCTCCTCCCGACATCCCCAACTCACGGCAACCCCTCGGCCCGTTCCTGAAGGCCACCCACACGGCCCCTTTACGTGGAAAAGGCTCCATCTCACGGTACCGTAACGCGTCCGCAGGGCTCACGGGAGCGGCGAAACAGCTGTGCCGGCCGGTTGGTTGGGGAGGGGATCTCGGCGAAATGTGACTGGACCACCTAAAACACGCAAACAAGAAGGGACGCTTGGCATTTGCACCAGAAACTGAGAGCCCAGCGACAACAACAGTTTCCCTCCACCGTTAAATGCTCACCTCACCCGCTTCGCCTTGACTGCTGCTAGCCGGCTTCACTACCTAAAAATAAAGACAAAGAGGAGACCTGTAACACAGTGACCGGTTCCAGTTGCCCTGCAAAGACAAACATTGACTTACCTTCTCGGGGGAACCCCCTTACCCTGGATGGGGCGCTCTGCCACCGATTTCATCCGTGTGCATCTGAAAGAAAGCTGAGACAAAAGTCAAAGTGCTGCAGGGTAACTTCACAGCTCCTGACATCTTGTGTCCATCTAGGCACACCCGCTAGACTCCAACTACACCCTACATCACAAATTTCAAATTACAGGGGCCTGAGACTTGGCCTTCTACACCTACACCCAGGCTGGGCAGCAGGACAGAGCAGCTCCGGGACAACTACACCCAGACACCCGTGACACACAAGACAACAGACGAGGGGACACAACGGGGAGACAAAACTCTGGGCCACAAGAACGGCCACAAGGACCGAGAGAACGCGGAATGAGATGAGCCGGAAGACAATGAAGGCGAGCTGATGAAGCTCGCAGAACCCGGGAGGAAGAAGATGCTGACGGAATGACGAACTCCAGCAACTGCCAAGACGGATGCCCGAGAATTTTAGGGCCACAGCCCCCTACCTATCTCTGCGTTTCTTCAAGACCTAAGCCGCAACAATGGATCCTCGCGGCGCACGGCTGTTGACACAGCTCGGAACAAGACCTCTAAAAGACATCCGATCGGATGCTTTCCAAAACAGATGCAATTCCAAGGCCTCTGCGAGCTCCTGAGGCAAAGCTTCGATGGCATCGGGCTGAAGAGCCCAGAGATCGGAGATGGTACGAGCGACACCGGGGTTTCTGGTAAGCCCCCAGAAGAAATAAGGCGAGGCACATACAACAGGAGAGGCACAAAAGACACAGAAGGCACGACGGACAAGTGATACTACACGCCCCGGGACTGCTCTGTCCTGCGCACCTCAGCACTGTGAACAAAAGTGAGGCTCTCCCTTCACGTGGCCTAAGGGGCCACAGCCTGGACCTCCCCATCCCCAAAGCTGACTTAAAAATCCCAGATCCAGAGTCCCGACCCGGCACCCCACTTTCAGCCCCTCTGCAATTCATAGCCTTCGACTTAGCTCTCGGATGCCCGGCGGGGAGGACCCACGTGGAGCGCCAAGGAAGGGCGCCTCGCCATCTGGGAAGTTCCTGCCATCGCCAGGCTGCTGTCTTCTGGGTCAGCTACAATAAATAAAACAGAAAATCAGCGGCTGATCTTTGCAGGGCATCAGCCAAAACCCGACAATTCCGCGACTCACGGTCTCCTGTGAACGGCCGCGTCCTGAGGACGCACGCTTCGGCCACGCCGGGAGCCGGACGCCGTCGTCGCAGGGCGCGCCTGAGTTAAGAGAAGACAAAGTGATGCGGCATTGCTGAAACTCAAAGGGACCCTCGCTCCTCCTCCCGACATCCCCAACTCACGGCAACCCCTCGGCCCGTTCCTGAAGGCCACCCACACGGCCCCTTTACGTGGAAAAGGCCAAGGCTTCATCACACGGTCCTGTAACGCTTCCGCAGGGCTCACGGGAGCGGCGAAACAGCTGTGCCGGCCGGTTGGTTGGGGAGGGGATCTCGGCGAAATGTGACTGGACCACCTAAAGCACGCAAACAAGAAGGGACGCTTGGCATTTGCACCAGAAACTGAGAGCCCAGCAACAACAACAGTTTCCCTCCACCAGTAAATGCTCACCTCGCCCGCTTCGCCTTGACTGCTGCTAGCCGGCTTCACTTCCTAAAAATAAAGACAAAGAGGAGACCTGTAACACAGTGACCGGTTCCAGTTGCCCTGCAAAGACAAACATTGACTTACCTTCTCGGGGGAACCCCCTTACCCTGGATGGGGCGCTCTGCCACCGATTTCATCCGTGTGCATCTGAAAGAAAGCTGAGACAAAAGTCAAAGTGCTGCAGGGTAACTTCACAGCTCCTGACATCTTGTGTCCATCTAGGCACACCCGCTAGACTCCAACTACACCCTACATCACAAATTTCAAATTACAGGGGCCTGAGACTTGGCCTTCTACACCTACACCCAGGCTGGGCAGCAGGACAGAGCAGCTCCGGGACAACTACACCCAGACACCCGTGACACACAAGACAACAGACGAGGGGACACAACGGGGAGACAAAACTCTGGGCCACAAGAATGGCCACAAGGACCGAGAGAACGCGGAATGAGATGAGCCGGAAGACAATGAAGGCGAGCTGATGAAGCTCGCAGAACCCGGGAGGAAGAAGATGCTGACGGAATGACGAACTCCAGCAACTGCCAAGACGGATGCCCGAGAATTTTAGGGCCACAGTCCTCTACCTATCTTTGTGTTTCTTCAAGACCTAAGCCGCAACAGTGGATCCTCGCGGCGCACGGCTGTTGACACAGCTCGGAACAAGACCTCTAAAAGACATCCGATCGGATGCTTTCCAAAACAGATGCAATTCCAAGGCCTCTGCGAGCTCCTGAGGCAAAGCTTCGATGGCATCGGGCTGAAGAGCCCAGAGATCGGAGATGGTACGAGCGACGCTGGGGTTTCTGGTAAGCCCCCAGAAGAAATAAGACGAGGCACATACAACAGGAGAGGCACAAAAGACACAGAAGGCACGACGGACAAGTGATACTACACGCCCCGGGACTGCTCTGTCCTGCGCACCTCAGCACTGTGAACAAAAGTGAGGCTCTCCCACCGTGTGGCCTAAGGGGCCACAGCCTGGACCTCCCCATCCCCAAAGCTGACTCCATAATCCCAGGTCACAAGTCCCGACCCGGCACCCCGCTTTCAGCCCCTCTGCAATTTTTAGCCTTTGACTCAGCTCTCGGATGCCCGGCGGGGAGGATCCACACGAGGACGCCCAGGAAGGCCACTGCGCTATCCGGGAAGTTCCTGCCATCACCAGGATGTCGTCTCCTCGTCAGCTACAATCTAGAAGACCAAATATCAATGCAGGATCTTAGCGGCACATCTGTGAAAACCCAGGACTTACCTTCTCTAGAGAATGCCCAGGTTCATGGGCTGCACACTTCACCTCACAGGGAGGCAGAGGCTTGCTTCACAGCAGTATTGGCTGACAGCCAAATTACCACCACCTCAAGGAGGGGAGGAAGACTCTCCAGTCAGTGAGGGACAGGGAACCCAGGGTACCCCAAGGATGGAAACCCCAGCTTATATGACAGCAGTAGGCCCTAGCACCCACTATCTCTTCCTGGCTGGCCCTAGCACCAGGGGTACTGCCTGCAGCTCTCAGGGGTTCTGGCACTCTGCTGCTTTAGGGTTCCTGCCTGCAGCTGCCTCAAGGAAACGGGAGTGTTGTTAGGGCTGCTGTTTAGGGTTTGAATAGTCCTGTACTCTACCTTATATCGAAACCTGTACCCTTTTTATTTTCACTGTTTGTCTCCAGCCCTCCACCTCTGAAGCCCTCCCTCAACCTCTCTGTGTCACTGCCAAGCTCCCACACTGAACCCTACAAACTTAGTTAGAACCCTACGCTTGCAACCGGGGATGCTCCTTATCCATAGGCCCCAAGAGATGTCCATTAGCCCGGACCAGGCAATCCACAGTTGCTCCCTACCCTACCTAAGTTTGGCCCTGAGACAGGGCAGAGGCTGACAGAGCCGAACTCTTTGCGGAGGCTAGGCACGAAGCCCTGCCAACCGCCGCCTCGAGGAGGGGTGGGAGCAATCCCCGGCTGCGGAGGGACCGAGAGCCCAGGGTGGGGCGGGGCGGGAAACCCCCTGTTTCCCCAACCCTACGGATCGTCCCCCCACTATCTCCTGGCTGACCCTAGCACCAGGGAACTGCCTGCACCTCTCGGGGGTTCTGGAACTCCCCTGCTTTAGGGTTCCTGCCTGCAGCTGCCTCAGGGAAATGGTAGTACTGTTAGGGCTGCAGTTTAGGGTTTGGGGTGGAGTATACCTGAACTCCACCTTACCTATACCCCTTCTTTTCACTGTTTGCTCAGCCTTTTTTTTTCTTGGAATTCTTGTGGCAGATTGAGGGCACCGGGGAGGGACTGCCAAGATGAAATCAAAAGGGAAAAGGAGAAAGATCACCCCTGCAAATCCACACTGGCTCAGCTGTTCAGGTGCTGCTTCCTGGCAAAAAGCTTTGTCCGTCACCACCTCCTTTAAGCAGTGCTCCAGGTCCAAGTGCATCCAGGTGCTCCCCCAGACCCTATGAGATGCTCTCACCGTCACTCCATCAGATGCCACTGGGAGCCCACCAGAAACTCCTCTCCTCCGGCAGATCCATGCCAACGTTGATTTGCCACTCGTATTTGGCCCTGTAATAACGGCAAAATTGTTGCCCTCTGTCAGGTACGTGTTGTTAGACACAGGTTTTTCCATAGCCATCTTTTCAAGAATGGGGTGCCATCCCTGCTTGATTGCTAAATTATCCATAAATTCTGGAAAACCTAAATGAGAAAAAGAATCTAAAAGACTGAGGAGTTAATATGGGAACCTTTATATCATTAAAGTAGTATGTTTTGAAATAAAGTGAATTCTTCCAGTCCAACTGCAAAAATCCAATTCCTAAAAATAAAATAACCAAAAAACAAACAGCATCAAATTCCCACCAATATCATCAATAAAATCACAATACCTCCGCCACCCAAGGGAAAAAAATCTTAACCTAGAAAAAAATCCAAACCGCCTCAAAAAGTTTCAACACTGAAACACAACTCATCCTAACACTTCAACTAACAATACTAAAATAAATTTTCAAAACAAATATTCCCTCTATGCACACCACCGATACCACATAAAACAAATAAAGTACTCTCATCACAGCACCCCCAAATCAAAAACCCAAATTGCTCTAAAATCTTTAAAATAATCACAAATTAACCCCAAAATAAAAACTTTAATCTCACTAACAAAAAAAAAGAAAACAACCCAAAACAGGTAACACAAACAAAACCAACACTGTACAACCAACTACCAGCAAAAAAAGATGCTACGCTCTGTCACTAACAGTTCTTATCACATCAGCAAAGTTAAACGTAAATAAAAAGCAACCCTACTAAACGCCACACAACAAATCACACCAACTATTCAAAAATAATCAGACCAACACACTGAACTCAAAACCATTCAACTAACCCTAAACATCAGCAAAAAAACCCCAAAGCTCTACATTTATAGTAATACATAAATACTCACCAATACTCTATAAAAAAAGTAATAGCTAATTGAAAACATAAAAAACCAATCTAAGCTACTAAAAAATTAAAAAACATCACCCCCAAAAATATACCTATAAAAATCCACCATATAAATGCCTGTGTCCCCAGAAATGAAACTAAGGAACACCACAACCGAAAGAAATCCAAACTTATCATCAACACCTAAACCAAAAAGCACATTAAATAAATAGAACATATACATTATTATACACCAACTACAAACAAAATAAAATTCTACCATCAACTACTAAAAATCACCTTAAAACCACTCAATAAAAAATTTTCAAAAATTGAAAACTGCATCTAATAAAAGCCACCTAATTAACACCCAAAACTCAGCTAACCAAACAAACCCTACCCAATCTGAACCCCTACATAGAATAAACAAAACCCACTAATCGATATCAAAATCTATTTTAATTGATTCTACCTAAAATACAAACAAACCCATTCATAAAATCATCTTTATTCAAAAACCAAATTTCACTTAGTATACAACACAAAAAAATGAAACAACACACTGTGTACCACCAAAAAAATCTAATATTGAATAAAAACCACATATAAATGCCTCTACTTACTAAATACTACTATCACTATTTATATTTACCTGTATCTGTATAAAAGCATATCTAAAATTAAAAAACATTAATTTGACCATTAATCCAAAGATACACAATAAAAAAATGTTCTAAAATTATATTATATCCCCATCATCTGCTTTATGCCCAAACATAAATTCTATAACTTTAAAACTAAAAATGAAAAAATTCTTTGAACATACAATCTATATACAGTACTAATACAGCCTCACCCAAATTCTCTCTCAACTCTATTGTTTAACACAACAAAAAATCCATTTTTTACTTTTTTAAAATAACTTCTCATTGATTAGTGAATACAAAATAATTGCCAGAACCGTAACAACTTCTTCTAAAACTATTCAACTTTACTCCGATCCAAAAACCCAGGCTACCACCAAAACACCCCACGGCTCAAAAGGATCCACGCCACAGCCCAACTCCAAAAACATCCAAACCACACGTGCAGAAAAACCCTTCTAAATCTCCTGAGCTTTTCTCCACAAAAAAAATATCTAACGTTATTCATCCTTTTTTTCTCTTACCTACGCCCTACTTATTAAAATAAACATTTTTTTTCACTTTTCCTCAAAAACAAATTCCTTTAAAATCAATTAAAAAACGGACTGAAACCTCCCCTCTATTAAGAAACACATTCACTTCAAAACATTTCCTCCCAATTGGTCTCTGACCTTTCCAAGGTTTGGATCCCGTTCCAGTGCACCAGAACCAAATCAACCTGCTCTGGCTCTGGAAACATCAGCGACACCAAACCCAGAGCACGAAGCACCTCGCCGTTCCTACCCCGCTGTCCCTCGGCCCTGCTCTCTCGCGTTCTACGCTGCAGAGCGCTGGGAGCCAGGTTCGCCCCCGAGAATTGTCGCATCCATTTCCTCGGACATTCCAGCTTCCACGGGGATATTGCGGGGACCCCCTGCATTCCATTCCCTAGTACAGCAGCAAGACAAAGTTCTCCCCCAGCCCGCATCTCCAGAAGATCGGATACAAGGCTTAAACAAACCCCGAGGCTTGAGAAATACGGTCTGCCCAAAAAGCCCTCCTCTGCATCCAGAGGAAATGAACATCACAAACAGATTCATGCACACCAGATGCACGGAACGCTGTCAGCTTGGACCTGCAGTTAACTCGGCAATGGAAAAACCTGAGCTCGAAGCCCCCATGTGAAGGTGCAAAAGGTATTGGACACAGTTTCTAGAAAGCGTCACATCGTTATTTAAAGGCGCGGCTCGGCTAAAGAGCGAAACCGACAAAGCCCCGAGACAAAAAGGCCGGAAGGTCGTGCTTTTCCCCCTCCCCTCCTCCCAGCGGCTTTTGCCAGTGCAGTCTGAAGCTGATAAGCCACAAGTGGGCCCCAGCGGCCCTCGCCGGGACTCGCTCCCGGGCTGGCGCCGCTCCAGGTGCGGGGGGACCGGGGGAGCCACGCGAGCCCCGGCAGCGGCGGCACTCGGCACCCGGGGGCGGCCCCGCGCTCCCGGCCCCGGACGGAGCGCGGCTCCCGGCCGGAAAGCGGCTCCTCCGGCGGGCGGGGGCGGCCTCGGCCCCGGGACAGCCCGGCCCGCCCAGCGGCACCGGGACCGGCCCGAAGGGACCCCGGCGGTGCCCGAGCCCCGCGCCCGGAGCGGGCGGAGCGGCCGGACGGACACAGCTCCGCGCCGCGGCTCCCGCCTGCCGGCCCGGCAGAGCTCACCTCGCCTCCGCACGGCTCTGTCGCTCCCCGGCAAGATGAAATCAAAAAGGAAAAGGAAAAAAGTCTCCCCTGCAAACCCGCACTGGCTCACCTGCTCAGATGCTGCTTCCAGATACAAAGGTTTGTCCCTCGGCACCTCCTTTAAGCAATGCTCCATGTCCAAGTGCATCCAGCTGCTCTCCCAGACCCTATGAAGGTGCTCCCGGTATCATTCTATGAGACACCCCCGGGGAGCCCACCATAAACCCCTCTTCTCCAACTGCTCCGTGCCCAAGTGAACTGAGGGAAACCCTCCCCCTAAAACAGCCCCGGGCAGGACCCACCCGCTCCTCATCAACCTCACTGCTCACACCTGGGGCTGCTCTGTCCCCTCATCAACCTCACTGCTCACACCTGGGGCTGCTCTGTCCCCTCATCAACCTCACTGCTCACACCTGGGGCTGCTCTGAGCCCTCATCATCCTCACAGTTCAGTTTGTGCTGTTGCCATCCTACGGGTGAGGGCAGTGGCAGAAGGAACTTGTTGCTCATTCCCTGGACAGCTCATTGTCTGCACCTGACACACTGGGGCACCAGGCTTTCCTTGCTATGGATGAGGACACCTCTCCTCCTCCAGGTGCCCAAGGCTGAAAATGGAATTCCACCTCCACAATTCCATGTGTTTGAGTTTCATAATTCCCAATGTAATTCCCCATGGATCACAAGCCATCACCTCTAATTTTTCCTCTAGAATCACTGCTGACTTGCCTTTCTGTGGAAGTGTTTGACACATCGATGCAGAGTTCAGGGGCTTGTTTATAGCTTATCCTGACGAGCACAAAGGAAATCCAAACACCCAGAATTACAGGGAAGTAGGGATAAAGTTTATAAATACTCCTCTTCCCTGCAACTCCCTGGCAACCTCCCATTGACCTTTTACTCTTAACCTCTGAATTTTGACCTTTGACTCTTGACTTCTGCTCTTTGAAGTTTGATTCCCTGATAATTGACCTTGGACCACACAACCTTGGAATATTAACCCATAACATTGGACCTTGGACCCTTTACTCTTGATCTTTGAACCCTGACTATTCACATGTGACCCTTGAAGTTTGAATCGGAATCAGCACCTCGGAATGGTGCTGAGCACTGTCGAGACTCATCCTGCACCCTCGGGATGGTGCTGAGCACCTTCGGGATAGGTGCTGAGCACCCACGGCACTCATCCTGCACCCTCGGGATGGTGCTGAGCACCCTCGGGATGGTGCTGAGCACCCTCGCGACGGTGCTCAGCACACTCGGTTTGGTGCTCAGCACCCTCGGGACTCATCCTGCACCGTCGGGACTCATCCTGCACCCTCGGGATGGTGCTGAGCACCCTCGAGATGGTGCTGCGCACCCTCGGGACTCATCCTGCACCCTCGAGATGGTGCTGAGCACCTTCGGGACTCATCCTGCATCCTCGGGATGGTGCTGAGCACCCTCGGGATGGTGCTGAGCACCTTCGGGACTCATCCTGCATCCTCGGGATGCGCCATCCCGAGGGTGCTCAGTACCATCCCGAGGGTGCAGGATGAGTCCCGAGAGTGCTCAGCACCATCTCGAGGGTGCTCAGCACCATCCCGAGGATGCAGGATGAGTGCCGTGGATGCTCAGCACCCTCGGTTTGGTGCTCAGCACCATCCCGAGGGTGCAGGATGAGTCCCGGGGGTGCAGGATGAGTCCCGAGGGTGCTGAGCACCAAACCGAGGGTGCTGAGCACCGTCGCGAGGGTGCTCAGGACCATCCCGAGGGTGCTCAGCACCATCCCGAGGGTGCAGGATGAGTCCCGAGAGTGCTCAGCACCATCCCGAGGGTGCAGGATGAGTCCCGAGGGTGCTCAGCACCATCCCGAGGGTGCAGGATGAGTGCTGAGGGTGCTCAGCACCATCCCGAGGGTGCAGGATGAGTGCCTAGGGTGCAGGATGAGTCCCGAGGGTGCTCAGCACCAAACCGAGGGTGCTGAGCACCGTATCGTGGGCGCTCAGCACCATCCCGAGGGTGCTCAGCACCATCCCGTGGGTGCAGGATGAATCCCGAGGCACTCATCCTGCACCCTCGGCAGTCATCCTGCACTTTCGGGGTGGTGCTCAGCACCCTCAGGACGGTGCTCAGCACCCACGGGATGGTGCTCAGCACCCTCGGCACTCATCCTGCACCATCGGCACACATCCTGCACCCTCAAGATGGTGCTCAGCACCCTCGTGATGGTGCTCAGCACCCTCGGCACTCATCCTGCACCGTCGGCACTCATCCTGCACCGTCGGCACTCATCCTGCACCTTCGGAATGATGCTGAGCACCCTCGGGACCGTGCTGAGCACCTTTTTTTTCCTTTTTTTCCTTCCAAATCCTGTTTTTTTTCTCCTGATTCCCTTTTTTTCCCAATTCCTTTTTTTTTTTTTCCAGTTCCCGTTTTTTCCCTGATTCTTGGATTTTTTTCTTTATTCCCGGTTTGGGTTTTTTTTCCCCGTTTTCCTTTTTCCCCCCGATTCCCAGGTTTTTCCCCATTCCTGGTTTTCCTTGACTTCCGGATTTTTTTGTCCCTGATCCCTTTTTTTCCCCCAATTCCTGGCTGGTTTTCTTTATTCCCGTTTTTTTCCCCCCAAACCCCGGTTTTTCTTTATTCCGTTTTTTTTTTTTTTTTCCCAATCCCCGTTTTTTTCCCCGAGTCCCGAGATTTTCACGAATTCCCAATTTTCCTTTAGACCCATCTTTTTTCCCGATTCCCATTTTTTTCCCCAATTCCCATTTTTTTTCCCCAATTCCCGGCTGTTTTACTTTATTCCCGTTTTTTTTTTCCCCGATTCCCATTTTATTTTCCCCATTCCCCGTTTTTTTCCCTATTCCCGCCTTTTTCCTTATTCCTTTTTCTTTATTCCCGTTTTTTTTTTCCCAATTCCCGAGGTTTTTTTTCCTGGTTTTTTTTTTCCAATTCCCGGGGTTTTTTTCCCAATTCCCGATTTTCCCCCAATTCCCGTTTATTTTTCCCCAATCCCGTTTTTTTCCCGATTCCGCCGTTTTTCCCCCCAAACCGGGCCGGGGTTTTTTGCCCTCTCGGTGTCACCGTGGGAGCGGCCCCGGTGCGGGCGCTGCTGCTGCTCCCGGGGGCTCACGCGGCCACAAAAACCCCAAAATCCCTGGATTTCACCTCAAATGTTTGTGAGTAAAAATGTGGATTGTACCCCTGGAAGCCAGCCAAGCATGTGGTTTAGATAGTGCAGAACCAACAGGCCATGAACTGCAATTTGTTTTTAATATCTATATAAAAAATAATGAGCAATTTACAGGTCTCTCTCTAGTCAGAACCTCAGAAGTCTGTATAAAGGTGCTGTACAATATATAAACATTTACACCCGGTACATCCATCCATTACGTAGTATTCCGAGGCCACGTGGCTAAGTCTGATACAGGAAGTACGGATACAAGGTCTATGGAAGGAGAAATCACATACAGGTAAGACATTATCAGGTCACATGAACATATAGAAAAATAGAGAGGAGTTGAAGGCAGGGAAATAATTTCAGTGGGGCTAATTCATCTGGAATTAAAGGACTAGATTTGTCGCTGTACTCAGTGGTCAAGCCGAGTGCACGCAGCTCAACGTAAACCAACCTCTGGGGAAGAAGATGGGGCAATATCTACACAGGCTACTTCAGAGTATTAAATATTTCACAGTCATATTCCACTCAGGGATAATTCGTACGTGTTGCGCTACACAGCAAACCCAGTGTCAGTGTCTCACCCAGTTTCAAGCAGGTGACCGTGGTTCAGAGCTGCTTTAAAGCCTTTTGAATTCCCAAAATCTTTGTTTAAAAGCTGTTTAAGCAGTCAGCTGTACTTGTGAAGAATTCCACTCAGAACTATCTCACTGTGCTTTGATAGCCTTTAAAAGCATTTAGTGTTTCAAATCCAAAACAAGATATTCACTTGCAAAGAGGAAATCATGTTTGTATTTGAAGTAAGTAAAGCTACTTTTCTTTCTCCAGCAAACTAGACCAAGGGCCTCCTTTTACCTCTTTTCTGCAGTCATTGAAATTGTGAATAAAATAAACCCCTTCTGTTTCTGTTGTTCTTACAGCTGTAAGACTGATGCATCAAGAGGTTCTAGTGATAACATCTCTCTTTAAAATATCTCTGCCAGCCCAAAACATAGATGGTGTGTCTCCTGTATCCTGTTTGTCATCAACACTCCTTGATCACACATTTATAGTAAATAGGGGAGAGTTCTAAAATATATGGGCAAGAACATCACTGAAAACACTGCTCTGGCAGCTGAGTCTGTCCTAAGGTCAGTTCTTACCTCTACAGAAGGAAAAAACCCCCAAATTCTTAACTAGCATTAAATAATTAAAGATGGGACTTTTCAGCATCAGCTCCATCCCAAGGCCAAGGGCATCGCAGTGCCATGAGTGAAACCAAAGGAATTGTGTTAACAGAACCCAGAATTTTCTTCCCTCTCAAAGATGTTTGCAACCCAAATCCCTGTAACTCAAGGAATTAAAGCAATTTTGCTGTGTCAGAAAAAGCAAAATCACAAATTAAGTAAAATACCATATTTAGCTACAGGGTTTTGTATTAGGTATAAAAATTCCAGGAAATGTACGAACTCAGCAGCAGCAGCAGCAGTAGCTCATTTGTTGCCCTGGAACTGACAAAAACTAACTCACCCATGTTCTGTGGGTTTCCTGATGTAAACGTGCAACCTGCTCTAGAGAAAGCACCCGCTTCAGCCCAAACCTGCCTTGTCTGTGACTGGAATCCACGTGGGAAAGGTCAAATTGACTGGATACAGCAGCTAGCTTGGCACAACAGGAAGTGAGTCGGGATCACATTGGCAACAGAGGCATTAAATAACTTTGTTCAGAGTTCACAATACTTGGGGGAAGCTGCAGCAGTGCAACACTGGGAGCGGCAGACATGGCCTGCAAAGGGACACGGGGACAGCAGCTCATGGAAGGGTTTCACTGAAGCAATCTGCAAGGTCCTTCAAGGAGCTTAGATAATTTAAGAACAAATCAAATACCTTCCCCACCTCTAACCATTTTCTGAGGGGAAAAAAAAAAAAAAGAAGACAACTGTGCGAGAAGAACCGATGCTTTAAAATTACCCTTACTGGAAAATTGATCTAAACACGTTCTAAAGCACAGTGTCTGTCAGTCAGTCACACCTGTTCTCCAGGCACCGCTGCTGCTGGGGTGCCCTTACAGCCACTGGGGACCTTCCATGGCCCAGGAGTTATCAGTGTTTTCCTTACTGGAGAGTTCCTCTCAGGTTGGGAAGTTCCATCTTTGGTTTCATCGGGCAGCTCCACGTGTCTTTTTCCATGGTGCCTGCTCAGCCTAAGAGCTTCCTGAGTTTCCACCCTCCTTTGTTTCTCCATGGAAAGCAGCGGGATATCGGAAAGGCTGGAGGTTTTGAATCTGCTAGAACTTGTGTCTCCAGAGCTGGACTTGGTTAGTAAGTCATCTTCAGAGGCATTTCTTCTGGAGTCCCTGAAGGGAAGGTTATGCTCACCAAACACTGGGTAAGGTCGGTCTGCAGAACACCCTTCTGTATTTCCTGGAGTCCTCTGCTTCATCTCTTTCCTGGTGACTTCTGGTTTACCATTCCCACCTTTCAACTGCTCGACAGTTGCCTTCTCGCCACGGGATGTTCTACCCTGGATCCTTCCCACCATTGCTGTGCTTCCTGGCTTGCTGAGATGCCTTTGGGGACTTGCTGACCTTTCTTGATTTCCACCGGAAGACTCCTTTTTGTCACTGCTCTTCATCCCTATTTCTGCGGTTTTACTCTCACTCCTGGAACTTTCAGATATATGTGAGAGATTGTTTGTCGCAGGATCCCCTTTCCTGGGGCTGTGGAATCCCACGTGAGAGTATCCTTCAGCAGCCCCAGACTTTGCTGGACTGGCAGATCTGCCCCTTTTGGTCCCTGTTTCTGAACTACCTTTAGTGATCCCAAACCCAGGACTCGAGGGACATTCCCATCTGTTCTTTGTTCTCTGGGGAGAAGACTGAGGCTTCCTCTCACACTGGTTTTCAGTTAAAGTGCTTATCTTGTCAGGCACAGTGTTCTCTGCTTGTTCCAGTTTCTCAGACAGCTGAACTCTGGTTAAAGCTTCTCCTGATACTGCTAAATAACACACTTCGGATGGGGAAGCAGCATGGGAAGATGAAGATAATAATGGTGACTGTTCTTCATATATTACATTTGATGAAGCAGGGTTGTAGCCATCCCAATCACCTGGAAGCGAATGACGAGAGATTTGATTAAATACACAAAAAGCAAAAATCGGCAAACTACTGAGTTCAATTCAAAAATCACTATGGAGTGGCATATTTTCAAAGCTTTACTTAGCCAGATTTCAGTACTGTGTTGTTCTACAATGACCCTGAAGATGTGATTTTGAAAAAAAAACAACAAACTAGTGCTCAGAATGCTCGATCGCTGCAGGACTGACAGAGTCTTGGATCAAGACAAGTTTAGAGCCTACACAGCAAAATTTCAAATTAAAAAGTCCCTGACCTACACTGTTTAATAAAACAAAACAAACCAGAACTGTTATGCCTAAAGAAATCTGAAACAGTGAAAAGTTTGGGTTATTCATAGCTTTGCCCGTCAAAAATAGGAAGAGATGAAACAAGACATGCAGATTTACCAAGTCTTTAAGGAAAAACCAAGAAAAGCACTGAAAGCCCTTAATGTTGCTCAGGTTTCACGTAGGGACACAGGCTGGAAGGAGCCAAACCTGAAGGAGGAAGAGAAAAAGCCCAGAAGTACATACAAAAAAACCCCAAAACCCACAGAGTACAGCAAGCAAGATTTCAATCAGAAACGTGGGATTAACAGCAAGGCAAGAGGCAATAAACCCTTCCCCCCCCTCCACCGCCTCCTTCACCTCATCCCAGGCCCCACTCTAGACAGAGAGCTAGAGGTTCCTCTAGCTCCAGAGGTTCCCTTTTGTCCAAGTCTGTTTCTCCCCCAAGTTCAGGGAATTTCTGAGACCAGCAGGGCCAGGAGTAATGCTCAGGACCCTTTTCTAGCTCCCGGGAGAAAAGAAATTCAGACAGTACTGAGCAGATTTTACCCTCTGAGTGAATGCCAATTAGCGACTGAACGCGCAAAGTATTTGGTAGCTGTGTGTGTTCGGGATTTTGAAAGGATAAACTGGAGGTTGCTCACGGTGACCGAAAAGCTCCTTATCAGCAGAAGCGACCCTACAATTTAGGAAGTTTAACCATCGGCACCTCAGTGTCAGCATCAGGGGTTACAAAGACTAAAATGCATATTTAGGAAATGAAATGTTCTTTGCTTTAAAATGCCAGCACTGCCACAAGCCTCTGATTTGCAGCCTTGGGACTGAGTCAGACCCAAAGTCATCAGTTCTGAACTCTGTGGCTCCTGCAAACATTTGCTCTGCTGTACTTCCTGGTTTGTTTTTTTTTTTTTTTGGCCTACAAAACTGTTGTTTCGTTTTGTAGATGCAGAAATCTCCTTGAATCCCTAAATCCCTTCGGAGAATAAAGTTGTCCCTTTCCTGATTCCTGAAGTTTTGGCTTTGAGAAACAAAGTTTTTCATAATTTAGAAAGCTAAAAACAGAGGTAAATATGTACAGAAACAAAATTTTAGCAGTAGTGTAGCACAGAGAAGTTTCATTTAAATTAAAAGGCAATCAGGCTTAATCAGCATATTTTTATAGAAAAACTCGATTAGCTTGGACAGAACTGAGCAACTAATTAGAAATACGGAATAATTTCAGATTGTGCAATACTCCCATGTACTTGTCACGTGTTGATTTTACCCCAAATATTCCTCATGCTTGAAAACAGATATTTTGATTTTCAATTTTTGTATTTTAATATTTAATTTAATTCAATAATGAATGCACAGCTGTCACAAAGGCAACTTCCAACTACTGCAGTAGTAATGTGTACAAGCAGCAGAATCTCCTTATCCCACTTTACTCCCCTCAACACCAAACAGCCCTTAAGACAACGTACTGTGATCTGGTATCAATCCAGTCCCTGGTCTCAGCAGCAGCAAAACTTTATTTCCTCCAGCCTGAATCAGCTCAATGGCTCGTGTGTGAGTGATTCCTTGGGTAGGTTCTCCATTAATTTCCACTATTTGGTCGCCGACCTGAGGAAAAAAGTGAAGCAGATTACTCTTTGGGAATCTCTGACTCTGCGAACTGGCTTTTCATTTAGAAAGGAAAAATAATAGAGGCAAATGCTTCTGTTTTCCCTCTCATGCTAAAATCCAGTGGGCATTAGTGACGTCGTTCCATGGATGACAAACAGGATGTGACCCCAGGGTCCGGGGGTTCAGAGGTGCACAGGGGTAGTCTTTTCAGGGAAAGATTCCAGATATCTTAACCACATCTTCTATTTATTTACAAGTGATGAGGCAGATACAGGATGCGCTTGAACGTATTTTCATTCCGGATTGTGGAGGGAGCACATGGATCAACGACATCGCACCTGTCTGAGGTCACCTTATCCAGGGGAGGACACGGCACCTTCCCTACGCCCACTGCTGAGCTGAACACCGTGCAAACGGGTTTGCTATACGGACAGGAATTGTTGTTTCAGGTTGGAGAGATCAGCGGTGAGGTCTCAGAGCCAATAAACAACTCTCACTGGTACCAGGCAGGTAATTTCAGCTCGTGCTAACTTCCCCGGCTGCTGGAAAGGGGCTGGAATAGCAGACCCCAAAAAGAGTTCTCTGTTGGGGAAAACTGGGAAGGGAAATGGGGACCAAAAGGGAGTAGAAGCCTATTTGGCACCGCACACAGCAGCCAATAGATGTCACTGGTGTGTAACATTAACATCTCAAAGAGGCTTCCTGGGTTTTGTTGAAGACGCTCCGTCAAAGAAGGTCACCACTCTGGATAAACTAACGTATTGACCGCATCAAAAAATTGATTAGAGAAGCTGAACTCACATGGACTCTCCCATCCTTGACTGCCGGCCCATCCTCAGCCAGACGGAGGATGAATAAGCCCATGTTGTATTCTTTTCCTCCGCGGAGGCTGAATCCAAACCCTCGAGGGCCCCTTTCCAACTCTACTGGGAAACAGCCGGGATTCTGTGCAGGAAGTCAGAGAGAGGGATGGAAAAAAAAATAAATTAAAAAAAATATAGAGATGAGGACCTGTAGGCAGATTTAACCTTTTGTTTTTCTAGAAAAACATTTCAATACTTCTGTATTTTAAGCATTTAAACAGCATTCATCCCAGCTCTGGGGTGACTCAGGGTAATGGTTTTAATCTAAGTCTAAACATTCAGAACATCTTTCTTTCTAAGTCTGAGACAGGCACAAAATTCCTGAAGACATTTTGCCAAAGGGTCCATAGTCGCTCCCTTACAAGCCTTTTGTGTTTCTTTCGTAACAATAATGAGCGTTCAACTACCCTAAGGAGATAATCACATTTAAAACATGAGCAAAAATATTCTGTGAGACACTTCAGTACACTTTTATACACAATTGTTGTACCCATATCTGACAGGGAAATGTTGTAACGTTCTGCTCTTGAGAACTCTGTGGCAATGTCGCTAGAGTGCCTTGACGGATGAGTATTCCCTGTGTCTCCCCACCCTCTGGATGGATTTTTGTACCTGGGAATGACGGCTGCCAACACCTGAAGCAGCATCCAACTGTGCCATGTGCTTGTGCTCAGGCCAGGACAGCCGGTAGCTACTAGAAACTTCTTTTCCAGCTTCCCCTTCTGTAGCTCCCCTACAGAAAGGTGAAAGGATGTGGACGTTACCTTCGCATTCATCCCTCTGGCCAAGCTCTGCCCACCATTCCCAGCCACTTTTCCCAACCTGTCTGGGTTGATCAGTGCCAATCCCAGTGGTCGGTGCTGTGGGGCCGGACTCTGCCTGGCTGAGTTTGTTCCTGATGGAGGACCACGTTGCTCTAAAATGCAAACAAAATCTATAGTCACAACTTCACAAATCCACAGCCGGGACAATGGTCACCACCAGTGCTGAGGCTACCGCTCCCAAGAAACCAAGCAGCCACAATACCTTGGCCTGGGCCGAGCCGAGCTCATGTGAGCACAACAGAGAGAGGCTTTTCCAAGCCAGGAACACAAGTACAGCTCTAATTATTCCATGGAATAAATTCCTATGAATTTTATTCTTTATTCTTTTACTCTGCTTTTCCTCAGGAAATACCAACACAATTGTATGGATTCTGACATGAACAGAAGGTTTTTAGCCTGTTTGCGACTTGATAGACGCCAGAGGGGATGGGGGCCGATCATTTCCAGGAAATTGGTTCAGATATTCAGTACCATGAAATTTTCTAAGAGATGAAGAACAGTGTCTATTTGAAAAATATCCCTCTATAAAGGTAAGGGAATGAGGATCATCAGGAGAAATGGGAATTTGGAGGTGAAGGTCCCATCAAATAAAGGGAAATCGCCAACTCATTTAAGGCACAACACGGTTTTCCATTTCCCAGCTCCAGACAAGGTGAGGAACTGGTCCCACAGCCCCACTGGGGGGAAGAGTTCACTGGCAGGCAATCGAGAGGAATTTTAAAGTGTTTTTCCTTCTCCCTAGGTGAAAAAAAAAAATGGTTTAAAAAAATGGTTTTAAAAAATGGTTTTAAAAACCCATTTTTTAAAATGGTTTAAAAAACCCATTTAAAATAACCTCCTATTATTTTCCCTTCTACGGAAAATACTGTTAGTGTGCGCTTTACAATAAATCCGGTGCATTTCTGGAAAAAGCCCCATGTTTCGGGACACAAAAATGACACCCTCACTTAAGAATAAGGAACCGCCGTCTACACAAAAAGCTGCCCCTTAGGTAGAACCTGAATGGCAAGCAGAGGCCCAAGATAGACTTCGGAATCAGTCCCTGGACTTCGGTGATGAAATATAAACTAATAACTCCTTTTCTCTGGAAGGAGCCCCATTAGGTGCAGCACATTACCACATTTCTTAATTAAGAACATACCAATTCCATTAAAATGCAAAAAGTGCTCAAGAATGTTAAGGGAAGGGAAATTTAAAGCATATTACACTGAATTTCTCAGTGTAATAAAAATGTTCTCAGCTTCCAGAGCCCTCAACAGAACTGCTTGGTGCTGTTCCCATGACATGCCTGAAAGAGGTTTTTCTCTAGAGACAAAATGTCAACTTTTACTCCTGGTATACCCTCAGATTTTTATTTTAGAAGCATAGGCAAGAAAAACGCCATCTGTTTGTACAAATCCTGCATCCCTCTCTGCAGCCTCCTCTCGTGTGTTCCCAGCTAATATGTGACAAAAGATGACAGGCTCTTGCTTTCATGAAAAATGGTAAAGAATCTCTTCTGGCGCATGAAGGGAATTAATTTATTCCCATGAAAAGCAAAGATCACGGGTCTGTGAAAGCCTGAGGGGAGGGAAGGGGACGAGGCAAGAGGTTTTGTTTCCACTTTCAAAGGACAAAGCTGGGGAACAGCAAACTCTATCAGCGTTTCTGCCTTACGAGGCTCGACAGCTTCCGGCAAGAAGGGCATTTGGTGTTTTTGGAGCTGTATCCTGGATTTTCCTGGGTGTGAATCAGCCCTGTGAGGCTCAGCTCTCTCCCCTGACTGCCTGAAACCCTGACTTGCCCACATCCATGCTGGATTCCTCCACTATAGAGGGTTCTACTGTGAGCTAAACTCTATTTCTTCAGCTACATCAAGGGGAATTTTAAAGAGGAGATATATTCCCACTCCACTGGAATGGGAATTCTGCTTCTTTCTCCTTCACTGTCACAAAACTCTTTACATCTGAAACACACCAATTCCAGCTCCTCTGAGGCACAGATTTTTTCTGACTGATCTTCACTCTGGTTTCACCACCTGCTGCTGAGGGGTTCTTTTCTCTCTTTGTTGAGTCTCCCCAGGTTTTGGTTTTATCTCTGTATTTTGGCTCCAAATCTGTAATTGAGGCAGTGGGAAAGGTTTTTACATGGAGTCCGTGTAAGGACATGCATAAACAATGGGCAGAAATAAGACATTGAGAAAACTTATTTTGAAAACAAGTGGAAGGTATGCCTATCCATGGCAGGGAGCGGAATGAAATGAATGGGGTTTCGGGTCCTTCCAACCAAAACCAGTCTGGATTTGATGACCAAAACCTGCAGAGAATACAGATCTAACTAATTCAATCAACTCAAACTTCAGTTGCTTTATACACATCACCCATGGCAACTGCTTTGAAGTGTGTCCCTTCAAACTGGAATGAAGTGAAATAGATTGGATAAAAATAAAAATCTTAATAGAAAAGTAACTTAGAGAGGTCTCTCTACTTCAAGCATTAACAAAAAGGAGCATTAAGTCTTTGAAATTCTGTGTTACAGGCTGAGATGGCATGCTAAATATTTGCAATGACTGTGAAATTAGAGAATCATCTGCTGGCTTTATTCACAGCCTTGTTATAGGTATTTCTAGGTATATTACCTTCCTCAGCCACCACTGTGAGGGTCACCATGTTGCCTGCATCCTTGATGAGCTGCACAATGCTGTCATGGGAGAGCTCCACGATGGACTGGTTGTTTACCGCTGAGATTCTATCGCCCACCTTCAGCTTCCCACACTGGTCAGCCGGGCTTCCCTCGATAATCCGCCCGATCTTGTGAGGAATCACTAGAAAACAAGAATAGGCACAGCAACACTATAAGTATTCACAGAATTATGGAATATCCTGAGTGGGAAGGGATCCACAAGGATCGAAGTACAGCTCCTGGCCCTGCACAGGGCAACCTCAAGAATCCTACCATGTGCACTTCAGACAAGCATCACATAGACCCAGAATTACCAGTCACAGAACCACAAAATACGCTGAGTTGGAGGGACCCACAAGGATGATCAACTCCTGTCACTGCAGAGGACATCCCATAATCCAAACAAATCCCACCCTGTGCCTGAAGAGCATTGTCCAAACACTCCTTGAGCTCTGGCAGCCGTGGGCCTGTGACCACTTCCCTGAGGAGCCTGCCTGTTCACTGCCCCACCACCCTCTGGGGGAAGAAGCTTTTCCTCATACTCAACCTAATTCTCCCCTGGCACAGCTCCAGCCATTCCCTTGGTCCTGTCACTAGTCATTACAGAGCAGCGGTCAGCGTTTGTCCCCGCTCTCCTGCTCCAAAGGGTGGCACCGCTTGTACAGGACAAGCCTGCAAATAATGAGGAATGCCTCACTGTGAGCGAATGGAGAGGCCAACCCAATAGCATGGCCTTGTCACGTACAGGGTGTTTTGCCTGAAGAAAAACGTGGGAAGGAAATGGGTCACAAAGGGACGAGTGAGAACGTGTGGCGCTGAAGTGCACCGTAACAGTTGGTTTTACCGTATATAATGTAGTTTTCCACTTCATGCATCGACCCTGACGGACGGTGAGGGCTCAGAGAGAGTTATGGCCATCCACTGTAACGCAGAGATTCAGATGCATGGGCAAACTCTTCCCACTTGCAAAAAAAAATTAACCCTTAAACACACTTAAAAATATATATCAAACTTCTCCTGCCTGGGACTGATTCAGTCAGGTGAGGACCTGAGCAGGGAGCCTGTGCAAGGCCAGCAAGATGCTACGTCAGCTCTGCACAGACCTGACCACTTTTCCTGATCTCTGAGATGAACGTGCACTTGTAATAATTGTGTCAAATTTCTTCCAGCTGTCGTGGCTTGGTTCACCCCAGAGTGATACCGTGCCCTGCACAGACTCCTCCGGAAGCAAGGGCTATGGGGCCAGAACAGACAGAATGGAGAAAACTAGAAATGTTATGAGAAGTAGAAGGAAAAAAGACTGATTTCAGCTCCTTTCCCAGAGATGACCGCAAAGGCAGAACTAGAGACAACCATGCCAGAGCCACGTCCATATCTCACAACTGCAGTACCAGACCAGGCCACTTTTTGACTTTGATGATCTCCCTAGACAAACACACTCAGTGATGGTAATGGCTTCACTGCTTTCCACCAAATACTGTAGACTCTTACTTCTTCAGATCCCCAAAACAAGAAATTTTACCTGATTAGGTAATCCAAAGCCAAGGTTGAAACTACGCTTCCATTAAAATGCCAATGAATTAATGCATCATTGCCACTGCCTGACAAATATCTACATCCTAAATGCTGCCCCATGACAAGTGCACTCTTGGGTATGGGTCGTGTGGGATATAAATTCCCCGTTCCCCACTTATGTCACAGTGGGGTGACCAAGAGCATAAATATGAAGCAAGACAGACCAAGACTTAGCTGGCTGGGCTGTGCCAGTGTGAGTGAAAGCTGACTATGAGGGAAACACCAGCAGTGCAGAGGAAGCCATATCCCTGGAGAAGCCCCAGCGAGGCCAGGCAGGGGCAGAGCCACCAGGACATGGCACTTACCCCCAGGAGGAGGTTTGTTCTTGGAGGTGAGGATGACGAAGCCAAATCCTTCGTTCTCCTTCCGCTGCAGACGGACATCGTAGACCTCTGGGCACGGCTGGTTGGCCAAGTCAACACGGTTCAGCCGGGGAGAGCCGTTCTGTGTCAGGACAGGTTGTGGCTCCTCCTCCTCTGCCTGCTTTTCCCCTTGCAGGGAATGGACAAACAACAAATAAGAAACAATCACACCAAGCGACTTCAGCACAACCATGAAGCTCAAGTGTCAGTGCCAGTATGAGGTGGCAACAGCAGTTGCCAGTCAGAGCAGGGGGCCCTTGTCAGCTGTAAATCCCATCCCAGCTTTGTCATTCATGGAGTCACAGACGAATATCTGAACTGTTGATCTGGACACCGATCTAAAACTGCAGCATCTCAAGATCCCGCCCTGAAATGGCTCTCATTTGAATAGTTAAACTTGCTACGCACCGATGCGAAGGATTTGAGAATACAGCATACGGAGGGTGCCCCTCCCTGCCCGTGGCAGGATGTAGGACAAAATGAGCTTTAAGGTCCCTTTCAACCCAAAACGTTCTGAGATGCTGAGAAAAGAGACTGCATTATTATGCAATTTCCACAGCACTAATGGCTGTTTTAACTACTACCTACTACAAAAAAGAAATCACCGCTGAATCATAATTTTCAGAGCCTTATCTGTGTAAGCAGCACAAACTAGTGAGCAATGGGGTCCAAGCTTATTAAATTCTGCTTTTCTCCATTTCAGAGTTATAGCTGACCCTCCTCAATCTCAGGCTGCTCAGCCTCAGTGCAGTAATTAAGTTCCAGAGCAGCTTTGGTGGATTTGATTACAAGCCCTACAAGTGCTCCTTCTGGGCAAGTGGACACCTACCACCGAAGAAGATCTTCCTCCGGACTGTGAGCAGCACCTGCCCGTTCCGTGCGGCGCTGGTCATTAAATCCAGAACTTGCTTGTGTGACTTCCCTTTCACAGGGACTCCATCGATGCACATCAGCTCATCCGCTGCACGCAGCCTCCCATCCTTTTCCGCTGCTCCCAATGGGATTATGGCTCCAATATAGATCTGTGAGCAGAGTCCGGGGGTTTGAATGAGAACGTGAATTCATCAGAACACACAGTGGTTGATGTGCAGACGAGGTCTTTTGGGAAGACTCTTTCCAATATTACCTCACTGTCCCGCTCTAGCAGAAATGAAGCCAGAAAGCGCACTCTGCACAAGCTGATCTAGTTGAGACAATCTGGGGTCTCAAAGCATTCACTGAATACTTCAAAAATCTTTAATCCATATTTGTCAGTTCTGCTCTCTTGAGCATGTTTGTCAGTTTATTAAAAGGCTCAGCTTTTGAAATGAGCGCATGCCATGTACTTATTATACATATGATTTCCTAGACACTAATGACACAAAAGCCTCTGACATTCATCCTGCTTTATTTTTTTACCAAGACTGAGACAGAATGATTGGGAAAGAAATAAAAGCTTTTGAATGAACTCAAGTTTATTTCTGAAAATAATTGCTTATAGACAGTTCCACACTTCAAGTTGCTTCAGTTCTCAGCTTTTGGTAATTAGATAATGAATTCGAACATCATCAGTTCTGCCTACCCCCACCTCAAAAAGTGCTACTAAATAAAACACAGAGAAGAGCACCACACTCTATTTCATATGTTACAATCACTTTCTGATTAAATGGAAGATTAAGGGTAACTACAGCTAGTACTGCTAGAGGTTAAGCAACAGTGGGCAGCTCATCAGTACACAGCACTCAAGACAGCAGGTCCACACTTCCTAACAGCTATGGCTGTTATGGAAACCAAACACCACAAACACTATAAAGTGCAACAGAAGTGACATTCTCTGTGTTTGCTCCTTACTTTAAATGCATGTTAGTGAGGGAGGAAGAGGAGAAAAAAAGGCTAGCACTAGATCACAGCTGGGAATGGAAAAACTGAATTCCTTCATTGTAATCACGAAATAATCTCTGCAGATCTATTCCAAAAGCTTTTACTCTCCACTTAACAGCTTAAAGAAAGGTCCCCAATATATAATACAGGTCTTAGTGCTTCCTTCCAGAGAGGAATTTATGCACGTTCGAAAATAGAGAGGAGTCTCCTAAAACCTGCCCTCGGAGAACAGACCATCCAGGGGTCTCTGCGCTGGTATTTGCCCAGCTGCCTCCAATGCGATACATGCTTAAAAATCCAGTGGGAGAAGCAGGGAATAAAAGCGGTGTGTCACCATGTCAAACCACATTTCACTGGGCTGCAAGAAAAGGAACAGCCTAATGAAGTTTTGACAGGAGGAGCAACCGCTTCCTTCCGCTCAGCTGGTTCCCAGGGTGCACTGCTGTGCACAGCACACCGATCATTGAATCCGGGCACATCCTGTGCCAAGGCCACCGCTGAGCTCAAGTGACAATGGGCAAAGGCTGGGCACCTGCACGGCCCTTCCGAAGGCTCCGAGATACATCAACAGCCAAGTGTCCTCAGCCCAACAAAAAACTGCGGCCAAGGACAGGCTCGGTACTAAGAAGGGTGCAGAACCTTGGAGACCGGAGTTTGCAAAGAGGGGAAAAAATAAAGGTAATCTGGACTGATTCCTGATCTCTGAAAGTCAGGTAGCAAATTGGTCAATTTTGCCATCACTGAACTGCCTGGATGGGACGATGGGAAATGAGGATGACAGAGTAGGATCATTCCAACAGCAAAACTACGAGATAACTGTGAGCAGTTTCACTTACAGGCTGATCTGGTCCGTCCCCTCCAAGCACCCGGAAACCAAAGCCTGATTCTTGTTTTCTCAGGAAAACATCTAAATCTCTTGTGTTTGGAGCTAAGGAAAAAAACAGTATTTCAAAACGTAAGGAGCTATCTTGGATTATTGAAGGATTATACTTCGGTGGTACACTCTGAGTCTTCTAGTGACAAAACACAGTAACCAGAAATACAGTGATATTCTCTTTTCAAAAGAGGTATTAATTTTCAATAATTAATTTTCTAAGCAGAAATCACAACCACATCTGTGCAGTAGACCAGGATAAAAGCCAGTCTGTGACACAACTCAGCGCTACTTTTTTAAGCAGGTCTGCTCCAGCTAACTTCAAAAACATCCTTGAGATTTTTTCTGCAATTAACTGTTTAACTGAAAATATGGTTGAAACATATTTTATCTTTTTTGTTTTTCTCATTCCTGTTTGAATTATGCATGACTTGAAATGTATTATCCACAGCAGGTTAACAAACTTCGCAACAAAGTCTCAGTAGTTTTACTGCACATACAACAAAAGAAAAAATTCTCTCATCATTGAGCAATTTCAAGTTGAAGATGATATACTTACGTTTGTCCTCATAAATTGTCTTAGACTTCAGGTAGACTTCGGAAGGGTCCAGTTTAGGAGAGCCTGGTCGCACAGCAGAGGGCGGGAAGGGCATCGGCTGTGGAATGGTATCGCAGACAGCTTCCAAACTCCCTGAACTGTCCTGCTTGCCCTTCTGAAATAGGCCACGGACACAAAATCCATATTAAATAAAGGCATGACTACGCTTGTCATGTAAATGTCGTGCAAAGACAATGAACAAACGCCACACAGAAGAAAAACAGAAGTAGAAAGGAACAAAATTACAGCTTTTCCAGTAAAATTACAGCTTTCCCTTTTTTTCTGGTACGTGTCTGACCAGAGTACTGAAGTCTTCCTCACCGGTACATGAATTTCTACTGGAGACTAGGCTTGGAAAGAGTTTGAAGTGACTGGTGCTCAGAGAGGAGTGAAGCTGGGCAGATGCTGGTGGTTAGCAATACATGGCATGAAGTAGGGCATAAAGGACCGATCACGTTTGGAAAAGACACCGAATCCTTGTCAGGCACCTGCCAGGCTCTGGACCACAATCTAGCACCGTGGGCATGTGCTACTCTGCAGGCACTGCCTCCTGTCCTCTGCCAAGCTCCTCCCCACAAGTACAGCATGAGCTGTTTGCTGGAGCGATATATATACAGAAGAGGAGGACACACCTGGGTAGTGTGAGGTATTAACAGCTTCCTATGTGCCTTTTCATGATCTGCAACACTTCTGTTCATGAGGCAAGGACACCAAACATCCTTGTGGTCTCTCATCTAAACTCCCAGTCAATTATGCACTAAAATAACTCTAAATACTTCTCCTGGGCTGAAACCCAGCCTGGAAAACTGGCACGTGGCAGTGCATGCTGAACCATAGCAGGGGCAGAACAGACGTAGATCTGCCCTTTCACCAAGAGCAGAATGAACTGCCCAGAGCCATGCAGTAGTGTGACACTTCTTGTATGTTTATAAACACAAGAACTTGCCCTTTTTAAGTGAATTACTTTGCCACGCTGCTTAATGCCACTGAGCATCGAGCGCTCTGTGGGCTGTTGCTCCTGTACGTGTGCCGGTACAGAATGCCAGTCCCCAAGTCCAAACTATTTTTAGCACATTGCCATGGGATCTGTGCCGACGGGGCCCTCCAACTGCGGGGATTTCTGCTCTGATTTGTTCAGTGTGGGCAGCTGGATGCTGAATCTGAACATCTGAACCTGAAGAGGAACCCAATCTGAAGACTTTACCGAGTACAGTCGTCTTTGAGCATGCTGAACATGTGCTCCTGTGTCATGTCACTGCTGGGACAGAACTAAGATTGCACTCAAACAGCAGGATAAAGACAGAAAGAGAAGTTACAGCTACGTTCTGGGAATGGGATTTTCCTAAATTGCCCTGATTTGTCCTGATTTGTACAAGAAGCATTTTTAAAGAAGTATCTGTGTTCTACCAGCCTAATTTATAACAGAAACCTTCAAAATAAACATAAGCATTAATACCAGCATTATTAAATTAGAGGTTGTTTAATTAAGACCAAGGATTCTTTACTGAGCTAATATATATTAAAGATGCTCTGACAGATAACTTCCAAGAGCAATGAGTATCGAGCTAGGAATGTACAGCTCCACAGAGACCTGCTGAAAATATGGATCCAAAGATAAGCACTTCCAGAAGGGAGCACTAACCAGTACATTAATTAATCCTCCATAAACACGAGGATTAAGAAGAATCAAAGGATCATAAACTTCCTATAGGAACCCCATTTCACTTTAATAATTAGCAATGAAAAAAACCATACTGTATTTTGTTTCCCTTTTAATGGGTACTTGGACAGCAGCTACTTAGACAAAGACTTTATGCCTACCAGGCAGATGTGGTTTTGGTAAACCATCTTGCAGGTAGGTTATCACAGGGACTAAAATCCAGAGGAAATGAGATTACAAAGCAGCTCAGAAACCAAGACAAATACATCACCAATACTCACTCCTTTGGCAACTTTAGTAGGTGAGGGTGGACCTGAAGAAAATAGAAAGTAATTTTAATAGCAGGTTACAAAACGTTTCAACATTACAGCAATATAATCAGATGCTCCTGGGGTGAAAATAATAGTGGTTGACTCTGTGCTTTTAAATGGCAAAGTGACCAAAACCATCACTTTGGAGAAGTCTCAAATTAGAACTGAAAGCTGTACAACAATGAAAAATATCTATTTCTCTTCTTGCTAGAAACTGGTCAACCAAGTCACCCCTCAACTCATGGGATAAGGAAACTTAGGAATTTGTCTGAAGGAATTTCACTTGCCACAAAGAAATGGAATTATTTCCTTAGCTGATTCAAGAATAGTAGCATTTATACGGGACAAAATCCGGAGATTTTTGCAAATGCCAGTGGCTGAAGTCAGGGTTACAATAAAGCCTGAAGGGACACTGAGCAGCTAAGAGCTGCTTCATAATCCATTCAGATTCAGCTTCCTTTGAAAGTCACATACTATTTTTTGGGGACAAAATGCATTCTTGTCCGTGACTGACAATCAAGGAAGAGGTATGAATATACAATGGAAAAATAAGAATTTTTTTCTGCTATTCCCAGTGATCAGCCCCACCTCTTTGCTAATGCTTCCTCCCATCTCCTGCCATCCCCAATTCATTACAGACAGTTACTGGAATATATTTTGAGAACCTCACAAAACTCAGTCCATCATATGCTTTGCATTATACTGGAGACCATGCATTTGCTTTAGCGCTCCACAGAGACTTGGAAGAGACAGTGCATAAACATATCACCATATAATTTTTGAGGGAAAAAACCCAAAGAAAAACCTAACTAAAACCCCAAACAAAACCCCAGCAACATGCTCTCAGCCTAAATAGTCAGGGGTATAAATCAAACTTAGAACATAATAGCTCAGAGTTAAAATGAGTTGCTGTGTAGCTGTCAAGACACGATTTAGATATCACACTAAAACAGGACTTTAAAAAGCTTATAACCAACATGACAACTGCAATTTTGTCTGTACCTCCTCTTAAGATAAGCAGGGGCACCTCTGCTCCTACTGGAAACTGCTTGAGCACCTCCACCACCTGCAGGTGAGTCAAGCTCTGCACATTCTGATGGCAAATCTCCTTGATGACATCCCCTTTCTGTAGGCCTTGGCACCACTGGCTGTCCAAAATCATCTTCACCTTCTGGCCTGTGGGACTGTCTGCAATGGCAAACCCAAAGCCTTTAGGCCCTTTGACCAGAGGGATGGTGACCAACTCCGGCTGAGAGCCTCCTGAGGAGGCAAAGGAGACCCTCTGCTCTGCTGAATCCACGGAAGGGCCGTTCAGGCGATCGTTGACCAATATTTTCCCATTCTGGTCCAACATGACTGTTCCTGCTACTAAATCTTGGCTGGACACAGAAGCATCTCCCTTGGTCACCAGTGGGCTGTTAAGGACGGGGGTGGCTGTCACGATATCCACCACAGGGTCTTCGTTTTCATCAGGAAGAGGGTACCCACGACACAAAGTCATGTTCACATACTGATTGATGGGAATGAGCTGAAACATCTGAACAACATCTGCATGGGTATGGCCAAGGACACAACTTCCGTTTATGTCCACAATGACGTCACCTGTTACAAAAGAATGTTCGAGAGTGTCAAAAGCAGAAGTGAAATCTTCAACAAAAGCCTACCTTGAGGAAATCACAGTGCTGTCTTCAAATTAATAACTAGGGTCTGGGATATTACCTCATGGCTAATATTGCCAAAAAGCATAAAGAATTTCCTCTTTGCATTTATTCTATTTCATCTCAGGACACCGTGTGCTAAATATATGAAGTTTAATCTGCAGCAGATTTAAAAAATTATACTTTACAGCGAGGGGAGATGAAACAGAGCATGCTCACTAAAGCAAGCAGATGTCTTCTGCTTTAATTCATATTGCACGGCATTCTAAACCAAGTGCAGAATAAATCGGATTTTTTGGCCCTCCGTTTATTTTAGGACTGGCTGAACTTAAACTAGGATCGCACACGCACACATGCTCCATACACTTACACTGCTGCCAGACGTGGCTAAGAATACATTTTCAAAATGAACTGACATGCGCTTCGGATCCCAAAACCCCGTTTCATGTTTTCATCACTCTGATGTGAAACTTTGCACGTGCAGTACAATATGCCCTTCAAACTGTCCTATCCCTTTAATGCCCAGGCATCAGTAAAACAGGATCTCTCTTATTCCATGAACTACAATCAGAATAGCTGCACTTCTTTTCATTCCAACAGTTCTGCAGGAGTGTTTTCATTTTTGCAGAGGTGGAAAATGAACCATATGCAAACAAGTTCAAACAATACATCAGCAACAAAACAGGAAAGTGTTTCATTTTGTAAGTAAATAGTATTAATCATTCAAAGTATGAGTTCTTTCACTCATTTGAAGAGTAAGAGTCTATGTTATACATAAAGAAGCATTTTTCCCTTTCTAATATGCTGTCCTGGTTTAGGACCAGAGGTTATAGGTGACTTAATTACACATGTAATAACCATGAGAAAATGTGCAAGTCTTCATGGATTGCAGGAACCCTCGTCCCTCTTCTCTCCTCACCTGTCCAGCTCACACAACTTTGCTTCCTCATTCCTGCTGTGGGTTTTCTGCAGTTTTAATAATGAGAGTCATGGTTCTTGTCAGCAACAAGGCAAAACAGACCAGGATTCAAACACACGATTTTTACTTTACTTACAGAGAGGAAAATCATTCTATGAATAAACATGAAGACAAGCGTCTCTGCTAAAGCAGAAGCACTGAAAACTTAAGAACTGACCTTAAAGTAGATTTTTATCTAGAATGTTTCAGCCACTGCTTTGCACTGATCTTTCACAAATCAGAAAATATTTAATTTAGTGAGGATGTGGATGGAGTCATCCAACCTCCAGCACCTCAAGCCGTGTTCTCCAAAGTACCCCAGGAAATGGAACTGTACGGAAATAATACTTGACCTGGAGCAATTCTTCCGTCTTGCGCAGCGGGTCCATCTTTCAACACATTCTTCACCTGGAGAAACTCGTCAGGCCTGTCCCCTCCGATGATTGTGAAGCCAAATCCCATGGTGCTTTTTTTCAGCGATGTCCTAATAAGTGCTCCATTAAGCTGGGATGGATCTCGAGTGAAGACAGACCTCCCTGGTCCTACGGAATTATGGAATACAGAGACAGGAAGGCAGGAAACCAGAGTTAGTTTGGGAAAGGTTTTTGTTTATTTTTAAGGTGTCACAAAGGTTAATGATTTGTTTATTGTTGGTCAGCTTCTGAAGCGCTCTTAAGGAATAAAGCAAACAGACAGGAAAGCGCTACACTCATTTTCCAGCTGAATTCAGTGAACGGAAAAGAGGCCTTTTTTTAACAGATTGCAACAGAGCTGTACGCAAATCTCCCATCTCGAATTCCCAGTTTTAATCCTTGAGTACCAAGCTTAAAGTAGATCAAAAGTATAAAAACTCCAGGTGTGGTTTTACCTGCACTTCCAGAAGGCTCTTCTAACCCTCCATATATGTTCCAAAGCTGTTTATGATGACCAGCTTCAGAACAACCAAAACGATTTAAAAGCAGTCTTAGTGCCTCGGTTCAATTTTAACACAAAAAAAATCCTTAAAAAAGCCGAAAGATCTCGGCGGGTAATACTGTAATGGCTAGCAGAAAGACAAGGCTGATGCCTCGATGAATTCCAGAACTGGGTTTTTACAAAGCGTACTTGCAGATAAAGATATACGTGACAAAGAACACGATATTCAGCGATACCTGATTTGGAAGGGCCAGCATCAGTCTGTCCTAGCTGTTTTTTCCTTTTGGCTTCCAATACTGGATTTTCAAACTGAGTTTTCTGGTTAATATGACTGCAGGCACACAAAAGGTAGGTCAGGACTTTGACAGAAAACATTCTGACTATTTCCCCCAAGAGACAACACCAAAAAAATACATCTACAAACATTCTCTTTTATTATGTCAGATGAATGCTCCAGAGAAATGAACAAAAAACTCTCATAACCAATACTGAAAGTATGCTTGTTCTTTCAGCAGGTGGTTTTTTTTTTTAATTTACTTTGAAGCAAATAAAATTTTACTCCCTTTAATCAGTAGGTAGAGTTGTAATAGTTTAGAACTGAGCAAATCTGCTTTTTCTCTTAATCCACCTACCTATAGTGTTTACAAACTCAGGCATCACCTTTTTCCTAGTAGATGCTAGAGAAGTACAGCAGAGGAGGGAAAAACCAACATATTTGAGCATAATTCAAACAGCTTGACTTCGAGAAGTGGAAAATGTTTTCTTGTTGTCCAAAGCTACATTTTCAACTCTACCGATTTTCTTCTCCATGATAAAGGAGAGATTTAATTTCCTCTGGCCTGAAGGAGACTCAGAAGAGCTTTGCGGCAGTTCAGTGGTTATTGACTTGGCTCTTTGGAGACAGCAATGATCTACAAGTTATTTTTGCTCTTTTAAAGTTATCGGGTGCTGCTCTTAAGTCAATTGACTTTGTTTTTGTTAAGCTAAGAAACACTGCATCAGCTCATTTCCATCTACAAATTACTTTGGTTGCAACTTGCTCTCCTTCCTTGAATGAAAAACACTAAGTCTTAAAGGTCACACCATGGATTTTCCCACATGCCAGTGCTATCAGAAGCTTGTGCCATGACTTCATGACCCCAGAACTGTTTTTCCTGGATATATTTAACAGATCACAGAATGGTTTGGACTGGAAGGAACCTTAAAGCCCATCCAGTTACACCCCCTGCAATGAGCATGCATACCTTCCACTAGAACAGATTGCTCCAAGCCCTGTCCAACCTGGCCTTTCACTGCATTACAACCTCTACTTACTGAGTATCAAGCATTTCAGAATTTCATGTTCAATTTTTAAGGATGCCAAATCAATAATCAGCACTTACTCAACGTAGTATGTCCCATATTGAGGGTCTTCTATTTTCTCCCATCCATAAGGAAGTTCTGCAGTCAGAAAGACCAAGTTCTCCATTACAAGGCAAAACTATCCACAAATAGCAGAGTTTTCATTAAAGATAATCTAGACTCATGAAAAATATAAGGAAAATAGAGGTCACATTTTCTTCCCTGATGAAAAGTATCAGCCCGTTCCAGGGAATGTGAAGCCCCGTAATTATTACTCCTTCTTCCACTAAATGATGAGCCTTGTATTCAATGAAATCACACCAGGTTAAACACATAATAAACTCAAAGACCTGTTTGTACTGAAAATCACATGCAAAAGGCTCCTTTTGATGGCAAACTCAGCATCTGGTAAGAGGGTGCCAGCAGCTCATGACTACCTGAAGGTAACAAGCAATTACCATAGAGGTCAGCTGATCAAGTTTATTGTTCTAGTTAACTTGACCATAGAAATTTAAATATTAGAATAATGAATATAGTCAGTTAGCCAGACATTTTATGGGTAAATTTGCCCTGCAATCTTGTTTGAGACTGCCTTAAGTTTGACAATAACAGGAATTTCCCTAGCATATGACAGCATGTTACCAATTACTAATAAAAGCATTGCTCCACAGGGTCTGACTAAAGATCCAGTGGTTCTATTAATTTAAGTATTGTTCATTTGCATATATGGCATCTCTGTTTAAAGTGCTCCTTTTATCCTGTGGCGAGCTGCACGTATGTTCAATAAGCAGCAGTACACAGCTATTGCTCCATCTGGCTTCATTAGGGATACATGGCTGTTAGGGTGGGCAATTTTGGAGGATGACAGGTCATTCTGAGCCTGCTTCAGCTTTTGGAACATGTCAGGCATTTGCTCAAGACAGAGCTACCTGATACTCCTTTCTAGCAGACCAAATTGCCCAGCTGTGTAGGAAATGTTTGCAGGAATTGCCTGGAGGCTACTGACCTGGAAGTCTTGAAGGAATTTAAATCAGTCAGATTGCTCCCTTAGCCTCTGCATTCAAATACTATGCCACATGCAGTAGTTAGCATTAGCAATATGTATTCTGCCACACCTTCTTCATTATTTCTATATTCTGTTACTTATGGACCTTCTCCTTCTGCCATATTCCACCCATCCAAGAGTTTCCAGTGAGAGCATCACTCATGTGCAGCTTTCTCCTTAAAAATGACACTTACTGGAACGAAACAGGTCACATTCTGCTTGGGAATGCAGATAAACCTTCCATTTAGCCAGATTCTACTACTCCAGGGAAAATATACCGTGGACTTTCCCAGTCTTACGTGAGTTCCTATTGCCACCAAACGGGACGCTCGGCACTACACTGCCAGCTCCAGAGTCTCATCTACCAGGGAGAAGCTTCTACCACAGAAGTAACAGCTCGTATCTAGCTGGGATAAACTCATACATTTATCGGTGACAGGTGACAAATGCATTCTGAACATCTCACCTCCATCTTCACAATCTTCAGGAGCTTTGGCCTTCTTACAGAGCCGGGGATCAAGCCATGTGGTTGTCTTGGTGTTGTGACTGTGGAGTAGAACACGTGCCAGTGTGTAAGAGTAAGAGAACTCCTTCACACTGAAGAAACTTTGCTTCGAGTATTTACTATTGTAGGAAACTGCAGAGTACAGCTAACAGAACCTTTATTTGTGCCTCAGTCACATCGTAAAATACTAAAAAGAAAAGGCACCAGCACAGTGGAGACTCTCCAGAGCACACGGGCAATGTTAGAGGCACAGATCCCCTCCCCAGCCCCCAAAAGCTCATATGGAAGCAAGAGCTGCTTCTACCTGATAGGAGAAAAATATTTTTAGCCTCCTCATACGCTTAATGCTCAGGAAGGCTTCTGTTTCATTCTTGCCTTAGAACTCATAAATGAGGCAGTTTTACATGTGCACACATGAGCTACTTTCCTAACTCGGGCTTTCATCTGGGCTATTTGTATTTTGAAACATCCATTCCCAGCCAAGGAACACAAGCCGAGAAGAAAAAATAAACAAGTTCTCAAGTTTCAGAGAAATTTGACATAGAGGTTCCATGTTATGCTTCACTTAACAATACCCAGCCAGCTTTGTATGTGTGAGATACAAAACCTTAAAACAAACAAACAGACTTTGCAGGTGGAACCATAAAGTTTTCCCGCACAATGGCAATTGTACCAAGCGTGCAACACTGAGGACTACGAGTAAGGAATTTAGCAGTATGAATATATTAAACTTGATAAAGAAATAGAAGCAGCAAGAGCAGAAAAGAGGTGAAAGAGCAGCTCTCCAGACTGCAGCCACCAGCACTTCTCCAAGGAGCGAGTTACTCACTCGATGAAGTAGATCATGCCAGTGTCCGTGTAGGCCATTTCCCAGTTCTTGGGTAGTGGTTCCAGAGTCTCATCCCTCGACAAATAATTTCTGAAGTCCATGTTGCTGCTTGTCTGGTTGTAGCTGGGAACAGGTTTCATCCAGTCAGGGGAATCTGAATGCTTTTCTTTGTTTTCTGCAGTTGTTCAGGGAAAGTGTTTGTCAGATGCTTATGTTGTTTCTCAAAAAGAACCACCCTCTTAATCTGGCTATGAGTGGATGTCAAACACGTTCCTGTATGTGATGTGCATTTTTTCACTTCCTTTTTTTCAGCTGTAAACTTTGAAAAGCTGACATGAAAACACTGAACTCTGCTCTTCCCCTCTGCCAAACAGAGTTAACCTTGTATTATGTGTCTGAGCCTACTCTGAAAAATCAACACTGGCAGAAATCCAAGTTGACTATGCTTTGTTGCCATTTCTACAGAGAGAACAGTGTTTGTAATGCCATAAAACAACTCAAAAAATCCTACTAATATTCCTCAAAGAATCAAAAGGAAATGTAGAGGAGACCCTAACTGCCAGTAAAATAAACCACACCTTCCTACAAACCACGCCTAGAAAAAAGATCCCAAAAATTTGTGCAGGAAATTTTAAATAGAAGCCTCTACCCTTCAGAACCGAGGCTATGCTCGATACCCTCTGTGACATGACGATGTCCGTGACCTTCACCCAACCACCAGCCTGACCGTTGGCCCCTCTGTGCTGTTGCCAGCCCTGAAGATTACAAGATTAGGTCAGGTCTAGTCAGTGTAAATCTGTCCTAAACAGTAACACACAGGATCAGCTGCAAATGCAATGTGACAGTTCCTCTCCACCATCAATTCTCCCCTCTCCAGATGAGTAACCATGACAGCAAAAAGAAAAGGGCAATCCCAGAAAGGTCCTGCTGGACACTGCTCCAGCCGCAACACACTTGGCTTTATTTCTCTCCACAAGCTCCCCCTCAGGTGGTTTCAGGTTGTGTGACAGTTCCTCTATGCAAAATCATCTGAAAATTTTACAGTATGAGCCAATGTTGACCCTTAAACCAATCACTTCCTTAAAATCACCAGTGTAAAAACTCAGTAACCAACTCAAAATTCAACATTAACATTTGCAGGGTATGAAGAGTGGACAAATTTTTTCTTGCCGCTCGTGTAAGTGGCCCGTATCCAGCACCACATGTTCTTGACCAAGCAGTTCATTTTATGATGCAATTGCACATCTGCCTGGGAAAACAGCTGGTGCTTTTTAAAAGGTCATCTCAAAATCAAGTAGAAGCACCAGCCTGAATAGAAACTGCCTTCATACTTCACCAAAACTAAGGAAGCATGAATGCTATTTTTATAGCTCTTATCCATTCATACAGTACTCCAGGGAATTTCTCCCTTTGTCAACTAACCTATCCCTCCGCTACCATTAACTGCTTCCTTTTCCTCCTCTTCCTCCTCTTCAGGGAGAGAACTTTCCATCCTTTGCATTTTGCTGACAGACGTGGTTCTCTTCCTCTGCGATTCAGTATCAAAATCATTGTCAAAAAGAACTTGATCCACTGGATCAGGCTGAAAGGGGCTGGGCTCTGCTGGAGGCTTTGGAGTACCATAAAAATTACCTGAAAATGAGACAGAAATCAGGATCACTGAAGCACTGATACTGCTGAAGGCACTGGCAGTGGCTGTTATCAGTTTAGTGCCCACGCAAACATATTTTGGTGAAAATTTAAAGCCTCAAAGAAGACATCAGTATTACCAAACGCCAATCAACAGTCAAAGCCTATTTACTCATACACTGACTTCTTGCCAGTGCAGCACTAGTTGTCAGAAAACAAGAGGTTAACTGAAAACTGTTATCCTGCTGTAAGTTTTCTAAAGAAAAAGATGGATTTGTTACTTTGCCTGGAATTCACTAATACTCCATAAAGAGAATTAGGGAACAACCTTAGAGGAACAAAACAGTGAAAATCAATTATTCTTACTCTACATACTAATTAACAGCGCAACAGAAATACCAAAGTCAAAAAGAAAATTCATTTTGTGCAGAAACAAAGTATTTATTTCCATGAATACAGTTAACAATTGATTTTTAACACTTGCAATTTTCTACTGACAATATAGCTACAAAACAATATTGATATGGCTTCATCTAAAAATTACTTTTACTTCGGAAAAAGGAACAGATTCTTCCTTCAATATTTTAATCTAAAGCACAAAGGAATTATCTGCTGTTTTCTGGAAAAGAATTTCAGCAACTGACCTCTCTCCTGACTGCTCATATGATTTTTATGAGGGAATTGGGCACAGAGCGAGGAAGCTTCCCAGAATTCCTGCTGGGGTGACTTTTGGCACCTGGATATGGTTTTGACCATGTAAATAAAGTAAGAAAGAAAACCCTTCTGCAAATATCAAGCAAGGGCAAGGCACAGAGAGGGGACAGCCAGATAAAAGTTCAGTTCAGGAATAGAAAAAAAGTACTAGTTTAGCCTAAATTTGCGTAGGAGATTTCCTAATATTAACAGATAATGTGGGATACAGAAAACAAGAGGAACAGAGCCTTTCACAGGATTGTCTACTTTTGACGTATTTTCTTTTTTCATCAACTTCATTACAAGGTTTTTCCTCACCACATTTAACAAACCCAACTTTCCTAAAGATATGGACAATCTGGTCTAGTGCTATTCAATTTTTCATTGAAAAATGCTTTTGTTTCCCTGATGGGTCAGAATTTCTCTTGCCTTCTGTCCTTCTGTTGCACACCTGAGAGGAGAACACGGCTCTGTTCTCTGAGGTTTACACAAAATTGACTACATTCTCTTAAATTTGTACCAGGCACAGACAAACCTTTTCAGAATGCTTCCCAAAAATGCAACAATGAAAATAATCTGGTAGGATTAAGAGTGGTTGAAAGGACAATTTGCAGTTTATCAGAAAGCTTCAAAACAAGATTGCTCCTCCTCTTCACAGTAATCCAGAAATAAACTGACTATTGTCTCTCTGCTACTGTCATGACTGTCAAGTGAGCAGGAAAACTGGTACCACAAGAAGCTACACTTGGACTAAGATCCTGGACACTAGTACTGGGTCCTTATTCCCATTCCATTAAACATCAGCAACATACCATCATATGTTCCACTTTCTAGTAAGGCCCCACTTTCTTCCAGCGCTTTAAACTGCTCAACAGGAATGAAATTATAGTCTACCCCAGGGACCTCTCCATCTCTGGGAGCCCTTGTAGTGCCTGCAAAGGAGAAAACACTTTTGTAAGATACCCTGCTACCAAAGGCTGTCTGCTGTACAGTTCAGTAAATACAATGCATTTTCAAATCGTTATACAAAGATGATGTCACTCCAGTATGAGTTACAACAACCGGTGAGCAGATGAACAATAATGTATAAAAACTGAGCCAGTAAATTACCTAGGAAAAACAGTTCTGGTATTGGAGGAGAAGGAGAGAATAAGCTGGGTGAGGTGGTAATTAAGAGAGAATTCTTTCTTATGGTCAGTGAACCAAAAATAACTTTTGTGGCAGCTGACGACACCTGGACCAGGCAATCCCAGTCTGGGATTCTGGGAACAGCTGCGATATTTTATTTTAACCCAGTTTAAGGGTGCTGCATCCTTCCCTATTTCCACCAGCACCAACTCTCTAATTTGCAATGAGGTCATCATGACCAAGCACATTTGATTTTTGGGCCATCAAATCCAAAACTAGGCACAAAATTTATTTTTTGACCTACAATTCAGAGTGCAATTTAGCCACATTCCAACCCCTGGGTGTAGGTAAATTTTATCAGTAAATTGCTGTGTTAATGCAGACGTTTTCAAAGTGTTTTGTCTATGAAAACAGGCCTCCCATAGTTACAACAGCTTAATTAAAGCTCTCCTGAAAGGACAGCAATGATTCATTACTATTCATTACTGCCTACAACCTAATAGCATTTTAAAAGCATATATAATTTTTTTCAGGCAGTAGCATTAACAAGAGCTACTAAATAAAACCTAGCAATAGTGAAATGAGGTTTAAGGAAGCCACAAACTCTCGGGTGTGCTCAGAGAGAAGAGAGTAGAATTCCTGTAGATACAAAAATGTTATTTGACAAAGTAAGTTCTTAGTGCAATGAATACTTAAACAGTCAATGATGAGCCTTTTAAATCAGTCTTCTCAGCGATGAGCAAACAGGTTTGCCTGTTCATTCTGCCACTGCCACTCCTTCTGCACCCAACTCCTCCTTCCACCCTCCCCTCCTTCCAGCTGCCCTGCTCTGCCTTATGCACTTGACACTCAAGGTCTCAGCTTGCTCTTTGTGAACAAAAGAACCCCAACACATGAACAAAAATCAGGACATGTTTGCACTGCTTGATCATGCTGAGAAAGATTTATTTCTTGTGGTGGCTGCAGTCATTCTAACAGCAACTACTAGCGAACTTGTGAAGAGCAATGCGCAGATATTACTGAAACAATCTGAACTTTGAATTCTCAAGTTTTTGGTGGTTTTCAGTCCATACTGGCTGTCCAATCCGATTCATGGCAACTTCAGATGTGAAACTACCGTAGCAAAGCCAGAAGTCTCTGCTGCAAGGTAAAACTCTAAATAGGATTAAGAGAGAAGGCATTTCAAGCTCACAAATGATGTGGGAGTTAGCAGGAACAGATCAAATGAGGCTGATCTTTACATACTTACAAGGGATGGTTCTCAAATAGAGATTGTCTCTGATCACTTGCTGGAGTTTGTGATCTATTGAGCCCTTCTGGAACTGAAGACTCAGGTAGTGGCGCAAGTCCTTGTTGATGACTTTTCCTTAAAAAGAAAAAATAATAAATTAAAATAATTTGTAAAGCAGGATCTCACAACAGGAATAGTGTTTCACTGCTACAGAAGTTTCAGAAAAACCAAGCAGTGGGAAAAGTTGGGTTGTTTTAAATACAACCACCTTGATGGAAAATACCACTTTGTACTATCAAATCAGAGAACCCCAGAATGGTTTGTGTCAGAAAGGAAACTTACAGCTCATCTTGTTTCACCCCCCGCCATGGGCAGGGACACCTTCCACTATCCCAGGTTGCTCCAAGCCCAATCCAACCTGGCCTTGAATGCTGCCAGAGATAAGGGAGCCACAGGTCCTCTGGGCACCCTGTGCCCACGCCTCACCAACCTCACAGGGAAGAATTTCTTCTGGCGCAGTGAATTTAAGCAGAGCTGACTAACAACCATCCCCCCCTCATCTCCTGAACAAGACAGTGACAATATTTTGGAATTCTTTGAAAATCAATACAAAGTATTAAAATTCAAAACCTATTACCAAAATTCAAGGTCTCTACAGACAAGAAACTATTTAATTGTATTTTGAAGTAGTTTCCATTCAATTTACACCTACTCACTAGTCACCCGAGTTCAATATTTTGTCAAATGGGAACTTGCATTCTTCAAATTACAAAAAGAAAATACTTCCTTCTTAAAAACATTGCATAACAGAAAGGAGCTGGGTTTTTTCACAATTACTCCTTTGCAATACTTCTGTCAGGTATCATTAGTGAATCTGTCACATCACTGGAGAACCACAGCCCCCTCAGCACACAAATAACTGAGCTCTTGTATTACTGCCTCATCCTTCAGACAGGAGGGTACAAACCAATCTTTTGTACCCTGTCAGCCTCCCAGAAAGCACATTAAATAGCGTCCTGTGACCTTGGTAAATTTAACTTATGTACTACAGCAGAACACTCACGGCTTTAGGGAAAAAGCTCAACCTTTGTCTTCAAACCTAGAGCAGGTGCTGGGCAGCAGCAGATGGATGCTGCTGTAACACAACAGCAGGGAAAAAGGCTGGAACAGACAACTGCTCCTGTTAAATTACATCAGCAGCAGGTTATGAAATGCATAAACATGCCCAGAAGCGTTTCTGACAGGAGCTTTTGAAGCCTGTGAGTTCATAGCTGCTGAGGAGACCACCTCAAACAGGTCACAGACCCCACAGCAATCCTCATAGGAGGCCCACTCACTACATCTTCAACCAATTACCATACTTACGTATATGTCAAATTTGGAAAAAATCCTAAACCATCGAAGCCCTCCCACAACTAAGCAAGTTTTCCCAACCATGTGTCACTTACGCAAAGCTGGCTGCCTGTTTTGGTTGTGGCAACTTTATAGTTTCCTTTCCCTTTTAGCCAAGGAGAGCGCATTTCACACTTTGTTCTTGACCCTCAAACATGACCTCAGCAATCAACATTCACCAAGAGCAAAAAGAGTTTTAATCTGCGTCTTTTTCCCTCCAAATAAAACCAAGACACAATGGGTATTTCAAAGTGGAACCACAATTACCTACTGGCCCTTCAGAGAGGTCAGTGATGTCCACAGATTAACCAAAATACACACAAAACCACCTTAAACCCTCAAGCAAGAACAGAAGAAGCCCAGCATAACCTCTGAACAGGCAGCACATCCTGTGCTGAACACAAGCCCTAAGCTCCAAATGAAGTCAACTTTTCACCTGCTTTAACACTGTCATTTATTTAAAAGTTACTTCCAAACACACAAAATGCATTTTGCAATGTTGGGACAACACCTCAGCACTGTCCTCGTGGCTGTCAAGCAGTTACATGAGCAACGGCAATTCCCACTAATGCAGTTCTCCACCCAATCCCTTCCCAGGAATGCACAGCAACTCTACAGCCCCCACCTCTATTTTACCAGCATGAACTGTTCCTTATAAAACTCTGGTTTTGCTTCCTGCAGCATAATGAGCAAAATGTGTCATGGAAAATGGAAACAAATGGGGTAATCTCCAGCAAGAAAAGTATTTTCCATTTGTTTCGACAAATTACTTTATTCTTTGTAGACAAGACAGTTTCTCAACATTAAAAAAATGTTTTGCTGCTAAAATGGTCCATCCATCTCCTTGTCAAAGGCAGAACTGCACCTTAGCTATCCCAGCATATTTCGCTTAGGTGGATCAACACACTCGTACTTCACACAGGCAGATGAATCTGTTCATCAGCTACTTTCAGAGCACTGCACGTTGGAAAAACCAGGAGATAAGTGAAAATCTGTTCTGGATGCAGAATTACAGACTTTATTTACTCACTGATCTTTCCCTCTTCATGTTTAAAATTTTAAAAGCTTATAAACCCTGTTCAATAAATATCAACTCAGTTTAAAGACAAAATAAAGGCAAGGCTGCTACTAAGGATAATATGCCGATACTGAGGGGTTAATCTTAATATTAAAAGCTTAGAGACTGGACTATACTCTGAGACCAAGATGACTGAACTGAAGATTGACAGGGTTGCCTGGGGAAAACAGAGGAAAGTCAAACAAAATAGTGGGCAGAGAAAAAATTCAGAAATTCACACAGAGAATTGTGTGCATTAGAAAGCAGAAAAATAAAGTAATAGTAAGGATGCTTTAGGCAACCTCTGGCAAAAACTGGATTATTTTCCCTCCAGGAGTTGAATATGTTTCTTTTAGATTGTTTCACACAGGCTTTTAGGAAAACCTCATGTATCAGCCTCTCCAAAATGACCTGCCAAATGTTGGGTTGGTGTCTGCTGTGCTGCTGAGGTGCCTCTAAAGACGACACAGACAACACAAGGACCAGTCAAGAGGAATAGTACACTTTATACCACGCAGATTCTGCTAGGTGAATAGCCACAAGCCTCTTGTTTCCAGCTGTAATTTAAATTCACCAAAAAGAATTTAGGATTTTTAGATGAGGATATGCACACTGGAGTTGGGGAAGGAGAATTAAGTGACTGCAGAAAAAAAAAACGCTCAAGTGCCACTGCAGTTAAACACAGCATTTTTACATGAATTAGGGAGGCAAACAGAAGTGATGGGTACCATGAAAATCGGGGTAGTGGCTCTTACAATATGCACTGGTGAAGCTGTCTCTGCTGCTGTACATAAGCAGGACAAAAACCAGCTACTTCTATAGCCAACCTGTCATGGAAATGCTCAAGAATACATGTTGCAGTTATAAATAAGAGGAGCACTGCCATGGTGCCCCTAGAACTTGACACAGAATTGCATTTCTAGATCAGTGGTGTTGGTAAAACAGCAAAGTTGAACACTGAAAGACACAAATAAATTCTAAGAATCCAGTCTGTGCAGTTTTTATGTTGCTGTCTGGTAATAATGTCCCAAATACGTCCGGCTAATGCTGCTGGCATACAGAGAGTACTGGCAACATCCCCATCAAATTACTCTGAAGACCACATGGAAATTTTCAATTTTGTTTTAGTGAACATTTTACACAGACACAGGTGACAATGTTCCAGAGATATGGCATTCTCTGCCTTAAGTTTCCATGCCAACATCTTCTGAAGACAGTGGCAGCTACAGGCTACCAAGGAGCTGCAGTGCTGATAGGTGACTCAATAAGCAGAGGATGATTTTCTTTCAAACCTTTTAAAAAAAACCTTTACTGTTCACTATAAAAGCAATTTTTCAAATTAGCAGTTTATTAAAAGAAAGCCGCTTTCCTATTAAACAATGTAATTCATTAATAGGACTTACACCTTAATTACAGCCTTTTGCATAAAAATTTATTTCAAGTGAACAGATGAGAAAATGGAATCACATTCCCTTGTTTTTGGAAGCAATTTTTCTTTAAAACAGCTGAAGTCCAGATGTGCTCTACTGGTGAACAGAAGGGTAAAATCATAGAATTCTATAATGGTTTGGGCTGCAGGGGACCTTCAAGCTCATCCAGTCCCATTCCCCTGCCATGGGCAAGGACCTTCCACTAGACCAGGTTGCTCCAGGCCCAATCAAATCTGGCCTTGGACAATTCCAGGGATGGGTCAGCCACAGCTGCTCTGGGCCAACCTGTACCAGGGCCTCAGCACCCTCACAGCCAAGAATTCCTTCCCAAAATCCCATATAACCCTGCCCTCTGGCAGCGGGAAGCCACTCCCCCTTGTCCTGTCACTCCTTCTCCAAAGTCCCTCCCTCCAGCTCTCTTGGAGCCCCTTGAGGTGCTGGAAGGGTCTCTAAAATACCCCTAAGAACCCTTTTTCTCTGCAGGCTGAACAGCCTCAGCTCTCCCAGCCTGGATCCAGAGCTGAGGGGCTACAGCTCTTGAAGCATCTCCTTGGACTTGCTCCAGCAGCTCCACTTCCTCCTGATGTTAGTCCCCAAGAGCTGGAGGAAGCCCTGCAGATGCAGTCTTCACCTGAGCAGGACAGAATACCCCACCCACTTCCCTGCTGCCCCCACTGTGGAATCAGCTAAGGATTCGGGGGGTGGGGGTGGGGAGGAAGGGGGTTGGGGGCAGGGATGGTCTCTGGGTCCCAGTGCACGCAGCCAGGGCACGTTCAGCCTCTTATCCACCAACAGCCCCCACAGTCCCGGGGCTCGGCAAGGAGGAGCTCTCCTGGCACAGCATGCAGTGATCTGCTGCCACCTTCTGGCACCTTCCTGTCGATCCCCCTAATTCTGCCCCCAAGTCTCCTCACTCCCCTCCCCAGGGGAGTTGGAAGACCACAGGGTGAAAATTACAGATATTACATACTGCCACGCATTTTTGTTTTCTCACGCAGAACAAAGCAGAGGAGAAATGTAACCAGAGTATCATCATGTACATTCCGCATGTGAATTCAACATGTACATTCAACACATGTGAACAGAATCCCAGAGTGTCCAATGGCTCTGCTCAGCTGTATGACGTTACATAAACTGGGATTGCAAAAGGCCACCGACTATGAAAATTCCAGTGAAACACACATTAAGAGCTATAAATGAGCTCCATGGCTTGGCTCACAGTCTAACTAAAATAGGAATTCTCAGGGCTCATCAAGTGGAAAAACAGTTACTGTTTAATTAAACTGGGCTGTCAATACACCCACTGAGATGAACTGATTTTTGACGTGACTAAGCAAAAGCTGTTTAAAGAAACGTTCAGCTCCACAAATCAGGGATGCAGTGTTAGGAAACCCTGGTCAGAATTAGTGTGTAGTGTAGCACACTAACTTTATTATATTCCCCAGCAACTATTAATATATGACGATTTCACACAAGTTCCAGATCTAAACACGTGCTTTCACTGAGCACAATGAATGATTTCCAAAGACAATCACTGTATTCATGAAATGTGGAGAGGCTGGAAAAGCCCAGTGGTGATCCAGCAGTCTGTACCTGCTGTTCTTCACCTGCAAGTTCTTCACTGTGACCCGGCTGTCACAGGCTGACACCTATGCTCTCAGCACAAGGAGAAAGGTGGGAGGTTCAAATTACTACAATTAATATAGAAAAGAGACTAGATAATTTTGAAAATGCCAAACCCAGCCAGCAGGTGCTTCCCCAGCTTGTGGCTTAGAAGCATAGATGGATTCCTGTAAAGAAGCCTACTTTTCCTTCAGGGAAGGGGGCCAGTGCCCTGGGATATCTGAGGAAGAAGGCTGAGACTAGCAGCACTGCCTGCCAGCTCATGTCCCAGGCCACCAAGGGCTCCATGGCACGCTCATACCCAACGCCTCCCTGTCTCCCTTCCAGGTAATGAAGGCAGGAATTCAAGTTGGGATTCTGCCTCTGGAAGAGAAGATTTTCCTGTGAAAATCCAGGCTGCTCTGGGAGGTGTCATGACAACCATGCCTGGACCAGTGACCCATCTGGGAAAAGAAATCCTGGTCCCGTTCTGGACTAAGGGTAACTTCCGCTCATTCCCTGAAAAACTACAGTGTTGCCACTGGTGCTGAATAGATCACATGGACACAGGTCAAGGTATGGTGAAAAGAAGAGAAAGTTTCTTTTTCTTCCCAGGATTTATAGGTTTCTGACCACGGCCAGGGAGTGGATGGTCAGGATAACACTTTCCCACTTCACTGGCCATGAGAGATGTCCATCACAAGACGTGTAACAGAAAGAATGTACACATATCTATGTTTACAGTTACTGTCCTGGGAAAGTCTTTAGAAAACCATGTCAGCAAACTCAGAAGCTGAGTTTTCAGGGCGACATCTCACCCTTTTTGGTTTAAACAAAAAGAAAAGAAAAAAGAAAAATAAACAAAGAAACTAGCAACATTATAAACAATCAAAAGGATAAATAATAGGAAAATACAATACTCCATACGATCAGAAGGCTGTAATTTCAGGGTGATACTGCAGCTTCTCTAAAATGTAGGCAAGCTCCCTGTCAGGTGAAGCATTAGATATTAAGGCTCTTCACAGACACAATAATACATTGAACCAAACTCATTTACTACCTGAAAGCTGAGAAACACTAGACAGGGTTACAGCGAAAGGCTTCTATAGTCATATTTTGCTACATGCCATCCAATAAATTCCTGGCAATATAGTCTGATTTACAGAAATTTACAGAGGAGATAAGCCTTACAGCATTAATAAATCATTTACCAGAGTGCTCAAAATACTGGCAGGGTGTTTACAGTACTAGAGAAAGGAATGAGAACCCGTTTATCCAGACTTAAGAAATAAGGTTACCACAAACTCCATTACAGACTGTACATCATTTGTACATTACATTTGACTTTGGGGGGTTTTCTTACTTTTGTCAGTAACACAGAATCAACTCCAGAACCAGCAAAACTATGAACTTTGACTTTTTAAGCCTCCAGATTTAGATCGCTCGTTACTAGAATCTGAGAGGTGTTCAAAACCAGCCTTCACAGGATAATGCCTTCAGATCCTCAGTCAAGGTGGTGACCGATTCAGAGAGACAAAGTGTCTCATTCCACATTCTTGATTATCTCAGCATTTTGTGCTGTGTCGTTTCCTTGAAATCTTACCGGGTTTGAAAGATTCTCCCAATAAAGCAGGCTGCTGAGAATAAACCAGAGGATAACTAACATGACTTTGTGTTTGCTTGCTAAATTCCATCATTAAAGCATTTCAAGTTCTGAAGATAACCGAAATGTCCTTTGGGAGGCACAACCCCAAATGATATTTGAGAAACACAAAAGGGACTGGCAAATCACGCATTGCTTATTCCTAAATATACTTGGAGCTGAGAGGGACAATATGTGAAATGTAAACAGTGTGAGCTTGGAAATAATCCTCCTGGATTTTCGTTTTGGCTGTATAGAAACAGCAAAGTCAACTGTAACAGCAGGCTCTAGAGTGTGAGTACGGCTGGATTCCCAATCTGCCATGAAAAAAAAAATATAGGTAGAGCTGTCAGTGATATTTAGTCGGCGTATGAAAGCAACACGTGGTACGCAGTTAACACTTGGCATTGTTCACAGATGTACCAGAACCACTGAAGCTCAGAAGTGAATAAAGAAGCCTGGAGTGCAGAACAAGGGTGCATGGCTTCTCACTGCCAGAATTCTTCCCCATGAGCATGCTGAAGCCCTGGCCTGGGTTCTCCAGAGAAGTTGTATCTGCCTCATCCCTGGGATCCCGTGATCCAGCACTGTGAAACCAAGAGGTTTTTAACCTTTTGCCACCTATCCTGAGCTCATCTCCCTGCCAGCTCCAGTGTATCCGTGGGCAGGGTGGGGGGACGCTCCCCTGCACCCATGGAGGGCAGCTCTGGTCCAAGCACAGCCAACAATGAACGGCTTTTTTTTTTAAACTACCTAAAAGCACAAGCACTCAGCTCACATGCTAGAACACATTCCAAGCAGGGAGAGCACCAGCAGAGCTCCAGGCAGATGCCTGCCCCTTCCCTTCCATCTGCTCCTGGCACATGGCCATGTCTCCACAGGGCATCCCCAGCCAGCACATGGCAGGGCAGGGTCACGCACCATTTTGGAACTAAGGAAAAAGTAGGAAATTGAGACCAGCTGCACTTGGAAACCCGTATGTAGGGCAACAATACTACTCAGTTACACAGTTCTAGCATGGAACTTCTCTACGTTTCTTCTCTGTATCTTGTTACATCTGTAGACATTCTCAGCCTGTGCATGACTTCCACATAAAGGCAGCATTTTAGGTTGGTTTTATGCCGTGCACTGACAGCAAAAAAGCATGCACAGTCTAACGAATTGCCTACAACCTTAAGGATTTTTAAAGTGAAAATTCTTTTGAGTAAAGTAGTTCCAACTTTCAGAATCCAGCTTCACAAACATCAGTATCAGATATGATTTCAGTAATACATTGCATGCACACAAAAATCCATTAACCATGGGAATACAGTCAGAAGAATTACCAGGGAGCAGGGTTTACTCTGATAATGCCAAGTATTGTAATACTCCATTATTAAACAGGAGAACAGCAAGGCTCAAAAGTCTATGCAACTGTTTCTGATAGAAGATCAGATACTGAAGGAGATATAAGCAGAACTCAAGTAATTTAAAATAATGAATGGGTTTCAAATAAAATGCAAACATAACCATTTCCTTCAATTTAACAGTGGGGAAGAAGAATGCAAAAGAACTTCACACAAGACAAGTCTGACCTTTTTTATTATACGTGGAGACTTTCTTCTCTTTAACTCAATATTTTCTTGAGAAGTGAAAAAACACTGACAGAGTAACAGAAAATACGGACAGATTTTGACTATTTATAAAGATTTGCTGTATTTTCAAAAATGGGGTAAACTGGCCCATGATTTCTATTTCAAGTCAGATGCGTTGACAGTGATGGTAAAGAACAAGAATCCAGATAAACTGTACCCTGTGAGCCTCTGCCACTGTCAGGTTTGAGACAGAGGAAAGGATTTACAGGGCTGCCTGGAAAAATGACTGAGCCCAGCCTGGGAGCTTGAAAAACCTCACAAAAACCAAATGTGATTTGCAAGATCTAATTATGAGTCTCAAAGTGAGAAAGGGATTTAAAGCACAAGAGGTAACAGGCTTTTAACACCACAACAACAGATTAATCAAATACACCGACCAGAACGGAATACGGAATTGTTAAGGTTGGAAAGGAACTCTAAGGTCATCAAGTCCAACCATCAACCAGCACCCACCAAGTTCACCACTAAACCATGACCTCAAATGCCACATCCATGTTTCCTCAGAATGCTTCCACAGATAGTGACTCCACCACTTCCCTGGGCAACCTGTTCCAAAGCTTTACAACTCTTCCCATGAAACAAAAAGTCCCAACATCTAATCTAAACCCCACCCCCAGTGTAACTTGAGTCCATTTCCTGATCATGATCTACTCAAACCACCAGGCAAGGGATGGAGCTGATTGGGCAACACACCAATGGGCCCAAACATGTTAAAAGGATGCTACAACTCTAAAGGGTCAAAACAACAATCAGAACTTGTAATACACAAACACATTAAAGCAAATTAAAACACAAAATTGTTTTCATAATAGGACTTTATTAAAACTTCTTAATTATGCACTCAAGGCCTTGCTGAGTTTTAATCACTGCAGCTCAATACACTACAGAGGCTATTCTGGGTAACTAGTATCTGTCGCTGAAACACTTGTACCCTGAAGTCAAATACAGATGCTTATAGCCATGAAATAAGAAAGCGCTGTAGCCGTCACAGGTTACAATAATACATAAATCATTTAGTCTGCTCTTAATTGAAAAGTGGAGCACCAAAACAACGACAAGTAACCTGAACAATGGAGATGATTTTCCTAGGGCTAACTAGGGCTTGTTTTTCCCAATTTATAAATAATCTTCCATTCATTCCCTTATATTTACAATGTGAGGTTTTAATTTATTCACACTAGAGAATATGCTTTACTGAGACAGCAAACAAACACACTTGGTCTAGAAAGCACAATTAACATATTCAACTGAACAAAATGTTGAGTCCCCAGACTGTTCTAGTATTAATTCTTCCCTTTGGAAATCTACAGCTTATGTGCAAATTCAAACTTATTGCCATTTAATATTATTCCATGTCACACTGTAACAAGGGACTGCACACAGGGTACCTGTGCTGGCTAACCTGTCATAGTGTTGGGCAGAAGCTGCCAGTCCTTCTGCTTGTCCGGAGAGTGCATTATGCTTCAGATGTGACGTATGTCTAACATACCGTATCTCATTGCTTAAGCAGCGTGCAGAATGACACATTTCAATCACATCCCCAAAGAAAAATGTCCTTGCAGCTGCTCACTGTTACACAAGCAATTTAATCTACTTGGGACTTGGCACTGCTTTCCCAACAGAAGGGTACACGTCCACATGCCAAGACCATTTTTTTTTGGAGCGTTCAGATCAGAAAAGAATTTATGCGAATCACAGACAGGTTTATTTTTAGCCTGCTTTCCATAGGCAGCAAGATATGCAGTTACACTCTGCATAATTTCTAGGCCCACTAACCTATTTCAGTCGGGAGTTTGGCATGGCAGGAATCTGACAAAGATACTCTATCAACAAAGATGCTGCATGCCTGTTCTCCTGGAGAAGACAAACTTCTGGGGTGATCATCCACCATGGAAAACAGAACATGTTCCCAGCAGAGGTGTCCTCTAGCTGTGTCAGTGAGTAACAGCTAATATAAACTAATATACACAACAGCAAATTGGGCTTTTAAATACCAGCCCCATCCTGAACATCCCTGCTTTGCCCTGCCCACAAGTATAACACCTCTTGTAACAGATCGTTCCCATAAAGAAATGCCACCCAAAGGCTTTTTAGTGGCTCCTCAACGCCACTTTCCCATGAGACCCCCCACAAGGTCCCACCAACCCAGAGACCCCCCTCCCAGCACAAGGGCAAAGGAGCAATTCCTTCTCCGACAAACATAAGTCATTATGCAACTTTTATGAAGTGTTATAAATGAAATTCAGCCAAATTTATCAATAACAATTTTACTGAAAAATTTGTAAAATCAAATTACGGAAACAACTGCAGCGCCGACTCCGCGATCGGCGCTGGGTGAGCTCTGAATCAGCCTCTGTCGCACTGATTCCCCCAAGTTCACAACTTGTCTTTTGGAGAGTGGTGTTTTATACAGTTTTTTCAGCTTGAGGCTATCCAGTTTCAGTTTCTTTCTTTTTCTTGTGTTGTTACATATTCATATTTCTGCTGCTGGATTGCTGATGCGTTTTCTGAGAAGGAGATGAAGTTTGAGTGGTTTTTCGAGAAGCAGGCTTTGAGATGTAGAATCGTAGTGAGTGTTTTTTTTAGTCTGTGTAATTTTCAATTTCGGGGAAACCGACATTGAGATGCATGGTCCTGGAGAATCAGATCAGGTCGGTACCAGGCGTTAATCACCGGCTCGTTAGAGCGCTTATCTTGCTTGGGTGGACCCACCTCTTCTCTGTGTTATCTTAATTGCTGGGTTGTTCTCTTGCAAATTCCTGGTTTTCCAGCAGCTGCTTTTGCAATCTTAAATTACTTGTGTTTTTTACATAAAACATGTTTTTATACTCGATTTTATATGTGTACAATAAAACGCGAATTATACCAACATATATTACATGAAGGAATCAGAACTTCCTGAAACCGGCTTTTCAAGGAGCCTGGGAAAACCCAGGACTGCTGCAGGGTTTTCATTACCGAGGGATGTCTGATGCTTCAGGCTCCAGATTGCACTGCTGTGACTCACCACACTCTAAAGGATTCCCAGGAACCTGGAATCACCAAGATCTATGTGCCAGGTCAGAACTCCTCTGATCAAATCCATAGAAGTGCTGTGTCACTGTGGTACTGATTAGAGACATCTCAGTTTAATTAAAAAACAACCCCTCCACAGTGCTCACTGCACAACATGGGCAGTCAGTGAAATTACTGAAGTCCAGATGTGCACCAGCCATGACTAATGTCAGTGCCTGACTCACACAGTTCACACTGCAATTCTACACCGACGGATGCTTTACTCAATCTGCTGCAACACCCAAGGACTGGGGGCATACAAGTGTGCAGCACAGCATCCCAGAAAGAGCAGAGATGTGGATCCACGTTGATCTGTCACACCCATGAATCCCTCTGGTGTCACTGAATGAACTCCAATTCTATTATAACTCAATTTTGCAGGGAAGCTTCTGTTTACTATCTTTATCACAGGCTGTTGTTGAAGTAATCAAGTAAGAGAGGACCATTTCCCTACATGTTCAGTTAATCATCACATATTAAAAATTAAAGGAATTTCTCTTTCAGCTTGCACATGATATCCTATTATTTCATCACTATTCATTCAGTAAGATTTAGTTTTAGTGAAGGAACCTAGAATTTTCCATTAACTATGAAAGAGTGCTTTCTCCAAGGACTGCACGTCTGAGGAGCTGGATGCCAGCAGGGCGGAACTGCTCAGCCTCTGAGATCCAGCTGCTTTCTAGTGAAGTACAAGCATGCTGGACTTGCCCAAGCAGTGCTGGCACATCCCTTCACAACCCTTCCCTGCAGGAACCCTGGTCACAGCAGCCAACCTGGCACAAATGCAACAGAGGTGCTGACTGACGAGCTCCAAAGCGTGTCTGGGAGTGGTGCAGGATCTCACTGGCAGCCACAGCTCATTCAAAGAGCTGCCAGAGGTGCTCACCTTTGCACAGTGATGGGAATTTCTAACAAACACAGCCAGCTGAATGCTGACAGACTCCTCCTCATTACTGACACAGCATTTAAGTTGAAAATCCATGTACTTCCCCATCATCAGTTTCCAGGAAAACATGTCTAAAACTAGCTCTAAAATTAGCTTGACTGACCTTGGTGTGACTTACCACAATACAGTCAGCTCTTCAGGAACACAGGTGGTTGAACTGATGCTGCCAATGTTTAATGTTCAAAATTTTCTTCTTTTTTTTTTTTTTTTTTTTCCTAAATTAATATTATTATTTCCCCATCCTGTGTTTGCTTTTTTATTTATGCCTCTGCCTGCCAAGGAATTGTTAACTAATCGCCATGAGATCCATTTTATTAGCACACAGCTGGGTACTTGGTCTTGCAACATCTGTTTCTCAGCATTTCTTCTTTTTCTTATCTATCTACTGTAGTTAGTAACATAAGTGTCTCAACAGAGGACATCAGTATGTGGAAAAAGAAGCTGTAACCAACAGCTATTAAAACATAAACCTTCAGGTTAATAACTGACTCACAGAATTATAGAATACCGTTAGCTGGAAGGAACCAACAAACATCATGAAGTACAACTCCTGGCCATGCACGAGGCCAACCACCCCAATATAACAACAATATGATGATCTTCTTTCAAGAAATACTTCCGCAATAAAGTGTTCAGAACACCTGCATTCAAGAGACCGGCATAAATCTGATTTTCATAATCAAAATCTACTGAACATTAAAAACAAACTTGCTTTTTCTGTGGTCAATTGCATAGCAGATTCAGTTCTAGCTGGCATGTATTAGTATTTCTTTACCTATGGAGAGGTTGTTCCACATGGGGAACACCACAGCTGTATTTTCAATTATTTTTAACTTCAGAGCTAACTTCTTCCACTATTCTATATGATAAACTAGAACTAGTTGAAGCAGAAAAAAAGAACATGGGAAACAAGTTCACAGTAACTTCATTTTCACTCTGTGATTTCCAGCATAAGCCATGTACAAACAGACTTCAAAAACCTAAACCATCTGATTTTAGAAAATCCTGCAGGGCCGTGGCTGTAGTCAGGGTACAAATGGCACAATCACTCATGGCCAGCTTCAAAGATACCTACTAGCCCTTCTCTAAGTACAATAAATGACAAAATAAACATTTCAGCAGTGAACAAGAATCAAAGTGTAGAGAACAGGGCAGCAAACAACTGCTCCCCAGCAGATATCTGACAACTGTCTGGATGATAAGCCATTAAATTCAGTGATTAACTTCCACCGGTTGCTTTCAGTTTCAATTAAGACTGCCCAAGGAAATGCTAGTCACCATCCCTTGAAGTGTTTAAAAAACATGATGATTTAGCACTTGAGGACATGGTTTCATGGCGCTGGTTGATGGCTGGACCTGGTGACCTTAAAGGTCTTTTCCAACCCAAAGAATTCTGTGATTCTGTAACTTAATGTTTGCCCAACAAAGTCTGGCACAAGGTGAATGTTGTAAGCAAAATAATAACGTTGCCCAGGTCATGAGACAGGAAGAGTCCACAGTTAAAATAATGGACATTTCAATGCATTCAGAGCTCTCAGACCGCAGTGCGTTCCACTCGAGAAACTCGCCAGCCAGAGTCTGTATGGAGCTGTCTCCAAAGGCTAGAGTCACTTATACTTGCTTAAAGAGCTCACTAAATTCAAGACTGACACAGAAATGGAATCCTTGTAAGAAAGCACTTCAAATAAAGAGACAGCTTTGCCAAATCCAATTTTTGTTCACAGTTCACAATCAACCAGAAGGTAGCTATGGCTGCACACCCCAAGAGGAACACCCAAACTAACAGCACAGAGTTTGTTCCTGTATTTATTGCATATTCCTTTTCTATCATCCTTGTCTGACTGCATAGGTTCTGCAGTAATCTCTCTGAAATGTTCTACTATCTCTAGAGCACAGTTTGTTACCCACAGTAGATGGTTCTTATTAAAACACTCCCTTTTCTTCTCACTTCCAGGACACATATGAACCTGAAGGTAAGAGTTTTAAACAGTTACATTTTTGTCTGAATACCAGTATATGATATATATCAATTGACCAATATAATAAGACATTCAGCTAGGTGATGAAATCCCACCCTGCGCCCTGCTACGAGCATAAGAATTACATCAGGCAAATATGACAGTAGGCACCTGCCCTAACCATGTTCATCATATCACAAAACTGTGATTGGAATGTAGTCAAAATCCGTCCCAATTTTACTCTTCATATTGAGTCAGAATCAGGCAGCATTACATAGCAAGCACTTGATAGTTACTACCTAAATCCATTTAAATTCCCTAATTAATTGTTCAGTTCCCACTGGCAGCTCTATGGCAATAGCAAAGAAAAGGAACCAGATTTCTTGCTGTTCAAATAAATCATGGGTTGAAACAGAGATTAGCTTGTCTTTACCTGCAAATTTAAATTCTTATTAAGAGACTAATGAGGATTTCCCAGAGGCACTGTCAAAGCAATCAGGTGAATCCAAGGCTGTGCTGTGCACACCTCACCCACCTAGCACAGTGGGCACCCAGAAGGTTTATGGCGCCAGGAGGGTCTGACTGGAGAGGGACAACTGCATCATCTGTTACTCTAAAAAATACCAGTGCAAGTCCAGCATGCAGGTTAACAGTAGTCTTTGCAGAGCAAAATTGCAAATATTCTCTGCTTCTCAACATAATTTGCTGCAGCACTGAGGTCCAGGTAAGTTTCAAGGCACTGCTCAAATTTCCTGTGTTTGAACCAGATGCATATTGTTACTTAAAAAAGATTTTATTTTTATCTCCACTTATTCATTAAATAAGGAAAGCCTTGCACTTTGCATTTGGAATTTGAGAAAAGCCTTGCATTCTGCATTTAAAACTTAGACTGCCAGGTAACAAAGAACGCTGAATCTTTTCAGATCATTGCAGTCTGAAGTGAGCACTCAGTTTTCCTGTCCCAATTTCAAATTCTTTAGATAACACAGAAAGTTCTGTCAAAGAACTGGGTGTTTTTTTGAAAACACTGCTTTTCTCTTTGCCATTTCCTTAATAGCCAACATTTCTGCAGCCTCGCACCAGGAAGAGCAGCAGACCTCTTAAGAATATAGTTTAAATAGAAAAAAATCATATGTTTTTGCCAAAAGGCAATAAATAAAGATTTCAGAACAAATTTTATGCCACTCAAAGGTAATTCAATAAAGCAGAAAGTGATTCAAGTCCTTTTTCTTTTCGCTGCATTTCACCCACTGTAAGAAACAGCTCACAGAAAGAACTTCCTCATGTAAAAGCTTTTCTACTATTCCTACAGCATGACACTTCACATTACAGATTGGGTTTTGATGTCTGAATGGAAGAATATCCTATTTTTAACAATTTTTTTTTTTTATTTTTTTTTAGACTTTTCACTGAGGGAACAACTGGTAGCTCTGAATACTTTGGAACTTCCCTGTAGACCCACTATCCACACTTGTGTACAAATACAGACTGATGAAAAGGTTAATGAAGACCCCAAAGATCCTGTCCTCCACTGCACCTGAATAGCTGCCAATGTCTGATAAAAATAACTCCATTTTAAGCAGTGTCCGACATCACAGTTTAAATAGTAGCTCATCTACACAACAGTTTTCATGCTCCTAGTACGTAACTCCTAGGTTCCTCAATTTTATATCAACAAAGTGACACGAGATTTAGAGATATATGCTATAAACTCAAACTTCATTTTGAATTTGGACACTTTAAAGGGGTTAAAAGGCATTCTTGGCTGTAGAGGACCCACATATTCTGAAACATTTCGCAGAACAGGAAAATACAACACACAGTACAGCGTAAATAACATTCACTCCACTGCATTAATTTGCTATTAGGATGAACATTACAAGTCCCGTCCTAATGAATTCTTTAGGTACTAGCAGCTCCTCCTAATGAGCATTAATTAAACTTTTCCAGCATCTCTACCTTCACCACAGAAAAGTAATTACTCACTGCTGCCCTACTGAGAGGGAAATAAAATCCACAGGATTAGGTTTTTTTAGACTGCCTAAGTAGGGCAGAGAGGAAAGCTTGCAATTTAGAGTCAAGTTGTGTAGTCCATAATTCCACAACATGACCAATACTTCAGACCCTGGATTGAGTAAAACTGTTTTCCCGCTGCCTGTAAACACACCACTAAATAGCGTTTAATAATACTACCTAGGTCTGTCAAGGACATAACTATTTGCCTTCTTCAAAATGTGTAAGAGGACACAGCACAAGATATTACCTCAGCTGTTCTGCATGGCTTAACCCAGAACTGCACACACCCATCCACAGGTCATACCTTATCTAGCAGGGAATACATTTTAAAAATATTTTAGTTGTATATATGGCATATTATTGCCATGTAAAACAAAAAGTATAATGTGTGCATACATGCATAAGTGGCATCTGAATACGTCAGATCTTAAGTCACAGAACCATCACAGAATAGTCTGGGTTAGAAGAATTTTTATTTTAAAAAAAACCTTTTTTTTTTTTTTAACAGGGTCCAACACTCACAGCAATTTTGTTGTCAAACTCATGCCGTATTTTTTTTTATATGCCAAACACAATTCATTGAAGTTCACGTTCTGAACATCATCTTCCAAGGAAGCACTGTCAACTAGAAGGAAAGGCAAGGCAATATATCTCTCATTACATTCCTTAGCACTGCAACACCACATTTGATTACTTACTGGTACTTCCCCTCGATGGCACCCACAGTACCAAGCAGTTTTCACAAACAAGTTCTCTCTGCACCAAACCATTTCCAATCTAATCTCACTGCAAAGAAGATTAGTGAAATTACAGAGATAACAGTTGCAGCAAAAGAGGTAAAAATACTTCCCTGGCACTTTTGGTCAGCTGATTTTTGAGGAATTCTTTAGACCAATAAAGGATGAAACAAGCCATTAAACATAATTCCCTGGGATTAATACAGGGCTCTGCCTCTCTTTTACATAACAGGATTCTGAAATTCCTCCACTGCCCCCCCCCGCCCCCTCCGCCCAACTACATGCATTAGGAGGAAATAATTTCTATGAACCTAAAACTTTAGGGCTTAGTTATTTCCTGAGAGTTCTGTGGTTTTAGAGGAAATAAACTGTATGGTAATCCTCTTGCATTTAATGAATAGTACCAGCACACTCTGCAGCTTTTTGCTGCAACAAGGTCATGGCAAACCTGGTGTATAACCAAAGCAAAGCTTCATTTCCAGGCAATGAAACGTCAAAGAGGGGGATGGCTTAAGTGGTTTGGGTGTTATTGTTGTCTATTTTGGAAAAAAAAAAGTGTCAAAATAATTTTTAAATCCATAGAATTAAAATCATAGAAAAATTTCATAGATTTTTCATAAAAATCAATACAGGAGGAAAGTACTTAAACAGCATATCAACTTACACCAAGTTCAAATTATTTATCAATGGGTTTATGCTTTGGTTTTTAATAATGTCAGCAAAAGAAGAAGTAAGTTACATACATGCACCTCAATACTCAGCTGTGGGACAAAGCTGGCAGGCAAAACCAGCTGCACGAACACCAAAAACATGCCAGACACAGCACATGGCCCTCACTTCTGCTTCAGTTACACTTTTGCTGTGATCTTTCAAAAACGCCAGCAGGGAAAAGGAAATCTTATATGAAATCAGGCACTTCTGCTTTGTGTTTCAGTTAGTTTTTAAGAGTGATTTTGGTGCTCAGATACGCTAAGTTTTATGCTGAACATCCCTCCCCTGCTACACATTGTGTGTCTAGAATCCACAGTGCACACACAAAGCATCATGCATGCTTTTTCCTAAAGTTTGACAAAACTACAGCAACTACTGAAGAGACACCATGCTTTTAAAAGAGGTTACTAAACTAGACAGCAAACCACCCAGTGATCTAAAAGATCACACCACAGAATCCCAAAAGTGCTTGGGTCAGAAGGAACCTTAAAGCTCATCCACTCCCTTCAACAGGCAGGGACACCAGCCATTAGGCCATGCTCAATTACATACTTAATTTTTTTATCTTTAAGTTAACTTTGTTCAAACATCACACAAAGAGAAGCACAAAGTTGCCTATCAGCTGCTTTGTCTATTTCTTTGTAACTTTTACTAACAGTCTTAACCACCACAGGAATTTCATTCTCAATGACTTACAAGACTACATTCTTTATACTTAAAACTGAATCAGGTAATTTTTTCTTAGAATACCAAGAATTAAAACTAACTTAATTATTTGAATTCACCCTGTTGCCTGATTTCATGAGCTAAGACAGACGTACTTGCAAATACTCTAAGACTTACTCAAAAACCTTAAACCCCTTGTAAGTCCATATAGTCCAACAAAGGATGGGAGAACTGGAAGTGTTCCAGGCCATGCTGGGTCAGGCTGGGAGTAGTTTTGTCTATTGGAAGGTGTCCCTGGTCCTTTCCATCCCAAACCATTCTGTGATTCTATGATTGGCATGTTCCAACTTCACCCAAAAAGCCCAGGACACACTCCCACTTCAGCTTGGCATACCTGGAGAGGCAGAGGTGCCTGTAGGTGCAGGGCCTCCACCAGTCCCTACTCAGCTGACAAAAAGATAAAGCTGTAAATAATACCCAGCACAAGAGGGAAGCATTTCCATGTCTCCAGTCCAAAGGTATACTGGGACCGAACTGGAAAAGCCCTGAACTTCTGTGACTTCCGACACAGTTTTTAATCAGCAAGTACAAGGCATTAGAATTCTAAGTGCTACAAGCAAATTCAAAAAACAACTGAACCTTGCTGAACCCAACTCCAGGGATGGCCTCTGTATGTCACATGCCTGAAGACATTTCCAGCAATTACCTGCTGTGGGTTATAGCCTGGTATTTGTGCTGTGAGAGCAGAGCAACAAACTTCTAATCCTACCCTTTTGTGCTGTTCCTGCATACCCCCCACTTATTTCCTTTGTATCGTAATTCCACCTCTGTCTCATCACACATGAGTTCTTCCAGGCTGCTGATATCTCTACTTCTGCCTCATTGACATAAGGTAAACAGTCATCCTCAAAGTAGTCCCTAATACTCAGACACCTGTGCCCCAGCACAGACACAGTGATGGTTTCAGCATCTCCCACCAGTGCCAGAGAGACAGTCCTGGATAGTCCCAGCCTTACCAAATCAAGCCAGTTTTGTACAACTACTACTGTGGCTGTAGTCAGATTTTGTTAGGCTCTCGCATCAGGGCAAACCAGTCTGGATTTCATCTTCACTAGCTCAATGAATGCGTTGGATGGAAGAAGAGAAATACTAACAGACAATTCACACGATCACATTAACCTTGTTAATTGCCTCTACCACCTTTTTGAAAGAATACTTAATTACCATGCTGACAGAAAATGCATTTGCAGACTCCAAAACCCAGAATACTTCTAATTTTTATATAGCACCCCCAGTCCATATTCATCAGTCACCAGCTGCCAGGTTGATTGTATTTTTTACCAAAGGCAATAATGAAACAGCACTGAAGTAGAACACAGTAAGAACCACCATTGAAGTGCACCATTATCTGATAGAGCTACAATTCAAGCTCTACTTTTTTTTTTTTTCTTTTTACAAGTAACTGAAGCAATATGGCAATTCAGAGCTTAAATGATTTCACTTTTTAACTGTATCTCAGGAAAATAATTTACAGTGGATCAAGCTATATGAAGTACACTATTCAGCAAGAGCGATACAGGATGGATAGTAAACACATTAGTGATTTTCAATTTGAAGAAGTTGCATTTGAGTGAGAGCAATCACCAATTCATAAAAAATTACAGGCTTGAGAACCATACATATTGAAAAGTAGCTTTAAGCAAGCTTTTTTAAATGTAGCCCTGAGAACACACTTTAAAAGCTTCCTGACAAGAGTTACAACTAACAACCTGGCTGTGCTTTGCAGACAAAATCACATTTCCACATAAAACCATTACTTTAACAGGTTGCGTAAGTACAGTGATATAAGCCTGAACAAAAGATTGCTGTGATTGTGTTTCATATGGAAAGCTGCACCTGGACTAATGACAGAACATGGCTGTGTGCAACTGCTTGCATCTGCACCTTAAATTTAATCCTCTCATCCTCTGCACTAATGTTCCATAATTCAAATAAAGCAATAGATCTGAGGCACTTAGAGGTGTTGTGTCACAAAACTGCAGACAATGGTTGAGTGCGCACAGAGCGGCAACACACATCAGCTTTGGACCGGGGTGCACTGAACCTATCGGAAACTGCACGAAGGACTGGAAAAACATCACATCGGTTCTGTCAGTATAAGCTAGGATGTCCTCCACATGTTCCACTGGAAAAAAAAAAAAATATCACAACACAAACTGACACTCACCAGAGGCCAGGCAATCCTGACTGGAGACACAGAATAAATGCCCCAGCCAGAGGAAGAGCTCCAGCCAGGAGTGAATGCTTTCACTAAAAAAAAATCTATAGGAAATCATGGTTTAATAGCTCTAGAAGCACTGGAAAAAAAAGAACATTTGTCTGAAGAAGACCTTTCATCCTTTTACATCTTCCTGCATTTTTTGATTAAAGATCAGTTTTGACACAATGGAGTCAACGTGCATTTGCTCCAAAACCAAAGGATATGCTCTGAAAATGTTTCTCAAGTGGAAGCGCTGTAAGACTCTGCCCATTTCCTCCCACATCCTCCTCACAGTGGCCATCCAATGATGACAATAATTGTCACAGAGTAGCTGTATTTATCAAAGCTCCATAGTCTGGAAGGAGAACACATTCCTTCCTACGTTGTATCTGGCAACTCAGCCTGCAGAAAGAGAAACTTGTAGATATCAGCAGATTTTCTTGCTTTAAGTCTGCAGTCTAGTTTTGATGTGTTTTGGTTACCATGCTGCTATGAAGAGGGCACTCATGGTTGTGCTGATGAGTATTTTAGCAATCTCATTTGCACATACAAACATCTTTCTGCCTAATTCTGAATCACAGAATCACCATCCTAAATGGTTTGTGTCGGAAAGGACCTTGAAGACTATCCAGCTTCAATCCCCCCACCACAGGTGGCACTGCCACCCCTAGATCAGGTTGTTCAGGGCCCTTGAATATGCATGCAATCATAGACTTTACGCAATCACAAACTGGTTTGGGTTGGAAGGAACCTTAAAGACCATCAGAGTTCTATGCCTAAACCACATTTTTCCAAGCTCTGTCCAACCTGGCCTTGAACACTTCCAGGGATGGGACACATCTTCTCTGCACAACTTGTTTCAGTGCCTCACCAGCCTCACAGTAAAGAGTTTTTCCTAATAATCTAATCTAAACCTACTCTCTTCCAGTTTGAATCCATTCCCTTTTGTCCTATCACTACTTGTGCTTCCAAAAATATCCGTCTTTCTTGTAGGTTCCTTTCAGGTACTAGAAGGAAAGTACGTACCTATAGAGGATGAACTTAGCACTCAAACACCATGGATATGACTAGAACACCCTATCTCACTAATGGAAATAGAAGACCCTGCAGCAGCACCGGCCAGTTACAAGGCTAATGCCCTAATCCAAGTAACACCATGCAGGGAAGGTCCTTGAGCACATACCAGCCGTTGTCTGAATGCATGTAAACAGGCAATTAGCTGAAAAGCAGCACTTCCCAAGCATGGCTAAAATACAAATGGACTCATCAGGATGAGCTGGCCCCCGGCAGCTTGTGTGCATATCCATACAGATATCCCACTGCACAACCTGCCCTAGCTCTGTGTACGGTTGCTTTGATCATCTAATCAAGATGATGATGAACTACACACAAACAGAGGTGTGGCTATCATCTCAAAGTTCATCTAGAATATAAGTTTTATTTAGACAGCTTAGATCCCAGCATCAGTCCCAAGTGTCACTGGCAGAGTACTCAACATCAGCCTTCCACAGACTATGCTGAGTCAATTCCTATTGATACTGGACCCGTGGATTTTCTGACTAGTCTGCACACACCCGAGACCATCCTCACCTGGGACACAATACTCAGCCCTGGCACACTGGTCTTGTTCTCCCTCCTCAGCTAAGCAGGTTGGACATTACAAGGAAGTTCTTCACAGAACAGGTAACTGGGCATTGGAATGGGCTGCCTAAGGAGGTGGTGGAGTCACCGTCCCTGGAGGTGTTTAAGAAAAGACTGGGTGTGGCACTTAGTGCCACGGCATCATTTGACAAGATGGTGTTAGGTCACAGGTCGGACTTGATGACCTCAAAGGTCTTTTCCAACCTAGTTGGTTTTGTAATTCTGTAACAAAGACAGAACGAGAATGGAAAGGACAAATTTCTTCATCAACAAAATGGTCCATCATTTGTGATATGCAGTTAACAGATGGTGTTCAAATTAGCATTCATATCCTTCAACTGTCTTATCAAACAAGCCTAAATAGCATCTTGAAATTTCCGTTTAAATTTTCTATGAGCTTGCAAGAAGTATCACAGACAGATTTTATTGCTGTCAACTAAAGCTGTTACTGCCTTTAATGAGGGACTGACTATATTATGACTTGAACTAAAGCAGTCCAGGTCCTGCTGCTCAAGGCCACTGGGTCACCTGCACAGACTCCACCTGGAAGATGGAGCACCAAATGCACCCTTCCAAAATGCAGAGCCAGATGGTGAGCATCAAGACCTTACAAACACTCTACAATTCAGATTCAAGGAGACCAAATTCCTCACTCCACCTCACTCCAGTGTCAGCCCCTGACACTGGATCCCCTCAGACTTCTGTCCCAGCAGCACCCAAGCCTGAAGAACCACAGGGCACACAAAGGTCTGCTGGCAGAGCACTCCATGCCTTTCAAATGATAGTTTGAGTTTTGACTGGGGAAAATCATGAAACATGGGACCTTGAAATGCAGTAACACAATTACATGTCTTTGAGAATTCAGATGTATTATGAGCCTACCAGGGACCACCAGCTCTGGGCCCTCACTCCCTTCATCTCAACCACCCACACGGTCCCATGCATCTTCCCAGGTGCCTTCCAAAACCTGGCAGGTTTGGAAGGCTCTGGATCAAAAGGGAAGCCAAATTCAAAGTCATAGGTCTTCACAGAGACTGCCTTGTCAACAGCTTTCCTAATTACATATACCCTAACTGGAAAACTGCTACTGAGCAGCTGTGGCAGCCTTGCAAGGAAACAACCAAAAACCAGTATGTTTTAAAATATTGTATTTACGGACACTAAATCCAACAGAAAAATTACTACAAAAATCATCTGATGTGATATATATGTTCCAACATGGGAAAAATTGCTGGATCTGAAAATTCAGTTCAATCTGTTCCAAAAGTTACATAAAATCAGCACAAAAAATGCTACTTCTCTTTGTACAACTCACCAGCATTGGGTTTCTAAGCTCTGGATGACTATGCTAAGCAGCACAGGTCCCTACAAGACTCCAACAGCAGTTTTCTTCTGTTGAAAAAAACATTCCTCTGTTTTAACCAGTTACTAAGCCACAGGAAAACTCTGCTCTTTTATTTTGGCAGCTACACTACAACACCATGCTCATTCAGCAAGAGCATCATCCAAGTCAGGAATACCTCACTGAAAGCCTGAAATCCACCTCACCAAAATACTTGGATTTGATTAAACCAGCCAGTGAAAGCAGTCCACTCTCCTCATTAAGTGGTATTGGTTCACATGCCCAACATTCTCCCTCTTAACTCAAATTTTAATTAACTTGCTGGAATCCCCAGCCAGCCTCTGTTGATCTTCTGGACCCTTTTCCCATCAGTACTCTATACTCCTATCCCTTCCACACCACCCAGAATTTAAGGAACAGGTAGCACACTACTGTTAATAGCTGATACCTGGAAGTCCTCATGAACATCATCTCTTACAATTTTCTACTGTTAATTGCAGCAATTTATTCTAAATCGTTTCCGCCAGTTTTGACAGTTTGACATCTCTGTTATAGAAATTCCCAGCACAAGAATATCCCTATTTCCCTCCATAGTAAACACAAGAAATCCCTTTGAACTACAGTTTCATCTTCCACAAGCTTACTCTTTTAAAAAGAGATTATTTTCTATCTTAAACAATTTGTCCCTCTTTTTAAAATCCTCTTAGTTCACATCTAACTTTGCTGCTGTTTATTCTTTTCTATTTACTCCCTTCAGAAAGGATTTCCAACTCTGTAAATCAAGACCTCTTTCAAAACCTACCAGGCATCTGTAGGTGCTTTTAAGATGTGTGTTTGTTTCATTTTTTTTATTGTTGTTTTAATTTAACAACTTATATGAATCAGGACCAACACCACAGTCTCTATATGGAAGATGACTTGCTATTAGTGGTCAAACAAGGAAAACCTGACTTAAAATATGCATTACATGAAGTCAAATAGCACCCAGCAGTTACAGAAGAAGAACGAGACAAGTGTTGAGCAAAGAAGCGCTATGAGAAACGTTATAGGTCCCAGTCATAGAAATACTGATATCCATTCAGATTCTGAGGAAAAAATGTTTTTTCCCCAAGACACCTTCTTATAAGGCAGCATGCTCACATCTGGGTTGCCTGACCAAGAAAGCAGTAGGTACCCCTGGAGCTCATGAATTAACTCATGCGGCTGCAAATGCCACAATTCAGCATTCATTTGACATTTAACAGGCACGTTGATAAATATGATTTTACCACAAGCATTAATTAATTGAAGTGTACTCTATCTTCCAAATCCGTGGAAAAAAAGAACAGCCGGAGCTTGTCCTCGGGGTTTTTGTCTTTGCCAAATGGGAAACCAACAGGATGGAGCGAGGGCACTCCGGTGCTTTATCCCGGCCATTCCCCACCCGCCCTCGACCTCTGCAAGCAGCGGATTATATAAACACCACGGAAAACACCTCCTGCACCTCTGAGAGGAGGACGCAGGCATCGGACCCTCCGGGGGCCACCGAGTCACCCGGAGCCCCGCGAGGATCACACCCGCACAAACACAGCATCGCAGCGGCGCGAAGCCGAGCATTCCGGGCGGGGAGCAGACCCTCGGGAGAAGCCATCGGGACAGGCCAGGGGAGCGAGCACCGTCCCGGGGCCGCCCCGGGACTGCGGGACTACCTCCCCGCCCCTGCATCACCCCCCTAGGCACTGACGCCTCCCCGAACCCGCGGAAACTTTCCCAGAGCAGCACCCACGTCCCGGTTCCCTCCGGGCGCCGCTTCCCGCCGCGGCCCTCCCGCCGCCCCGCAGGGCGCCGGCGCGGCCGGGCCTACGCGCGGCCGGCTGGGCGGCGGCGGCGGGAGGGCCTCCGTCCAGCCCGGCGGCGGAGGGCGCTCACCTGGGCGCACGGTCTTGAGGCGCACGGGCTCCCTGAAGTGTCGCACCACAGCTAGCGTGTCGCGGTGGGTGAGGCCGCTCACCGGGGTACCGTTCACCTCCAGCAGCACGTCCCCCGGCGCCGGCGCCTTGCCCGAGAGCAGCGCGGGGCCCGGCGCGCCCTCGCCGCCCGCGGGCAGGCGGCCCGCCAGGTACGGGAACTCGCCGCGCTCGGCGCCGCCGCGCAGCAGATCGGGGTCGGGGCCCGCTGGGCCACCCCAGGACACCACGCACTCCTGCACCTTGCTCAGCCAGTGCCGCTTCTTCCGCAGCGTCTTGGACATGCCGCAACACGGGGCGCCGCTACCCACCCCGCGCCGCCAGCGCTGCCAGCGCTGCCGCTGCTCCCGCCCCGGCTGCCGCCCGACTGCCGCCCCGCCGCGCCGCCCCAGCCCCGCCTCGCCGGTCCCACCCCTCCAGGCCCCGCCTTTCCCATCTCCGCCGCGCCCTGCCTGCCTCACTGGCCACGCCCATCCCGTCCTGCCACGCCCCCGCCGCGTCCTGGACACGCCCCTGGTGCGGAGCTGCCGGTCACAGGCAGCGCGGCTGCTGGGCCGGGCCCGGCCGATCTGGGGCCTGCGGGGGGCTTGGTAAAAAAAAACAAAAAACAAGTCACGAAACTGCTATTCTGCAAAGAAAGTGCTATTTTCTTTAACAGTATGCTTCTATATAAACTTAAAAGCCAAAACACGCCGCCTAATCCTTGCAAATTTCAGGAGGCCAGTAAGCTGGGCAGGTTCGTTTTACATCACATGAACCATAATCCTCTTCTGGAGCTGCAGGTCTACCTGCCAATTTCATTGTACTCTGAGAGGGAAAAGAGGGTTGCCGAATGTATTTTCTCTGCATCACTTGCCGATCCCCATCTCCTCTTCAGCACGTGGCGTGTGGATGCTCTGGCACACAGACTAATCCAGATGAGTGGCGCTACTCTCAGATAATGACAACAGCCTGTGGGGCTCCTTGGAGCCCTGCGCCGGCATCCCCACTGCCACCTCTGCTGGGCTGGACACTGCTGGAGGTTGGGGCAGCCCCCCTAGGTAACAGGGTGGTTCTGGGATAGCTCACCTCATACAGCACATCTCACCCCATGGGACCTGCTCTACTGTTCTCCATGAGTGTACAGGCTGCTTGGGACCTGGCTGACAGTTTTAGTCCATTTGTCCTGCTCTCATTCCTTGTTCCAGATTACTCATCACAGATCCCAGACACATGAAGTGCCTGCACAGCCTTGGATACGATCAGAAGGGGACATGCCCTGTACCCCCACCAGTGCTGACCTGCCAAGGGCTGAGGAATCATTAATGTTTGGTGCTCTCAGTGAGCTAAAAGGGGCCATCAAAGAAACAGCAGAGCTCCAGCATCCCTGGTTCATCATCCATCACACTGTGGCAGCTGGCATTCCACTGTCCTGTTGGCATCAATACACATAAAATGCCACAAGAAAAGGGTGCTAAGCTCTGCCACATCAGAATGACAGACATAAAGTGCTTCAAGGCAGCACAGTTTTTGGTAGGCAAGGACACAAAGTTTGTTTATCGCATTATCAAAGTTCAAAGGCAATCAAAACAGCAAAAACATGTCAAACTTCTGTTTAATTAGAGCATGAAGACACACTTTCTCAGAGTGGTTAGAAAAGGAATTGTGCTGTTGTGTTTGGACTCCTCTGAAGTCCTTTTCCTTGCGCCCCATGTTTGCCATGCAAGTCTTGGTGGGATGTATAAGTCAGCAGTCTGGCGCTTACAGGGAAGACACTCCCCACAGAGGCAAAATACTTACACAACATGCACAAAAACAAAATAAGAACATATTCATCCTCGGCAAGGATGTCATGAAAGCCAGTTGCACTGGTACTGAATAGGCATTTGTTTATGCAGAAGGGTGCTATTTCCTATTTTCCTGGTGACTGGGCACACAGGAGCTCTGGCTGTCTCACAACACCACTACCTGACCACAATGTTGTTACAGCTTTTGGGAGAAGCAACAAGTGACAGTTAACTCCAGCGCATTAACTGAAAACAAAAACAGTTGCCAGGAAGCAAGTGGGCATAGTGTTCTTCCCTAACAGAGTCCTCATCTCAAACATAGGGTAACAAATTATTCAGGCAGCTCCATGCCTCTGAGGAAACACAAACAAATCACAGTTCAATAAGAGTGGTTCAAAGCCAGGCACTTGCTGTTCTGTCAACAGACAGACAGGACTGTCTGTTTGAAAATTGTGTGACCCTGAGATACATTTATATGAAGGCAAACTTTTGAACATGTCATAATTTAACTTGTACAGGAGCAGAAGCTGCCATGGAGCCAGACCTCACCAGGGAATTTTGTAAAGCCTCAAGAGAAGTCTTTGTCACCCTGGGCTGACTAATCCCTGGTGTCTGTGCTCCTCACTTGGGAATGGAGAATGTATCAATACAGCAGGCTGTAGATGGGGATCAATGCATGCTTCACCAATGCAAAGCTGCACCATAAATCTGCCTGTATTTCATTAACTCATCAGCACAGCAGGCAGATGAGAGGCAGTACCAGTAGGAATAGCATCCACATTGTGGTATGTCCTTCTTTGCTCCTCTTTCACAAATAAATTACCATTCTTGAGCCATGCAGAACTACTGATCATTGCATATGATAGAATCAGAGAATCATAGAATATGATCATCAAGTACAACTCCTGGCCCTGCACAGGACAATCCCAAAATCCTATCATGTGCCTGAGAGTGTTGTCCGAACACTCCTTGAGCTCTGGCAGCCTTGGGGCCATGACAACTGTCCTGCCCTGGGAAGCCTTTTCAGTGCCCAACCACCCTCTGGGGAAAAGAACCAATTCCCAATATTCAGGTTAAACCTCCTCTGACAGAGCTCCATGTTGTTCCTTCAGTACTATCACTGGTCATCAGAGAGCAGAGATCAGTGTTGAACGTCTCCTCAAAATCCTGTGAAGAGCAAGAGTGTTAGGCTGGGAATTTTAGATGTTTCAACCAAGATATTACAGTAAATCAGACAGTAAATACAGATACTCTGTATGCTTCAATTTTCCAGCTGCATTTTCAACACCATTTTGCACCTGTAACATCACAAATCCTTTTAAACTAACACTCGTGAAATAAAAGACACCTCAATTGAAGGAAACTCTGTAACCCTGCAACAGACAATATGGGAAAAAACTGACACAAAATGGTTTGTTTGTTTGTTTGACACAAACAACTGCCAACAGGTTAAAAGCTTGGGCAAGGGATGAGTCTGCTCCTGACCTGTGTTGTACTGCTTTGTACAATGACAGCAGTGTTCAGTTATCCTCAAGCTGGCCAAAAAAGAAAAAAAGGGGAAAAAAAAAAAGGAGGGGGAAGAGAACAACAAACAAGGCACTCCTGAAACAGGGAGAATAATTTCCGAGAGCAGGTGTCATGCAGGGATGTGCAGGACATTCAGTAATATACTCTCAAGCACTTTTCATCTTCTTTGCTGTTTTCTCTGTGCCTCACCCACAGGAGTCAAAACTTCCAGAATAAATTTTAAAAAGTAACTACAGAGATTGCTCCACATGTGCCTGCTCCAAGTACGGTTGGATGCTGCGGTAGAGTTAATGAGATGAACTAAGAAGACTTGTCAATGTGAATAAAGAAGCAGCCTATGCAAATACCCCTCCGCTACTCTGTCTGGGACGCAGATGATGTGATCAAGCACCGCCAACGCCAATGAATGCAAAGAGGGGATAAAGGCCCACTCAAACACTGAGTGGAGAGTCACAAGGTTTTACAGCATTACAGCATGGGTTTGAAATCTACATATTGGATTTAGAGTCTAAATGTAGTAATGGAGTATTTAAGTCTAGATCTATAGCTTAATGCTTTGAAGAATAAACAAGGTTGGAGAAAAGCTGTAAAATGCATGGCTAAGAAAGGCAAGCAGGACTGAGGTATTTGGGAGGCAAGGACCCAGTGTGACAGGACCAGGGGACCGTTGACAGAGAGGTCAGGGCCACTGCTACTGAATTACAGAATCACAGATCACAGAATGGGTTGGGTTGGTTGGAAGGGACCACAGTGGGTCATATGGTCCTACCTCTCTGCTTCATCAGGGTCACGTGGCACAGGATTGTGTACAGACCATTCATCGTCTCCAGTGAGAGAGACTCCACACCCGCTCTGGGCAGTCTGTTCTGGTGCTGCATCACACACATATTAAGAAGTTCTTCATATTCAGGTGGAACTTCCTGTGCATCGGTTTTCTGACCATTGCCTCTTGTCCTGTTTTTGGGCACCACCAAGCAGAGCCTGGTCCATTTTCTTGGCAGCCCTTCTTTAACACTTGTAGACACGGATGAGGTCCCCTCTTTGTCACCCATTCTTGAGGAGGAAGAGGCCCAGATCCCTCAACCTTTCCTCATAAGAGAGACGCTCCAGTCTCTTGATCAACTTTGTAGCTCTAAATTTAATGACTGAGAATGGTCTGTGCTGGGATAAAATCCTGGCTAATGGGTGTCACAGGCCAACTCTCCTCTGCATGTGGGACTGACTGGCAAAGTATGCTACTCATCCATTTGTTAGGAGTGGCAGAAGCTGTTGGTTTGGTGATGTTTTACCATTTTTACCATCCATTCAGCCATTTCTCCCCACTTGGGCATGTTTCTGATCATCTAAAATCCTTTGCTTGACCTTCCCCTTGCTGTCAGCCTCCTTCACCAGCAGTGAGTTAGCATCTGTAAGCGGTTCATCTCTGTCAGTGGTTTTACATCTTTAATAGGCTCTGAAATATCTGTAGCAGCCTTGTCAAGTTTTATAACCCTGTTCACAGGGATTTGGGATAGCTGGCATGGTCCAAAATCCTGTTCCAGTCTCTGTCTCTTAAAAGTAATCCCCAGCTCCTCTCTGATTCCTGCTCCTTTTCACCAGTCACTTTCTCTCTGTTCACTGAGAATCAGCTGCTTGAGCAGCTGGGGAAACAAGGAGGACCAGTCGAAGCTCATAGAGCAACACTTGCAGTCCTCTGTGTCTGTGCACAAACTTCTCTGGAGAATGCAAAAGGAAAATCTAATTTCTTGAGAGTTGATGCCCACTCCTGTCAATCAGTCAGCCTGAGTCCTGCACCTGAGGTCTGAGCTTGCCTTTCATAGATAGCTTGAAATATCTGAGTGAACTGGAACCAGTGACAGTGGACTAAGGCATTGTCCTGCCCTCTTCAGTTCCACCAGGCCTACAGACAGAGGAGAGGGGGTCAGAGCTGCAATAACACACTGACAATTCTCTTGATTTCTAGAAAAGAGGATCAAGGAGGAGCAGTGGAGTGTTAGGAAGTGAAAACCAAGTCTCCTTCCGCCCCGCTACAAATGGAGGGAACACTAGGGTTACCTGGGTGTGCATCAGCCGTCTGGGATTGCTCCCTGGTGTTCCAGGTATGATTTCAGACTGACAAGGACAACCTTCTTTCACTGCTATTGACGTCACTGACTTTGTCACTTTGTCAGTCTTCCAACTACTCGAACCTTCCAGAAAGCCTCATTTGAGTAGATCAGCCTTGCCCAGCTGAAGGACTACTGCCTTCATTATTCCGAGCAACAGCTTATGCAGATCTGGTTACATTACTTGTACAAATCTATATGATTAATACATTCCTTGTCTTTCCACGATTAGTATTTAAGCAGCAGCATGTGAGGGTTTACACAGACTTACTTAGAAAAGACTGTCCCCATTCTTCTTTTTGAATGTTAATAATGTAGCTAAAGTCTCAGTAGATGTGTCATAAAAATATTACCAAAGGAACTGAGATAAGTGCAGAATTATTTGCTGTTTGGAAAATCCAGATGCATCACAGATAGTAAAAATAACGAAAAATAACTTTGATAAAAGTTTTACAGAGAGCCATTTTTTACAGCCCCAGCTGTAATTACAGCTCATATTGAATAAGCTGCTTACAAAGGCTTTAAGTTAATTTACATTTTATTACAAGAAGTAGAATAACACACTCTGACAGAAAAACAGTTTACCTCAAGGCTGAGGTCACCCAGGTGTGGCTACAATAGAGGCAGATCTTTGGGAGAACTATATGCCTGTGGTTCAGAGTTACCTTGGGTTTGGGCTGTACCTGGCAACTCACCCAGAGCTTCCCACTCTTGAGACGCAAAAGTCTCCTTATTTTCTGTGCCTTCCACAACAGTCTTGCCAAGAGGTGCCACAGCTGAGTATTCTCTGAGAAATAAGTTGTTGTCTTCCTGCTGCACTGTGTCCAGCTCTGGATCGGATTCCCCCCTTTCACCATGGTTTTCAGCACATTGCAGAGGCAGTCTCAGAACCAGATCTTATGTACCAATGTCACTTCTCCTCTGAGAACACTGGTGAGACACCTTTCTCTACGTTATTATTTTGTTATTTTTTCCCTCCCATAACAGCCAGATAAAAATCCTCCCACTATGTTATGACGTTCACAATTCTGGAACTCTTGTCCTGTTATAATTTAGTTATTAAATTATTGCTCTAAACACAAGGGAAGAGTTTTTTTAGATTCTTTTTTCTCCTGGCAGTTTTTATACAGCAACACATGTCACTGTAGCCAAAACCTGATTAATATTGCTGGGTTTTGTAAATAAGTTATTAGTAAGGGACAGTTTGGGAGTAAATGGGATCTAACAGAGGCTTCATAGGTTTACTATTATACTCCACCATGATCATTTAGGGGTAGCTTCTTTTGTAATCATTAATGAATAATGACAATATGATAATCTTCAAAGCTCACCATTCCAACACCAGCCTTTCCTCTGACTTATAATTAAGACATCAAAGTTAATTTCCCTCTCACAAAGCAGGTACTTTTCTTTCTTTGCTGATGCATCTGTTTTACAGATATCACTTCCCAAGTCCCACTGCTGGGCTCAGCCTCACTGAAGGATGACAGGAGGGAGTACACAGAGCTTCATCTTTCACTGTCAGCCCTCAAAACGAGTTTCACAAAAGAAGGAAAAAAGCACGTGTCCTATTTGTAGATGGCTCCTGTGAGTTCGGGCACTATCTGTTATTGACATAGAAGTCAGGAAACAAAATCATGAAATCATTTAGGTCAGAAAAAACTTTTATGACCATCAAGTCCAACCATTAACCCAGGATTGCCAAGGCCACCACTAATCCTTGTCCTCAAGTGCCACATCCACACATTTTTTCAATCCCTCCAAGGATGGTTACTCCACCAATGCCCTGGGCAGCCTGTTCCAATGATGCACAGCCCTTTTGGTGGAGAAATTTTCCCTAGTATCTCATGTAAACCTCCCCTGGTGCAACTTGAGGCCATTTCCTCTCATCCTGCTGCTTTACTTGGTAGAAGAGAGAATCATTTAGGTTAGCAAAGACTTTTGAGATCCTTGAGTCCAATGTCAGGATCTTTCACTGGTCTCCAGAGTATGGTGTGATGCTTTTCATTTTCAGGTGAATGAAATAAGATCCCTGAGGCAAAGCTGTGCTCCCTGCATATCAGACATACCAAAATACTTCCATACAGCAGCCTTTTGATACGTCTGACACCCAGACTCATGCTGGACCTGTCCAAGTGTCATCCTTGAGAAAGCTTTTGTCCCTTTAAACATTCATGTGCCCTTGCTTCTTCTCATGTATTTTTACTACTAACAGGTTTCCCAGCTGATAACACAGCGATGAATACATTATTCAGCCTGGATTGCTGACTTGACTGCTGGCAGTCTCAATTACAGCAACATCCTCCAACACTTACGGGTGAGGATCCCAAGTTTCATCTGAGTGTCCTGGCAGAACGTGGCTGATGCTGCAGGGCTTAATGGGGAGAGGCAGTGGGATGGGACTAGAGTCAGGGATCTCTGTCCAGGCTCCACTCAGCACTGGAGTGCACAAGCCCAGCTCCTCCAGTCCCCTGTGAGCCCCAGGAGATGCAGGGGAGGCAGGAGAAGCTTCTTGGGGCTGAAATGACACTCGTGCTTCTTCTATTGTATTACAGAGCTGCTATCACTGTGCCACATCCCTTTCCCTCTTATCCCACATGAACTGTGAACTGAGCAATTATCTCTGCATTGTACAGGAGGGCTGTGAACCTTAATTAATTTGTGGGTTTCAGTTCTTTGTGCTCTCAAAATGCAGTGTGTTTTATTCCTTCATTACTTCACAGTTAATAGCATTATTTATTTGAGTCAGGGTAGTCCCCACCAAGCCTGTGCAATAGTGGGTTCCCAATTCTGCATGATACACTGGGCAGGCACAAACTCCCTGCACTCCCTAACACTAACTAAAACAGGAAACAATTAGGTTAGGTATTAGGAAGTAGTTCTTCCCTGTGAGGGTGCTGAGGCCCTGGCACAGGTGGCCCAGAGAAGCTGTGGCTGCCCCATCTCTGGAAGTGTCTGTGTCCAGGTTGTACATGGATAATCCCATGGTTGAACCTGGGATAGTGGTAAGAGGTTCCTGCCCATGGCAGGCGGTTTGGAATGAGATGAGTTTTTAGGTCCCTTCCAAACCATTTGAGGAGTCTGTGATCACCCACCAGTGGGCCTGGGGAGTCCCTCCCCAGGTGGGTTTGTGTCCGTGCATAGCTGTAGGCTGGGGAAAGGACACAGGAACATGGCCATACCTGCAAGCACTGTCATCCATGTGGAAGAGGAATCCGTGTTCCACGAGAAGGATGGTTCAAGAGGAAGCTGAATTGCAAGCAGCTTTCATGTCCAGCTGCTTACAGAGACCAAGCAATACAAAAATTAAACAGGCCATTAAGCAACACTCCAGTGGATTAACATTTGTCTGTCTTGCTTATGCTGCAGGATTTCAAAATTCCTTTGAAGTTTGCATATTAGAAAATCACTTTCCAAGCCACATAACTTTGAGGAACAGCTGACTAATCCTTTAGGATTTAATGAGGTTAACTAACATGCACAGTTTTGTAGAAAGCTATTATTTGTATTTTGGTAGCAAACATGAACAACATTGACAATAAGTAATGATCTGTAAAGAGCCATAAGGGGAGGATGTCATCATTTTAGTAACTTTTGTAGAAGCTTTAATTTTCTTCATAAAGCACAGGTTGGGCTTCTGATCTGATCTTCTTAATTATAACAATTAATAGTTAACAGAACTGTTTGCTTTTAAGTCTTACTGAAGTCAATAGGATTACACTTTTCTGTTAGCAACGTTAATTTATCATTTTGTAGTTTCTTCTCTGACTCTTCAGGAACCCCTTCCATGGACTGGCAGAACATCAGCAGTGTTTTCAAGCAGCTGGGGCTGAGAGCAGGAGGTGCCCGGCGCTGGTCTGGCACTGGAGCCACATCCCACTGTTTGTCTAGCGAAGCCCAGCTCTGTTCCTGACAAGGTCTGGAACTGAGCCATCCCACAGCTGAGCTCCTGGAGTGACTATAGAATAGAGTCATAGAATCATTAAATTTGGAAAAGACCTCCAAGAACATCAAGTCCAGCCTTCTCCATTCAGGAGGTTGGTTCTGGACTCCTTGTGCCTCAGGTGCCTCGAGATTGAACTATGAACTTAAGTTGGTATTTATATATATTTTTATATATTTATATATATTATGGAACACCAAAGTTGTGTGCAACAAGCTGACACATAAGTTCATTAGGATGCAATTACTGCGATCAGAATGTAGGCTACTCAATTATTTTAGCAAGAAGGTGTAATTAACTGCAGGTTCATGTTGAATGCTGCCTGGTGCCAGATTTCGAGGATTGGCTTGCATGGGTAAACACAGCAGTGGGGTTTTACCCAGAGCACAGCCACTAGCTGAGAGATGCAGACTGATGGAAAACAGCAGTGGCTGGATTGGTGGGAGACACGCCAGAGCAAGACAAGAGGAGCAGAGCATCTTGTCCTTCACCTAGCAGCCCAGCTGATAGAGCTGGAGCCTCTAGGGATACGAGCTGAGTGCATCAAAACTTACTGGGTATAATCGCTGCTGAGCCGTTGCTGCCTCATTATTTAAAAGCATGAATATTAACGAGTTCTTATAGCTTCTTTGGAAAGATCTGCCTGTTATGGCTTATAGATCATAGTGGTACTGGGAGAAAATAAAACTATGTCAAACTGTTTGCCTGTTGCTTGTTTGCAACTCTCTCCTTCAGCTCATGGGAGCCTGGACACTATTCTGGAGAGGTAGTTTCCTCAGCATGTCTTCCACTTGTGAATTATTTCATGGGAAGCTTTGTCCTAGTAATGAGTGGAATATTCAGTGTGCAATTAATATCTCTGTTGCCCTCAGGCCTTCACAATCCTTGTCAAAATGTACATTACACCTGTAAAAATTCCATACAGAGCAGCAGGCAGAGAGGCAGCTGTTCATGGACTGTGCATGGAGAGAAGGAAGAGAAAAAAGACAGGAAATCTTTCAAGATTTACTGCATACATAAAGCAGGAGACCATCATGGGCATGAGTGGCACAACAGGACCTGGGAGCTGTGGCACAGAATCCTGTATGGTGCTGAGCAACCTGGCCTGGGAAAGGAGTCCCTGCCCATGGCAGGGCTGAGATAATGAGCTTTAAGGGCCCTTCCAATCCAAACCATTTCATGATTCTATGAAGTTAATTTTGTTAATTGCTGTCCCTCATTCCCAGGGCAGTGCCATGAGGTGCGTGAGTTCCATGTCCCTGGTCCTGTTTCATTGTTTTAGAAGGAAGCTTCTGCAAAGAGCCTGATCTTCCCACAACTCATTTCTAACTGGAATTTAACAGACCCCCATCTGCCAAATAATAAATAAGAACCTTTACATGCAACACTCCGTTTGTTAAGCAGAGCTATAAACAAAGCCTAAATAGCAGCTAATTTAGGGAACGAGGTTGGGAAGGCAGTGTTGCCATAGTTGCAGCACAGGGGTGGGATGAACACCCAGCCCCATATAGTCAGGTCCCCTGTCATGGTTTAGGGCAAATTTGGGAGAAACCTCCCCCCCCGGGAAGCAAACATACATGGCAGTTCCCAAAAACCAAGCCTACTGCCAGGCTTAAAGCCACCACCAAGAGCTTGTCCCTGTGGCAGTGAAGGGCAGGCTGTGAAGGATTGCAGAAAATGCCTTATTACAACAAAATTATGTGGCTCTGGTTTTCACTCTTTTCACTCTGTCGGGAAAGTCCAATGTGGCAAAGCTGGTGGCACAGCAAGGGCAGGGCCAGCAGCAGCAGCTGTGTCTTTCCCAGGGAGAACAGAGCCAGACATGCTCACAGACTTCCCAGGCCAGCCTTTGGGCATGCACCAAACTGGGACAGGAGCCCGTGCACTGACTTGCCGACAGCTGGAATGAGGCTGGCAGAGATAGGAAAACCCCAGGGTTTGTGGCGCCTCCACACACCGGATCCGTGGGCTGCTCCAAGCTCTTTACACACCACTAACTCATGTATTTCCCTGATGCATAATTCATACCTTTTTTTAGCAGAAGGTAAAAACTTCATAACTGCTAACGTGCAAGTGTTCATTAATGTGAGTATGCCAGACAGCCCTTGGATTTGGAAGGCGCTCTTGACAAAGAGCCAAAGTCTGTCCGCTGTGAGCAGATTTTTTTTGAGAGCTCAGAGGCTGGTGGGTACCAGTCTCCAAATGATTCTCCAGTGGCTGCTGAGCTGCTGCTTCATCCTGGTTCCCCTGAAGAACTTGGAACATCATAGAAGCAGAAATAAACAAACAGATAATTTCCTCTATACAAGGCATGGTGCTGGATGTGCTGTATATTCCATGTCTCTGTCCTGCACAGAGCAGTCAACCAAGCACAGAAGGGAGATAAGAGCATTTGTTCCAATAAGGAACATGGAGAGGATGAAAAACAAGTTTTCTGTTGTGTTCCATGCAGGGCTGTTTATAATGCCTGTGACTATTTTTAAGCCTGAGAGATGAAGGGCTGCCAGCTGCAGCTGAGGGAAGGTGCATTGTATTCTGGAGCACTGTCAGGTGAACCAGAGCAGATACTTGTTACCCAGCAGCCAGCACAGGGACATCGGTGACACCACCCTCCCCATCCTTGTCCTTGGCAGGAGTCTGGCTGCAGGCACTGTCCTGGTAGGTGGAACTGCACACCTGCTACTGGGGTGACACCAACATTCACAGGGACAATGTCACTGTGAAAAACCTTCTGAAAGATATTGCTGGGTGGAAAAGGCAATCTCTAGGTCTAGAGGAGGAGCAAGTGGCTGCTGTTGCTGCTGCCTGTTCTGTAAGACCATGTTTGGCGGTATGGAGACATGGGCAGGATGAGGGCACAGGCGGGATGAAGGTGCGGGCGGGATTAAGGTGCGGGCAGGATGGAGGCACAGATGGAATGGAGGCACAAGCAGCCAGGAGTACCCTGCCCCTGTTGGAACAGAGGAAGGATGGCTGCCTGTGAGGCTGCCCCAGGAACCAGGGATGAAGAGCAAAGCAGAGAACATCGGAGATACTCCAGCTCCTTTGGCAAGGTGAACAGCCAGCCCCTTACAATCTCTCACCCCACTGCTGACACACAGGAACTCCTGGATGCTGACAGCAGCTATTTTCAACAGCCTCTGACACAGTAGAGTGAGAAATCATTTCCCAGAGCCAGAATCTCTCTTTTGAGTGTTTTGGAGAGGTCTGAGGCCACCCAAACTCATGCTGTAGAGTATCATGGACGCTGGAACTGGCTCCCCAGGGAAGCGTGAAGCCTGACAGAAGTCAAAGAAGCATTTGGAAAATGCTCTCAAGCAGACGGTGGGATTTTGGGAATTGTCCTGTGCAGGGCCAGGAGTCAAACTCAGTGATTCTTGTGGATACCTTCCAGTTCTGTACTGCATGATTCCAGGATCACTGCAGTGCCTCGACCAAGCTGTAGCTCCATAAAGTGCCTCCCCATGGCAATCCCAGCCACCACTAATACAGCTCTGCCTGGCTTCCCTGAGGAGCTACTCTCTCATTTCCTGGAGGTTTGATGTGTGTTCATCAAATTGAAAAAGGATTTAAAAAGAAAGGAGTATCATAAACACCCTAAACAATTAGATCTATATAGCATGTTGTCAATATAGATAACATTATTTAAATAATAAGCTCAGAACTTTCACCTGTAAATTAAAACATCTTATTGAAACATATGCTGATTACAAGGCAAATGTCTTTGTTCTAATTGTCTTAATTATGGGCTTTTAACATCAAGAATCTGTAATAATCTGAAATAAAAACACTCATAAATGACAGCATGTAACAACAATAGCTGCATCTGCTGGCACTTGGACTGGGCTATCAGGGTGAGGAATTATGTGATTCCTGGGGAGGGCATGGTGGGTGGTGGGTGTGCAGGGAGGCTGTAGGGCTGACAAGAGCGTCTGAACACACTCATCACATGAAGTGATGGTGGCAGCTTGGACTAGCTCCATTCATCATCCCCAGTTATATAGTTCCCACCCCTGGGTACTGCACATGGGGGAGAGTTGCTTGGGAGTGGGAAGAGAAGGAGACTGGGCTGGTGCATGTGTACTTAGTTAATTAATTTTAATTAGTTAATTAATTTAATTAGTTGATCAATTTCCCATTGTTTTGTCCTACCTGGGTGAGGCACAGCTGTGACTGCTGCATCCCTGGAGAAGTGTTTGCCATGGACCAGCTCTGAGAAAGGCCTGTCAGCTGTGCCCCTTCCACTAATTAGTCCAACAGTGCTTGGGGCAGAAGATCCCACAGCCACAGGATCCAAGCAGCTACCTCCTGCAGCATGTGCCTCCTCACGGGGCACTGAGCTCAGTCTGTGGGCACTGGGATATTAGGCAAAGCCATTTCCAAGCAAAGGAGAGGTGCTGATCTCTGCTTCTCAGTAGACAGGCAGCAATTCCCACTCCACAATGATATGTGGAGAAGGAGAATTAACTTGTGTTTTCTCTGGTTCACCACTAGCAATTTCATTCCCCCTTTTGGGCTCCTGCTTCCACTCCCATTGCCTGTGCCTGAAAAACTAATGAATTTACACTGATTACTCATCCGTGCTTTGTCTCCTACTTTCATTTTATTCTCGTTTTAGCTTCTTATCTTTCTTCACACTCTTTTAACTTCAGTTAATGGTTTCATCCTTTCTAAGTGAGGTTCTGTGCTGCTCACAGCCTCTTTCTTATCTCTGAGAACACTAAAAGGAATCACCCGCTTTGTTCCATAGCTGGGTGCCCCACAGCCCTCTTAGAGAGATGGGATGGAACTCCCTGAAAATAACACCTGGATGATTAGTGGGTAAAAACCTAGCAATGGAAGACTGTGCTGAGGATGATGCCTGTGGACCGCCATCCTCAGCAGCATGGCTGCCCCATCGTCCAGGCTCCCATGGCAGGACACAGCAGCTGGGAGATGCTGATGGATGCCATGTGGGATCCAGGCACAGGCAGCAAGTGAAGACACGCATATATGGAGACATGAAATGGACTTCACTCTCATAGTAAACAAGCAGTCACATGAGTAAAGGTGGAGGGGCTGGGGGAACACCAACACCCCCACATCCCCTGGTGCACCTGTGAGCCTTGAATGCTTCCAGGGATGGGGCAGCCACAGCTGCTCTGGGCCACTTGTACCAGGGCCTTAGCACCCCCGTGGCAAGATTTCCTTCCCAATATCCCATCTATCCCTACCCTCTGCCAGTGAGAAACCATTTCCCCTTGTCCTGTCCCTCCGGATTCTTGTCCAAAGTCCCGCTCCAGCTCTCTTGGAGCTCCTTGAGATGCTGGAAGGGTCTCTAAGATATCCCTGGAACCTTTTTTTCTCCAGGCTGAACACCCTCAGCTTTGCCAGTCTGTATTCAGAGCAGAGGGTCTCTAGCCATTCGAGCTTCTCCGTGACCTCCTCTGGACTTGTTCCAGCAGCTCCACATCTTTCTGATGTTGTTTCCCAGAGCTGGAAGCAGCTCTGCAGGTGGGGTGCCCTGCACCTGAGCAGGGTAGAATCCCCGCCTCCCCTGCTCTCATGCTGTGGGATCAGCCCAGAACCAGGGAGTTTCTGGGTCCCAGCACATGTGGCTGGTGCATGTCCAGCTTTCACCCACCAGCACCCCCAGGTCCTTTTCTCCAGGGCTACTCCATGATATTTTGCAGTGACGCTCATTAGGATGGTGTGTCATTGGAGTGTCCTGCCTGATCCTCAGCACACTGTGTGCTCAGTTGTCCTACCGCCTTTAGAAGTGCCCCCTGAGAGGGTTTCTGCTATGCTCCCAGCCTTGAAACCCATTTTGGAGAAAACCGGTGAGCTGAAGGGCAGATTGGCAGGCAGATTCAGGTTGTTTTTCTTTTCTAGCTGGACATATGGATATAGGAAATCTTTAGAGACCTTGAAAAGGAAAAGTACTTCCCTCTGAATTGCTAAACCGATGGCATGGCTAAGAATAGCCTCTGAAGGGAGAGGGAAGATGAATGACATGAGGCATTCAGCACCTTTTCTTACTGTGCACAAGTTGTGAAATTTAAAAAGTGAAATATCAAGGCATGTGCAGGCGAAAGGGAATGGCCAGTCACACTGAGGACATTTGGAGGAGTGTGTTATTATGTAAAGCAAATTGGGGAAAGGTTAGCAAATACCACTGCTTCCCTGGGGAGCTCTTCTCTTGCCAAAGCCATTAGTGCACTGGCAGGATAACAGATCCTCTCTGCTAGCTCTCTAGGTCATAAGCAAATTAAGACAGAAAAGCTGATCTGCTATCAATCTACATTAGGCACAAGAGTCCAGCTCACCTGTCCAGCAGCCACTGGTTTACAGAAAGTTTAAGGTTGGAATATCAAAGTCTTATAATTAAACTGATCCCATTTTGCTCACTGCTCAGGCAGGCTGGGCATAGAGCTCTGGGACAGGGCTGTACAATTCTTGCTGTCCTCAGGTGAGAGCATGGCACAGGGAGGGCGATTCCCCAGGGAGTGCCCCAGGACTTCCACCGCGCTGCTTCATCCCTTCAGGGAAATCCACGGCCATGGTGTTGCAGCTATGCTCCGTGTCCAGGGGCTCTGGGGTTGCGGCCCCACAGGGAGGGCTTGGATTCAGCCAGTTTGTGCTTACCTCAGAGTCTTGATGCCAGCTCGCAGTTGTGCAGCTTGTAATTTGGAAAGGGACAGATCAGGGAAATGTTGCATATGGGATGTGGGAAACTCCTTCCCTAGAGAGGAAGGGGTGAGTGAGGGCAGGAGGAGGCAGAGTTTTTGCTAGAAGCAACCCAAGTATCTCCCAGCATGGGCAGAAAGAGTTTTTGATAACCTCAATATAAACTGCTTAGTGCGATTAAAACAACCCACTGTCATGGAAGGGAAAACAATCCTCCCAGGGAGGATTAAGGCCAGGTCTGGAGCCCCTCCCTCCATGGACACACCAGTCTTTGGATGAGTACCCTGGGCATGGCAGGTGCTGGGACAGTGGTCTTCTCTGCCATGCGTGCAGAGAGGTTTAGGCTGGATATTAGGTAAAGGGTATTCCCGCAGCAGGTGGTTGAGCACTTGAACAGGATCCCCAGGGAATGGTCATGGCCCCAAGGCTGCTAGAGCTCAAGAAGCATCTGGACAACGCTCTCAGGCACAGGGTGGATTTTGGTGTTCTGTGCAGGGCCAGGAGTTGATCCACGCAGATCCCTTCCAGCTCAGAATATTCTGTGCTTCCATGATTTCAAACACAAGTGGTGCCTGCAAAACCTCCAGAGTCACATTTGCAGTGAACAAAGACACCCACCCGCACATCATTTCAAATCCTGCCTTTGATCTCAGGTTCCGGTAACAACCTTCTCCCCATCCAATTACTTGTCTTACAATTGACATAGAAATATTAAATTCCTAAGAACTAAAGCACTTTCAAAGTATAACCTACTTTTAAAGTAGACAAGATTTATCGTGGAAGCATTTGTTTTCTAGTCCTTGACATTATCAAAGTCACTGATGCCTCATCAGCAGCTCCATAAATGAGGCCTCCAAACACATCTGGTTGCCTTTTGCTGAGCACTGTTTGCTGGCTGAGCTCTGATGATGGCAGTCTGGCACAAGTCCAGATTTTTGTTGGTGTTGCATTTGGTCAGGGTGTGATTTCAGCAGAGGAACCCCAGCAAAGGCATTTGCCATTGCAGGGAAAGGAAGTCAAACAGCCATCCTGGAAGTGCTCCATCCCTGGAAGTGTTCAAGGCCAGGGCGAAGCAACCTGGTCTAGCGAAGGTGTCCCTGCTCATGGCAGGGGTGGAATGAGATGAGCTTTAAAGTCACTTCCAACTCAAACCATTCTGTGATTCCATGATCCTTCAGAAGCAGCAACAGCAGGAAACAACTGAGCAAAGAACAATTTGGTAAATGCTACTGTAGCAGGAGTCTTGACCTACAGATATCACTACAAAGTGACTATCCCAGAGGAGGACTTCCCTGTAAGGTCACACCACTGCCTCACAGCCACATCCAGCCCCTTCTGCCTCCCTGGTGGCACTAGAGCTGGTCCTGGCTGAGCCCCTCTGACTGTGTTGCAGATGGCGGCCCTGTCACCATCCCCTGTGACTCTATAACCATGTGACCATGGTGTGCCGTTGGCATCCTTCTGCTGCCACACACTTCCAGGCGCAATCAAATCTGTCCTGCACCCCTCTGACCATTGCTGAGTAGCAGAGGCAGCCGCTGGCACTGTGGGCTCACTGTTGCTAGCCACAGCATCCAGAAAACAGCTCAAATTAAAACTGGGAAATCTTTGCAATGGAGCAAGCACCAGGCTTCTGGTGGTGGCGGCAGCGGCGGCGGCAGCAGCAGCAGCAATGGTGCCCCTGGTCCACACCTCTGCCTGGTCCCAGCTCTCATCATAAATTGCTGCACTAACCTACATGGAGAGACATTAACTTTCTCTCCTAAAACAAGGTGCAGTTAGTTGGGCTTAAAAGAACACCAAGTGGTGCTAATTACTCTCTAAAAGATGAATAGAATTAAGCCAGAGAAGCAGAAAATTACCTTTGTGGGAGATCTGTTGCAGAGTTTAACTGAACAAGGATGGTAGCTGGATTGACAATGAAGAATTTGTCTTTTAACACCAGTTCACAAGCACCTTGACTATTGCCTTTTGTTTGCTCCTGGAAATCATCCAGCGTTTTGATTAGCCATTAACTCTTCCCTACACATTCAGCAGTGTTCAAGGAGCCCCTTGTGTTGGTTACAGGCTCTCAGGCTGCCTCAAGGCACTTCCCTGATCAGTAGTTGCTTCCAATGTGACATAATTCATCGCTGACCAACTCTGCTCCTTGCAGCCTGCCCAAAGATCTTAGAGTCACAGGATGATTTGTGTTTGAAGCACCTTCAAGCTCATCCCATTCCACCCCCTGCCATGAGAAGGGACACCTTCAGGTAGACCAGGTTGCTCCAAGCTGTGTCCAACTTGGCCTTGAGCACTTTCAGGGATGCGGCAGCCACAGCTTCTTTGAGCAGGCTGTGCCACTGCCTGTTCCAGAGATGGGCAGCAGCCCTCCTGGGAAGTCATAGTTCCTGGAGCTTTGCCATTAAACCAAGCTCCAGGCCCACCCCTGGTGTGTTTGCAATGGTGCTGCTCTGTGCCAGTACTCTTACTTGGCAGAAGGTCTCAGGTCCCCACCAGATGTGATGGTGACAGGACTTGCAAAATGAACTGGGATCTGCCCCAGGCTTACTCCCTGGCAGCCCTGAGGAAACCTGTTCATTGGGATGCGCTCCAGCTGCTATGCAGTCCAAGTGCTTTCTGACTCCAAATCCTTCCCTTGCACAGGTCTCTTCGCTGGCTGCTGTACCCAAAGAAACCTGAAACATCTGTGTAGGAGCTGGAACCCAAACAGGGCAACTTTGGGGCTCTGTATGGCTAGCACATGCACAGGGATGTGCCACGAGCAGCCAGTGACAGCCCTCAGCACAAGTGATTTTAAAGACTGATCAGCTATGGTGAGTTGAAGCTCTCGCCCTTCAGATCACACCACTGAGCTCAGGGCTGCACCCTGAGCAGACCCCCAGACAGACCACCCCCCCAACACAGTCCACTCAGGACTGGGCTTGCCAATAAAAAGCTGGAGGTAACAGGGAATTTTAACCAGCACAAAGCCACATGTATCTGAGACCTTGAGTTTCTGCTCTGTGTAGGAAGCACACAGTATTGTGCAGCTCCTGGGATTTCAATAGTAATTAACAATCTGTTCTACTCAAGTCTTGGTGGTAAGAGGCTAGGAAAAGCTATCTGCAAGGATCTGGAGCAAGAAGGCCACCAGAATGGCTCTGATATGGCTGCAAATGCTCCTGAAATGAGAAAGATCCATCTCTCTCCCAAGGGCTGTTGCCTCAAGAGCCTCCTGCTTTCCCTATTGGTCTCTGAAGTTCTTATATATAAAACCTTTTTGTTCCCATCAATGCTACTCCTGGATTTATGCTTATGGGAAAAGCTCATGGAATGTGGGAACTGAAGACTTTAAAAAGCAATTTGAGAAGCAGTGCAGGCAATGTGCTCCCAAGAACTGCTGCCACTGCTCTCCCTGATGTGCAGGACTTGCTGTACCTGCAGCACCAGCTGCTCGTTCCAGCCTGGTTCCAGCTCTCTTCATTTACAAGATGCATTATTTACCAGCCTGACATGCAGCTCATTTAAAAATCAGATTTATCAGCAAAATAGTAGCGCTTGCTATGGTGGCTTCCAACAAGAGTGTTTTGCTGGGCTTTTGTTGACTCTGCAATTTTCTGCCTGATTCATTACCAAAGGGTGCTAACACAGAGCTCTCAGCCCCTTCCCAGCCTGGGGGCTCCGCTCGTAGCACCACTGGGATACGGACCACATTGGACTTTGGCCTTCCACTGCCAGGGCAAGCAGGAAGAGGCCCACACCAAAGGAATGACTTTCATGGAAGCACAATGAACTCAGTGCTGCAAAAAGCCTGGATCCACAACCAGATCCTGTTTGGGCAGCTGTATGCTGTGTTCAAGAGACCATCGGTCTGTCCTGCTCCACAGCACCCACAAAGCAGGGTTAACACAGTTTGTGACAGGTACCGGTGGTGGCAGCAGGTCCTTGTGGATGGTCCTGGGATGCAACACCAGCACTAGGGGTGCCATCCCTCTGCCCACTGTTGACAGATCCCTGGGAGAAAGGCTAAAGGAACAGCTGAGCTTTGGCTGCACTGCTACGTGGCAAGGGAGGGTAAAAATATCTATGGGAAGATCCAGGCAGTTCCTGTAATGTTGCACTGCGGAATGCACCACCTGCCCTGTGCCCCATGGATCTCCAAGCTGCCACTTTTCACACCTGGGAATGGGGTCTGCCCTGCTCCTCCTGCAGCGGTCCAGCAGTGGTCTGTTGTACAGAGCTTTGGGGGTAGGAGCAGTTCACACCAGCTGAATCATGCTGCAGGAACTGTTCTGGTGCCAAGGACTTCTTAGTGCACGATTGGAAGTGTCAGTCACTTCGCAAAGGTGGGATTGATCACGAAGTGAAGTGTAACTGGAGCTCCACAGTGGCTCAAAATCCACCCTGGAAAGGGGATACTAGTGCTCAGAGGAGCAGTGTCCTTTTCCTGTGTGCTGCCTTCCCAGCCAGCACCCTTTACCCTTTTTCTCCAGCTCCTGGGACCAGGTACCCCACTGGGCCATTAGCTAGTGCCAACCTTGGCTGGGAGCAAACCAAGAGCCTCTGAGAGCAGCAGCAGAGCCATGGGCACAAGAACCAGAGCCAGGGCCAGGGCCAGTCATGTCTGGGTCACTGTCCTGGTTTAGGGCAGTCACCCCAGATCAGTCACCCATGGCCGAAGGGCCCATAGCCACCTTGGCACACCTACGCCTTCACTCCGCAACACGTGTGTGGACACTCACCGCTCCGAGTACTGCAGCCCCTCCTGTGCAGCCAGGAGCAGGAACACGCTGTAAACACACATAAATATTTATTATTCAGGAAGAGAGGTTTTACCATGACCCAGATTTCTTTCCCCCTGACGCTGTACCAGGTCCCAAGAGGACTGAATGAAATGGGAGCTCAGAGGTGGACATGCACAGCACACCTCTGTCCACAGCAGCCCCCAGCCCAAATCATCCAGGGTGGCACATTTTCCTTGCCCACTGTCCCATCCTTTTTTTTTCCAAAGAAAACAGGGTTTTCTTTGAGCCAAGGTGGACCCATGTTTCCAGGTACCACACGACTCACTTGGAATAGGGACAAACACAAAGAGGGAAGGTGAATGCCCTGCTCCCTGTGAGGCGCAGAAGCTGGGATGCTCCAAGCAGGATCATCCCCTTTCCTGCATCAGGCTTCTCCTCCAGGAGAGGTGCCCGACAAAAGTTTCCCAGCCTCAGACCCACCTTGCTGCAGCATTGCTTGGTTCTTTTTCCCACCTGCTCAGGCCAGGGACAGGTTTACCTCCCTGGGAGCACCCACAGGCACTGACAGGGCTGAGTGTTGCTCCTCAGCTCCTGCTCCAGCTCACAGCGGAGTTGTGTCCTCCAAAGGCAGCAGTGCCTTATCAATAATAAAAGGCAATTTCCCCAGACAGAACCAGGAGATTACTTTGTGTGCTTCATCTGCAGCTGACAGGATGGGAAAGACTTTAGGAAGATGCAATTTGACAGTAACACAAAACAACAACAGCATTAAGGGAAGAATAATGGCAAAGGCATCCATCAAAAACCTCATGTTCCTTAACCAGGAGCAAGAAATCAGAGCAGTCAGACCCAAGCAGAGGCTGAAAGGGAGGGCAGGAGTGCAGGAAGGAGCCAGGTACCACTGCCTATGGGGCATCCTGGCCACTGTAGGATCTCAGCTTCAGGATGTGGACAGAGGGAGGACAAGAGGACCTTGGTGTCACCTCAGCCAGCTCAGCAACTTGCCAGCTCCATGGCCACAGAACCCAGGGGAGGAAAAGGTACCACCGTGCATGATGCAAGTAACATTCCACATCCACCAGGGCAGAACCTGGTGCCAGGAGCCCACAGCAGACACAGGGCACACGGAGAGCCAGGCACCACGGTCGCATGTGGAGCCAGCTCCAGGCTGGCTGCAGACGGGGATGGAGCCAGGCAAGATGCTGCTGTTTCCATCTCTATGAAAAAAAGCCAGAAGATGTCTCTGATGGCATTAGAGAGATGGAAGGTTTCCAGAGGAGCTGGGCTCCATGAAGTTGTGCCAGCTCAACAACCAGGGGTCTGCAGCCCAGAGCTCACAGCAAGGATTCAGGTACCTGCTGCCAAGAGGGTACTACCATCCCCATGGGGACAGCTCTGGTGACACTGGGGGAAGAGGGAACATGTTTTAGCTGGCAGTGCTGGCAGCCCTTGGACCTCAGCACAGTCATGAGAGCCAAGCAGGGTGCAGCAACCGGGGCTGGTAGGCAGTCTCCAGAGCCCCCTTTCTCCCCAAATCCAGGAGCAGGGAGGCATGTCAGTGCTGATACTGCAGTACAGCAGGGCTCAAGCTGCTGAGAGACCTGTCTGGATGAGGCTGGCCTGATCTTCCCTTAACAAAGGCACTGCATTTATGGGTGTTTATGGGACCTCCACCTGTAATTTGAGCCCCTGCTTAGTAAGTCACAAAAAGTTTGAATCCCATCAGTGGAGCTGCCATGGAAAAACCTGCCCAATACAGCCAAAGCTCCCAGGTCCTCCCCAGAGAGGAGCCAAGCAGCGCCTCTCCAGTCCATGGGAATGCTGGAGTCAAGCATACAGAGCATGGCAGGGCCCAGACAGGGTCTCATAAAGAGTCTGTTATGGCTCAATACTTAACATTAAAAAAATGGGAGGTGTAAAAGAGAGAGCTCCCAGTGAATGAGGATCTGATCCATTTTTGAATATGGGCTGTGTGTGATGAACCACATGAATACATGAATACATGAATGCATGAATGCATGAATACAAGAATCAGAACCACGACTCTTCAGTGTGGTTGAGAGCACTTGCCTGGGAGATAGGCAGTGCTGCCCAAGTGCTCCAATGGGCTATTGGGCTCTGCCAAGGGAGGGATTCCCACTAAACAGAAATGCTTCCATCCTATCCCCTCACATAGACCTTCTCCTCCAGAGAGGGTGTCCCTGACTCTCACTAAGGACCTTCAGGTTCCCCCAGTGTTGGAATGAGGGTCTGACTGACAGCACAATGGGTGCTGCAGGAAGACGCTTGGTGTGAGGAACTGGGGGAACCCTGCATGAAGCCTGTAATTCCCATCATGAAGCCTCACAGGAACAACACATCCTCTCTGAGGTTCTCCCCTCCACATGGAGCCGACAACTGTGCAAGCCCCTGTCCTGTCTGGAGCCAGGCCCCTGCAGAGCCTGACACTCATTTCTCTCAGGCTGGATGCTCCCACTTCCTCCAGGCACTTGGTTTAGCATAAGTCACTGGGGTTATGACACCCATTTTACAACCCACTCAATGAATATTGAGGCTGCTTCAGGCAGCCTGACTGGCCCAAGTGGCTGCTGCATTGGGAAGTAGCAGAGGGAAAACCTCTCCAGAAAGTCACTGGCATGGCCCCAGCACCACCAAGATGCTGCAGACCTCTGCAGCTGTGGGCAGTGCCAACACAGGGAGGAAAAATACCAGATACAAGAGTGACACCCCACTTGGAAGGACACCAAGAGCCACTCACTGTTGGAAGCAGTGTCCCGAGGTTTTACAGCCTGGACACAGACACCACAGCTCTGGAAGCAGAGGCTCAGCAAAACTTCTCTGGATCTGGCCATGCTGGAGCATCTGAGGGAGAGAGGACACGTCCTGCGTTATCCAGGCTCCTAGAGCTGCTGCCAGTCAATAAAAACCAGTGAAGCATTTGATAATGTGTATGCCTGGACAGACAGACTTAATGAAACCTTTATTTTAAAAATATGGTTTTTAATTTAAATGCAAATTTGGTGCTGCGTTAGTGGTAGGTCACTTGCACTAACACATTGCTTCAGTAGCAGGGATGAGGCTCAGGAAGCAACAGCACAAATGGTTGGTCCTTTCCCGGGCATTTTTTTTAATTAAAATTTTTCAGGAGAGGATTAGTCCTGTTCTACAGAACAGTTGCTCACACCAAGTTCAGCCAGACCCTTCCCAAGCCACACATGCTGCCAGGGATACTTTCAGCAGGCTGTTAGCTGTTAATGGAGCAGGGCACATTTATTTCTGCATCTCAAAATCCCCTTTGGCAAATCACAGCACTCTGCTCAATAGATGCTCCTGCAGCATCCAGCATCAGGAAAATGGTATCAGTGATAAGTCTGTGCAAGGACAGCAGAGATGTTTCCAACTGCTGGGGCGAATTACATGGATAAGTCTTCAGAAGATATATTAAACCTAATGTGAAAACAAACCTTCCAAGTGATGAGCAGGGCAGTTATCCTGTGTTACATGCAAGTTATGTGCAAGAGAATCTCGTTCAGAGAAGATCTGCCTTTGCCAAGAGAGATGAGCTGGAATGAGAGCCCTGATCCAAGAGAGAGGATGCTCTGATCTCTGGTCAGAGCTCCTAGCATGAAGCTTTAACTCTTCCCTCAGCCCAGCTCTGCCTCATGTGAGAGAAATCCTGACATCACCTGATGTCAATCCTGAAACATCACCAGGAGATGGAGAGGGCAGAGCAGGAGTGACCCTGTGGCTGTGCCTGTCAGTAACCACTCAATGAGTGCCTCACAGCGCAGATAAATGGGAACTCACTGGGAGAAATGAGATAAACAGTGGCCTTAATAGCACTCCGTTGACCTCCAAATAGCAGTTCCAGCCAGGGTTGCCCCTGGGCACAATAGGAAAAGGTCCTTGGATTAAAGGACATGCTCTGAGGTTGTCCCTTCTCTGCTGTGCTGTGTTTCAGCCCATTTCCATCCTGGTCAGGTCAGAGCAGATCCAGAACCAGCTGAGTCAGACACAGAAAGAAGCACTGGGTGGAAGCCCAGGGCCTGCTGTGTGCCAGGTCTCTGGAAGGCTGTTCACTTCCTCCCTCAGTGTCCATAACCTAGAGGGCACAAGCTCACCTATCCTCCTAAAGGGTGTTGGAAATCTCATCTCCAATGCACAGTGGGAGCTAACCACCCCTTTTCTCACCTGGGGAAGCCCAGGTGAGCATTCACGACATGTTCACATGCCCATCACCACCTGCAACAGCAGACACCCCTGTGTGATCTCTGCAATCATTTGCTCCGTGTTGTTGGGTCTTGGTGCTCTTATGCCGCCAGTGTCTGGCTGGAGGCAGCTGATGCTCTCTGGGTTGGTGATCCCCACTCTTAAGTGTTGTTCTCAGTGAGCCACTTCAGGGCCAAAACCATAAATATTAGGATTTGGAGTTTATTTGTTCCCTGTACTCCTGTCTGCCTATGAATATGCAGGTTCATCCTGAAAAAGAACCCTGTGTATCTTCCAGCTTCCAACATGTAGGGAACAGCAATCTGGAGTTCAGGGGGTTCCCAATGCAGCTGACAGCCATGGCTGCCTTGGGATTGGAGTCCAAAGCCCCCAGAGCTGTCTTCTCCTTCCAACTCAGCTATTTGCTTATTCCCTTGCTAAACCCAGACCTGAGGGCCTTGGGGCTCAATTTAGCAGAAGGTGAACCCACAAATGAGGGGATACCTTTTCCAAGTGGGAGCCTGGAGATGCCCCAGGGACAGATGGGGCTGCTCCCAGTGGGGGGATTCACCCAGCCCCCTGTCCCTGCTCACCTCCCCATGTCACACACCCCTGCCCACCATGCTGTGCTCATCAGCTCCTTCACTCTGGTGCCATGAGCATGAGCCTGGGCACTGCAACCATCACACCTGAGTCTGGAGACGCATCCAAAGGGGCCACAAACTCCTGCAGGAGGGAAGGAGAGGAGGAGAACCTGGCAAGCAAGAGGGAAGGTGCTTTAATGAAGCATCCAGTATTAAACCACTGAGGGATTAAAGAGAGGAAGGACTAGGATTCTCCACAAAAACCCAGTCATTAGTGAAGCCCAAGGGTAAATGCAATTGTTTTCTGTTTTTTCCCTGTCTTTGATGACCCAGTTTTTTACTCTCATCAGCACCAGACTTGTGTTAATTTTTAAATATGCTTGGGTAACTGAGAACATTAACTATTCATTATCTTATCTGCAATAGCTGTTGGCTCTCACACTGTGCTACGGAGAGCTGAACTTGCCAGGGAAACCAGTAGCTGGTTTTTCCTGAGTGTCTTGTTGAAATGATCACAGGGGTGGGGTTCCACAAAACTCTTGGATAAATCAAGGATTGTGGGGCAGGTTAGGATCATTGAGGCCATTCTCCTGAACTTGAGGTGGCTTGAAAATACTTAAGGGACACAAAAAGCTGGGATTTGGGGAATGCTTTTGACACTCTGAATGCTTCACCTCCATGGAAAAACCCAATATGGTTTATAAATTTAAAGTGGTCCTCCTGAGGTGGCAGGTGACTCCGCTGTCCCCTGCCCAGCCAGGTAGTGCCCTAGTCCAGGTAGAGGGTGGAGGAATCCATGGTTATCAGGAATGTGGGTTCATAAATGACAGAACCATGGAATGTTTTTACGTTGGAAGGGACCTAAAAGCTCATCTCATTCCAGCCCCTGCCCATGAGCAGGGACACCTTCCAGTAGATCAGGCTGCTCTAAGCCCTGCCCAACCTGGCCTTGGACACTTCGAGGTCTGGGGCAGCCATGGCTGCTCTGGAAAGTCTGGAAAGCCAAGGCCTCAGCAGCCTTACAGGGAAGAATTTCCTCCTAATATCTAATCTAAGCCTTCCCTCATCAGTTTAAGGCCTTTCCCCCTTGTCCTGTCACTACATGCCCTTGTGGCAAATCCCTCTCCAGAATAAACATGGAAGTCTGGGTGTCTAGGGTGGGGGAAAAAGGCACCTGCAGCTCTTGGCAGCCCTTTCCCTAGGTGTAAATAAAGATGAGGGGATGAAGCACCTGCAGGAGCTCAAGTTAACCTGGGAAAAGCTAGACGGTGCTGAGATCTGGGAACAGGTACAAGAGTAAAGAACACAGGACAGCACACAGGAGAATAAAGGTGATGAATTATCAGAACATGAATCAGCAGAAGAATGCAGTGAGAAAGAGGGAGTTATTCAAAGGAATAAAAAGTTCATGCTGGTTTTCAAGAGGGATTGGGCTCGCAGCACCTCCTGCAGCTGGCACCCGGGAGATGCTCCCACCGACTTGTGCTGACACTTCATTGCTGGAAAGAAAATCTCCTTTTCAGAGGAACTAAATTGCAGGAGGGCAGCACTGAAAAAGCAGGAGAAAAGTGCGGGGAGCACAGTAATCTGCAAGGCTCCTGGCCCAGAGTCAACACTACCATGGAAGAACCACCCCTCTCCTATTTTCTAAAAAGGATACAGGTACTTCCTGCAGGAAAACTGAAATGAGAATCACAGAATCAGAGAATGGCTGAGATAGAAACACCCGCTGGAGGTCACCTTGTCAAAATCGCAGAGTCCCAGGACCATGTCCAGTTGGCAAAATTTATTTTTTCCCCTATGAAAATTAAATACCATAGGACAAAATATAATTATTTGATTTGCAAACTAACAGAGTTACACTGAATGCTCAATGTATACAGCATTTTATTGTTTGGAGATATGTTACAATGGACAAACATATATTACATATGCTATACAAAATATACATTCTGATGTGAAAAAAATATAAATAGACAATAGAAATAGCAAGAGGGAACAGAAGCAGCTTTGCTCTTGCTGCTTCTGACCCCTCAGTTCCTGCACCGGTAGTGCTTTGGCACTGACTGGGGCAATTGCTTGTTTTTACTGAAAAAAGAAAGGCCACTCTACCCCCTCTGCAAAGGAGAAAGAAGATGCACATGATTTTCTCCTCCAAGTCTACCAAATAAGTTTTTCCACAGTGCAGCAAAGTGGCACCTTCTTACAAGCATCCGCTATTTACAACCAGCTTATGGAGTTTAAATGCTCATGGAAGGATGTAAATGTCTTAGTTCTGGATTCAGCTTTTATAGGCTACTCTCTCACAGAAATCAGAGCAGCTTTAGCTGCACTCTCTGACAGCCAGCACAGTCCTGGTGCAGACAGCAGTGATTTTAAAGCTCTGGTCTGGGCCAAGCAGCTCGCATCTACCTAAAGGGAATTCCCTTGCTCCAGGGAGTTGCACCCCAAATACTCCCAGCGTCTGAACAATGCCAGCTGCACCATGACAGATCTGTGTAAGTTTAGCTCCTACAGAGAGAGAGGAATGAAAGATATAGGAACCAGAATTTGACAAATGGTGATGAGAGAGCAGCAGCAACAGGGATGCTGTTTTCCCACTCCTGGGAATCACACATGCCAGCAGCGACCTGTCCCAGTAGCTTGAGTGACTGGCTGAGAGAGCAGCCCAAAAGGATAAGGCTTTGCTGCTGCTGCAGTAGTTTCATGGCATGACCTTTTTCATCTGGATTTAAACTGACAGTGCTGGGTCCCTGCAGCAGGGATCACTTTGGATTCAGAATAAGCACTGTGCCTTAAATGCTGCCTGGGAAGGAAAAGTCTGGAGGAAATAAAAACAGAAAGAAATGAACTTAAGATTCTCTTTTTTTTTTTTTTAAACATTTCACCTGTCAGAATCCAAAAATTTACACACCTATGTTTCTTTCTATTTTACCCAAAGGTCAAGGACAATTTGATCTCCTTCCCACTAAGCTGCTGTCTACCAAAGCAGCCACGCTGGCTTTGAGAGCATGGGAAGAGCCCTTGAAAATATTTACTCATTTGCAAAGATTTGACTATTATTCCTGTCCAAAGAGCCACGGGAAAAGCATCATTATTCCAGTGTTCCCCATTCACATACTCAGAATCCTTCACCACAGTGTCTAAATTCAGCTGTGATTCACGACCAGACCTGACAATTAAGTCACAAAGCCTTCAGTCCAGGAATGGATTAATGGGAATTCTCACATACCTAGAACTGAGCTGGGCCAAAACGTTTTCTATCTTTCTAAAAATATCACACAGATGGTTTTATTTTGGTACAAATCCTACAGCCCCAAAGCAGGCAGCAGTGACCAGGAAAGGAAGCACCTCACACTAAAGGCATGACCATAGGGCACAATGTACCTGCTGAAAACCCATTCCTGAAGAGTCTTTTAACACCTTCTACAAAAAAGAGCATTTTCCAAAAAAAGAACTTTTCAGGAAGTCTTTATATGTCATTGTTCTTCCTCATTTTGTCAGGCACATCTCATTGGAACTATCAAGTCTGAGCTTCCTCTGTCTCAGCAAGATTTTTTCCATAGCGAGGGGTTCTCTGCATTGTATCATTTCTCGCCTGTCAAAGATTTAAACATTTTGACCACATTAAGGTTTAAAGGAACTATTAGTTCAACAATTTAAGCCTGGTATTTTACAACAGAAAAGGACCAGTGTTTTAAACTCCATATGCCTTTGGCTATGCAGAAGAAGTATTTATCAAGTGCTCTCTCATTTTGCCTCATGCTTTTCATCACCACATTCTTTTAAAAAGTTCACTTAACTGTCAGCTAGGAAACATACGGAGACCCTCTCAACAGACACAATACAAAGGGTTTTTTTATAGATAAAAGCTTAGATAAACCTTGAAATTCTGCTAATATAATGAAAAGGATCAGCTTGCAGCCAGGTCAGCCAGGTACACAGTTGAAGGTAACAATGAAATTCATCAATATCACAAAATTCTACTACATATCTATAAGTAAATGCACTTCTTTTCAAAGTGAAGACAGCTCTATTCCCTCTCAAACAAGCTTTTGGTCCCCCCAAGCCCCCCATATGGCTTGATATGCGGTTGTCAAGACTAACAGTATGATACATATTTTGGCATAATAAAAAATAATTTACATTACAGCCAACACATTTATATGCTTAATGTATACAAAATATTTATAAACATGAATTTATTTACAACTACAGTCCATTATTCATAGAAGAAAACAAGCCCTAAATTTAGACTGGCCACAGAGACCTGCCAACAGTCTAAGGAAGGAAAAGCTGGCCAAGAGTTTTATGCTTACATTTCCGTGGGAATTCCATGAGGAGGCCCTGATGGTTTGTTTCCAAGCAGACGACGCACTGTGAAATAGCTACATGTGTTCTTGAGAGCTTTCCAAAGCATGCACACCACAAAGGCTGCTTCCAGCACCACACAATCCGTGTTTTAATGCTATTTTTGTAGATGGCACTAATTATCCACATGTTCTCTGGTGCACATTCCCATTTTCCAATGGAGAAATTGCAGAAAAAAGGGCATGTGCCACCTCCTCCAAGAGAGTCTGACTGTTGCAGACACATACATGAGCATCTTTGGCTTTGGGGTTAGTCCTGAGGTAGTAAATAGTCAATCTGGATTTGCTTACAAGGCTTTGTGAGCATTTTATGTGGTTTCACTGTGGTCATGAATGTTCTGTGTCCTGCTAAAATCAAAATTCTCCTCCCGTAGCTTGTGGCAGGGTCTGGGTGATGCCTGGTCCCGGTCACTGTTGGCGATACCGTCGCTCCGGAGTGGCTGTGGGGGCTCGTGGGCCAATGGGTGGTGCAGGAATTGCGGGTGAGAGCAAGCCAGGTCTTTGCTGCCTCCCCACAGAGGAACCTGGAAGGGCTCTGAAGGAGAAAAATTAGAAGATGAACAGGAGCAAGAAGTTCATAGAACCAAGGAATATCCTAAGTTAGAAGGGACTCTCAGCGATCATTGAGTCTACCTCCTGGTGCTGCACAGACACTCCAACAAATTCCACCCTGTGTCTGAGAGCATTGTCTAAGAACCCTTTGACCTCTGGCACCCTCAGGGTCATGACCATTCCCTGGGGAGCCTGTTCAGTGCCTGACCACCCACTGGAGGAAGAACCTTTTCATGATACTAAATCCCAACCACCCCTGACACAGCTCCAGCTGTTCCCTCAGGTGCTGTCACGGCTCACAAAGAGCAGAGATCAATCACACTCAGATTGTAAATAGATTTGAGCTCTGTGACTCAGCAATTACAATCGTTCTGAGTTGATTTTCTCTGGTTTTGAGAGTATATTTTACTACATGCTCTCCATTTCTAGCAATCTCTTACAGTAACCAGGAACACACATAGCTTCAGTGTGAATTTTTAAAAACGTGATCTGGAAGAAAGTCAACAGAAAAACAACCAGTTTAGGGAGTTCTTTGAACTTCAGGCCAGCTCAAACAGAAAGGCTATTTGAATTTCTTATGTGAAGTTCCAACTTTTTCTTAATAAACATCCTTGAAGTATAAGCAAAGGCTCACTTTCCACAAACTTAAACCTGCAAATTAAGAAATTCCATCTTTTTAACATCACCCTCTTCAATCTCAGGTACTGGATGCAAGCTGTTGTTTGCTGATGCAACATGGACATTTGGAGAACAAGTGGTTAATAAATGTGAGTTGTTCCACAAACTACTGGCACTTGAAGGATTGATTAGCTGTATGTAAACAGTGAAGGGCAGCATAACAAAAGCCAAAGTTATCAGGGAATACAAAGCAACAAAAACAAAAGTGGACACTCACCAATAATCTGCTGTGAATATATTTTCTTATCACATTTTTTGTCACGGTTGGTACAGAAGACAGGCATATCTCTGTCTGCTAAGAGACTACCCAGAGCACTGGTTTCATTCTGGGTGCACACTGTGCACGTTTCCTTGGGCATCTGCACCATGAGATTTGGGAGTGCTTGATCCAGGGGGTCCTCCTCGGCGATGAAGGCATAGGGACAGTACTCTCGGGTCCGGGAGTAGATGTTGGCATTGTCATAACAATCTGAGCAGATCACTAACGGTGCTGCACCACCTGATGAACACAATAGAAAAATAAAATGATCTCAAAAAGAATGTGGATGCCAGATTTCCACAGGCTTTATGTCCTGGTATGATCATTTATTACAGCAACACAAATTGAAGGGACTTTTCACAGTTAAGGGAGTAACAGAGTACTTGGCTTGAGAGGTAACATGAGAAACCCCCCAGATTCGTCCCATCCAAATTCACCACAGCAGTGCCCTTCTGAAGCTGACATGGGGAACCATAGACATGTTCCCCTATTTCATGGGCAAAAAAGTTCCATGCAGGTCCAGCCAGCTTGGGCACCAGGGTGAAACAGCCTTGAGATTAAACCAGGATCCCTGCCCATATCCATCTCGGACCTGACTCGCCCCTGCATGCCCACACACATCAGAGCTGATGATAAACTGGTCACTTAGAGGAGCTGCTTCTCATCTCCATCCTGATACAGACTCTAGTGCAGTGGGACTGGGCTGGAGAGATCATGGACAAGTGTGAGAAACTTACACTGAGGATTAATTTTCAAGCCAGCCTATATAACCAGTGATGAGTCCTCGGCATTTTGATGGCAAAGAAAGCATCTCTGTAAGCTCAATTACATGAACACCCGGAAAATTGTCCAAAAAAGGTGGGGAAATAGTGCAAAACCCTTAGTTATTATGACTGTAACAAGCCAACAAGATGTCTGGCACAGACAGGAATTTTATACCAACGATAAGAGGCAAAGCTAGTCATCTTCCAAAAAAATCTATTTCCATCTCTTCTGCCTAGGCTCTTGAGATGCCAAAGGAAAGAAACAGGATAAAGATCTACCTTGACACTTAAGCTGTGACACTGTGCATTGCCATCCTGCTGAGACACTGGCAACATACCTGAGGACTTTGCTTACCATCTGTGCCTTTGTGCATGTAGCTGCCAGCTGGAGGCATCAGCTGCTGATGGCTCCCTGCCTCCAGGTTACTGTAGCCTTCCTGAGGCTCAGACAGTGTTCCTTGGGAGGACAGGTAGCTGGGAATGTCAGCAGGTAGGTTCATCTCCTCTGCAAGGCAAAATTAACATTGGCAACAGTAAACAGTGTGAAGATTTCAAGGTATTACTGGCACTATTCCCCACATTAACATGAATATCCAGAATTTCAACTCGCATGTAGGTATCTTTTTTCTGCCTCAGTAATTACAAATCCAGATGTCCAGTTCAAAGCTGACATGGCCAGAAAGAAAATTTACACCTATTATTCCAGGCCCTGAAAACATTCTAAGTTTATTCTAATATTTACTTCCCAAACTTTACTGTTTTCCCTCAATGTAGGGTAAACTAGTGTATAAGTCATAAAATTAGCACACTTCTGGTATTTAAAAGAACCTCTGAAATGGAGGAATTTGAACAAATCCCTGAAGGGATTTTAGAAGGAAATCTTCAGTTCTTTAATCTTATACATTTGTAATGAATCCAGAAATTTCAGGTGTTTTGGATTAATAACATGACCAGAGACTGTTGATTTTACACTTAACCTGTGTTAGTGATGCTGTAATCTTCGTTCTTCCTCCTCATGTGGTAGATGACGATAACCCACACCAAGGACGTTCCCACCACACAACATACGACAACAATAATCACGATCCCGACTGTTGTCCAGCCATCCTCCTCACTGACAATCGCACTCTGAGAAGAATCACAGTTGGGGGAAGCCAGGACATTTAGATAAATATGGCCACGCTCAGTGCCCAGTGTGTTGGACATGATGCACGTGTACTTCCCAGCATCCTCCAGTCCTGCATCCACTATGATGAGAAGCTGATTTGCCGCAGCGAAGAAATGCCGCTCGGTGACTGTCAAGGGACCATCGTCCTTGGTCCAGTTGAGGCGAGGGGCAGGACTGCCACCAGCTATGCACTGCAAGACAGCAGTTTCACCTCGGGTCACTGTCCTGTCTTCCAGGGGCCTCATGAAGGAAGGAGTTTCTGGGACAAGAAGTGAAATTGTAAGATAACTTTAGAGAATCATGGAATCCTATAATGGTTTGGGTTGGAAGGGACCTTAAAGATCATCCTGTCCCGTCCCTTGCCATAGACCCTCCACTAGATCAAGTTGCTCCAAGCCCCATCCAAGTGCCTCAAGCACTTCCAGGGCTGGGGCACCTGCAGTTGCTTTTGAAAACCTGTGCCAGTCCAATTCTAAATTTTGCCATAACGTTAAAAGTCAGTGTCTCCAAAAAATGCTGCACTCTGGAAGGAACGGACTTTCCATTATTACTCAGCATAGTTCACAGGATGGGTCAGCTTGGAAGGGACCATAGTGGGTCATCTGGTCCTACCTCCCTGCTCAAGCAGGGTCATCCCTGAGTATACGGGACAGGATTGCATTCCAATGGCTCTGAACATCTCCAGTGAGGGAGACTCCACACCCTCCTCTCTGGACAGCCTGTTCCCACACAGTAAAGAAGTTCTTCCATATATTCATGCAGAACTTGCTGTGCATCCGTTTCTGCCCATGGCTTCTTGTCCCATTGCTGAGCACCACCAAGCACAGCCAGGTGCATCATCTGACCCCTCCCTGCAGACATGGACACACATTGATGAGGGCCCCTCCCAGCTGTTCTTTCTCAAGGTTGAACAAGCCCAGTTCTCTCAGCTTTTCACAGAATCATGAAATCATTTAGGTTGGAAAAGGCCTCTAAGATTCACCATTTCCTTGTAAGAATGATGCTCCAGTCACTTCATCATCTCTGTAGCTTCTGCTGGACTTGCTCCAGGAACTCTGCATCCCCCTTGTCCTGAGGAGCCCAGAACTGGACACAGCACTCCAGATGTGCCTCACTAGGGCTGAGCAGAGGGGCAGGATCACCTTCCTGACCTGCTGGCAACACTCTTTCTCATGCATCCCAAGATCCCACTGGTCTTCTTTGTGGCAAGTTTGTTACCTGTGACAAAATTTGCTCTAAGGCAACACAAATTACTTGCCTAATCTACACTGCTGGACTAAGATATGCCCCTCAGCTCCCTGCAAAGATCACACTAACTCCAATTCCACTGGGTAGCTCTGCAACTCAGCTTCTAAAGCTTCACTGTGTAAACATCACACCAAGTGCTGCTCTTCGTATTTTAACTTCATTCTCCACCATTTCAACTTGTTACTTACAGCTAAGCTACACTTCCACTGCAGATGTGCAGGGATCCATCTGCCAGCACAGGCCAGTCACACTTACCCAGCACAGTCAGGGTAGCGTTGGCTGAGAGTCCCCCTGCGATGTTCTGGGCCATGCAGCTGTAGATCCCCATGTCTTCCATCTTCACGTTTGCGATGAAGAACACATCGTCCTCCGGCATGACGTGCATCCTCCTCTCTCTTGCAGCAGGGAAGTCTGTCCCACCATCTTTCTGCCAGGAGATCTGTGGCGGGGGGTGGCCCTCGGCAGCACACTCCAGACGGGCCATTGCCCCAGTGCGGATAGTGAGATCCATGGGAGTTTTCAGGAAAGACGGGAGCTCTGGATCAAAGGGGACATCGAATCAGCATTTTCAGTGTCAGGTAAAATGCAGCAAAAGCTCCACAGCAGAGAGAAATTTGAAAACATATCTGAAACACTCTGTAACAGAGTGGAACAGATTCTTCTGAAGAACTGCACAGATTTCCAGTGGTTATTTCTAAGAGCCTTTCTCCCAAAATGTAAATACAGTATCTACAGTGTTCATAGAATCACAGAATGTTTCCAGTTGGAAGGGACCCTTAAGACAATACATGCCCAAGGGCAAGGACACCTCCCACTCTCCCAGGTTGCCCCAAGCCCTGTCCAGCCTGGCCTTGGAACGCTTACATGGATGGGGCAGCCACAGCTTCTCTGGGCAATCTGTGCCATGGCCTTGCCAGCCTCACTGGGAGAAAATTCTTCATGCAAACCTACTCTATTTCAGTTTAAAGCCATTAAGTTCCTCTAAGATGATGTGAAGATGATTTCTCATGGGAAGAATCCAGGGAAAAGTCTGTGGCACATTTTTCTTCCCTGCTAACATGGAAGGTAATCTTCCATCTCCTCACCTCTGCTCTGAGGTGCTGTGGGGATCAGTGGTCTACTGACTGATGTGAACATTGTCTTCTTACCTCCCCTCCCCTCAAAATAAACGGGCTCATGATGGCTAAAAATAAAAAAAATACTTCTATTTTGACTTTTCAGAGTTTTTGCCACTTATTTTCAGATGAGTTTTCCCCACTTTTACAAACATGTGGGAAAGGTGCTGAGTTCTGAGGAGACAGTAGAGGGAACTATTCATTGAAAGAATTCTATCTCAAATTAACTAGATGAACAACTAATTGTGTTCTAATAAAGTACAGGAGATAACTGCCACTTTCAAAAAGTGAATAGAGGCTTTTCAACCACAAAAAAAAAAAAATCTCTTCTTTCCAGCTTTATAAAATGACATGTGATACTTCTAAATCCCACTGATACTTGCAAGACTATTTTGGACCAGCTTTAGTGAAATATAGATTTGTAGCTACTTAAATGAAATTTTAGGTTCAGAATGTTTCTCCTTTTTTACCATTATCACTTACCATTAACAGTCAGCTTGGCTTTGTTGGAATAATTGGAGCCAAAGTGATTGGTGACAATGCACTGGTACTTCCCTTCATCAGTGAAATTCACATTGAAGAGGTGCAGGACAGTGGTGTATTCCAGGACCTCCCCACTTTGTTGCTGGTACCTGGCAAAATTCTCAACCTCTGCATCATAGAGGACCTCGCTGTCTTTGCGCCAGGCCGTGGCCATGGGTGAATCACTGCTGCTCACAGCAGCGCACATCAGGGTCACATTTGTGCCTCGCAGGGCCACTGTGGTCTCTGGGTGGACTCTGATCTGCGGTTTAGGGAAATTATCTGAAAAGTAAAGCACCAAGATTAGCTACTTTCCTCTTAAACTTGAAATAATATTGCAAGAAAAATCACTCAAAAGACAACGTAAGCAAAACTGAAACTTTGAGAACAGATGTCCTGCTTGAGGTGCACAAATTCAGCTGTTTTGAGCTGGAAATTAAACTGTGAAGGAGGCAGAAGAATCAGCACTGAAAAAAATCAGTGTGGAAGTGTAGTGCTGAGCACCCCTGCCTCTTGTCCCACTATCTGATAATTCATTCCTATGTTTAGATCACACTCGAGAACCCTGCTTAGCTGAAGAGCCAGGCCATTTTATGAAGGACTGAGACTTACTTTCAGATAGTTTAAATATCCTGAAGAGCCTTGAAGTTCTACAAGCACAAAGCATAACAAGCTGGTAGTTCACTATCTCATCCCACTCAATGAAACTGACTTCCATATCCATTATTTCAGCAAAGACATAGTCACATGCAGACCTCTGTCAGATGCCACTGTGGTGGTACTGGAGTGGAAAAATGGGTATGTGCACCTACATAATTATTATTTTAGCCTTTGCCACCAAAGCAATGAAAGAATTGCATATACTCAAGTAACTGTTATAAGACTGCTCACCAGGAAAAGGAAACATCAGACTAATTCCAGGCCTGCCACAGACTTCACCCAGACTCTGGGCAAAGAGTTTGAGAACACCATAAACATCACAGATATGGAGCACCAGAAAATGTGCCAGAGCCTGAACTACTCTAGTTTTTGCCCAGAGAAGCTGTGGCCGCCCCATTCCTGGAAGAGCTCATGGCCAGGTTGGCCAGGGCTTGGAGCAACCTGCTCTTGTGGAAGGTGTCCCTGTCTACGGCAGCGGGTGGAACTGGATGACCTTTAAGGTCCCTTCTAACCCAAATTATTTTATGATTCTATGATATTCTGCTAGTATGGGCAAGAACCAGGAAGAAAGTGTCAAACAGACCTTACAAAGCCAAAGGTAGTCAAAAGCAGGGAGAACGGAAGCAGAATCCATTTTTACTAGTAAGCTAAATAAAAAACCATGCCCAACAGCACTACACCCTGGGTTAATTTCAGTGCTCAAACACCACAAAACAGAATGATGAGATGCAGAATTAAGCCCCAAACTCACAGAAGATTCAGTGATGTACATGGGCCCACATGAGCACCATGGCCAGGACCAAGTACCTCCCCAGCACTTGATTTCAGCTACAAGACTTGTGCTTTTGCATCAAAAGTCACTAAAAATACCAACCACAAACAAAGTCATCAGGGTCCACACTGAGAAGGCTTTGTCCTGCCAACCACTCAGGGTGAGCGCAGCTGACACTGACAGCCTGCAGCAAATGGCTCTCACTGAGCCACTGGGGCAGCCATTTCAACTGGCAGTCACAAAGCAAACTGCTTGTGTTCAACACTCTGCAGAAACAGGGCAAAACAAAAGGGTGAGTGAAGTTTATTTCACACGCATACATGTGATTTCACGCAACAAAGCAACTTAAAGCATACACATAGCGAAACACCGTATTTACACTATTATTTTATACATATGGGTATTTATTATAAAATTTTACTTATTTACACTAGAATCAGTCCCTATATGTCAGCATTAAAACCTTACATTTCATTTTAACCCTGGAGAATATAAACTCAGAGTTTCAGCTTCTAAAAAACAATCCCAAAAACACTAAGCCTGTCTTCACAATTATCTTATCCCTCTTTAAAGCAATTAAAAGGAACATAACATTGCAGAGCAGCTCCATGTTTCAAACTGAACACAACTGCCATCATGAAATGAGCTGAAGCTTCAATTCTTAATGCCAGTTGATAAATATTTAAGGGCAAAAGTGATTTGTTTCATACAGGTATCAACTGCAGCTTGTTTTCTCTGCTCCACAGAAAACCTATCAACAGGAAAAAATTATGTGTCTCTTCTTTCCTACTGCCTGCTTTTAAAGTTTCTTAGGTATTACTACTCATTCCCTAGAGTGTCAGATGCCACTTCTGAACTGACTTCAAGACACTGGAGGGCTCCAAGTACTCCAAGTACGCATATGACTGACTTGAGACAGTCCAGCATTTAACAAGAAGTGATCTGCCCTAAGATGAAGCCAGTCATGGGAGAAAAGAGGCACCAAATAAGCCAGAATTCCATCCTGCTCTTTGCCTGTACATATCAACGACTCATCACCTTTAAAATACATCAGAGAAGGCAACAAAAGTCTTTAACACCTGAAATTGTCTCCTCACAGTGGCAGATCTTGCAGACTAAGTTCATCTGGCCAAAGTTAACTAATGGAGTAACAGTTTTAGACCAGATTACAACAGTCAGAGACTTTATCTCACAGAAAGGACTGCATTACAGTAGGATTAGTCTTGGGTGTGAAGGTCACTTCACATTTTATTACTTCAGATGTCTGAAGACCACAAGATACCCTACGAGCTTAAACATCTTCTGAGCACATACAAAATCTTGTCTAGCTGTGAATTTTAAAGCCTTTCCCTAGCCCCCAAAAATAGGAAGAAAAAACACAGGGTTTGCTAATCCCCCTGAGAGATTCCTAATGAATTGTTTTGTTCACTGTCTATATCCAGTGCTGAGCTTGCTGCAAAATCATAGTATAGGAAAAGCTTAATGGTTCAGTACTGCGGGAAAAAGTTAATTCCTGCAAATTGCAACTAAGGAAATGCAGGTGAAGATTTTATCAAACCTTAAATCTAAATATTGTGCTATCATCTTTGAGTCTATAATTTACCGGCATTGGTGCAAATATTTCACAATGAAAGCAGACACACTTCAGACAACTTCAAACAACCCTACAATAGCTGAAGAATTCTTTCCAAGGTAGGGCTTGTAAAGAATCTCTAAATAATTGTAATGAACTTACAGCTCCTTCAGCTGAGCCTGGGCAAAGGCATTTTCTTGGATGGACATTATTGCATTGTTGCTTAAATCTCTGCAAGTTAAGGAAAGTGCACAATAATGAGTCAGTGTGATTTCATATGCTTCCTTCAGTCAAATTCTTGAAAATCTCACAGAGAACACAAGACTGAAATTGACAAATAATGAGGAATTCTACAAATTCAAATACTTACAGATATTCAAGTCCTTCAAGACCAGAGAATGCTTTTTTGGTAATTGTCTTAATTTGGTTTCCTTGCAAGATTCTGAAAATAAAGATCCAGAAACCAGTCTGAATGTCAATATGAGTTCACAAGTAAGACCCAAAATAAGCTCCCTATGATGTTTAACTACATTTTTTTTTTTAATTCTAGCTGAGATAAAGGACTAAATACTATTTTTTTTAGCTTAAAGGCTCAACTAATTTTCCCAAGAACAGGGCTCCATTTCTACCTTCAACTTAAGAGATCTGGGCTAGTACTGTGTCAGAAGATAATTTAAGTTAGGAGGATGAAACAGCAATAAGCAGGACTTGGGAGTGAAGCAATAACTTTCTAATAGCAACCTGACACCACCACACAACTTCCTGGACTGCGCCCTCACCCCAGGCTATTTGTTATAAGCAAGTTTGTAACTACACAGGATGAAGCTTCCTACAAAGCAGGTAGCACTGGCTGAAACGTGCACAGTGTAAGTATCAAGACGCTTGTTAATGCAATAGTGTTTTGAATTTGCTCAAAAATACTTTGCATTTTGGGGCTGTTTTTTGATAAGTAGTAACTTTTACCCAAACCAAAGAAGCACAAAAAGTGACAGTCATCACACAGAGGTCAGTGAGGTACTCAATAATAAATGAAGTCAAATACTTATGCTTAATCCTTCAATCCTAATCAAATTGGTGCTGTAAGGAAATGCAGTGCTACATGGATCCAATGCACCTGAACAAGGAACCCAGGACTACATCAAGAGGTTGTGGCACATAAGTGGAAACACTGTGAGAAAGGCTTTCTGCCTTGTGTCATTAATTTACAATTACTTAAAATTTTGCACTCTCCCTCTCTGCATGCCTGGGAAGTGCTATTGTTCCCCTAATTTATAATACATACAATTTATCCAGCCTGCTGAGTCCCACAAAAGCTTCATTTGCATCTTCTATGGCCCAGGAGATCTCATTGTTCCGCAAGTCCCTGCAGGAGAAGACATTTCTTAGAAAGAAGCCTTGGAGCATCATCATGACCAGGGCTAATGGTGAGCTGGGGAAGACAGCCAGATACAGAGCTCTGGCACAGCATTACCTGGAAGGTCTCAAATCTTTTGTAAAACTAAGCTGGTCAGGAGATGAATTTCTCACTTCAGAGGGGCAAAAGGGAAAACTGCTCCTGGTAAGTGTTGCAGTCAGCACCACAAACAAATTCTGCAGCACAACTTCTTGATGTGGCATTTAAGGAAAACCCCGGTCTGACCAGCACTTTTCATGTGATGGACTATTTGCCAGGAGCTGGGAGAGGCTCCTGAAGCAAGTTGGTTCATGAAAGAGAATAACCAATGCACAAGCAGCATTAATCTTCACGAGTAGCAGGCTTATACCAGCATTAGCATATTAAGGGATTACATCCAGGTTACAGCGTAGGCCTGCCAGGCACACCGGGGTGGATTTTCAAAATTAAGTTGATATTCTGCTCACAAATCTCGTTATCAGCTAATGGGATTTCTGATTGACCTCAGCACAACACTTCAGGCCTTCATGGAGAAGAGAGGTCTAAACAGCAAAAGCAATAGAACAATACAGTTTGGAGAGGATTAAATAGTCTTCAGAGATAAGATGAAATAAATTCAGTTGCATTGTTATCCTGAATGGCATGGACTGAGCCCAGAGCATCTGCTTTGATACCACCATGCACAGAGAAGAGTGTATTTAAAGGAAATCATGCTAATAAAAAATAGTCTGTCCTGTGTTTTACCAGATATTCTATGTAACAGCTAGATGACGCTTCCAAATGAGTCAACTGACACAGAACTAGCTGCATATACAGGCAACTATATATATCACTCATAAACACCTCTTTCCCTGTGCAAATGAGGGAAAAATGAAGTCTCTACTTTCCCATTAGGTGAGACTGTAAACTGTGTAGAACACCATCATGAAAAAGACTAGGACCAACCTCCAGGATACCATCCATGGTAACACACAATTGTCTTATTTTTCTTACTTTGAAATATAGAAGTCTCGATAAAACCACACACAGAAGTCATTTCCACAATTTGTATTTATACACTTCCAAGTTTAGAACAAAAATAAAAGAATTCAGTATTTCATGCATCACAAGGTCTGAACAAATATGGCCTTGAAACTTGGTCACATTAAATATTTACCTTTTTGAAAATTATTCAAGCTAAGGTACCCAACATGGAGCTGAGCTAATAATGACTATATGAATATTATGCCAAGTTTATTTTCAATTTTCTAATTCTTGTGATCTAAAACACGTTTCTTGAATTATCTCAAGGTCTGCTTCAGAATGTTAGACTGTGAATGCTGGAGAATACAAATGCCAAACTGCTCACAATATTATGAAGTAAATAATGTGATAATACATAAATCTTCAAAACTTCAGTGCTATTCTTAGATACATCTGCAATCATAACTTGCAGTTAATGTACAGTTTTACACTTTATTCTCCTACACTGCAGAGTGGCAGGAGCTGAACGTACAGAAATACGTACACCAGCCGTAGCACCAAACAACCAGCACACAACCAACAATGGAACTAAAACACAGTATCTCTTGTTTTTTGAAGTATTTTTACACTCCACTACTCAGACCACTCAGCAAAACAAGTGAGCAGCCCAAAAGAAAAGCCCCTCATTGTGTGAGAGAGGAGTTGGATCCTCATGCGTGGCTGGGCACTAATGCTTGGAGCCTTGTTAATCACCACTGCTCTCCATCCTGCACATTCCAGTCCCAAAGCAAAGGGCCAGGCCCTCACTGTTGACACCCCTGAGAGCCCAGGAAAACCTACTAATTAATCTGCTCTTGTTCCTTTTCATGCTACTCTAAATCTAAGAAATCATGTTTCATTATTCCATTAAAAGGTTGCATTAAGGTTAACAGAATATGACTGCTTGCATAAATCTCTCTGGTGAATTTGCTTATTTAAGCATTTATTTAATGAAGTGACAGAGGAGTTATAAATTTTGACTCCTTTCTCAAGTACTGTTGTTTACGATAATTACAACTGTTCAGATCTACTTGGGACAGGACTGGGTCTTTTTAGAAATATCCAAGATCTGCCACAAAAGGTGCTGGCAAGTGCAAAGCTGTGCCTTCAACAGCAAGAAGCAACTCTACACCCACTGTTATGTTTGTGAGGTCAGCACATGAGCATGATGGGCTAAACCATGCCTTCTACAACACAAAAGGGTTCAGTCCTTGGTTTCTGAGGTTTCAAACCTAAGGAAATCCTCTAAGAATAAAGAGCTCCAGGCTATTTGCTCCACAACAGGATACACAAGGTACCCACACCTCTCAGAACTGGCAGGACACACATCTGAGCACTCAACATCACCAAGTCACTGTTTCTTACCACCTCTAATATTGAGTGGTTGGTTTGTTTTAGCTGGGCTTGAATTCTGTCTTCTTGGTAAGCCAGGAGATTATCAGACCAACCACACCTGCAGGCAGGACAGCACCAACAATGATCTCAGGCTTCCATAGTGCAGTATCCGTTGTCTCTACTTCCAAAAGCTCCACTTAAATTAATATTGCTTTAAACTGAGATTTCTGATTGAAGTTTTCTGTACTTACAAGGTTTGAAGATTTGTCAGACCTCTAAAAACACCATCAGCAATGTGATTAATGTGATTGTCCCCCAGGTTTAGCTTCTCCAAAAAGCCAAGTCCCACAAAGGCAGATTCCTTGAGGCGAGTGAGCTGATTGTATGACAAGTCTCTGGAAACATTCAACACACACTTTAAAGGCAAGCAGGGGGATTAATTATTAAGACACTATCTGACTTGATTAACTATTGTGTTCTAATTTCTCTAACAGAATACTTATAATTAAAATACATCATTACCATAGGCCTAGCAAGAAAATTGAATTACTAAAGGAAGTACTCATTCTTGCCAATCAATATTTGTAACATTCCAAAAATCCCCAACGAATAGCAGCCCAGGACTTACAGCTCAGCAAGTCTTTGGCAGAATTCCCATGCATCTGGGCTGATCCTGGTGATGGCATTCTGGCTAACATAGAGTTGTTGCAACGTCCGCAGCCCATACAGCCAGCCCTTGTTTACTTCTGTTAAGTTATTATGTTCCAGTTCTCTAATGAATTAGAAGGAAAACACATTTGCCAAATAGATAATCAATGAAACATCTACTTACAAAATTTCACCTTGTGGATCTCAGAATGATTTACTAACTTTCAGCCTTAAACACCACAAAATGCATGATTCTTTCAATCCCATTGAAATAAAAAAAAAAAAAAAAAAAGAACTAAAGTATATGAAGAGCTGAATAACTCAACACCAGCTTCAGGGATCCAGTGGCAGAAACAAAATTATAATCTCTATTCTCAAAAATAACTTTTAAAAAGTAAGTATTTTGCTAACATTGCATCATACATCCTTGTGTTCACACTGTCAAAGTCACAGAGGAAAGAACAACCCCATGTTATGGGGACTGCAAATGAAAACCAGCAAAAAGCAATGACAGAGGCAAACATTCCTGATCACCATGTGGGAAGAAGCTGGGAAGAGGACCAATATAATGGAATCACAAGACTGGTTTGTGCAGGAAAGGACCTCAAAGATCATCCAATTCCAACTCCCTGTCATGGGCAGGGACACCTTCCGCTAGACCAGGTTGCTCTATTCAGCCCTATTCTACCTGGCCTTGAACACTTCTAGGAATGGGGAAGTGTATCTTTCCACTTCTGAAGTAACCAGACATGACATAAAAATAATGGGAAAATACTCTTTTCCTATGATTTCATCAATATCTCAGCACAGCTATGATGTAAGAGAAACCATACAGGACACAACTCTCCAGGGCCATTTCCTTTTTGCAAAAAAAATTTCACAACCAGGTATACTCACAATTCCTCTATATTACCCAGGCCAAAGAATGCTCCATCCATTAGTCTGCTTATCCCATTGCGCTGCATCTTCAAGGATTTTAAGGATTCCAATCCTTGGAATGTAAGACTTTCCACTATTTTAATCCGGTTCCTTTTCAGTTCCCTTCCATAAAGATGACATTCAAATATTAAGACACCTTGCAACAAGCACCACTGTGTGAAAGTCAAGAACATGCTGAGATTAACAGCTCAGCTGTAAATGCTGTTTTGATGTTTTCAAGGCTGTTACTTACAGAAACTGCACATGAGGCAATCTGAAGATCTTTGGTGGAATCATACTAATCCTATTTCTGTTCAGTTTTATCACCATTAGTGAGCTAGATAAGTTATCAAGGCAACCTGCTTCTAGAGTAGTTATTCTGTTGTTACTCAGATTCCTAAGGAAGGAAAAACAAAAGAGGCCTTTTAGAACATAGAGAATTTGATGAACACAATGGCACAAGCACCTCAGAGCAACCACTGATTAACAGAACCCCAGACCCCTGTGAAGTCTCATGAGAAATCTGAATTCTGGGATACCAAGCTAAATCCTTTTCCCCAAAGGTATCAGTGTGAGAATTTTTACTGTACATCCATGTTTCAGATAAGTCCACGTTAAGTGGTTAATACAGTGTCCACAGTGATCTACGCAAACAGGGCAGAAATTATTATTCCCTGTCCCTGATGGCTTAGGTACCTGCATTCTGACAACAGCATGTTATTTGGGAAAATACAATACAGAATGGTATGACAACTATTTTATTTCAGGGATATCTGTAGTTCCATTAAGCACAGCTACCAGTTCAAAGTTGTGTAAGGATGCCAACTTTAAAACACTAATTTAAGAGTAAAAGAGGTTACACCAACATTATCATTGTAGAGCCAGGAATCCCAGAGACACTATATCACTCATACTTACAGGTACTTCAGTTGCATTCGTGGAAAGGAAGAGGCTTTAATTTCTGAGATAAGATTAGAACTAAGATCTAAATTTTCCAATGAAAGGTAGACCTGGAGTTGCTCAGCATTTATTTCTGGAATGGTATTGTGCACCCTGAAAAAGATCAGCAATAAATATGATTACTACAACATCTCATCCTTCCAGTTGCACAGCTGAAACAGTAAAAGGATTCTGTATATCAACAGTACTAGTGAGCTTCATGAATGGGGCATGCACCACATGCTTTCAAAAGTGTTAATTCCTAAAGCAATACTGCAAATCCAAGAGCTATTTGCTGCCGTGATGTATGAACAGATTCAAATTCTGAAGCCTATAGCTGAGCTGGTCCCTGTGGGAAGTATCACACCTGGACTGAATCCCACCCCCACAAAGCTGCTTGTCTTGGTTGACTGCATTTTACTGGTAATTTAGGATGACTTGATTGTCTAACTGATTTGTACTTCTTTAAAGAGTGCTTACATATCCCCTGATGCTCTTTACTTGAGCAGTATTTCAAGAAAAAAGATGCTTTCTTACACTGTGATAGCAGAACTCTGACATGGTTCTCTAATTTGTTAAACAAGAAGAAGGCAGATGAGCTATTACTTACAATGAGAGAAGAGTTATATTGGAAGTTGTTTCTCCAAAATACGGAATTTCACTTAGCTCATTGTAATTCATTTTCCTTAAATAGAGGGCAAAAAAAATTATTGACACTTCAAAGAGGAGAAAAATCCTTCTGTACACAGTACAAGTAATTCATCTCAATGCATTTAACAATATTACCATATTAATAATACTTAGTAGTTGACAAAAAAGATTCCCCAAGAGCTTAAATACTAATAATTTGAACAATTAGAACAGTGAAATATGCTAGCTTTTCTTGTTTTCATGGATATTATTACTTCTCTTTCATTTAAAATCAGCTGTAGCCAATAAGCTCAATCCTCTTTAAAAATATTGGTCTTCTGACTTTCACAGGAAAGATTTCTGCTCACAACACAACCATTTTATACATGAAATATGCTGTCAACATGGAGTATCCACTTTTAATTAAATTAATTTAATTAACTTGCACTGAATATTTCTGCAGGTATCTTGACATGCAATAAAACATTCTAATTAGAATTAGGTAGGATATCTTTAGACTTTATCCTCATAAAAAACAACTTACACTTCTTGAAGAGTATGGACAGACAAATCAATGCTCCAATTGGATGATAATAAATGATTATGACTTAAATCCCTAGAGAATAGGGGAAAAAAAGTTATTTAGCTCCTGGAAGAATAATAAAAAAAATCTCAACAAACCCAAAACATGTATACTTGATGCAATCTCAAGTTTGAAACTGTATTTATGTATTTTATACAACTGCTCCTTCACTAAAGAGCTTGTTCTAGTGGTCACGCACAATTAAAGTCTAAACAGTTCTACTTCTCTGCTTGAATCAAAAAACTTCTGTTAAAGCTACTTGATAGGAAGATTATACCTGACCAGAGAATTTTTGCTTTAACCCAGAGCTTTATTAACAACACTTGTCCACCGCAAGAAAAAAAACTTTGCAGGGACATGAGAGTAATTTCTTACAAAACACCTGTTATTGAACTGCTTCATGTAGCATGATCCACCGTTTTCTCAGCTTTCCAAAGATGCTGACAAGCCAAGGTGGGTTTATTTTAAAGGAACAACATACACAAAATTCCCAAACAAGATGGCTTGGAGAGAATGCTGAGGCTGGGAATCTTACAGGCAGATGCTTTAGCACCAGTTGGTTTTACTTACAGGAGTCAAATACAGGAATTGGACTCTTTCAATGAGCAAGAGTCATTAAATCCAGCTTTAATGCTCACACTGGGTGTTGGTGCTATTCCCATTGCTTTAACTTCACAAAGTTATTTTACTTTTGCCTTAGACTTGGTGCATAAATGCAACAGATGGGTCCATTTCTGAGCACAGGCTGCCTCTAGTCATGACATGACTCAAAGAAGACCAAAAAAATCACATTTGTGTATATAGAAACACGGTCCCAGCCACACCAGAAATGATAGGCAGATGCCAGTCCAAAAGGTGAAACCAACTCATTTGTGTGACATTTTGCTGGCACAAGCCCAGCACAGAGGTGAATCTCCCAAAGCTCATGCCAAAAGCCTGAGTTGTTGTGTCTGAACAGACCTGACACTGCCACTATGCTTGCAGAGTAAGACTGGTGCCCTCACCACAGTCAGAAATCTGTAGGTGAGTGCAGGAATAACTGGCCACAGCTGATGTCTCTGAGCTATAAAGATGGTGAAGGGTCAAAAAGGGCCATACAAGGAGTAGCTGAGGTTGCGCAGCTTGTTTAGCATGGCTAAGAAGAGGTCAGGACTCGCCAGGGTCTGCAGCTTCCTCCCAAGTGGCAGCTCTGATCTCTGCTCTCTCTGAGCAGTGACCCAAGGGAACAGCTGGAGCTGTGTCAGAGGAGGATTAGGTCGGATATCAGGAAAAGACTGGTCAGTGACTGGCTGGTGACTGGAAAGTGACTGGTCAGACACTGAACAGGCTCCCCAGGGGAGCGGTCAAGGCACCAAGGCTGCCAGAGCTCAAGGAGCATTTGGACAATGTTCTTGGGGTGTCCTATGCAAGGCCAGGAGTTGGACTCAACGATTCTTGTGAGACTCTTCTAGCTCAAGATATTCTATGCTAGCTAGTTGTTCTAGTCTGGCAGCAAGGCACCATGCTTCCCTCCCCATTTCCAATTCTGATGTCAAGGAGAGAGCTACAACAAGCTGGTTTCAGCAAAGCTGTTCCCCTCCCTATGAACTCCTCTGGTATGGTCCTGCATCACTGATTCTTTCATCATTGTTGCAGTAACATTGTATGCATTTATTATAGTTAAAGATTATCACGCAGGCAGCAGCTATGCTGACGCAGGAGACAAAACCACACTTTGCAACCAAAACTACATTTATCTATTAAAATTAATATTATAATGTAAATGAGTATAGTTCAAAATATTTCCACTGACAACCAGATTTGGACAAGCCACAACACCTAGACCTCTGTTCCTGCAATAGTTTTGGGCCTGTGCTTGACTCCAAATACACAGAGGGCCAAGCTTGATCCTACAAAAATCATTAAGTCCAACTCCTGCTCCAGAACAGATCAACCCCAAAATTCTACCATGTGCCTGAGAGTGTTGTCCCAACAACTTACTAACTTACTAACTCCTTGAGCTCTGGCAGACTATTTTTGATCTGTAGGCACAAAACCTACTAAGAGACAACATGGACTGACAATTGACAGACTACAGTACAGTTATAGTTAACTTTCACTCACGTTCAGCGTAAAGATTCCATTCCAGCAATGAATTATTAAAATCCTGGGTGTCCTGGCAAGTCAGGCAGTTATTAATGTATTCTTTTAATTACACCAAAATGCAAATTATACAGATAGAGCAGTGTGGGTTTGGAAACAATTTAAAAAAAAAAAAAAAAAAAAAAAAAGAATCAAGATAACCTGGAGAAGAGAACAACTGCAGCCAGTTGCAGAACTCTTCTGCAGCTCTGCTTCCTCAGTACATGTGGTAATTAAGCCAGCCCTAAACACTAGGAAAAACACAAAACCAACCAAGTATCAGCTGCTCTTCAGCAGGCTTCCCACCTCAGGAGGCAGAATGCTCCAGACACTCTCTCCAGCTGCCCAGATTCCCCTGAACCCAGCTCAGCCTCAGCCTCTGGGCATCTACAGGAACCTGGCATAGACAGGTGGAGGGAGATACGATCCCAAATCCCAGCAGTAGATTTTCCTGGATTTTTCAAACATGCAGGCACTCAGGCAGTGCTGAGCAGTCTGATCTTGGAGCAGTGTGTTTAACCAGAGCAGGAAGTAACTATGCCATGCTGTTTCCAAGGAACTGGTGGGCAACAGATGGAGGAAGGAGACAACGGATGTGGAAGGTAACAACGCACCCCTTGAGGTGTGCAGATACTCCATTGATGAGCAAAACCAGGCCATGGGTTCTGAGCCAGATCAACCTGTGTGTCAGGCACAGCTAGCAGGCACTGACATAGATCTTGGACACAAGATAAACACGCAAAGAAAGCTGAAACTCAGCTTTTCTAAGGCTTTCAGGAATAATATAATAAAATACTTTAGCTAGGTAGGGAACCACAACAGCCTTCTAGTCCACCTGCCTGACTACATCAGGACTGACCAAAAGTTAAAATTATTCAGGACACTGTCCAAATTCCTCTTAAATACTGACAGACACGGGCCTGGGTCACGAGGACATGCTAACATCCAGCTATCCCCTCCAAGAACCCTACTGTCTAATTACTGAGTTAGAAATTAAGATTTTAATTCAGAAAGCACAGGAAAGTATTCTTCTATTATTAGTCAGATCTGGACTACAACAAAGTTTTCATTACAATTAAATCCTCTTTCAAGGAGTTGGATACAGTTGATATTTACAGTGGTTCTAACATTTATATCTACATTCTGTTACTGATGCTTTTCTTTTTCAAACAGACCAACGGCTCACACAATACAGAATGAAATACATTAGCTGATTTTCCCTGTTTAGAGATTATTCAATTACACAGCTAAGATTCCTGCTGTCCTGGAGAACCAGATGCAATTCCCTTGGTCTGGAAAAGCCAAAACCAAAGAACCCATCCTTTAAGCATTGTAACCGAGAGGCCCAAGCTGTGCAGAAGAAAGAGCAAACATGCAAAATTTGTACTTTAGAGATTCATCTGGTATTGTATATAATACCATCTCAACATTCATTTTGAGCTTAAGTGGTACTCATCTCTTAAGTAAATAAAACAGAACACACATGCCAAATTGATTATGGATGATGAAGAATGATCTTAATTTGGCCAAGCTGAGCATACTGTGGCACTGTAGGTGTGTTGATGCAGAATGCAGGCAGCCAGTTTTGCTCACCCAAAAAAATCTACTGCGAACAGAACTTGCTGAACTAATTAACTGATACTTGAACTACTTTTATTCACTGTCTCTCTGGTTACCAGGATATGTAAACACACTTACTACTATAGGACTGGAGGCAGAGACCACCAGCATTGTGCTCCCCTCTGCCCCTATACACAGGGCTGGCATTCCTTGCCCTAAAAAAATTAATGTTAAGAGGCAGACATATAAAACAATATTTCCTAACTCTCTAACTTCACAACGGTTTTCATCACCCACCAGGTTAGCCACAAAACATATATAACTTCAGAGGAAAAATTAAGTTAGTTGCCCGAGTACTTCCATCATGAAAACCAGGTCCTGCTCTCCTAGCTTTATTAAAAACAAAAAGTGAAAATACAGCCAACCTACATACTCACACTGGAAGCACCACCTGCAAGTATTTTGAGAGTTAGAAAAAACAACATTTAGTCCTCACTGCAAGCTGAAATGGTATCACAGAACTAATAGAGAAAAGTTCATCAGGGACTGATCATGTGAGAAAAATTAGGCTTTGATTAATTTTAAACAGCTGGTATACATTATAGCTCATTTAGATTCAGAACTGCTAAAGTAGTCCTAGCGAAGAAAAAACATCACACATGCTTCATGTGCCAAAATCCTGAAAGCCACAACAGAGGACAGACACAGAATGGATTGAGGGCAGCTCTGGGAAGGACTTGGGGATGTTGGTGAATGAGAAGCTCAACAGAAATGTGCATCTACGGCCCAGAACATCCCCCCCGAGCTGTGGGCTGATCCCCCAGCATGAGCAGCAGGGGAGGCTGAGCTTTGCTGAGTTGCACAGCAGTAGTGGGATGCAGAGGGAACAAGAAGCAACAGGAAGTACCACAACACAGCTGAGGCTGGTGCTTGAAGGAACACTTCCAAGCACAATCGTAAAAGACAATATCCTAAAGCCTAACTTGAAACAACTTTAAATCCTGGACTGACTAACCTTAATAAGCGACTTACTAACTACAACCTGCCCGTGCTCCACTGTCCTCTCACTTGTTACCATCACAGAGCAGGGCAAGACAAACGTGAAAATACGCCCTGGGACCCCGGCACCTGGACCCTGGGACCCCTTCGGAGCCAGGCCCTCTTTCTCTCCTCGGCGCCGCTGCAGCCGCTTCGCCTCGGCCGCGGCCCCTGGGTGAACCAGGCACCACTGCCGGGGTCGCTCTGCCCGCAACGCTCCGGGCTCCGTGCGAATATCCCGCAGACAAAATCACTGAATCCGTTAGGCTGGAAAAGACCGCCAAGATCACTGAGTCCAACCTATGACCAAACACCACCTTGTCAATCACACCACGGTACTAAGTGCCACGTCCAGTCGTTCCTTGAACACCTCCAGAGATTGGGACTCCACCACCTCCCTAGGCAGGCCCTTCCAACGTCTCATCAACCCTTCTGTGAAGACATTCCTCCAGATGTCGAACCTGAACCTCCCCTGGCACAGCTTAAGCCTATGTCCTCTAGTCTTATCGCCTATTACCTGGGAACAGCCCGACCCCCACCGGGCTGCACCCTCCTGTAAGGGAGTTACAGACAGAGATAAGGACACCGAGACCCGAGACCTGTCGGCCGGGCCTCGCACCGCCCCCAGGCCCAGCCAGGCCAAGGCCTGCGCACAGCCCGCCGCCTGTCCGGCCCCGCAAGCCCCGCCGCGCTCACTTACAGCCCCGTAGTGCCGGCGGGCAGCGGCGGAATCCTGCGCGGGCCCAGCCCACTGGACAGGCGCTGCCGGCTGCAGTCCAGCAGGCCGCGGCGGCACGAGCACGGCGCGGCGCAGGGCTCGGCGGCGGCCGCCGGCGCATACAGCGCTACCGCCGCTAGCAGCAACACCAGCGGCCGGCCCCGCGGCAGCGCCCCACGGGCGGCCTGCACGGCCGGCCCCGCTCCCCGCATCCCCCGGCCCGGCCGCGCCGCCCCGCCCGGAGCCACAGCAGCGCGCAGGAAAGGGGCGGAGCCACGCCGAGCGCAGGCGGGGCCAGAGGGGGCGGGGCTCGTATGGGGCGGGGCTCGCGGTGGCTCCGCCCAGCCGGGGTCGGTAAATCGGCCGGAGGCAGGGGAGGGCGGGGCCAGGAGAGCGAGACCTGCAGCCCCGGCCGCCACCGGCGGCAGCCGCAGCGCGGGGCCCTCCCGGCGTGTCACCCTGTCCTTGGGCTGTGGCTGCAGTGCACCTGTGCTGAGGTGCCCTCTCACAGACAGCTCACAGGTGTCCCCAATGCTGTGCGGCTCCACTGGCACCATGGCCTGTGTCTGTGCTCCCACAGCCGGCATGAGGGCAAACAGACCTGCAGGGCTTCACCTGGATCACACCTGGGCAGCACACCAGCACCTAGCCTGGCTACCAACACCTGGGCACAGAGCAAACCACTGGCTGTGTACCCAGCACTGTGTGCCCTCTGCAGCCCCTCCATTCACGTCCTCTGTGAGGTCTTGGGCTGCTTCCATACCCCACTGCCATGGCCATGGTCTCCAGATTGGCCAAGGTCACAGAATCATTTAGGTTGGAAAAGACCTCCAAGATCACTGAGTCAAATTTATGGCTGAATACCACCTTATCAACGAGACCATGGCACTAAGTGACACATCCAGTTGTTCCTTAAACGCCTCCATGGATGGTGACTCCCTGAGCAGCCTGTTTCAATGTCTAATCACCTTTTCTGTGAAGAAATTCTTCCTAATGTCCCATCTAAACCTCCCCTGGCACAGCTTGAGGCCATTTCCTCTTGTCCTGTCATTTGTTCCCTGGAAACAGAACTCCACCTCTGGCTACACCCTCCTCCTAGGGAGTTATACAGAGCGAGAGGGTCCTCGTCGAGTATCCTTTTCTCTGGGCTAAACAACCCCAACTTCCACAGCTGCTCCTCATTGGACATTTGCTCCAGTCCCTTCAGCAGCTTCACTGCCCTTCTCTGGACCCAGATCTCTGGGGAGTAGGACCATAGGAACCCAGCAAGTGCACCCAGGATATGGTGGCAGCTCGCAGGAGGTCTTGAGGGGTCTGACAGGTTTCAGTGCCTGGGGTGGTAGGAACCCAGGGCATTGTTCATGCTGTTCAGTCACTGACACCTCGTGGTCCTGGCCCCATCTGAGAATGGACATGTGCTTAGGTCTCCCAGGGCATAGCTGTCCCCCACGGCTGGCCTGGGGTGGACCAGGAACAGGCATGGGCACAGGCACGGTGCCCCACAACACAGTCCTACAGCCTGTGGCAGACCAAGTCCACCCAGTCAGTGTGAAGCTTCTGAAGCCTCCATCCAGAGCAGGCACAGGAGAAAACATCCCCTCTGCCCTTGAGTCAGGATCTGCAGCTCAGTGCTGCCCCAGAGCAGGGCAAGCTGGTGCTGGAGCTTGCAGTACCCGTGGTCCTGGGCCAGTCTCAGCCTCCTGGGTGGCTACAGCATGGCTGGACAGCAGCCAGGTTCTGCTGCAGGTGGGTCTGGCTGTGTGGGGAAGGTGAAGGCAGCTGCACACATCCCTGCTTCTCAGAGTGGCTCAGGGCACAGCTTCTGATGGCCGCAAAAACTGGAATTGGATGCTGGTGGCAGGTGGGAGGAGATTCCCACGGAGCAGTGAGGCTGAACTGGCCTGCCTGTTGCTGCTGGCACATAGGCAAGGATATAAAGCTGTTAGAGAGTGTCCAGAGGAGGGCTATGAAGATGGTGCAAGGTCTGGAGGGGCCATGAGGAATGGCTGAGATCACTTGGTTTGTTCAGCCCAGAGAAGAAGAGCCTGAGGTCAGACCTCATCAGCATCTGCTGCAGCTTCCTCCTGAGGCCAGCAGAGGTGCAGCTCCAATCTCTTCTCTCTGTGACCAGTGGCAGGACCCAAGGGAATGTCTGGAGCTTTGTCAGGGGACACTTAGAATGCATACTAGGAAAAGGTTCTTCCAGAGGGTAGTCAGGCACTGAACAGGCTCTCCAGGGAATGGTTATGGTGCCAAGGCTGCCAGAGCTCAAGGAATGTTTGGACAATGCTCTCAGGCAGAGGGCTTGGGGTGTCCTGTGCAGGGCCAGGAGCTGGACTCGATGATCCTGGTGAGTCCCAACTCAGGATATTCTTTATGATCTGTGTAAAAAGGACCAAGCAAGGACAAGGAAGATGCCGGGTGGGAATCTGCTGCCTGCATCAGGGTAGCCACTGGCAGTGCTCTCCCCAGCTGTCCAGGCCACAAGCTCAGGGGAGCTCAGTTAGAAGAATCTGCTCAGACAAAGTACAGGGCCGAGCACCGGTCTCTCTAACAATAGTTCCCAGTGCAATCTGCATTTATAAGATTATTGCCATGGCAGCAGAAATTTGCATATTAATAGAAGCCAGTCTTAATTGCTGAACTGCTCCTAATGTCTTGAAGCAGAAAGGAGCCTGCTGTGATTCACCAAGCTACAACTGCCACTGCTGGGGCACCTGCCTTCTCAGACAATTTCCTTAAAACTCTCTCTCCTGCTCCCTCTGCCAAGCCCAGTCCAGCACATCTCCAAGATCTGTGCAGCTGCCCACAGCATCCATTTAGAAGTGACGTCCCTATGAGGGTCCTCTGGGATGATGCCTTTGGAATCCATCTGACCATGGAGGACTAGTGCTATACACAGAACACCTCCTGTATGCTCAGGATTGCCCACAGGTGTTTCAAAGCCCTATCCTGCTGACTGTGCTAAAGTGGGCACAAGCCATTGCAGAGCAGGTAGCAGCAGCACGCCCGGGAGTACAGCTGAAATGACCCTGCTGGAGGTAATTCCAGCCCAGCCATCAGTGTCAGTGTGGTTTAAAATGGAGGAGGCACTCGATCCCTTTCCCGTCCCTGGCTGGGACAAGACAGATGCAGTGGTCAGGTACTTGCCATCGAACGACTTGTACATCTCCCTGAGATGAGGAATCTGCCCGCTCCCAGGCAAAGGTCAATCCTGGATGCCTAGGGTAGGTGCAGGAGGCTTTACTGCAGCCCAGCCCTGCTCACCCCCCTCGGGCCACTCTCCTCTTCCAGCACCTGGACTGCTTCCTTGAGCATTCCGAGGGGAAGCTTGGGATCCTGCTACAGCAGCAGGAAGCCCACCGCCCCTGCCAGGAGCATCGTTGGCCCGGGCATGCCTCCCCGGCTGTCTGGCAATGGAGACTCAGCGCATCCCATTGCTGTCTGCAGCTTCCACAGTGGGTCCTCCATGGCGAGATGCTTTCCAGGCTCCAGCCCAGCATGGTCGCCTCCTTCCCGGCGCTGAGCGGCAGCGTGGGAAGGCTCAGGCTGTGCTGGAGCTGAGTCTTCGCCACTGGATGGCACACGAGCCCCAGCAGAGGAGCCTGGGTGGCCTTGGGGTGCTGAGCAAACCGCTGGCGGCGGCGGGCTGGGGGTGCCGGAGGATGCTGAGAGGGGCGGGGGAGTGCCAGGATGAGCTGGCAGGTGCCGGGCTCGCAGCCCCTCAGCTCTGCTCGCTCCACGCCACCCTCGGGACTGTCGGTGGCTGGGTCGGAGCGGGACTCTGACCTTGGCTGAACAGTATCAGCCGCACCTCCCGCTGGGCGTCCAGCCGCTCCTCAGGAACACGCAATTTTCTTCCTGACCAGCACTCCCTCCAGATAAGGGTGAGCTTACCTCCCTGCTCCTCGCAGGCTGGAAATTCAGGGAGGTTAATTCAAGACCTGCTGGCCTTGACGAGCACGGGCTGAAACGAGGTCTTTATTTAATATAGTTTTTTTGTGCCAATGACACTGCTGGAGGGCAGAGAGTGTCAGCATGGCCAATAACTCGCAATAAAAACTCTTCTCTCCCCCAAATCCCTGACCAGCCACTTTTCTATACGCCCCTGTTGGCCTCTCAGCCCTGTTCTCATCAGCACAGAGGTACCTCTGCATCCCTTTCTTCACTAGGACATCTTTACCAGCATCCAGGCGGTGCAGGGTGGCTTTATGCTGCGGGGTGCCCAGTGCTGCGGTGCTGGGAGGGGGCAGAGCCAGACTGCTCAGGCTGTGGCTCCCCTGTGGGGTCACCCTGCCCTGGCCTCTCCCTGGTGCTGCCACCTCATCAGCTGTGCTAAAGGTCCCTGTGGCCCAGCTGTGCCCGGGAAAGTGAGCAGACAACCAGAAGAACAGACAGGTTGTCTCTCTGCTGCCCTTGGCCCCATTGTTCTCCCATGGTCACTGTGTCAACAGGAACTGGAAGAGGAAACAGGGGCTAAGGAGATGCCAAGACCCCTGCTGCTCAGGGAAAGGTAAGGAGGGAAGGGGCATTTATGGACTGTCCAGGGGTGGCGGATGCAGGAGGTTCCCCTGTGGTGCAGGAGAGGGACAGCATTGTGTCCCCAGACTGCTTTCCATGTACCATGCTGATTGTGGGCAGTGACTGGAGATGCATGGGATGCTCAGGTGGTGGTTTAAGCCAGACATTTAAAAAGCTGGAAGTGATTTGCCTGTGAAGCTTTGGAGACGGCTGGCAGATACTGTTCAGCCAAGGTCAGAGTCCTGCTCTGACCCAGCCACTGACAGTGGGGAGGACTTCATCACCCACAGACCCTCCCCATGGCACAGAGACAGCTGCGCTCTGGCTGAGGTTCTTGGAATGTTCCTCCAGTCCATTCCCAGGGTGTCTGCAGCATCCCAGAGCCCTGAGGGGTGGGATGCAAATGGGCAATGCCCATGGCCTCAGTATTCAGTCCACTGCACTTCCTAGGAGGAAGAGATGAGTGCCAGGGGACAGGTGGCCCTGCTGCCTCCCCCAGACACTCTCGGGATGCAGCAGTCTGCTGTGCACCTGCTCCAAGAGCAGGACACTAACCTTCCCACATCCACTCTGCCAACAAACCAGGACTGAACTTTTAACTTTGCCCTTGAAAGGGGTGACAAAGCCCAAAGAGCAGCAGCCATGGGCCTGGCCAAGGCTCACAGGTCTTGCTTGGAGCACACACAGGAGACACCCCCACTGCCACAATCTCCTTCCTGGCTCCCAGTCCATGGGTTTGGTGGCCAATGGACCACCACTCTTACAGATGCTGATTGGCAGCAGCCAAGGAGCTGCTGTGTCTGTGTCCTGGACCTCTCCAAGTACAGAACCTGTGCATCTTTGCAGATACCCACTGTCTGGGAACCAGAGCCAAGCCTTGGCACTTCCAGCCATGTATGCTGGAGCCGGGCAGTGGTGCCTTGTCCAGTCCTGCAGGTTTATAGTCGTGTCTGCTCAGGGTCACATTCACAACATTGTCCAAAGTCCCCAATACTCCCACAGCCTTCTGGGTGCCCCGAATCCACACCCTCCTGGTCATCAAGTGTGTCCCAGCAATGGTAAGGAGATCTCCAGGCCTATTTTTCCAGGGAAATCACTGCAACACAATAGCATCTTCAGCTGGAGCTTGGCTTGGTTCCACTGACATGTGGCCAACACCTACAGCCCTTCCTCTCTTTCCCAGCAGTTTGTTTTGTTTCCTTCAACATTTATAGGTCAGCTGGAGTCAAGAGAACTAATGAGCAGGAGCATGGCCCCAGGAACTTCCCAGGCTCTTATGGACTAGGGACATGGTGGGACAGACATGGGGAATGCTCCAACATCACACAGCTGATTTGGGAATCCCTGCATTTCAAGGGTGGTGCAGGTCCAGCTCAAAGATGATGGAATTGACTTGCAGTGAAAGTGAAAGGTGAAGGTCTTCATAGAGAAGGTATATAAAAAGAAAATTAGGAACAGTTTAATATTTATCACATCAGGGAGACTAAACACAGTGTTATATTAAATGGTAAAACAGAATTGTTATTTTGTAACCTTTAAGCTATTTTCAAATTTATGTTCTCACCATCAGACCAGATCAAAAGATTTCCTGGGGAATTTATTTGAGGAAGGGTTTTTGGGATGTTGATGCTGCTCTACTGGGGCACTTGGACAATGACACCAATCACAACTCTTCCTTCTTGTCATTAAGCATTATTTCCGAAGCAGGAACCAACCTACACATCTGTTCTCTGGTGTGGAAAAGTGCCGGATTGAGGCAAGGAGACAGTGATCTCTCCAGCGTCTCTGGTAGACCACTGGGTGTGCCCAGTTCAGGGGCAGGTGAAATGCAAAAGCCAACTCCTGGACCCTTGCTGCTGGTAGGTCCCACTCAGAGGACACATGGATCAGGCTCAGGAGCAACAGACATGCAGCAAATGAGCACCAGTGTAAACACAAGACCTTCGCCTGCCACCTATCTGCCCTGCAGCTGCAGCACCTCCCAGCACTGCTGTGGCAGGAGCTCCTGGAACCAGTATGAGATCCAAAGAGTACACCAACGTCAGAGCCAGGACAAAGTCTGGCAGGACATGGAGAGGTGTGAAAGGCAAAGTGCTGTCACATGTGCCTCATCCCTGTGACTGCCACTGCAGGATGTCGCCCACACTTGTGTGCCTGGTGCTTTGCACTGGCAACACACATGAGGCTAAGATGGGGATGTCTCCCACCATGCACATCTCCTGAAGCAAGAACAGGAACAGGGAGAATCATCCATCCTGTGGCTATTGAGTACCTGGGACATGCTGTGTGGTGTGTCCCAAGACAATCCCGGTCCCCTGGCATGACCGCGCCAGTCCCTGGTGGGGGTGCGGGGCTGAGTGGGTGCGTGTGAGGTGCCTGCACACCCCAGCCAAGGCATTGCCTTTCAGGGGGCTTTGTCCACAGCATCACTAATAATATCAAGGTGTTCTGCCAAGTTCCTTCCAGCAAACCTATGACTTCATTCAAAGTGACAGGAGACCTGATTTATTATACTAACGAGCCAGTGATAAATAAACATGACCTGAGAGAATCCCAGTCCCACAATTCCATTCTTGTTCGGCTCCTTGGGGGAGATGAAAGGTTTCCTACAATTTCCCAGTGCTACCCAGAATCTCCCCTACTTGATCTGCCAAAGCTTTCTCCTGCTGTCGAGCTTGGCATCTGATTGAATTGACAGAAGCGGCTTATTAATTGTACTAATGAGGGGTTCAGCAATATGGAGCAGTGGAGAGAGTCCAGTGTGGCTAATAAAATGCTCAAAGCTGAGCAGTGCATAAGGTCACCATGTTGCCAGGCTACTGGCTAAGCTGCCTGGAAAACGAATATGTGAACCAGTAGGTGACTCTGGGAAAAATATTGCTCCAGAACTCACATAATTAATAGGACAGTGATGCTTTATTTTCATAGGAAGAATATAGAGCAGGGAGGGTGTGAGTGCACAGGCATCGCAGCTGAGTGGCTGGGGTGGCTGGGGGCTACAGGAGCTATGCTGGGGGTGGGATAACAGGATCTCCTCCTCTCCTGGCCTTTTCCCAGCAGCCATTTACTCCTCCTCGCAAACATGCAGGAGCCCAGAGCTTGGGATCCAGGAGAGGCCTGAGGAAGGTGTTCACACTGTGACAGTTTGGTGTGGCCTGAAGGGAGATTTTGGATATCTGGTAACAATAAGGGAACTGCCCTGTGTTTGACCTGAGCTAGTTCCCCAAATACCACTGCAGGGAGAGATAAACAAGGCTAATTAGGACTAATGATAACTGTAAATTTGGCAAGGGGATGTTCTCAGGATCTCTGATCTCTTGAGACAGTAATTCCCACTGGGAGTTTACCACACAGCCCCCAAGGGTTTATAGCAATAAACAGGAATATTTTTGCTCCACTAGGAAGGAAAAAGGAAAAGAAAAGGACAAATACTGATCTTAATCTCTTTATTTGCAACTACTTTTGTAGCCCCCATTCAAGTTCTCCAAATTGCACCTCACCAGGGGAGCTTATTCTCATACCAGACTGTTATTTGAGCAAAGCCCTGGAGCATGAGCGTCTGCCTGAAGCAAACACTGGAAAAAGGTCTTTAATCTTTCAGGCTTGTGTGGGACTTGCAGCTGTGGCACTTCGGGCTCCTACATGCCCCCTGTGCTGCGTGTGAGGCTCTGTGGGCTGTCAGCTCTGTTCTGGGAAATGTCAGTGGGGTGCTGCACACGGAGGGATCTCCAGGGGTCTGGAGTGTCCCCCCAGCACAGAGCTGCAGGCCACTGTGCCATGTACTGGATGGACACTGATATTTTTCTCACTTTATTGGCAGGAACAGCCTTTCAATCCACCATTAGGTGGGCTGGGATTGCCTTTGGGAGAGACGGGTTGACGTGGCTGCGGTGGCCAGTGAGTGGCCACTGCTGAACCACAGAACAGACATTCAGACAATTCAGCAGAAAGGTCCCTTACAAAATCCACCACAGTAATGTCAGGAGAACGAGGCAACATGACAGAAATGGCTTTGTCTGGAGATGGGATCATGAAAGATTTATCCATCTAAACAGAGAGGCTCACAGAGCCCCTCTAACTGCTGTGGGTGTCTCTGGCTGTGTGGAGCTGGATCATAGCCTTGCTCCTGGCCATGGACTGGCTCCTGGGGAGGTGCTGGTTGCTGCCACAGAGTCCTGGGATAAGCCAGCTGCCACGGTGGTGGGGTGCTGGGGCAGGCAAGAGCACAGGGTGCCCCAGACCCACATTCCTGAGGAGCTGGTGGCATGTGGCCTGGTGGTAGGGCTCACACATCACCTGCAAGGTGATGGGGTAGGAGCAGAGGTGGAGGAGCAGGAAGGGAGAAAAAGCAGCCTGTCTCCATGCTGTGCCTCCACGCTGAGACTGCTGAACAACGGCTGGAAAGGTGATGGGGAGATGGGAAGTGTGGGGGGAATGACTGGACACGCTCCAATTGCCTGTGTGCCGCCCCTGCCAGATCCAGGCAGGCTCTCTCCTGCTGGCACTTCCCTCAGGCCACAGTCTGATCCCTGGCCCCATGTGTCCCTACCCCACAGCTCTCTCACGGGTCCCTGCCCCATCTCTCTCTGCTCTCCCAAGGACCTGCCAGCCCTTCCCTCCCAAAGTCTTTGTTTCTCATCCCTGGAAGCCAGTGGATCTGAGGCTCAGGTTTCCAAGGTAGAAAAGCAATTTCTTCCCTTGTAAATTGCCCATGTTTTGTTTTGTTTCCTGACTGCTCTCACACAGCCTTGGAAGCTGGGGCTGCTGCCACTGGGGCAGCCCACAGGTACTGTGGTGTCTCTCTCTGGAATCCAGGGCCACCCCAGTAAGTATGAGCTGCCTGTGAGCTCTCCCCATTCCTTCACATGAATGGGTGTGGGAGCCAGGTGCCTTTCTCAGGGAGCTGACTGCACCCTGGACTCAGCAAGTGCAAGTTGACCAAACACAAAGCTTCAGCTTAGTGCAGCTGCCCACGCTAGAGGGTGGGTGGACAGCATAGCAGTAGAGAGCAGGGCCAGAGTTAGGGCTCCTGTGCTCTGGTATCCAGATGGGACACAGCCCCGGCCTCAGCATGGCCTCAAGTTCTGGCTCAGGTGGGATTCTGGTGTTCTTTAGACAGAAATAGGTGATATTAATTCCCTGCTCACCCCAGGGATCCATGCCTGGGGTCACAGCTTCTGAAACCTCACCAAGACCTGTGCAGCATTAGGGATGTACAGAGGCGCAGACTCTGCTCCAAACAGCTGGTCCATGGATTCCACCCTATAAGTGGGAGCTTTGTCTGAATTCCCCCACGAGGGAAGTGAAACTAAAGATTTCCTGGTGTGAAGGTTCTGCCAGCACTGATGCAACCCACTGTCCTGCTGTCTGGGGTCTCTTGGGCAGGGCAGACCACTTCACAGTATCCTGCCCTCACTCCCACTCCCCCCGGCACTGAGGATACTGAAGGCCCCTCTGCCAAGTTCTCCTGCCTGGCTCCTCTTGCCAGCTTGAAATTCACTTGGGAAAAAAATACTCAGACTAACAAATAACAACCCTGGCGGCTGGCCAGTGATTCAAAGGCTCCAAAAACGAAGCCGAATTTTGCAGCTGGCCACACTCCCTGCCTGACTTGGCAACAGTGCTGGTGTCTGAACACCTGCCAGGGCCAGGAGCGACTGTGGCGCCCGCAGCGGAGCGCGCTGAGCTGGCCGTGGGGCATTGTGCATGCCCTGGCACCACTGCCGGGCTGCCAAGTGTGGCTGTACCTGTGCCCCGGGCTTTATTCTCACAGAAAGGGATCTTCTGGCTCCCAGGAGCAGCTCTGCCAGGACAAGGAAAAAAACGTTTGCAAACAACACTGCTGCTGTGGGAGGCAGGGTGCACGCCAGAGCTCTCCGGGTTCCACACCGCCGTGTGCTCAGCACTCCCACATACTGTGGCCCTGCAGCCTGCTAGACTGGCCCTTCACCCCACCCTGGGCAGGCTGGCATCACTGCCTGAGCCACCTGAGCAGCAGCTCGGCCAGGATGGGCGCTGCTGGGGTGGTGAGGGAGCTGGGGCTGGCTGGGCAGGGGGTCAGTGCGGTGCTGGGGAGTGAACAGGCAGCTGCGAAAAGGCAGCAGAGCCTGGCAGAGGGTAGGGGCTCCTGCAGAGAAACACAAACTTTGATAATCTTAAATGACAAGGAGGCAGAGAGGTGCAGGGATGTGGAGGAGCTGAGCAAGAGGCTGTTGGAAGGACATGGCACTGGGCTGCAGCCTCTTAGCCTCCCCATGCCCAGGAAGGGGTGTCATGTGGAAAGGTAATTTGATCCCGGGATTTACTGAATGATACTGTGGATTATTTCACAACCATCATGTCACAGTGTAATCTCATTATGGCATTACACAGCCACATGCAGGTGCAGCCCTGTTGGGCTCAAGGCTGGTGACAAATGAGGACCTGGGATATATGTTTTGCTGAGGCTTGATCTGAGACCAGACAGCAGAGGAGGGGTCATTTAATCAAGGTGGCTGGTGACAGTTAGGACCTGGGATTTTCCAAGACACACAAGAGGCTGGGACAGGGTGCCGTGGCTGTGTGGCACAGAGCTGAGCCCCCAGGTGCAGGAGGAACACTGACAGGCAGTGGTGTGACCGTTCCTGCTCTGGTGGTACTGGGGCTGAGGTTCTTGCCCCCATTATGGGCACCTGGGGCAGAGGCAAGAGGCAGCCAAGCAGCTTGGAATGCAGCATAGGTGCTGGGTTGGTTCTGACAGAGCTCAGACACTTAGAGGGAGATTCTTCATCCTTGGAGACCTGAGCCCTGGGCATCCTAGGTGGGGGGCATGGTCAGGGCATCCCACAAGGCAAAGGGGGCTGGGATGCAGCAGGAGACCTGGAAGCGGGGTCTGCAGCTGCTGCTAGCCCTACAACAAATATCTGCTGCAAGCACAGATCATGTGCTTCCCCTCCCACTCCCTGCACCACAGTTGTCTGCTTTTCCAAAGCATAACAGAGGCAAATCCCATCTCTGAGACAGTGAAAACACAGCTCACCCCCGCGAGGTGTGTAAGAATAGCAGATGAGCCGTGGCAGGCAAACAGCTTTGACCACAGCTTCCTGCCACAGGCCCAACAAGATGGAGCTGAAGGAGTCCCTGGGTCTCTGCATTTGGAGCCAAATGGGGAGTCAGGGGGACTCACGGTGCTGCTCAGAGAGGAGGGCGGCTGGTGCAGGGGTCTGAGACCTTTGCCCACCCAGGCTGGTGCCTGAATCCCCAAAGACAGAGGGTGTGAGGAAACTCTGCCATCCTCCTCCTCCTCCTCCCTCTCCCCCCAGTTCAGGACAGGGAAGTGAAAATCACAAGGCAGCACCAAGAGCTGCCACCACCCAAGCCATAGCACTGGGCACTGTGTGATTAATTATGTTTGGTGCTTGTGCCCTAATGAACTTCCACCCAGAAGGTATTTGTACCCAGCAGCAACAGGCTTAATCAAAAACAAGCTTTTTGAGTTTTTTTTTGTTTGCACCCAACTGAAACATGGAAATCTGAAACACTGCAGATCAGCCAACTCTCCCACCGCAGCTTTCCAGCAGGTTAACTTTGAACTGGGATGATAACAAATTATCTGCTAAACACACATGTGAAGAGAGCACAGCGCCAGTTTGTCTGACTTGTCTTTAGCTGCTCCTGCTCTAAAATTCTAATTTTCTTTGACATTTTGTATCACTCAATTTTGTTCCTTTAAGCCTGTAAACCAGAGAAAAGGGAGCAGTGCCTTTATCCTAAGATGAAGCATGACCTCCTGCGTTAAAACAAGAGCTGGCTTTATTTATCCCCAAGCTGGGCTTGAGGAATAACAGAAATGTTTGTTGTCCCACAAAAGACTGGCTTATCAGATATTATTAGAGCGGCAATAGAAATTTAGAATGAGCTTATTAGGCACATTTAACCCTATTCTCTGATTATGGAGGATCAGGGATGTGTAACTGGAGTCATTGCAACTATTTTCTGCTGAGGGTTTTTGGAGCCAGCATGGTGCACCCACCCTGTGCCTATGTAGCTGTTGACCCATGGGTGGTTGTACTGCCATGATGGGTCAAAAGTCAGTTCATGAGGCACCTGTTGAAGAAGAAGTTCTGGCACAAAAGACTCATTAAATTGCTTTATGTAATTCCTCCTGCCTGTAGAGCTCAGTCACCAACACAAAACAGCCTGTGGAGAAGGCAGGACTGAATTTGCCGGTGAGAGCTAGTTTTGATGGACACTTCACAGAGTCCAAACCTTATCTCCAGAAACGTTGACTTGGAAGGCAGGACTTGGGCTCTGTAAGTATATTTTCTTCTCCAGAACAACCTTCCTTCTTCTCACCACTATTTCAGAGAGAAAAGTGGGACCTGATCTAGTGTGTGGCATCTCTGCCTGCTGTGGGGAGGTGGAATGAAACGATCTGTAAGGTCCTTTCCAACCTGAATCTTTCCATGATTTTATGATTCTGTGACGACCTGCAAAATGGGCAAAGCAAGTAGGGTGGATGGGCAGAGTAGGGAGATCATCCTAGTGGGATGAGGTGGGTGGAGGGTGCTGACAAGTGGTGGATGTGGCAGTGAAGCAGCAGCTTCCCAAGGATAAGCCACCTGCATCCTGACCCAAGCTTCACTGCTTACAGGGCATGAAATCCCATCTCTGCAGTAGCAAAAGGCAAAGTTCCCAAAACCTGTTCTGGGGCAAGGGCCACCTCCAATTGTCAGCGTACCTTGGTGGTGCTGGACTTAGGCCTGTGTTTCTGCAGGGAGAGCACCTGACCCACTTCAGAAAGAGCCATCTCCAAGCGAGCCAGCCACGGGCACTGCTCCTTGCTCCCATTTGTCCAGGGTCAGAAACGATGGTGGGTTGGGCCCTGGGAGGGGGAGCAGAGCCTGCAGGGTGTCCTCTGTGCTCAGAACTCAGCAGCAAGCCTGTGTCAGGGCATGCAACAGCAGTGAGCTCCTCTCCGGGGATCTATCCTCCAAACAAACACGGTCAAACAAAGACAGGGGGACAGAGGCTTTTCTGACATTGCCAGTCCAGGCTCTTTAGGAACAGAACAAGAGGGGTCTTGGAACAAGCTGCACAAATATGTATTTACACATGCACACAATAGGTTGTGTGCTCACAATGTGGGATGGGTGCACACCATGGCAGTCCTGCCACTGGACCCTGACAGCAAGGGGAAGATGGAAACAGCGACACACTCAGCCACAAAGAAACTGCCAGTGTTGGCTCACCTGTCTCCCCTGCTCGCCTCCATGCAGCCTGATGGGCTGGGGCTGGGCATTTGAAGAGAGGCAGCTGCACCAGCTGAGGCATTGCTGGCAGTGTGGTGCAGGTACCACCTTTCTCTCTCTTTTCATTACTGATGGCCTTTGGGGGGCTGTTTTGGGGGAATGTTCAGGTATTGATCCAGCCCAGAGAGGGAGGATGGGGCTAAATGGTCTCATGCTGCTGTCATCCATGGGGGAAAGAGTTCAGGGCACCTGGGTAGGGATGCCAGGGGACAGACAGACTACTGTTCCCTCTGACTCCCCTTGGCCCCACAAATGGGGTCATGTTCACTGCACAGGCACAAATGTGACTCCAGAGGTGGTCCTCCTCAGAAACCCAATCTGAAACATCAGGAGCTCACCTGAGGACTCTGCATTCCCCTTACTGGTGCAGGAGAATGGGAGCATGTCCCTGCCTTCCTCACTGCAGCTTCTGCTTTTATTCCCTGACAGTCTTCTAGATACAGAGCAGCCCAGACTCTGCCGCATGGGGATCTGCAACGGTGCTGGCTTGGCAGAGGGAGAGGGCTCAGTGTCTTCTCCAAGGATGGAGAGGTGCTCAGCCCCAAGAAGCGGTGCACGTGGCCCAGGGGTGACCCTCATGGCCCACTCCACAAATGTCTTCCTTCCGAAGTGCTTGTCACCCTGGCCATCCCAGTGCAGATGCACTGACAGTCAGGGCTCCCAGGTAGAGTGGCAGAAGCAGGCTCCGTGCTGTCCATCAGCTTGGGTGCTCAAGCTAGGAAATCCCTGTCATCTGGTACTTGCCAGGCTCCAGTTTAAAAATGCCTATGGAAAATAATCCTCTAGGCTCATCAAGGCCAAAGCAATTCTGAGCAGATTTTTGGACAAACACTGGGGCTTGTGTTTTTGTCTGTTCTCAGCACGCACTTGTCGCAGCACTCACTGCCTCCCCAGGGACTTGTGAGGTCCGGATGTCCCAATGGCCATCCCAGCTGTGTTGTGGCCTGGGAGGGGAGTGTCAGGCCAGGCAACCACAGCATGCTGTGCTGTGGGGCAGGAGTGTACAACCCTGTTTAGAAGCAGGAGTTGTCTGAGAGCAACTGAGGCCATAGCATGTGTGGGAGTGAGGTGTTTCATGCCCAGGCCTGTGGCACTTGCCCTGGCCAGTGCTCACCCTCTGTTTCAGCCTCCTCCTTCTCCACAACCAGTGCCATTCTGTTCTGTGCATCTCTGGATTCCACTCATTCATGTTCCAAAGCACCAAGTGGGCCTCTCCAGTGATAGTCCCCAAGCTGGGAGCGCTGAGACTGGCAGTCACCAGAAGAAGCAGGAATAGATGCTCCAGTGCTGTGGGCAGGCCTGTGTGACTGGGTGGTGGGACCAGCAGGGCCAGGGACTGAGAGACATCTTCACAGATGCCAGGGTCAGCTGGTCAAACGTCTTGGCTGTCAGGCTGCCTACAGTCCTTCCCCTTCCTCTTCAGACCTACGAGAGTGCCCCAAGCTCCCCTGAGATTATACAAGACCAAAAACGTCAAGTACTACAGAGAGAAGCCTGGCTTTGTGCAATATCCCAAGAAAATAGCTGCTATAGATGCTACAAAGGAGAAACAGAACTGGAGCACCACCTGGAGCTCCAGCTCATCCCCATGGTGATACTACCCTGAGCTCACTGAAGGCAGCATCCTTCCAGAAGCAGCCCAGTCAACAAACCCACCAGCAGTGGAAACTGATCCTAAAGATACATTGTGTGGAGAGGGAGAGGTGCTGAATCCTGTTTGGAGATCAACAGACATAGCTAGGAATGCCACCAACCTTTTGACAGCCAGGCAGGCAGACAAGGCAGGCTGAAACCAGGAGGAAACAGCCTCTCTGGGCAGAGATACAATGGAGAATGAAATGCAGGTGAACTAGTGTTATTGACATATTATTTGGTGCAGGATACAGTTAAATTATTTGCCGAGCCCCCACCTTTTCCTCCCCACCCCAAGAACAGGAATAGAGTAATTAAAACAGCATGTTCTGGGACAGTGGAGATCCCATGGGAGAGCTGGAAATGGAAAGAAGTACACCCACCACCGTGGCCTGTCCCAGTACCCTTCCCTCTTGCCTCAGGGGTCCCCAGGTCTGCCAGAAAGCTGTTGGATAAAGATGAGCCCAGTGTCTGGTGTATGTAGCAGAACAGGATCTTGTGCTGGTCAGACTGGTTTGGGTGACCCCAGATTGAAGACAGCAAGTGTTGCTGGGATGCAGTTGGGTGTTCATCCAGCAGCATCACCTCTGTGTCTCCTCTGTGGTGATACTCCATTCCAGTGGGCTGTCACTCCTTGGGGTCATATTCACCCATCAAGCCCCTCGTCCCAGAGGAAACACCAGCCCCCTCCCCTGCCTGCATGGAGGCATTGGCAGCACCGACTATAGACCCTAAAGGATGAGTTACCTGCTTGAGTGAGGACTGGTGCTGCCAAGACATGCTTGTCAGGCAGCCGGCACTTGGGAAACAAGGAAGGAGAATGTGGAAAGGACAAGTCACTACACTGGGGACATATGGGGCAGCAATCAGGGAAGGACATCAGCCCACACACTCCTTGAAGACAGAACAGAGAGTGAGTCTTCACAGAGCATTGAATTAGTACTGGAAAAAGGACATTGAACAGCCTCACCTTCCTCTGGTCCAGGAACGGAAGGGCAGGAGGAACAGAGATACTATTTCTTGTGCCAGATAAGTTCCTTGGAAAAAGGTGATGTGCTTGTACAGGCTGCATCATGAGGGGCCCATTGAACCGAACCAGGGAGCTCTTACCCAAGAGCATGAGGAAGAGGCACAGTGCAAGGGATAAGGGAAGACTACAGCAATGGGGACATCTCAGCTATTGCCATGTGGTCTCCATGTGGTCAAGGATCCCTTATTCCTAGACAAGCTCTCCAAGGAGAGGATGCTTCTCCTGGAATCAAAGAGCAGGAGTGGCAGCTTCCAGGATGCAGCTGGAGCCAGCACAGACTTCTCTTTCTTAAGCAGGATGCAGCAAAAACAGGTCAAGGCAAATGCAGCAGGCAAAGCTCTCTACAGGGCACAGTTACCCTCTTCCCATCTGGAACAGCAGGACCTGACTTGCTGCTACTTGCTTCTGACTGCCACTACCCCACACCATCCTCCTCACTCCCTTTCCCCTGGAGCTCACAGGGAGGTGGCAGTCTGTTTTGGTCAGAAACAGAGTAGTAAGAGAAAGTAGTTCTCAGAGTAGTTCTTGAGAAGGACTACAGGAGATTATCCTCTTTCTGCTGGCCTCACATCATCTCATGATCCAAATCACTGTCTGTCTCACCACTCACTGGTCACACAGTGCCCCAACAGCTGATTTTGGTAAGGAATTATCTCCATTGCCACTAGGAAACAAGTATTGGGCTCTTCATACTGGCAAATGCAGGTCTCTCTGACATGGCCACAAGTGTCAGGATCCAAGGGGGATCTTTGGGGATACACAACCTTGTTGAATGCTGGTCTGCATCGCTGGGGGACGTGTGTGAGCCTGACACAGGCGGCAACAGAGCAGCAATGGGAACCAGACAGTTAAAAAGTGTTGGCCTAAATGACCATAAAAATGAACACAACCACAGAGGTCTTCCATGGTGTCAGTAGCCATTTTGAACATCTTAGGAGGCCCTTTCTATGGCAGATTATTTTTTAAACAATGACAGAGGCCATTACACCAATACAGCCCTGAACAGTGTCGTACCTATATTATCCATGGAGGAGAACTTGCACATTCTATGAGGACAGTGATCTGATGCTTTCTCTTCTGCTTCTATTCTCACGGGGTAAACTCAGAGCCTGGAAGCTTAGTTGAAGTGAAATGTCAATCCAAAAGTTCAGAAAACTCTTTTCCAAAGCCTAGTCAGGAAACCAGGATGGATATCACAATAGAACAGACTTTCCCAAGAGATTTCCAATAATTCCTGGATTTGGAATCATGTTGTTGCTTCTCTTATCAAGCAGGACATGCGTATTCATGACAGATGAGGACTAGACTTCTACATCTGCTAGAGACATTAATTCCAAGAGAAATCAGAAATCAGATTATGTTTTGAGATTACTAGAGGTCCTTAGTGTTTACAGTGGAACACAGAAAACCTGAATTTGTACTGCTCTGCTGAGGCCTTTCTCTCATTCTGGAAATGAAATGGTTTGGCTGTCCCGGATGTTGAACTTGATTAGTGTCCGCCACAAATGCAGTCAGAAGCAGGACTGCAAGGCTGCTTAGTGTTGCTTTTCAAGGACAGCTTTGTTGCCCAATATCCTGAAACCATATCCTGTTTTCCTCACAAGAAAAAAATTCCTAATAGGATTAATATTAAATCCGTCTTTTAAAGGAGACAAAAATGCAGCAGCACAGAGCAGGAAGGACACCTTCCTATTTTCAGTATGATGGAGAAGCAGCAGAAGCAGCAGGAACAGGAACAGCAGAGATGTGCTGCAGCTTCTCACCTGCCCTTCCAGCCCATCACTGCTCCGGCAGCTCCCTGCTCACTTGAGCTCCACCATCCCCAGCCTCTTGTTTTGCACTTTACTCTAAAACCCACACACTGGGGCATTGCACATCAGTGCCAGATGAATTACATACTCTGGCTTCATTCGTCCCAGCAGCACTGGGTCTTCTCAAAGGAAACTGGAAGACCATGTCTCACCTGGGATCCACCACAGCACTTCCCACTGCTCATCTCCAGCAGAGCAATACGCTTGAGCCTAGGTAGGATCTTAACAGCAGAGCCAAGTGGCACTTTGAGTTTGATCCAAAATTGCCCCTTTGAATTGTTATTTATCTTGTCTAAGCAAAACAGAGTGCTGGCCTCTACCTGCTCAGTCACACAGGAACAGACGGATCAAGAGATCCTCCCACCCACTCACTCTTTGGGGTATGGTGTCTCACCTCAGAAGTGGGTGAAAGAGTTGGTTGTAGTCCCTGGCCTTTTACTGAGTGCACCTGGTCCATTCAGTGCCTCAACATGCTCAGAGTAAACCCGTGACCATGCTTGCTGTGATGGAGGAGCAGTGGTTCTTTTGATATGGAAGTGCTAGCACCTCCCCACAGCTGCTCCGACACCATCTGTGGAGCGTCACTGTTTATTCCCTTTTTTCCCTTGAGTCACAGTTGAACTACACCACTCTTCTTTTGGCTGTAAAACAAATTAGAGCATTAGACATGCAACCCAGAAGTCAAATAGCATCATTAGGCTTTGGGAGATGATAGCCAGAGAAAAACATTCCCAGGTAACAGTGCTTTTGTGCAGGACTTGGGACATATGAGGAGTGAAGAACATGGGATGCACGGCTGCCGCAGGCAGAGATAAGGAACTCTGCTTGGGATGGGAACATGCTACCAGCAAGGGCCTCTCTCACACACCAAAGTGTTTGGCACACAAAGCTCGGGACTGTTTTATCCTGCAGAACCAAACCGTGAGTGAAATGGTGAGGGCATCCAGCTCCTTCACATCCCTGGGCACAAAGGCCCACCACAGATGTCCCCCCTGGCAGTGTATCCTTACCCTCATGTGAGCACAACTGCCAGAGTGGGCTGGCAACGCTAAGAAATGTTGTGGTGAACACAAAAGCACAATCGTCAGGCAATAGATTTTAATTTCAATGGATTTTTAAGGGCTGATGGGTTTTAATACAGACACTGTTCAGCATTCTGCACCTGAAGGGGTCCAGGACCACCAGGGGCAGGGCCAGGTACGCCAGGAATGGGGCCAGGACTCCCGGGAGCGGGGCCAGGATCCCCAAGAGCAGGACCAGGAACCGCACGAGTGGGGTCAGGACTCTCGGGAGCGTGTCCAGGACCCCCGGGAGGAATGAGGGCCCGGCAGTGAGGGGCAAGGGGACCCCCTGCTCCTGCCCAGCGAGTGGAATTCCTGAGCAGAGTCACTCCGTGGGACAAGTTCAGGGAAGTCCCGCGCTGCCGCTCCGCCGGCCAGTGTCATCCCGCCCGGCCTCCTGGCACACGCGGCCCCAAACCCCGTTCCGCCGCCAGCGGGGGCCCGTAGGGGCCGGGGCGGTACGTGCCGTGGCGCACGGCCCAGCCCGGCCCAGCCCGGCCCCGCCGCGCTCCCGGGGTCGGGGGGGCCCGGCGAGCGCACGTGGCGCGCGGGGGGCGGTGCTCGGCCGCGCACGCCCCGCTCCCGCCCCCCGCGCCCCTCCGCCCTTATAGCGGCGGGGGCGGGGGCGGCCGCACTTGGCGGCGGCGGCGGCACCCGCAGGTAGGGCGCGGGCGGCCGCGTGGCGGGCGGCCGAGGGAGCGGGGAGGGGGCGCCTCGGGGTCAGGCCCCCGGCTCTGGGAGCCGCACGAACTCTGGCGGCTCCGCGCTACCCGGGGCCTCTGCTGCCGGCCCGGCTTAGAAGTCCTGGAGCCGGTGATGGTCCTGGGCCGTTCTTGGAGCGGGGGGCCGCCCCCGTGGCCGGTCGCGCGGCCGGTCGGTTCCACACCGGCGTTTCTGGCTGTGTTGGAACCGCCGCTTCGGTCTCCCCCGCCCCCGAACTGTGGGGGGAGCCATGTTTTGTTCCCGCTCCGGTATGGCCGCGTGGTGAGGATTCCTCAGTACCCTGCCCTGACCGCCCTCGTCCCTCTCACCGGCATTAGCGCCCTGAGGTCGGGGTTTCCCCGGCTTCCTTCTCCCGGCGAACGGTGCGGGGGCATGGTGGTGGCCTGGGGGGGCCCGGGTGGCCCAGTTGCCTCCAGGTGTGGGTGCTCTGTCCCGGGGAGCTCCTGCCGGGCCCCTCAGGCCGCTGCCCCGGCGTATTTGTGGGGCCGCGCGGGGGAATCTCCGCACCATTTGAGGGCGCTTGATAAGCGCTGGGGCGCAGGGAAGAGGTAATTACTTTATGTTTGGCTCTTGATAAAGGCAGGGAGGGCCTGGAAGCAGCGTGGGAACCGTGTCGTGGCAGTGGGTCTGCGGTATTGGGGTGCACGGGGGTATCCCCCGTCCCCATGTGGAGCACTCCTGCGGCCTTCAGCACCTGGGGGAGCACTACGTGGGGATTCCGTTCGCACCGGCCTTCAGGTGATTACTCTTGGCATGTGCTCAGAGCTGGACCTCGGGCATTCGAGGCTGCTCAGGTGGGTGAGTCACCCAAGTCCTTCAGCACCGTAATCCCCTGCTGGCTGTGCAGAATGGACTGCGGAACCGTGCTCCGGCTCCAGGAGAGGTGCCTTTAGCTTTTGTTTCTGCCTTGTTCAGGGAGGAGGTGGTAGTAAGGTCTTGATGGCCCTGTACGGGTTTGGGTCGTGCGTCCACTCTCAGGTATGTGAATCACTCAGCCAGCAAAGCGTTTCGGTGATCAGCAGGAAAAAGCTGAGGCTGCTGGAGTTCACTGGTGGCCGGTGGTACCTTACACTCGCTGGGCAGCAAGGGGCTGTCAGAACGCTACTAGGAGCCAGCACCTACCAGCTCTGGTCCTGGGGTCTGCTCTGGTTGAAGCCTGGGGGCCTGTGGCAGGTGTTTGCTGGCCCCAGGGTGAGATGCTCGGGAACCTCAGCGGGCCTGGGATCCAGGTGTGCTGCTGGAATGCTTCACCCGGTTTGGGTGTTGCAGGTCGGGTAGAAGTCCTGAACAGACTGTCTTTGCAGCTGAAAGGTGGACGAATGCATCATGAAAGTGAACAACGCTGGAGGGCTTGAGTGTGGACAGGCAGATCAGAGGGGAATTATGAATTGTACCTTAGGCAAGTGAGGTGGGATTCTTGTCCTGAAACAGTAAATGCCCTGAGTGCTCGAACCCTGCCCTTTAAGGGTGGACCTTTTGCACAATGGTTATTCGTGTTCTCCAGCTTTAAGCCTCTTCTGAGGAAAAAGGTGGGTTTTCTTAGTTGCATCACAAGGAAGCAGGTATAATAAGGGTTTTGTGCCTTTCTGTGAGCCTTAAGTCTTTTTGTGGTGCACAGGCATCCCATTTTCATGCTAAGTGAGGTAATTTAGTGCTGTTGGATTCTCCCTGGGTGTCTTTGCACTGAGGATTCTTTGGCTGTGTCTGGAAGGAAAGGAACAATGCTGAGAAATGGGCCAGGGCAGGGAACAGCTGGGGTGTGCTGGGTGTAAAGAAACTCCCCAAGCTCCTGATGGTGCCTTTGTTGGGAAGGAACTTTCTTGGTCTTAGATGAACCGCTGGGGTGAGGACCTCCTAATTACAAAAAGTTCTGTTAGAGTATGGCAGATCACCCTGCCCCAAAGTCGTGGGGGTGCCTGTGGCTGTCCTAGTCCCTTGGGAAGGCGTGAAACATTGTTCCCTTCCAGGAGGTGTTACCTGGAAAAGGTGTGAATGGTCGCATGTACTTTTTCTTGGCTTCTATTTGACACAGTTGGCCTGATTTGTCTGGCAGCTAAAGAGGAAAATACCCAGTGACTTTCATGCTGTCATTTTATATCTCCTTTATGAGCAGTTGAAAAGCTGCACGTAGGCTTGGGAGGTGCATCTCATTAAGCTCTGTAGGTCAAATCTACTGTTGCACTTTTATGGCTTTTCCTATTTCCTCCTCTGGAATCAGCCTATAACAGACACTTAAGAAAGTGGGAGCCTCTCACCACTGGTATCGATATGACTCACTGTGTCCTTAGAGCCGCTGCAGTGTAGTTCTGTAGCCAAGGAAAATCCACGTGTGTCTGTAGTTAATTACTGAAACCGCAATCACCAGAGTGCTACTGGGCCCTTGGTGTGACCTCCTTTCCTGCCTCCATCCCAGTGCTGCCTTGGTCCTGGTTTGAGGGCTGGGTCCTCGGTGTGAGTGTCCCACTTCCATCCATGTACTCCTGGGTCCTTGGTGTGACCTCCTCTCCCACCTCCACCCTTGTGCTTTTGGGTCCTTGGTGTGCATGTCCCACCTCTGTCCTGGTGCTTACTCGAAGCTAGCAATAATGTGGCAGTGGCTGGGATCAAAATTCAGACTCCTGCACTTAGGGAAGACACAACCAGTTCTGTTTGATGGTGGCTGCTGTGACTTTTTGTGATTTTGCAGCCCCCTGCTTTGCTAAGACACCCGGAGCTGTCTCTGGCTGGCATTGTGGGTCTCTAATGAAAGAATGCCAATGCTATTCCATACTACATTTTTCTCATTCTGAGGATTTCCGGGCAGGCACATGGTGTCCTGGGAGCGTTCCTGAGCACTGCTGGTGCAGGGAGGATCAACTCTGTGTCCTGGCAGAGCATGACTTGTGCTCAGGGTGCGACTGGGGAACCCTGTACAGGGGCTTGAGCACCCCCTGTCCCCTCCTGAGACAGGGGCTTGGCTGGCAGCTGGTGCTATGAGAATCCCTTTCCCTAGGGATGGGGGTGCAGTTAAAGAGGGGACTCTAGGTGTGCTGTGCTGTGGGCTAAAGCTGATGTGAGCCCAGACTACATGCAAGAGCTGCTTGCTTCAAGTAATATTCTTGTAACTGATCTGCAAACCCCTCTGGCTGCAGGGTTTTGGGCTTGAGGGCTCTAGAAGAGCCATGACCACAGCCAGGCTCTAGTGTAGAAATAAGCCAGGCTTTCTCCCTTGGGCCTGTTGGTAGCTTGCTTAAGCCTGATTTCATGCTTTCTCACACCAGTAAGATGCTTGGTCCTTACTGAGCATTGTTGATGCTAACAGCCAGGCACAGCAGCCCCAGATGGGAGCTTCTCTGGTGGTCACAAATAGCTGCTCATCTCTCTGGTTGGTTTGTTTCCTCCAAAACTGCCAACAAACTATCCCAACATTTCATTTTGCAGGGCAGCTTGCAGCCTTTCATGCCCTGTGCCATGCTGGGCGTGTTTTGGAGGCTAAGGGGCTGTGTCCACCAGAGAGACCAATTGGGAGTGTCCAGGACAAGTTTGTGGCTGTGCCTGGTGGGGTGAGCAGGATGATCTGTGCCCCTGCAGGCTGAGGCTCGTGCTGCCAGTGGGGGAGCTGGAGAAGGGCAGCTGCCAATGCTGTGCCCCATGGCGTCTGTCTGTCTGCACGCTGGTGTTGGCTCACCGGGCCGACAGACTGGGGCATGTCTGGGAGTGTGTTGGCCATCCCTGGTGGGAAGAGGCACTGAGTGGGCTGGGCTGCTTCTGGCCAAAACCTTGAGCTTGCCCATGCGGGCTGCTGGCCTTGAGTGAGCCCTGCCTGTGCTGCTGACCTTGGCTCACCCCGGCAGCAAAGGCTGGAGCTGAGCAGGGCCTCAATTGACTATTGTCCTGGTGCAGAGCCCTTGGAAGTGCTGGAGAGTCACGTAGGCCATGTGCTGCCAGGTTAAACCCCGGCTGTGGGTGCCTGCTGGAATTAGAGATCTGTGCATAATGCTCTAAACCTGCTTAAAACTGGTGAAAGTGGTGTCTCAACTCCTGACAATCTCTTTCATCTTACTTCAGGCCAAAAAAAGTCCAAATTTGAAGCTGTAGAATGTTACTGGCTGTGAACAGCTGGTGGTTGCCAAGCCCCTTCATTTCCCCAGCAAAAGATCTCAGTTTAATTTCAGGGATCAGAAGGGATGTTGGGGGCCTGCCAGCTCCCCATGTTGAGCAAATGTCCCATGGATGTTTATGGCCCTGTGCTGAGCACTGGAAGCGCCTCTTGTGATGAGCTGGGTTTGGGAGGTTGTGCTGGGAGGGGTGGATGTGGCTAATCTTTTGGCTAATTCTTTGGGCTGGGCTGATGGGGAACAAGCTTCTGGAGAAGAGCATCCCCCTTTCTGCTGGGGGCTTGAGGGAAGAGCTCCTTTGGGAGGTGTGATCTGTGCTTCTAGCAAGGGACATCTTTGTGCCTATCCTGCCTGGCCTAGGTGTTTCAGTGTTGGCATTCCCAGGCCAAAGGCTTGGTCCTGCTGACAAAGGCACAAGGGGCCCAAATGGCCATTGGATAGCCTGGACATCTTTTTTGTTGTGGAGATCCTGCTTGGGACAATGCTATGTCCATCTCAGAAGCTGGATGCACAGGAAGAGCAAGAAGCAAAGACAGCAGGGCTGGAATGACCCATGGTGGATTTCACACCTGCTATGATACATGCCCAATGTAGGGAAGCCTTGGGCTGGAGGGATGTGTGAGTAGAGGCAAAGGTGTGTTGTGCCTGGGCAAGGCCTCTGCTTGGATGGGAGAATGTCCCTCTTCCTTTGACCCCAAAAAGGAGGACTGAGAGCCACTTTAATAAAAACTTTGCCCCAGAAATACTTTGGGGCATTTGCAGCACTTTATAAATGTGAGCTTCTGTCTTTCTGTGCTGGAGTCCTGCCAATCTGAGCTTTCAAAACTGCAGCAATTTACTGCATTATGTAACTAAAAGTCTTGAAATCATACTGTTCCAGGCCCCTTTGGAGAAAGGATAACTGCTTGTGGGTGAGACCTGGGAGATATCAGGGCTTTAGTCTCCTGGGGGGATCTGTTTTGAGGTGATACCATCTTCATTACCTCAATTCCTGCTCTCACTATAGCTGTGCAGAGGAGTGTGGCTGTAGGCTACCCATTCCTGCAGATTAGTCAGGACTTTTATAGGGAGCAGTTGTGATACTCAGTCATTACTTGGTCTCATCAGTCTTAATTACTGTAAATATGGTTATTCTATTTTCTAATAGGGCAAACTGTAGCTGGCTGCCTGGCAGCTGTGAATTTGATTTCTAATCACATCTCTACATGTTGCAGCTCTTCCAAAACAGCTGAAAATGTCATAATGATGTGTTCTGGTTTTTGTTTTTGTGTTTTTTGTTTTTTTTTTTTTAATTTCTTTTTCTGCAAAAGGGATGTAATCTTTCCAGTTGGGCTGGCTGCATTACATGTGCTTTATTTTTTTTTCCTCACTTGTTTGAAAGTACTCCTGTGTGGGAGCAAAGAGTAAATTGTAAAGAAGCCTAATGCAATTGAAGGATGAGCTTTTCTAAAACTTAATGAGGATTTTCAGTGACTCAGGGAAAAGTGTTGTGGCATGCAGAACTCCTTGTGTAAACTCTGGCGTCAGACTTTGGGAATCTTTGGTCTCAAAACCTTGTTCAGCTCAAGATTTTTCATTGTGCCTCAGCAATGCAAGAGAGATCATGTCTAACCTGCCAGAAGCCTTTTATTTTACAGAGAGATGCCACCTCAGCACCCGCAGGAGGAGGAATGCTGCTTGTAGGGGAAGAAAAAATAAATGAACCAAACCACAGTCATTTTGGAGCAGTTCAACTCCTTGGGAGCAGTGGAAGAATTAAACCAATGTATATGTCTCAGGAACAAAAGGGGAAAATCCCCATCGTAACCCCCTCAGCCTTTGCCTCGGATGACTTTTATTGCCTGTAATTTTAATTAGTGCTTACAAGTAGATTATATTCCTTTCTAGGATCTTTTATAGCCAGCACCTGGTAGTTTCAGCTTTCAAAAATGTTTTGGATAAATCGGTGTGATTGGATGATGCTCTAGGATTCACTGAAGGCTGTGAAAGCTCAGTGTGACTCAAAGCAAGAGGTGGCAGAAACTCCAGTGTGCAGCTTGTTTGGGGAGAGCATGTTCAACAATTCCTAGTGCTCATGGTGGGTGGGTGGGTGGGCTTCTCTGTGTTCCAAAACCAAGACTGCATTGGGAGCCTTTCTGGAGCTTGGCAGTTTCCTCGGTGGCTGCTTGTCCCAGGTGGGTGCCCACAGGTGTGTGTTGGCCTGGGGATCTGCCTGCAGCCTGACACCACAGATACGGGCTCATCCTGGTGAGTCCCAGAGAGGAAATTGGAAGAAATGGGCTCTGGCTCCTGGGCATAGTTCAGCTGCGGACGTGCCAGGGGCAGCGTCTTGTCAATGATTCCTTTGTTGGAGCGGTGGGTGGCTTGGAGCTGCTCGTGATGGTCATGTGTTGCACTGGCCAGGATGCAGGAAAATACCCTGCCAGAGAAAAATCATTGTCTGGGTCGCACTAAACCAGTCTTAGCAGCTTGCAGAAACCGACCTCCTGTGCTTTTCTTCCTCTGGCCCCATGTGGGTCTGGGGCATCACCTGGTAGGCATCACTGTGGCCAGGTGTCAGGTGGCTCTGGCTAACTTGGTGCTGTATCAGATAACTGCTGCCAGTACTTCCAGTGCCAGGTAGGAAGGAGCAGGATCTCCCCATGACTCTGGATCACCAGCTGTGCTTCGACCAGGACACCGGGATCCCAGCCGTGGATATGCACCAAGTGACATGGAGTGGGTGAGAAGGCAGGAGCCCTTAGTCCTGTAGTGTGTGCTATAGGGGTGTGCCAAATAGGTGCTGGCATGTCAGCAGCCATGGATGAGATGGTAATCGCTGTGAGCTGGGGCGGATACAGGCTATAAATAGGAGGCTGCACCTCTCTGAGCCAGCGCCACACTGCTTTGAAGTTGTCACTCTGCCTGGTATGGCCTCAGGAGCTCTGGAAAAGTCTCTCCTGCTCAAAGGTGGCTTTTTCCTTAAGTGCAAATCTGAGCAGCAAAGAGCTGCTGAATGAGGAGGTGGGTTCTAGTGAAGGAGCCTAATGTTGCCCCTTGGCTGGTGGCACTTAATAGGGTGGGTGGGGTGGGGATATCTCTGTGTGGCTGAGGAGCGCCGCAGTCCATCAGAAAATGCCTTCTGAAATCCCTGGGGATGCACAGGGGTTCTGGGGCTGGTAGTGATTTCTGTTGCTTTGCATGATGTAACCCTTGTTTGTGAGCAGCTGCCCTTCTTACGGTTCCTTGCTGTGATGCCTTGTGCTGCTCTCGGCTGCCTGGACCAGCCTTCATTTGGAGTAACAGCAGCTCTGGAGTGTGATCTAGTTCTGCTGCAGCGTGGGCCCATGCATGAGCAGCCTGACCCTGATGGCCTCTGGATTGCTCCCAATCAGCCTCTCCAAGGGGATTCCACACTTCAGCAAGCCTGAATGACATTTTCCTGTTTATTTTGTTTTCTAGTCACTTCTGGTTTTGAGCTTTTTAGGTGAATTGTTTTTATACTTGGGTGCTTTGTGAAACCTGCCATAGCCTTTTTGATCAAGAAGGAGGGTTTGGATGCATTTGGGTCAGGAGGTGCCCTGCAGGGTCAAACAGCAGGGGAACCAAGCTCTGCTGGGACTGTGTGCATCCACCTCCCCCTTCCCTGGTGGCATATGGGACCTTTCCTTAGTCACTGCTCAGGCTAAGTTTAGCCACAGACTCTGACCTTTAGGAATGGTGGGTGTGCTGTGACACCCAACTGCCCTTTTTCAGCAGAAATAGGGGTGTCCTGTTCGGCTCATGCATGGGGACTTACTTCCCCTAAGTGTCTGGATTTAATAACCATGCATGTATGTATGCAGCTCCTGTTCTAGGTGGCCTGGGGCTTCCTGGGATTTTGCAGTGCTGGGGTGGCACTCCTGGAGATGCTATGGGAGCTCTGCCCATGCAGATGAGCCCTGGCTGCTGTCACAGACGCTCCCTGCCCTTTCCAGCTTAGGTCAGGATGTCATGCCTTAAATTTGTCGCTTACAAACATGTGCTGACTGGGGCTCTTAAAGGCCAGCTGCAATCTGAGCGTGTGCTTTGGAGTGACCCACTGTGCTGGTGATCCTGGAGTGCTCTCACCTTAAGAATCAGCTTTTCTTATGGTGGTGGGGGCACTGGTGCAGTGCCAACCTTGCAAACAGAGTTTGAGCTGTGCAGTTGTATGCCAGGAGCAGGAATTCTGCTTTCTGCTGAGGAAACGCTTTGTCCTTTGCAGATCTGTGATCCCCAACCGAGTCATCGCCGACTTGATTCAAGATGCCACCGGCCATTGGAGGCCCCGTAGGATACACTCCTCCTGAAGGAGGATGGGGATGGGCTGTGGTCATCGGAGCCTTCATCTCCATTGGCTTTTCCTATGCCTTCCCCAAATCTATCACAGTGTTCTTCAAAGAGATTGAGGTCATCTTCAATGCGTCCAGCAGCAAAGTCTCCTGGATCTCCTCCATCATGCTGGCTGTTATGTATGCAGGAGGTAAGTGGGCTGGAGGCTGGTACATGTGCTGCATCACAGCACAAGATGCTGCTTTCCTGCTGGGGCTGGTGATTCCCACCTGGTTGCAGTGACAACCACCAAACTTCTGCTATAACTTTGAGTTCTTTCCTTATGTGAGAGCAAAACCTCCCTTAATGGGTTTTCTTAAAGGAGGTTGCTCAAAAAGTTACATTTAATGCCCAGAATGCAAGAACCAGGTTAATCTGTCCTCCTCCGCAAAGCTGTAAAATCTTTCCGGGGAATTACGACTTGTGTAATTCTGCCTTTGTCCTTGTTACAGTAGGCTACAGATGCTGTGTCTGCTCCCAGCATCTTCCTGAAGGCTGGGGAGCTGCTGTGCCACATGTGGCAGCCTTGCTTTCAGGGACACTTCCTTTCAGATAAGACATTGATTTTTTTATTTATTTTTTTTTTTAAATTCAGGGAATAGTGGGTGTATCTAGGGATCTGTCCCCAGTTTCTTGTCAGCTCAGTTGTGCTTGGAATGCACTGAAGCCTCGTGCCACATGTTAATGCTAGCTGGTGCCAAGAGGCAGCTTCTGCTGTTTGAGGATGGCAGCATGCACTGGAAGTACAAAGATGTGAGCAGAATAAGGCAAATCCACCTAAACTAAAACAGCTCCCCTCCCTCCCCTGTCCTTCAGAAGCTGCCTTTTGAAGGCTTTTAATTCCCAAGCTGGGTACTTTATGCATGGTTTTATTGGGTGAGGAGCATGCAGAGTGTTCCTGGTCTCCAGACCCTGGGGTCTTGTATGTGCCTGCAAACACAGTGTTGTGCTGGGCTGAAAGAAACACTGTGAGCCTACTGTTGTGGCCACTTCAGAGGCAAATGAGAGCTTGTCCCTGCCACCAGTCCACAGCTGGCCTGTTGCCTGCAGCCTTGTTGGATTTGTGCATCCAAAGGAGCTGACGTCAGCTCCCGACTGAACACGAGGCTTTTCCTTTGGGGGAACAGGCTCTGCTTTGTCCTCGCTCAGCTAGCGAAGCGACGAGCACATTTCCCTGCTCCAATGTTGTAACAAGCTTGTAAACCGTGTAACTGCCTTAATGAGACCCAATCTAGGCCATTCCTCCTCTCCCAATAGCTCAGAGCTGGTTCTTCTGGGGGCACTGTCTGGAGCTGCCAGGGGTAAGAATTCCCTCCACAACTCCAGTACTGGAGGTTGTCCCCATGTCCCCCTCCCTCCCTGGCGATACTGTCTCTCCTGCTTTCACTGAACTGTTGCCATTAAATTCTAGCAGCTGCTGCCCATATGTGGGTGGCATGGATGCTGAAAGTACCCCAGATCTACCTGGATGTATTTTTTTTCCCCCAGAAGGTGGTCAGGTACTGAACAGGCTTCCCAGAGCAGTGGTTGCAGCTGCAAGGCTGCCAGAGCTTGAGGAGCATTTTGGACAATGCTCTCAGGCAGAAGGGATTGTTGGGGTTGTCCTGTGCAGAGCCAGGAGTTGGACTCCATCTCAGGATTTTCTATGACTCATCCCCCAGCTGCTGAAACACAGGAATCACTGCTGTCCCACTCATTTCTGCATGAAACCAGACCCTTTACAGAGTCTGAGTGGCACTGGAGCAGTCCCAGTGTGCATCCCATTTTCCCTGTCTCCTAGAACACCTGCTTGCTTGGAGGCTGAAAAAGTAGTTCATCCTCTGGAGGAACATTCTGGACTGATGGAACCTCACAGAGCTGGGGCAGCTCCTGTCCTGGGCAGGGCTAGGTGTGAGGAGGAAGCACATTTCCCTACAGCTGCTCTGTGCAGTGACCATCAGGATGCATGGATGGCATGGTGTCAAATGCCCCTTTTTCAGATCCATGTTGGGATTAGATTCCATTACTTACATGTTTTTGGCAGCTTGACCAATCAAGTTTGATCAGGTAATGTTTAGTCAAAAATGCTTCCTGTGGATGTAGAAAATAAGAGTGTGTGTGAATTATTTTCCTTTAAAAAAAGTGGGGGCGGTGTGGGGAATTGGCCCTAGAGTACCTGGCACTTCCCAGCTGTGTGGCTTCCTGCTGAGTGCCCCTTGGAACCTGTTGCTCCCAGGTGGACTTCCTGGAGGAAAGGCTGTGTCTGCCTTTAGACTCTGTTTAGGGGCATCACGTTTGCTGAGTTCAAGGTCCAGGTTTTGCAAAGTGCTGAGCACTCTATGGGACTCATGATATGGCAGCTCCCATGTGCTGCTGCCTCTCACAGGACCAGGGCCACGGCCCATTGCACTCGAGCCTCTGGTAGCAGAGAGCAGAATGTCATGGGGCTGGGGACAGCCTCTGCAGTGCCAAGGCTTCTGTAACCTGCTCCAGGCTCTGTTTAAACTGGGCAAAAAGGTCAAGTACCATCCGAGGACCCATGAATAACATGTTGACAACGTCCCTGTCTGTTAATGGCAAAGCAAGGTCTGTTAATATTCAATGGATGTTCATTCAGTGTATTTAAATACATTTTAGTGTCTGTAGAGCATGCTTGGCAGTCTCTAATCACTGTTTGCTTTGGGTTAAAGCTCCTGATAGTGAAGCACTTGAAAGGGCAATTGGGCCCTGTCTGCTTTAGGGGTAGCAGTGGAAACAGAAGCACCCCTTCTCCTGGGGCAGTGCTGCTTCTCCCCAAGCCCTAGGGAGCTTCACCTGCACCCAGAGAAGGTGTTTCCTCACAGCTTTGTCTGGTCTTGATCAGAAACCTCTGGCAGGTGATGTGCAGTTGCTTTGCAGCTGAGACCCCAGCTCATGGTGGGTGGGTTGCCATAAATAGGGTAGAGCCCACAGCACAGCATGAGACAGGTGACTTCAGCCTGTCCCAAAGCCCTGTGTCTGGGAGCAGCTGGTGGCCAAGCAGCTCCCATTTCAGCCCACAGCAGTCAACTTGCTCAAAGAAGTCAAAGCTTTCTGTGCTTCAACAGTTCTCTCTCTATGGTTGGTTTAGATTACATATTTAGGAAGAAGTTTTTCCCTGAGGATGATGAGGCCCTGGCACAGAGAACCCTAGAGAAGCTGTGTCTGTCCCATCCCTGGAAATGTTCAAGACTGGGTTGGATAGGGCTTGCAGCAGCCTGTTCTAGTGTAGTGTCCCTGCCCATGGCAGGGATTTGGAACAAGGTGATCTTTAAGGTCTCTTCCAACCCAACCCAAACCATTTTGTGATTCTCTTTATCTCCAGCTGCCTCTGAGCCTCCTGCCCTTTCCCCTTACCCCAGTTCCCTCACTGGGAGAAGCAACACTGTGAAAGCTGGAATCCTCTGGCAGTAAAGCTGCAGTGTGCTTGCCTGTGTGTGTTCGGTATCTCATGCTAAGGTAACTTCTCTCTGGATGCATCTCCTTTCTTTGCTCAGGTCCCATCAGCAGCATCCTGGTGAACAAGTATGGCAGCCGGCCCATCATGATCGCAGGCGGCTGCCTGTCCGGCTGTGGGCTGATCGCAGCCTCCTTCTGCAACACGGTGGAGGAGCTCTACTTCTGTGTTGGGGTCATAGGGGGTAAGCGATAGCTCTGCCCTAGTGGGGCAGTGAAAGGAGCAGCTTCAACCCAATAATTATTAGTTGATGTCTGAATTTGCATAAATTCTGTTTCCTGTCACTGCCTGGGTGCCTCTTCTTCAGCTGGCAGCAGGGGCTGACTCCCACTCATGCAGCTGTGAGGTGGGTGGGTCAGGTGTTGGAATGCACTGTATGGGCCACTGGTGGAATCACCATGCCTCAAAGCGTTCAAAAAGCATGTGGATGTCACACTTAGGGATGTGGGTTAATGGTGGACCTGGCAGTGCTGGGGCAGTGGTTGGACTCCATGATCTTAGAGTGCTTTTCCAACCTAAATGATTCCTTGATTCTAAGTTGGAAATGGAGCTGGGACCTCCCCCCCTCCCCAGAACTGACACCCTGCTTGTCCCACTAGCCCTTCTGCTAGTGCTGCTGGGGGTGTCCAAGCTCTGAGCCCCTTATCTCTCTCCTGCAGGTCTTGGACTTGCCTTCAACCTGAACCCTGCCTTAACCATGATTGGCAAGTACTTCTTCAAGAAGCGTCCACTGGCCAATGGGCTGGCGATGGCGGGCAGCCCTGTCTTCCTCTCTACCCTGGCACCCGTCAACCAGCTCTTCTTTGGCATATTTGGCTGGCGTGGCAGCTTCCTCATCCTGGGTGGCCTCCTCCTGAACTGCTGCGTGGCTGGATCCCTGATGCGGCCCATAGGTCCCAAGCCAGATCAGCTGAAGAAAGAGGCCAATAAGGAAGTGCAGCAGGAGGCTGGGAAGGCAGGCAAAAAGGATGATGGTGACACCAGCACGGACCTGATTGATGGAAAGGCCAAGAAAGAGAAGAGCTCGTTCTTCCAGACAATCAACAAATTCTTGGACCTGTCTCTGTTCACACACAGGGGCTTCTTGCTCTATCTGTCAGGCAACGTAATCATGTTCTTTGGGTTGTTCGCTCCCTTGGTCTTCCTCAGCAATTATGCAAAGAGCAAGAAGATTGCTAGTGACTCTGCAGCCTTTCTGCTCTCCATACTGGCCTTTGTGGACATGGTGGCCAGACCTTCCATGGGACTGGTGGCAAACACCAAGTGGGTCAGACCACGCATCCAGTATTTCTTTGCCGTCTCTATTATTTACAATGGGGTTTGCCACCTCTTGGTCCCCATGTCCACCACCTATGCTGGCTTCTGCATTTATGCTGGCTTCTTTGGCTTTGCCTTTGGCTGGCTGAGCTCGATCCTGTTTGAGACCCTGATGGACCTGGTGGGAGCTCAGCGGTTCTCCAGTGCTGTTGGTCTGGTGACCATCGTGGAGTGTTGCCCTGTGCTTCTGGGACCCCCTATGCTAGGTAGGGTGTGCTGTGCCTGGAGAACTCACTTGAGGACATGGTTTTAATGGGGTGGTGCTGGGTTGGTGATTGATTGACTTAATGATCTTCAAGGTCTTTCCCAATCTTAATGATTCTTTGACTCTGGCTGTCCTGCCTGGACTTGAGAGTGGTGGTGGGTTCCCTTGAGCCATGGGCAGCCCTTGGCACTGGGGCAGTGGTCAGGAGACCATCCCAGCATCCGAGGAATGGCCAAGGAAGTGGGATCTGAACCCCTGGCACAGGGTAACAGAGCAGGGAATAAAGGAATGTGGGACAGGTCCTTGCCTGAATGTGAGAGTGATGGGCTTGGGCTGCTCTTGGGAACATCTCCATGACCTGGAGCTGCTCTGGGGGCATCTTGCTAAACTGTCCCCTCTCTTGTCTCTTAGGGAAGCTCAATGACATGTATGGTGACTACAAGTACACGTACTGGGCCTGCGGGGTTGTCCTGATCATCGCTGGGATCTACCTCTTCATTGGGATGGGCATCAACTATCGCCTGGTGGCAAAGGAGCAGAAGGCAGAGGAGAAAGCAAAGAATGAAGGGAAGGAGGAAGAGACCAACATCGATGAGGCTGAGAAGCAGAAGGAGGCAAACAATGATGTGGCCCCCTCACCTCAGAAGAATGTGGAGGATGGTGTCAAAGAGGAGGAGAGCCGCATGTGAGGGACTGGTCTTAATCCCGGAGTGTCGGGGAAGCGCTGCTGCCCTGGTGCGGCGGCTGGGGCAGAGCTCTGCTGGCGCTGGGTGGCCGTGAGAAGTGTTTAAACCAGGTGTTCATTTTTAAACAGGCTCTGAATTGTCTTTCCATCTGTGTTAAACAAAGGTAACAGGACTACATATGCAGTATCCTCATGTGTCCAGGGGCAGGGGGCTTTTATAGTCTGGCTTTTTAACAGTAACATGAATGTACTAATATGTGCCTTACAGTCTCCATATCTAGCTGAATCTGAAGGAGCCTTAACTCTAAACTGTGCTTCAGCTCTGTATTCTGCTTGGGGGTGGGGGGATATGTGTGTGTTTTGGGGAGTTTTGTTGTTAAAAAGCCATAAAAGCAGGATACTGGATTTGTTGAAGCATGTTGGGCTTCAGGGCCGGCCCTGAATGAATACTGCTTCACACGCTTCTTACTGCAGGCCCTCTGCGGGGGAGATGTGGGCATGGGGCAAGGTGCTCCTCAACCCCCGTGCTCAGTGCCTCCTGGCTCTTTAGGTGGTCTTTAGGTATGTTTTGAAAACACTTTAGCTACTGTAGTTCTTTAAAATCCCTGTTTTTGTAGCTGTTCTCTCATGGGATATTCAGGTTGAAGAAAGATAGCTGCAGTTCTTGTTGGACAGCATCACCCACTCCAGGGCTGTGGCAGCCCTGCTTGCCCAAGCCTTCCTTGGGGAGTGTTGGGGTTCCCCCTGCATCCCCACTCTGCCTCGATAGTGCCTCTTCTCAGCCCAGTGCAGTGTGATGTGAAATGGGTTCAGGTTGTGGTGCTGGCATTCATGCTGCTGTCGGCTGTGCTGCCCCATCCTGCTCGTGGGGTGGATTTCCACCAGAGCATCCCTTCCAGCCAAGTGTTTTGGGTGCCTGACCTCGGGCAGAGTGGTGAGGTGGGTGGACATGGTACATCCCTGAGACTTTATCTGCTTTTGCTCTTTTATCTGTTAGAGAAACCTCTTTTACTTGCTTCTGTTCAACTGAGATCTTAAGGCAGTGGATGCTGAACCTCTCACATCTAGGACACGTAAGGGGGAGGAAAGAATTTGTATGTATTTATTTTTTATTTTTTAGTGTTGGAAAATATCTCACGTATGTGGAGCAGGTTAATGGCTCTCAAGTTCTAGTAAATGTTGATCAGAATTCATGTTAAGAGGCTGAGTTTTTTCAAATAAACTTGTTTTTTTACAATTTACCCATCAAATGTTGAACTTCTTTCTTAGAAGTGTGATTTCTATGTGCCAGATTACATAGATTTAGGGTCAATTTTGGGGAGAGGGTGAGTGGGGCTGTGGCAGGGCTTGGCTCTCCACTTGCTGCTCCCAGCATCCTGTGGAAGCTGGACACATACTGAGAGGGTGAGATGCCCCTTTGCAGCTGGAAGAGGAGGCTTTGGTTAGCAGTTGGGGTGGCTACAGCATAGTGTCCTCATGCACTCTGGTTTTGAAAACCTGTAAAAACCCTTGAGAACTCCCTTGATTGTGAGGGGGAGGGACATGCACTTAAAAATCTGAGTGATGCACAGATACTTTTGCTGTCTGTTTCCTTCCAAGCTGAATGGAACCACACCTGTGTGGGGCTAAAAGTAAATGAGAGATTAAATGAAGGTGGCCTTGAGGGAGTTGTTCTGGGGTCCCTGGGATCCCTGGCAGGTTCAGGCCACGCATTGCAACTGTGCTCCTTGCTTTCACATCTGCAAGGCCCCTTTTGCCTTTTTTTGGTCTAAATATCTCATAAAGCAGCCTGGATTGTTGGAGTTTTTTTTAATGCTGTAGATTATAAAGCCAGGGGAGTATTTTGTAAAAGAGGGTGTTGTATGGTTACTGAGCTGTGATACTGTAAAGCCAGGTAATTGTATTTTCATAGCTGGGGTGTCTGGTGGACCACAGGAATGGGCTCACGTCAAAATTACCAACCCCTGGGAAACTGCCCGTTATCCAAGTTTTTGTAGATACAGACAAGGTTCCCTCTGTGTGTGGGATGGTCTCTGGTGGGACTCAGTCAGACAGTGCTGCAGGAGGGTCTGGGCTCTTCTGCCATTGGTGATACCTGTAGAGAAGGTCATTTGTCCTCTGCAATCCAGGATGTGCTCAGCCCTTCTCTATTGATCCCCACCTCTTATGGGCATTGGGGGTCCTGTCTGGGCTGTGCCCACAGCTGACATGGGTGTTCCTGTAGCCAGTGCCACTGGGAGAGGCTCACACAGCTAGGGCAGGAAGCCAACCCTGCTTCTAAGGAAAAAAGTGTTTAAATAATTTCCTGCTGCTTGGATGTGGCTGGCTGGGAGCACTTCAGTAATAAATCCTGGTTGTTCTCTACCAGTGACCTCCATGCCGTGTATGGAGCTGGATGTCAGCCCTGTCCTTGCTCCAGGGTCTCCTGTGGAATTTGTTCCTGTGGTCCAATGCTGTGGAAATAGGAAGGTGTCTGTTGGACTGGGAGGAGAAAACTTACTCTTGCCCTGTATTAGGCTATAAGCTATTAAGTGCCCTGGTTGGAGTAGAGCACAGTCCTTGCTATGGCAGGTGTGGCACCCCTCCTGGTCACAGACTGTCCTGGGCCAGCCTCTCCCACCAGGCAGGGGCCGTCCCTGTGCCTGTTCCTGTCTTAGCTCTTGGGAGCAGCAGGGCTATATTCAGTCACATTCCTTCTGTAAGCAAAGTCATATGCAGTGATGGGAAGTACAGGACCTGGGCTCCCAGAGCCTCTCTCACTGTTACATATCTGTAAAATGGGAGCTAAAATCAGGCACAGTGCTCCAAAAAGCAGATGGGAGCTCTGGCTTTACCTATGATGGTGGGTGAGTGGGCAGTGGATGCTCAAACCAGCCCTTGTGTTCCAGGGATGCTGTGCAGGCTGAACCCATTGCACTGCCTAACTGGAGGAGATGGGGATCTGCTGTAATGATCCCTTTGCAAAGTACAGTACATCCATGGGGACTTGTGTGCTTCCCTGCTCCCCAGGCCAGGAGCTGTGAGCAGTGGGAGTATTGCTGGCCAGATTCTCCTCATTCTTCCACAGGGTTTCCTCTATGCACCAGGCCATGTCGCCTTCCTTCCTCCAGGGATCACAAAACAAAATTCTCGTCATAGCGTGCAGAATTGAGGAAATACTTGGGAGCTAATTCCCCTGCAGTTTGTTTTTCCAAACATCTGAGGTTGCCAGCCAGAAATGCTCAGCAATAGCTGGGTGGGTTTGGGGGCTCCCAGAGGAGCATGGGGTGCTCCAGCTGCTGGCTGTTGCCAGCTGGGATGAGGCAGGCAGACCCCAGCTGTCTTTCCTTTCCTTCCTTCCCTGTTAGGGAATTTGGGGCAGTTCACTGGTGAGCCCTCTGGCTACAGTGGTTACAGGCTGGGAAGCTGCTGCTGCCTCTGCTGTGCTGTTGGGCCATCCTCCATCACCTCCTTGGGGGTGCCCAAATGCACCCCAACCCTACAGCTGCCTTGAGCCTGTTTTCCCTGGTGTGTGGGGCTGTGGTGCCTGTGGTACTGTGAGAAGCCAGGCAGCTTCACAGCCCTTGACCCACAGACATTCCCAGCCTCCTGAAACAGCCTAATCCTCCCCACAACACAGCACAATCCCCTTCCTGGGGAGAGGGGAGCCTGGCTGCAGAGCTCATTCATGTGACAAGCATGAGGAGGGGATCTGGGTCCCTGCCTGCTCCTGCTCTGCCCAGGGATTTTATTCAGTTCTTTTGGGGAGATTTGGGTTATGCTGAGTGTGCAGCTCTGTCCAAGCACTCTGGGCTGCTGCTCTGCAAACAAATGCTGCTATTCCCAGCCGCTGCCAAGGTACTGGTGGGGCTGGGCAGGGTGGGCAGCTGCTGGGAAAAGTCTGTCTGTCCCGTGGCCAGCACTGTCTTTGGCTGTGGCTGTCTGCCCTGGCTGGGAAGGGGCAGAGAGAATTATAGAGTCATGGAATGGTTTGGGTTGGAAGGTGTGAAGGAAGCCCAGCTCTCTGACAGGCTTCCTCCTTGGAGATCTGTCCCCTAAGATCTAACTACTTTGTCATGGTGATTAAGCTGTGGACTCCTTCCTTCCTGTCCCCCGGACCCCTGTCCCTTGCTTTGGGACCCCATGTTATCTCCCCTGTTAGTCATTTTTACCCTGGTGTTAGACCATTGGTCCCTTTCCCAATTCTCCACTTCTCTATAAAAACCCCAGCTTTTGTGCAGTTCAGTGGAAGTTTGTCACTGGCCCCCTTTGCTGAAGTCTGCCAGTAAGGATTCTGCAGAATGCTTCACGGTCTCCCATCTGTGCATTGGCTGGGGCAACCCATGAGCAGAGCTGAGCTGATCTCAGCTGATCACAGAGCTGCACTCTCTTTTAGAAGAGCTGATCATGTGAAGACTCAGACTGCTCCTAAGGGTTACCCCTGGCTGGAAGCTGCCTGAGACTCCCTGGGCGGCCGTTCCTTCCGGGACCCCTATCCGGGATAGTTGGTGGCAGAGCTGGGGGTCAGACAGACCCCCAGAACCAGCCATCAACAGGAAGGGACCTTCAAACTCATCTCATTCTACTCCATGACAAGGGCAGGGACATCTTCCACAAGACCAGGTTGTTCCAAGCCACATCAACCTGGCCTTTGAACACTTCCAAGAAATGGCAGGGTGATCAGTGCTGCCAACAATGCTGCTTCAGGTGGGTATATGGGGATGACCACAACTGTGCAGTGCCCATCCAAACTCCCACAAAGGCTTTGAGATGAGCCAAGGCTGCAGAGATGCTTCCTCCAGCATCACTCAAACCATGCTGCTTGCAGCTGAGGAGCAGGAGGAACCTGCAGGAGGAGCTCCTGGCCTGCGGGGGAGCCTTCCTCTTTCTCTACTTCTACCTTGGGCCTCCTGCGAGACAGGGGTGTGTCCACGTTTGTGTCCTGGCACAGACCAAACGCTCTTGTGCAATGAGCAGCCTGATTTAGCTCTGGAGAGTTCTGCCTGTGGCCTGGCATGGCGTGGCACAGGGGTGGATGTACAGGAGACGGCCATGGCTCAGCCTTTGCTGCCTACTCTGTGGGGGAAATCAGCAGCCCCTTAACAGCAGCAAAGTAGAATTACAGGAGACAGAGAATCAATCGCTGCAAGATGATCATCCATTATTTTCAGTGCACATTATATTCTGTTAATGAGAGCCCTTTGCTGTGTTAAGGTGGGGGGTTGAGCAATGCCCCGCTGTCACAGAGCCAGTCTGGGAGGGAGTGGTGAGGGATACCCCACTGCCATGGAGCTATTCCAGAGGGAGGGAGAGATGCCGCAGTGCCACGTGGTGATGAAGCACAGCGCCTGCCCAGGGTGGCTCTGTGGGGCACAGGCTGTATTCACTGCAAACACTGCCAAGGACAAACTCTGCTGCACTTTGCTCAGGCTTTTCCCCTGGGCAGACCCAGGACCTTTGCTCTGCTTCAGGCAGAGATTTTGGCAACCCCATGTTGCTCAGGTGCAGCCTTAGGGAACAGCCCTATGGTCTGGGCTGTGTGGTGATGTCCAGACAAGGCTGGGATGTTGTTGCCATGTCCCCACAGAAGGTTGAGGTGGTCTGGGCCAACAAGTTAAGGGAGGAGAAGCTGTTTAAAGGCACACAGTGGGCAGATTGGTCCTGTCTGTGCTGTGAGCTGGACTGTACCTAATAGGAAGAGGCTGCACTGGCCCCATGATGGGCCCAGGCACACCCTGAGCATCCCAGATTTTTTACAGTGCTGGCTCATGGGAAGTGCCTGAAGCTGCTGGGGCCAGTGCCTCAGCCAAAGTCCCATCTATTCCCACTCCTCTGCAGGCCCTGTATGCTGGGGAGAGGAGGAGATGCTCAGGGCAGGAGATGCTCATTGGGCCAGGAACCAATTTCTTCTATCTAGTGACAAGAAATAGGGCCCAAGGGAAAAGCTGGAGCTGTGTTGGGAGATTTAGGTTGGATATCAGGAAAAAGTTCTTCCCCCAAGGGGTGAGTGGAACTGGAACAGGCTGTCCAGGGCAGTGGTCAAGTCCCCAAGGCTGCCAAGAAGCATTTGGACAATGCACTCAGGCACAGGTTGGGGTTGTCCTTGCAGGGCCAGGAGTTGGACCCGATGATCCTTGTGGGTCTCTTCCCACCCAGGATATTCCATGGTTCTATAATTTACTCCCTGTAAATCAGCAGAGCCTCCTGGGGCAACAGAGCATCATCTACTCACCCTTGGGCTGTCAGTGTCTCAACAGCAGCTTTTATTGCTGTGCTGCCCTGTGAAGTTTTTCTGTGGCTTGACATGAATATAATTATTACTATTAATTGTCAGAAGGGGCTGTGCTGGTAGCTTGTAGAGCCCTACCAGGATTTACAGCCAGAGCAGCCAGTCACTGGTAAAATCAAGGCTGGGGCAGAACATCAGTGATCAAAACTGGGGGAGCAGTTTACAGGCAGAAGCAGGGTGTGGGCAGGAGGCTGCACAGTAATTCCAGAGTCGGACCCAGCTCCATGAGCACCCTCATGTGGCAGCCACCCCACCCACAGCCCTGCTGCCCCAGCAGCACCCTTGCCACTGTTCCCAGAACCCAGGACTGGAGGGGCTGGATGCTACCTGGCAGCTCCCACAGCTCAGATCTTCATGCTAGGAGTGATGCCCACCATGAGAAGATGAGGTGGGAGCACAGTGACACAGGGTATAGGGAGACTGATGAATTTTTTAGGGGTTCAGTGGGAGCTAGGACAGGATCCTCCAAGGGCTGTGTGGGCAGGCTGTGCAGATTTATCACAGACTCCTGCACCTGTGACTGCAGGCATGAAAGCTGGGAATAATTGCACTAGGAAAAGATAAAACTGAGTAAATCAAACCAGTATGATCCAGACCACAATTAACAAAGTATTAATTAGCTACATACCCACAGAAATAAAGATTGCTGATTACCTTCTATAGAAAATTAAGGGGGAAAAGACAGAAAATGAAATATGTTTGTAATGTAATTGGAGGCTGCATGCTCTACATAAGAATGAGCCTCTTTCATCAATTTAGTTTGCAAATTTAGTTGCAATTACGGATCAAAGCCTCACTTCCTCAGTGTCTCATTTTCTCCTCCCTGTCAGACTGGGGGCTGCACCCCCCCTGTTCCATTCCAATGTCCCATTGCCATGGGCATATGGGGCTGGCATGGGTCTATTGTGGCCATCGTTCCTCCTCAACACTCCACGTACTGCCCACCTTACTATGTCCAAGTAGGCTCTTAAGCTTTTCGTCACCAGAGCATTTCCTGCCTGTCACCCCAGACCACAGGACCTTGATCAGCACTAATCATAGAGGGGGTCTCTGAGCAGCCCCAGTGGGAAGGACTCTGGGTCAGTGGGCAGAGAAGCAACTCCACAGTGCTGGGAGTCAGAGAGGAAACAGGGACACAATTCCCCAAAATAGCTTTTTGATACCATGGTCACACCAATGCCAAAGACAGCGTCTGTGCATCAGTGTGGGGGATACCCACACGGGTGGCAAGAAAGGTCGTATTTGATGTGTGGGGTGCTCAAGGGACGGTGTGACCAGGGTTGGCTAAGGTCAAGGTGAAAGCTGTCCGCCTGTTCCTGTCGCCTGTCCTGGTCCCTGTCCTGGTCCTGGTCCCTGTCCTGGTCCCTGTCCTGGTCCCTGTCCTGGTCCCTATCCCTGTCCTGGTCCCTGTCCCGGTCCTGGTCCCTGTCCCCGTCCCGGTCCTGGTCCCTATCCCTGTCCTGGTCCCTGTCCCTATCCCTGTCCCTATCCCTGTCCCGGTCCCGGTCCCGGTCCCTGTCCCCGTCCCGGTCCTAGTCCCTGTCCTGGTCCCTGTCCCTATCCCTGTCCCTGTCCCTATCCCTGTCCCGGTCCCTATCCCTGTCCCTGTCCCGGTCCCTGTCCCCTCCAGGGGGTGCGGGCGGCCAGGAGCAGCGCCCCGGCTGGGGCGGCCCAGCTCCCCGGGCAGCCGGGGCAGCTCCCAGGGATTTGCCCCGTGTCTGCTCTAACCTCCCCTCTCACCTGCGGTTTCATTGCCCCTAGTCCTGTCACTCCAAGCTTTTGTCCAAAGTCCCTGTCCAGCTCTTTTTGAGCCCCTTTAGGCCCTGGAAGGGGCTCTCAGCTCTCCCTGGAGCCTCCCCCAGGCTGGAAAGAGAGGGCATGTTCTACAGCTAAAGTAAAACGCTTGCTGCTGGCTCACGGTGCTATGCTGCTCTGCTGGCTAGCTGGTTGTTAGAGGTAATGGACTTTGTCTAGACAAGAGGAGGCTCAGGAGGCAACTTACCCTCTCCACAGGAGGTTGTAGGGATGTGAGGGCTGGTCTCTTCTACTGTGGCTGCAGTGAGAGGTCCAGAGAAAATGGCTTTAAACTAAGACCGGGGAGATTCAGACTAGACATTAATATTTTTTTTTCACTGCTAAGAGTGGTCAGGCATTGAAATAGATTGCCCAGGGAGGGCGTGGAGTCATCATCCCTGGAAGTGTTTAACAGGTATCTGGATCTGGCGCTGGGTGATGTGGTTTAGGGGTTACAGTGGCAGTGCTAGGTTGACGGTTGGACCGGATTATTTTCAAGTTCTCTTCCAACACTGATGATTCTGTGATTCTATAATTATATTCTATGACAGCTTTCTTTAGCCTTGAACTTTAAAAAAACCACACTAACCAGAACATCAAAAAGTGGAAAAAATAAATACCAGCATTCTCAGAATGTCTCTGTGCAAGTAGAACAAGTAGGATAAATGCATAGCAAGGTTGAATAGTGCTGCCCCCAGTGGCTTCAGAGACACAAGAAAGAAGGAATGAAGGCAAAGCATGGGAGGGAAATTAAACTTCACAAAGATGAAGCTCTGAGCATCTCACTGAAATGACCCTCACCTTTGAAGCCTAGAGGAAACCCACAGGATTCAGCACTGCTGTTCCTCAACCTTTCCTGGGAAGCTGATGGCAGGTGCCTGGCCCTGATACTGGTGAGAATTAAAACTTCCTCAAGGCAGAAAATCCATCTGCTGCCACACAAGGACCTGAGCACACAGCCAGCATCATTTGACACACAGTTACTCAATTTACAGGATTTATGGCCTCCAGTGCTTCCTATGTTTTCTCTACCCTCTCCTATTAATCCACTATTATAACCTTTAGAAAATGATTTATAGATTTTTTTCCTCAATTTCCATCTTGAAAATGGTACCTGTCAGCATCACAAATGGCTCCAGAGCCTCTGGGCTGGGAGGTTGGATAGAGACAGTGGGGAAGGGCCAGAGGAGCTAACAGGGCTAGGTAGGTACCTGGCAATGAAGTTGTCCTGTGCCCCAGTGTCCATGCACAGTACCAAGCCACAGATCCCCTGTTCCTGCCTACACCAGAATGTGGTGTGGCATAGTCTGGATTGGAGAGCAGTGGGCACCAGTAGCCCAAATTCTAGTGGCCTCTGGGCTACTGGTCAGTGTAATTTTCCTGTCACTGCAGCCACTGTTGGCTCACAGTGTGAGCACAGCTGTGCCATTGTCTGCTCAGTGTGCTGTCTCCAGAATTAATGTACAATTGGCCAGGGGCAAGGATTATTATAGGGAAATTATGCAACTAAATAGGTTGTTAACAAGTTGATTTAAAATTCATAAATGGGAGGGGGAAAGATAACAGGGCAGAGAACAGCAGGCTCAAATTAATTACATTAAACTGTTTGATGAGGAATCAGTAAGGTGAGGAATGAGATAAGGGAGGAGGATTAAAGGGAGTTCCTATTTAAAATCAGCTTGAAAAGGTGCCAGAACCCACTCTACTGGGACTTGGTCATTGTGAGTCCTCATTGCTCCTTTCATTAGTTCCAAACTCCTTGGCTGTACTTATTGGATCCCAGACAGGGGGAAAGGGCAGGCAGGGGCTGACCTCTTAGCAGATCCATGGATCTGTGCTGACCCTAGAGGAGACACAGTCTGACATAGGGTGGCACCAGGGGGAGATCATTGTCTCGTGCCAAGCCAGCAGCCAGGAGATGTGTCAGGGCTCACAAAGGAGAGTCCATGGCATTGAAATTAACGTGGAAGGTGTCTCTGCCCATGGCAGGGGGTGGATAAGCTGAACTTTAAGGTCCCCTCAACCCAAAGCAGTTTGTTATTCCATGATTCTATGATTAGAAGAGGAGAAGGCTGCAAAAGGCACCAAATGTTCCTTACCTTGCCAGGTGGATGATGCAGGTCCAGGCTGGGTCCAGAGCAAGAGACTGATGATAAGGCAACATTCAGGAGGAGCTGAGTTGACAGCGAATCACCAATTGCCATTCCCCTTCACACTTCAAGGCTCATCCACAGACAAATAGAGAATATCGTCCTCTGAATTCAGCTGCCATTAGAAAGGGCTCATCAGCCTCTCTTGGGTGCTGCAGATAAATGCTCAACAGGTCCTACACAAGGTGCCAGTGGCTAGAAGGCAGTTCATGCCAAGTGCTGGCACAGGGATGTCGGTAGTGGATGGAAGCTGTGGAGGCAGCTTGGGCTGGGGAGCCAGCACCAGGATCTGGGATGGGATGCCCAGTCTGTCAGGCACTGGACAAAATCCTGTGCTGTGGCTTCCAGGGCTTTGCAGGAAGGAGGGACCCAAAGTGGGTTTGCAGGGGGTGTGGAGGAGGTGAAATGTGGTATGAATTTGAGGACCCAGAGTCAATCTGTTTTATTCAGCTAAAATTGTGAAGGCTAAAATCTAGGATAATTTTTGCACATATTACTCTGAAATGCAAATTCTAATGCCAGCTAAGATACCTGTTCAGTCTCACAGGGTTAAAGGAAAAAGGCCAGTTAAGAACTTGAAATCCATTTCTTCATAACACTTTGTACTTGTATCAGGCACCATTTAGCCCTTCTTTTTTCCTACCTGGTTGATTTCTATATATCCAAGAGTGAGAATTCCTTTGTACTTTGCAAATATCATGGAGTTCCAAGCAGTGGGTGGTTCTCACTTCATCCTGTTGGGATTCACTGTGAATGCCAGATGCTGTGGTATCAGGGAATTACCATGCTTTGCCTTTCCATCACAGGGAGTTCCCCTTTTCCTCCCTCTCTTCTCTCCACGATTACCTAAAGCCGCTGGGTTTTCTTTCATTGTTAATGTTGCTTAAACCCAGATGGGGTTCAGGCTCCCAGTTCTGGTCCTGGGCACAGGCTTCTCTCCGGCACACACCCCAGAGGTGTGTTAATTAGACAAGGGGGTGTTAATTAGACAAGGGAGCAGTCGCAATAACACATGGTGAATGTTCAATCCTCCCACTCTCTGCATGGGAAGTGGATCAATAAGCAATTCAACCATTAGAAATAAAGCTACACCTATTATCTGCTGATCAATAATTCATTAGTCTTGAACATACCTGCCTTGGAGCACCTCTGGAAGGAGAGAAGCTTGCAACAGGTAGACCAAGGGCAAGGCAGGAGATGCAGCAATATTTTCACCTCCAACACCCCTCTGACCCTTTGGTACCTGAGGACAGTGGGATTTTCTGCACCACCATAGGTGTGTCTCTATGATTAAAATGCAATAGCAAACAACTTCTTATTACTGCACATGCCCAACCTCCCCATCCCCCCTGCCCTCCTCTTCCTGTTCCCCACTGCCCTGACTGTAAATGTTGACAGTAATGAATAGCTGGCAAAGCAATTATACACATTAAGCTGAGAAGTATGAAGCTGAGGTCAAAACTATTTTCTTTCTATAATTACATGGAGGGTAAATTCATTTTGCCAATAAAAGTGACATAGGTCATGGTAAGCAGGTGGTCACACTGTCCCGTTGGGAGCTGCCTCTGCAGCCATCCTCCCCTGTGCCCCAAAATCAAGATGTTCAGCTGGTGCATTTAACTGGAACATTGAGCTGTGAGAAAGCCCAAACCTAGGCAAGAGCTTTTTGCCTCATTTATGGTTCTCTTTTTGCGTTCAGACGACTCCCCAGCTTCTTGAGTGAGTGCTGAGCTGGCTGTCCTGCTCCTTGAACATGAGCCAGCCCTGAAACAAGAGTGTTCAGTCTGAAATCACGTTTATTAAACTGTGACAGGGTTTGTTACTCTGTTAATGCACCGTATAAAAAAAAGCTATGAAAATCAACTACCAGGTAAAACCACCTGCAACATCATGCAGGGCACTGGAGAAGGAGGCAGAGGGGACAAAGAGAAGGAGGAAAGCATTCCCAACCTTTGCAGGTGCCATGCTTGTGCCAAGCCCTCACATAGGGCAGGGCAGCAGTCAGAGCCCAGCCCCAAGGCTTTGCTCGCCAGGGATGGGGGTCCCTGTATCCTCAGGAGCTCTCTGCTGCAGAGAGAGGGGCCCAGGGTGACACATTCCCCTCCCTGGCACTGCAGCTGGCTGCTGACCTCCTGCTGCTCCCAGAGTTCTTGAGTTAGCATCTGGCAATACCTACTGAAACTGCAGTTTATTAATGACTTCTAGGCAACATTTACAGTAAAAGGGCATTTCCCACAGCTGTTTAGATTTCCACAGAGGTGTGTGCAGCCTTTCTGTGGGATATCCAGGGCCCCACTACAGTAACAGCATTCGATAAAGAAAATTCAAATCATCTCCTTTCCAGCTTTCCGGTGGTTTTTTTTTTGGTTTTTTTTGTTTTTTTTTTTAGTTCTCAAACCATGAAAGAAACAGATGGGAGTTAAAGAGAGATTGAAAATGACAAAGGAAGTCTAGAGACATTTATTTCCACTCAGAACAAATTAATTAACATCTCTGGGGACAACTGATTAAAGTCCCTGACAGAGAAAGGGAGCTAATGCACCATTCCCTCTCTGTACAGGGAATGCTTTTGCACATCCCATCCCCAAAGCAGAGTGACTGCTACGAGGGGACCCCAGCACAGGCAGGCTCATCGTCCACTGGATGGGATCTGGGAAGCTGTTCTAGAATCCTGGAATGGTTTGGGCTGTGAGATACACTAAACTCATCTCCTTCCCCTCCTTGCTATGGGCAGGGGCACCTTCCATCGTCCCAGGCTGCTCCAGCCCTGTCCAGCCTGGCCTTGGGCATTTTCAGGGATCCAGGGGCAGCCCCAGCTGCTCTGGGCATCTGTGCCAGGGCCTGCCCACCCTCCAAGGGAACAACTTCTTTCAGACACTCTCTTTTCTAAGCTCCCAAGGCACTTAAAGACTATTTTTTTTCCTGCTGGGTTATTCTGAGATTTCTTGCCTGTATTATTTAGGAAGAAAAAAAAAAAAAAGTTGTCAAGTTTTTAAAGATGATAGTTTTTCTCTTTCTTTTTGATATTGAGCTGTTTCTCCTTCCCATTTATTTTGCATGACTGCCAAGGGGGAAGAGAAATACAGAAATAAACTCTTAAAAGACTTTAAAAAAAGTCAAAAGGAGAAGCAGTGGGAGAAAGACTGGAAGCAGCCTTTAATCTTAGAGCTGTTCCACTTGAGGGGATTGCCCTTCCTCTTACCAGGCAATTAAAGCCTTTATTAGGGAGCCCTTCATTAAGATCCAGCTCCTGGGAGCTGCTGCAGCACCAAACGCCTCTGAAGCTGCAGCAGAGATTAGTCTGACTAGGAGCAGAGGAATATAAACACTATCAGGTCTTAATAATCACCTTTAATGGGAGTCCCCTGTCTCAGGTAGGTGCTAATTGGGTGTGACAGTCCACGTCCCGTCCCAAACAATAGTAACTGTTCCGAATTTTCTTTCTAACCCTGCTCTTAGAAAAACATTCATTTCCTCCAGCCAACTGCATTTGAAGTGGCCTGAAATAGTGACAGAGTTTCGCTATATGAAATCCAGGAAAATGTCAACATTCATGGAACGTACCTCTGCTTAAATTGTCCCTTTATATGCTCAGAAGCTCAAACCCTTTATAAAGTTAAACCGATACACAAACTAGAATTTATGTATGTGTAGATATATATATACAGTCTACCTTATCTCCTTCATTTTCTATTTCATGTCAGCAACTCTGTATAGAAAAATATTGTGTGTATAAAGAAACTTTGCTCTGACTGTAAAACTGCAGGTGTCTCTGGGTGAGAAACGTCTGTTTAACTGTGCAGAGCAGCACTACAAATCCATATAACATGAGGCAACATTATTACATTGCTATTTCCCATGGAGTTTGGGCAGCATTCTGTCATCCAGGACGCTACTTATTTTCTGTATGAAATGGCAGAATTTGGGCAGGGATTGGATAAGGCTTCATTTCTTCCACAGTATTCCTGGAAGTGTTCAAGGTCAGGTTGGAGGGGGCTTGGAGCAACCTGATCTAGTGGCAGGGGTTGGAATGAGATGAGCTTTAAGGACCCTTCCCACCCAAACTATTCCAGGATTCTATATATTCCTTCTCTTGCAGAAAGGGTTATAAAACCTTTAATTGCCAAAACAGCTGGTTTTTTTCCTTATCTGGAGGAAGCCATGTGGCTTTCTGTGCCCTCAGACTCCTGCTGTGCCATCACTGATGTAGTCCAACAGTGCCGTCTGCTGAAATCATAAAGTTTGCTTTCAGGAGCTGCCAATCCTTTTTTTTTTTTTTTTTTTTTTTGAATCTGTCAGCCCAGAGTTTTGACCGACCGTGAAAAATAAGCTGTTTAAAAATAAGTTTAAGCTACTCTCTATATGTAGCTCATTGAAGTAAAAAAACTACCCACTGCACTTCAAGATCTTTGTAATTAATACACATAAGTGATTGATTGACCTCAAAACTTTGTGGCAGAAAATCTATTCACTTGTCAATCAACTCAAGAAAAGCTGCCATTTAAAAAGGACTAAGACAGATGGCACCAATGAATTGTGCCACACTGAAATGAAGCTGTGAATGTGACATCTGAACTTACTTGTGAAGAAAATGCCACCAGATTAAAACAAATTTTCCCTTTCTGAGTGGAGCTGCTCTTGGTTCTGCTGTGTCAGCTCACCTCCCGTTTACCATACTGACAATAACCCCATCCTGGGGCTGATCCTGGCTGGTCTATGTTAACATCCCAGCCCTCATTCTGCCACCGTGTAGCTCAGTAAATAGTATTCAAAAGATTATTTTGTTGGCATATGTACACAGTAATAGACATACGTATTTGATTGAGGGAATCAAAATGTTTTTCCTTTGCATGGTCCTTTACAGGAGTTTGAGTTGTTTTTCAGTTTGTCATTGGTAATTAAGAGTGGAAATTACTGCTTCTAATACCTCATTTTACTGTCCTCTGGTGCAGACAAGTTTCTGTGGTATCAGGGAATTTTCTGTCTGTGCCATGCACTCACATGGGTGAGAGATGGTGTGTAGTTCACTGTGTAAAGAACCATTAAAAGTGACTCCAGGAGTCAATAAGCTCACAGCTTTGGTTGTGTTATCGGTATCAATTAAGTTAAAAATTAGTTATCTTAATCCCTGCCCTGTGGCTGCTGTTGGTTTAACCCTTTGGAGGAGGCATGCTATGGAGGCATCTGCCTGGCTTCTCCATGATGAAATTTTTGGGGGATTTTCTGCTGTGCTGACCCAGGTGCTCTGCCCTGCTGACTGACTGGAAGCTGAGCTAAGTGGCAGAGCAGCTGGTACCTCACTGGCATGGGATTACTGATTCCCCTCAATGAGGCTGGAAGGGACTGGAGCATCCTGTGCTGAACCCGGTATTTCCTTGTCCCCCATCCAGGGGGTGTCCAATACTGCACTGGTTTCTCCTAAGACATCTGTGCATGCAATTTCTTGTCCTGACTGTGCCACTTCACTCCCCTTAGCCTTCCATGCACCCTTCTCCTTCTTTGACTCTCCACTATTAAATAGTTTCCCATTTATTCTCAGGAAAAAACATTCTTCAGCTCCTAATAGCTTTCCTAAAGCCATAACCTGCTTTGTCTGCTGTTTAGTGGGGAATCAATATTGTTGTAATACAATGAAATTTACATTGATTTGTCTCATTTTAACTGGCAGCTAAACCAATAAAGTATTAATCCGTGTGCTCCTGCCAGGAGGCCCAGTCAGCTTCTTCAAGCCTGATGTGTTTCACTTTGCTAATAATTAATTACAAAAATCTGGCATAAGGTTTGCAAAGGGGATTAGGCACAATTACTACTTGCAGCACTTTTCTAAATTAATGCAAAAGTGGAACCTATCAAACTGAGATGCCTTTTTAATGTGTTCACACTAGCAGGTGCAGGCTGGACAAGGACATCCAGCTTGCCAAATCATCACAGAATCCCAGAATAGTTTGGGTTGGGAGCAACCTTAAGGCTCATCTCCTTCCAGTTCCCCTGTTATGGTCAGGGACACCTTCCACTATCCCAGGTTCCTCCAAGCCCTGTCCAGCCTGGCTTTGGACAGTTCCAAGGATGGGGCAGCCACAGCTGCTCTGGGCACCTGTGCCAGGGTCTCACACTCAGGTCAGGAGAGTTGTGTGGAGCCTGTGCCTTAGAGCCATCAGTGGGTACCCAGCGTCCTGATGATGTTACACTGACTTTCACCACAGCCATGTAATTGCCATCATTTCAGCTCCCCCGATGCACACCCTGTTCTTCCACTGGTTTTAGGGTCAGCTGTCTCCTCTGGGGACTGGGGAAGCCTGTGTGAGCAGTGGTGCTGCTCTGCCAGCCTCAGGCCTGCTGTCCCTACCACAGCACAGGCAGAGAAATGTGGGCTGGAGATCTGAGCCTGAGGTGTCTGTGCCATGCTCTGAATGCTTAATTAGCCAACAGCTTCTGTAATTACAGCAGCACAACCTGCTGCAAGAATATTCCCTAATATTCCCTAACTGGCAACTTCAGGAGGTCAATTGTGCATCCCTGTGCATCAGGAGGGACCTGAGATCACCCATGGAATGACACAGGCAGGGGGAAAGGGCAGGATTCTTGCTGCTCTTGTTTCAACTGCCAGTGTGGATCAGCCAACAAGAAATCAAAAGCTAAAATGGATTTCAGGCCAAGGAAAAATGATGTTTGACTCAGGGGACTGGGAGAGCCATTTCTCATTCTAACAAAGCAGTGATTAACTCAGAGGCAGGATGGCTACTACTCTGAGACAGGAATGCTCCCAACTACAGTTTGCATGGGACCTACAGTAATTCTGTTGTATTAATATAATTACCAGACAATCCATTTCAATAACATCATCACAACCCATATTTCATTCCTCAATTAGAATTCTGATGAGAACAATTTCTAAGCCATAACCTTCTCACAAACCCACCACTAAAAAGAGAACAATCCAATAATTTCTCTCACCATGTTAAGCCAATTAGCCAGTGGCTATGGAGCAGAAGGGATTTTTTCATATTGATTACACATCAGCAGTGGAAAGAGAAGTTTCAGGGGAAGAACATCTGTCTCTTCAGATGCCTTTTTTTTTTAAGGTTGAGCTGTTTCTCCAGTCTCTCAGTTCTGCCTTGGCTATCCTTTTCAATTTAGCTATGGGGTTTTCCACTGTTTTTCCTGTTCCATCTTCCTGCACTTCTGCAGTGTTTTCATGCTGCTGATGACACCAGGCTTGGCCAAATCCTGTTTCTGCACCCAGTGAAAGGAAGGGGCAGGGTGAGAGACAGCTCAGCTCACAGAGGACTGAGACACCTAAACTCAAAATTTTTGGACTCTCCCTGTCTCAGAGCTTGATCTGTTCCCAGCTGGTGATGCAGAAGGTCACATCACCCTCCTGCAGGTCCGACTGCCCCCAGAGCCTCTCCAGACATCAGCTCTATATGTCCTAAATTTAAACAAATTACATTTCCACCTGTCCAGGACATCACAACAAGATGCATGGGATGAATCCCGCTTACCTCAGCGCTGGAATTAAGGAGCAGAAATATGATTGTTTGCCACAGGAAAGCAGTTCAGAAAGCTGAGTATTACACATTGTCATGTTATACGTGATGGCTTTGCACTGCAATCCTTGGAGACTGTAATGAATAAAATCTTAACAATGTTTTCTCCTGCATTAATAATTTTAAGCTGATCCTACAGGATACAAGGGCAAATTAAATTATATTTGCAATTTCATGCATGATGCCCTGCACGGCCAATGCCTAAGCCAGCAGTTTTTCAGTAAGACAAGCGTGTAAGCTACAATTATGCAGTTACTTTCTCCCATGTGACAACTCTCTTATTACTGACAAATTTATAAATGAAAATATATGAATATTATTAAACTCACCTTCAAGGATGGAGCAAATTAAAATGAATAGTTTATAAGACTGTATTTGATGAAAACACTACTTTTAATGGTTAAAATGCTAAATGAAACGTGCCTTCACACACTGCAGGGACCAGGAGGTTCTGATTCCAACCTGCTGGGACCAGCACCCAGCCTCATGCCTGGAAAGAAGCATGAGCACACCTGGCTCCAGTGGGATGGTTTTACCCTGTCCTAGGCTGAGACACCCTGTGGTGTCTGCCAGGTCTATATAGGCAGCTCACAGGCAGCACAGAGACAGGTCTTCAGCCAGGTGGGATTTTCCAGACACTTCTGGCTTCTTGTAGTGATTCCAGCATGCTTCCTTCTTCCTTTTAAAACCATAAATCGCAGGAGGAGCCTAGCTATGGAGCCCTTTGATGAGACAGGGAGGAATGACTAAACTGACAGATTTAGACTGCACATTAGGAAGAAGTTCTTCCTGTGAGAGGGGTGAGGCCCTGGCATAGGGTACCCAGAGAAACTGTGGCTTCCCCTGGATCCCTGGCAGTGCCCAAGGCCAGGCTGGATGGGACTTGGAGCAGCCTGGGACAGTGGAAGGTGTCCCTGCCCATGGCAGGGGTGGAATGAGATGATCTTTAAGGACCCTTCCATCCAAACCATTCCACGATTTGATGATGCCCAGGCCCTGGCAATATTAATCAGCTCTGGCGAGGGCAGGAAAGGAGCCAGATCTTCATCAGGGAGAAACATCTTAAACTTCCCTTCAGAGGAATTAAATTCCTGCCTAAGTACTCCCCAGCCAACCAGCCCTGTGATCTTCTGTCCTGCTCCATGGCACAGCATATGCTGATAATGCTCTGTGCAAAAGTTCAAAGCTATTTCCTGCTTCATTTGTAAGGAACCCTGTCTTAATCGGGTTAGAACATAATATGCTTTTAGTCCTCTGGAGGGGAAACTTACACTTTTCTTCAAAGCAGTTTTCTCTGATCACTTAAAATCTTCCCCCTCTGCCTTTCTCCTCCTTTGGTGTTATTTCCCCACTGGCAGGAAGTGAGTTTTGTGAAGTTATCATGTAGAGTATCATGTACCAGACTCCTCTGATTCAATCTTTCTCAGAGCAATTGCACCAGAGCCTCAAGAGCACCTGGGGACCAAAGCACTGGAGCACATGCCACTGGGATAGTGCAGCTCCTGCCCCACTTCTCGTGATGGCCCAGCCCATCTTCCCATTCCCATGGAGTTTTTTCCCTCTCCATTATCTTAGATTAAGGAACTCATCACCTGAGACTGCAAAAAGTTTGGTAAGACCCTGGAAAAGATCAGGCATCAGTACAGAGGACAAAGAAACCTGGAAATTAAAAGAGGCAGGTTTACATTGGATATTAGGAAGTAATTCTTTACTCAAAGGGTGGTGAGGCCATGGGAAAGGTTGCCCAGAGCAGCTGTGGCTACTCCATGTCAGGAAGTGTTCAAGGCCAGGTTGGGCAGGGCTTGGAGCAAGCTGGGATGGTGGAAGGTTGAAACAAAATGAGTTTTATGGCAGAGGTTTGGAACAAGGTGGTCTTGAAGGTCCTGTCCCACCCAAACCATTCTGTGATAATATGAAACCTGTGCTCTTACAGCCAGCCCCTCACATTATTTGTTCACCTCTGCTTCTCCCTCCCTCTCCCTGCTCTGTGTGTCGTATTTATCCCTGTAACTAGGTCAGCCAGCTCTGCCATGCACTCAGGAGGGCAGGTGCCAGAGAGATTATCTGTGTGACCCAGCAGCAGGGTGCTGTTGGGACCCTGGTGCCACTGCCATTGCCACACAACCCACAGCAGCTCTGTGGGACCCATCCTGCTCAGACAACCTGCAAGAGCTGCCATGACTATCAGATCTCTTGGCAGGGAAACCACCAGCCTGTGGCTGTCCCATGAAGCCTCTTGAGATGCTGGGGCAGAACCTCAATCGTACAGACTCATCCCAAGACTCCTGTACCTGTGTCCCCTCTCCCCATGGGCACGTGCTCTCTGCTGCCAAGACCCTCCTGCTTCTGGAGCTTTGCGAGGCACATGAAATCCTAACTGTGGCCTCAGGCACCCTGACAGGGAGCACATCAGGTCTGACAGCAAGTGTGCAACAGGCTGAACCCTCCTCAACAAAGCTGTGTGCCCCACTCTGCGGGTCCAAGTAAAGCTGTGAGCTCCCCACTACAGCTGCTTGCCTCTCAAATTTACCTAACCCTGGAAACACAGTCCTGATTAAAATATTGACAGGAGGAAGTGGAATCGATCAGCACCTTGCAGACCAGGACAAGCTCTGCATTAAGTAGAAGGTGCTGGGCTGTGACAGGCTCCTCAGGTGACATTTAATGGCTGTTTGTACAGAGGTGACCCCGGCTCAGTGGTGGCAACAATTAGCATCGAGCACACCACAATGTGAACGATTTAAATGTCAAATAAAGTCTCCTGGTCCTGCTACCCTTGAGCATCCCAGCACAAAGCTGAGTTTTATTTTTCAAGGATGATGAAGGTCTGTTCTGAGGGTTCTGGGGTGCAGGGTTCTGGGTGTAGATCATGCAGGGTGGTTGTTATTGGTTGTCACCCTGTAGCAGCTTCCCCTGGGACCTGGCACAACTAAGGGGAGACTTTCTCATGTGCTTTTTGGGGAATAGCAGCCAAAGCCTGGAATGGAGGGAGGAGAGGAGAGCCAAGGGCTTCACCAAGGGAGGTGTTTGGGAGAGAGGGTTTCCTCCAGCAAAGCAGGGTGGGATATGGGGATTTCAAGGCTGCACTTGGTACAACTTCATACTTGCAGGTAATAATGAGGTTCTTTTCCCCTCACTGCCCTCACCAGTGTCCCAGCTGTGTGTGCACAGCATCAACTGGTCCAAACTGGGCTCCAGGATTCAGCCATTGGTGCCCGTGAGAGCAGCTTAGCCCCACTCCTGCCCTGCACACTGCTACTGAAAAATGTGAAAGCAGTGTTATGGGGAGCATCAAAGGGATGAGGAGGTATTGTTAACCCACATCAAAGATGGGCACCCAAGCAAGAGGCTTGGCAGGGGCAACAAACACCACGACAGCCAGATGAAAGGGAATAAAACACCAAGGTGTGCAGTATTCCTCTGTCAGCCAGAGAGATAACTAAAAGAGCTTCAAAGAAATCTTCTGCACTCATAACTGAGCTCTAACCCTGCTTGATGAGCGTGTTGCTCTCTACCTTCCCGTCTCTGCTCCACACAAAAGCAAAAATCACAGAATCATGGAATCACAGAATGGTTTGTGTTGGAATGGACCTGAAGCTCATTTCATCTCATCTCATCTCATCTCATCTCATCTCATCTCATCTCATCTCATCTCATCTCATCTCATCTCATCTCATCTCATCTCATCTCATCTCATCCCATCCCACTCCTGCCATGGGCAGGGACATCTTCCACTGTCCCAGGTTGCCTCACACCCCATCCATCCTGGCCTTGGATGCTTCCAGGGATGGGACAGCCTCAGCTTCTCTGGGAAACTTGTGCCAGGGCCCCACCACTCTCAAAGGGAAGAATTTCTTCCAAATAGCCTAGAAATGGGTAAATGCTTGATGGGAAACACCTGAGGTTTTGCCTTCACTATATATTCATTTCCCTTACATGGTCCAGGCTCCCAGGCCCAGAGAGAAGGTGATGGTCCAGGACCCCATGCAGAACATTCCCAGTTACCCAACCCTGGCATGTCCTGCCCTCGTCTTTCTCTGCTGACTGTGGTTTTAAGTTGATTCGCTTTGAGACTACCTACCATGACTCCTAGCACAAACTGTCCTCTCAAGTGTTATATTGAAGAAGCATTAAAAGACTTCCAGAAGTGTAAGTTTTCACACTCCTGTTACCTCCAGTGTCTGCCATCAGTGGCACTCAGAGCTAATTAACAGCCCTTGTTACCAACATATGAAACTCATTATTTGCAAGCAACCTTTTTCCTTCTCCCAGGGTATGTTTAGAAAATGACACATCAGGCAATTTCTTGTAATTCATTAGTTACGCTCCATTTTCTAGGTATTTTGAGAAAGCATCATAGATTTCATTCCTTGGGAAATGGGGGTTTTGCCATCTGGGAGAAAACCCCTATGTGACAGTGACATAGCCCTTTTGATCCCTTTCCCAAATGACTGATTCTGTACCATGGGCCTGTGGCTACTTCCAAAATAACAATCCCTTCTTCCAGCAAGAAAAGACCCAAGGGTGCAGAATGTCCTGTGGGGTGGGATCATCCATCAGTGTTAGAGCACCAGGGCTCATGCCTACCTTGCCAATGGATGAACCTTCCCAACACACAGAACCTTTTGGGTGGGGCCTCAAAGTGGACCAAATTATCAGCATCACTAAGAAACGGCTCTTGTTCATCCCCTTCTTGTTTTGATAGCATTATGAGGCAGAGATGAGACAGCCCAAAGAGTTTCCTTTCAATTCTAATAGCTTCATTCTTCTCTGTTCTTATGGGGCAGTCACACATCCACCAGAACTAGGGGTGAAGGTGTGACTCCCTTTGGAGGCATTCGGGTTATTTTTCTGATTTTTTGGACATTTTTTCCTGTCAAGAAAGCTGCAGCAGTAAACCCAGAGTTGCTGTTGAGCAGAGGAGGCAGGACTTTCATCTAAACAGAAAATTCAGAAAATAAGCAGGGAAAGAACTTGGCTCAAAAACTCCGAGCAAACTGCAAATTATTCTGTTTAAAAGAAATGAGCATGTTGGAAATTTCCAACAGGAAATTGGACAGTTCGGGTTTGAGTGTTGGCGAATCAAAAGCTGCTTGTCCTTTGTGGCTGGAGGCAGTGGAGTGGCAGAAGCAATTCCCAGGCTCTGTGGGGTCCGTGGGCCGGGCTGGTTATTTGCTCAGTGGCTTTAACAAGAGTTCACTCAGGCTTATCTGTGATTATTGGGTCTTTAGACTGGTCATGGTGAAAATGAAATAACAGCACTGTGGAGACAGACTGAGCTCCATTTGCTCAGCAGACCTAGAACCCTCACCCTGCTGGGCCACCAGAGCACAGAATGGTCCATTTAACACTGGAACTGAAGCCAAACAGGAAGAAATTTATTCATGGCATTTTTGCAGCTTTTGTTACGGATCTGCAGGTGGGAATTCACTGTAAATGTGCCTGGCTTGGCTTTTCCTAACCCTTGGTTTTCTCTGAACGAGGGAAAGGGAAAAGCAGACTGTCAGGCAGACTGTGTGGCTCCTGATGTCCTGTAAAAACCAGGCATAAATTCCTGGAAAAAATTTCCCATGAAATGTGACACAAATGCAGATGGTGGAATGAACAGGCTCCTCCCTGGCTCAAGAGCTACTGCTCTAATTCAGCACCATCTGTGGCACAGGATCACATCTCCCCTGACCTGGACCATTTCCCATCCTGGCAGGGCTTTGGGTCCTGATCCTGCAGGTTAGTGTGTGCTCCGTTCAGTGAGAGGTTCCCTTAGAGTCTCCTGCCCTACGAGCTCTTGTTCTCACTACACACTGAGGATTATTTTCCTGAATTTTTTTTCCCCTTTATTGATTTTCTTCTGAATTCTCCAATGTGTTTGGAGCACATTTGCATTTGCAGCATTTATACCAAATCCCTGGAAGTGTTCAAGGCAAGGCTAGATGGAGTTTGGAGAAACCTGGTCTAGTGGAAGGTGTCCCTGCCCATGGCGGGGGGTGGAACAAGAGGAGCTTTAAGGTCCCTTCCAACCCAACCCGCTTTGTGATTCTGTGACTGCTCTTCCCTGGCTGTTCCACTGTCTGACCAGGCTGCCTGAGGCTTGCTTGGAGTCTCCTCAGAAAATCCAAGCAATGGACTTTTGTATAAATTTATTTAATTGCTGATTTATGCTTAGGAATGTGTATACTCACCTCAGCTGTTTCACATCCTTTATGGCTTGGCAATGCAGCTGCCTCCCCTGACAAACACACAACAGCAAAGGAGAAGAACCTGGGAGGCTGAGGCAGTTAAAGGCTTAGAAAATAGCTCTAGAATAAGCATTTGCTCCAGGGAAAGGGGACAGCATACTTGCTCCAACCAGCACAGGATGGAAATAGGAATGGTCATAATGCACTGGTGGTTAAAAGTATCGTGATGGATCAAAAATTTCTACCCTTATGGGTAAACATGTCACTTCCAGAAGAAGGTTAGGGTGTTCAACCCTTTGGAGTGGCAGCCAGCTGGTGTTTGGAGTTCTGTACATTTGCATTATAAAAGATCAGATTCAGATGTAAATTATATATCTTGTTTCAACAGAAGTTTTAAGCAAGTGAAAATTGTCCTTTGAAGAGCTGATTCCTGTCATAACAGACCTGTACCACACTTGTGAGGAGCTCACTCCCTTGGCAGAGCAGGGATGGCAGAGGGGTGCATGATGTGCCCCCAGGAGCTGGTGGGGCACAAACAAAACCGAAATCTCTTGCCCAGAGCCACAGTGAGGTAGGAACGAGCACCTTGTCCCAGCTTGGGATGCATGGAGCTCACCTGGCACTTCTGGGCACAGGCTGTGTGGAAGCCCCCAGCTTTTGGCAGCCTTGGCTTTAGAAGCTGTTGAAGTCTGGTGCTGCCCTCATCTGCCTGAGGGACAGAGAAAAGTCACTGTCATCCTCCCAGGGACTTGCACAGTAATTTCCCAGCTATGTAATTTTACTGAGCCTGTCCATGCCCATTACCTGTTAGGGTTGCTCACATGTGTGGTCAGGAGGAGGCAGAGGGCAGGGAGACCCCAGCTCTGCAGTCACCCCTCATCTCTTTGCCCGGGCAGCATGCAGTGGAGCAGACTTCTCCCCAGGTGGAAAAGAGAGAAAAAATTAATATGGATGTTGTGGAGCTGGGGCTGCAAATAAATGCCTTTGCTGCCAAAGAGTTCTCTTGACATGAGGGTGCACAGAGCCATAACCCCAGCTTGGCTCTGCTCGTGTACTCCAGCACCTCTCACTTGGCTCTGTTTGCTCCTCGTGTTCAGCCCTGCTCTCGCCCCAGAGCCTCTGGGCAGCTCTGCCAGCATGTCTGGGGCAGCTCCTGGGAGCCAAGCCCAGGAACTCCCGCAGCCTCTGCCCGTACAGAGGTGTAGCTGTCCCTGTGGAGCTCCAGAGCTGGTCTTGTATCACAGCTGGAATAAGACCTTTTTATGTGTAATGGGGAGATGAAGAAGTGGTTTCCACCCTGGGAGCCGCAATCTGTCATGTATATATTTTTGTTGTTTCCTCTGAACATATTTAGAGGATTAGAGAAAACCCACATCATACAAGGGATTTAAAGGTTATTAAGGGAGAAACGCATTTTTCAGCACCTGCTGCCTGTAAAGTGTGCAGCCAAGTGTTCTAAATACCCTGGTGCTATTATTCATAGAAACCACTTTTCTTTTATTTTTTTCTTTCCCATTTTTTTTCCATGTAGCTGTAGTCATCACTCAGCCTTATAACTATAATGGATGGTTGCTAGAAGCTTTCCAAACAAGGCAGCACAATAAGATACAGACAGTTAACCCACATCAATTCTCTAAGGAAATTTAATGTTGGGCCCTTTAATTCACTCCTTTTGAAATTATTCTGATCAGCCAGTGCATGGTGCACTGCTGTAGGGAAAAGATTGAACCTGGAAAAAAGTGGAATGAGATTTGAAATAGTAAAAATAAAGAAAAAACACAGAGGAGAGATTCAGGTACACTTCCAAAATTCTAATGAGCTCATTTGCAGAGCTAAAAATTTCTCAGGGACTCTAGTTGATTCAAAGAGAAATGTATTTAATTTAAAACAACTCACTTCAGGGAGCTCTGCACTGGGATGAAATGTATTAAATAATTGATCAACCGGGGAATAAGAAAGAGGGGGGGAAAAGGAAAGAAAAAAGAAAGGAGGAAAGGTACCAGGATGATATGTGACTTGGAAATGAAAGACACCTCTACCTGGGGGGGTGGATGACAGGGGTCACAGGGCCACTACACTGTGCCCAAGGCTTGGTGGCACCAGCCAAACCAGGGACACATCCCTGTACCCCTCCAGCTCTTCACCTCATCCCACTAGAGTAATGTCAGAGTATTGACACAGTACAGCTGGCCTGGGCTGAACAAAGTGAATCTGACCATAACACAAAGACAATTCAGCTAGCTTAGCTCATATCTGAACGTGTCCTTGGATAAGTTACAGGGGACCCTCAGCCAGCCCCATCCAAGCTGAGAAGAAAGCACAAAAATGGCCAGGACGCTGGGCAGGGAGAGAGATCTCAGCCAATGGTTGTTATCCCGGGAGATTTGAACTGGCCATTTCAGTGAGTTCTGAGTAATAAATGAGGTTGCTTCTCTCATGAGCACCTGGAGCGTGAGTTGTGGATCCTTGTCTCCCCACCCATGACCCGCACATTACAGAGTAACGCAAGTTTTATTACATTTCCTTCCAATCCCAAAGTCACACAGAGACTCTGTGTCCTGCGTGGCCTCTGCTGTGGGACTGGTTTCCTTCCATTTTCCTTCATTGAGTGTTTTACAGAGAACTCAAAATAAAACACATATACTTCATCCTTTCTCCTCAGCAGCTCTAAGGGCAAATTACAATGGAGCTGATATGAAAAGACACACACTGATAATTTTTCTGCAGTGGCTCGGATTTGGATGTAAAATGGAAATACACGTTTAGGGCTTGGCTGTGGCACTGCTGTGCATGCAAACAGCAATTAAAACCTGCAGCCAAATACCATAAATCCACCAGTGACAGAGTAAATGCTGTTAAAGACAGAAAATGAAAAGGAACTGCAGCTCATTTGCATTTTGTAAGAGTAATTTTGTTCAGGCTACAGTTCTTCTGAATGAAATGCATCTTCTAAGTCCTGTTTCATTGCACTGAGGCCAAGCTGTGAGTGCAGGAGGCTTTGCCTGGTCCCTGGTGGTTTTCTCACAATGAATAATTCAACAGCCACTGACACGAGTAACATCTCCTGATCTGCATTGAGCATCATTCATTAGGGAGAGGATGAAAACCTCACCTATCTGCCAGCTAACACCCATTTCTTGAAGTGTCCAAGGCCAGGTTGGACAGGGCTTGGAGAAACCTGGTCTAGTGGGAAGTCTCTCTGTCCCTGGCAGTGGCATAAAACTGGGTGAGCTTTAAGGGCCCTTCTATTGCAAGCCATTCTGTGATTTGATGATGATGCTGGTTCAGTTTCTTGTCCAGGACCTGGATGCACAGTTCCTTCTGTGGGTAGGAGGGGAGCACCATGCTCTGATCCCAGGGAGTCCCCACCCCATGGAGAGAGTTTTGGGACCATCAGCCCATTCAGCTGTGGCCACACGTGGCCTCCAACCTCCACCACCATGCCAGGGAGTCCACCTCTCCAAACCTGCCTTATTTCCAGCATCAGCCTTTTGGCATTTTAAATCACTGAGTGCTATGAAGAGCTGATAATCAGATTTGCTGATGGAGCTTCTCTGTCTCAGGGGCTCAACTAATCCCTTTTAATCCTTTTCTTAAACTCTTTCTTACAAGTGCTTACAACAGACTTTGTCTTTCAGCTTTGCATCTAATTTTGGTTTCCAAATGTGTTTTTTTTTCCAAGCAAGCATGTATCTCTAGTCGTTATTTGTAAATAATGAGTATTATAATATATAGTATAATTAATAAAATTAGAAAATAAAGAGTATAATTAATAAAAGTAGAACTTATTATACATGCTTTACAATTATTACACTGCTCCCCCAGCTCATGCGCCATCCTGAAAAATGCATCCAAACATACCAAAGGGGCTGGGAGAGACATGGACATGGAGTTTGGAAGCAGCTTTGCCTTCCTAGAGGGTATGTCCAAGCTCCAGGCTGACAGAAGGGAGGTTTTTAGCTCAGGGATCATTTTTAGGAGAGATTGGTGGTTTGTGGTGTGTGATACGCTGTCAGGATTGAGGCTCGGCAGTCCTATGGCTTCTTTTGTTCCTTCCCATAGCTGGCAATAATCTCCCAAATGGAAAAAAAATCCATTTTTAACCTGTGACCAAACTGGTGAGATCAAGACGGGCAAGGGCAAGGGAGGGAAGCCTCTTGCCTTCCCACCAGCGGCAGATGCTTCTCATGCCTGAGTAGTGACCTTTACGAGGGAAGTTTAGATTGGATATGAGGGAAGATTTCTTTGCTGGAAGGGTGGTCAAGCATTGGAACAGGCTGACCAGGGAAGTGGTGGAATCACCATTCCTGAAATTGTTCAAAAACCATGTAGGTGGCATGCTGAGGGACACGGTTTAGTGGTGGACCTGGAAGTGCTGGGTTAATGCTGGACTTGATGATCCTAGAGGACTTTTCCAACCTTAATGATCCCACGATTCTAAGTTAAAGGTGATACAGAAATCAGTGGACAAAAATGAATTGCCTGTTTCCTTTTTTTTTTTTTTTTGAGTAGGTGCTACAATCATTTCAACAAGTGATGAGATTGTTCTCCTGTGAACACCTCCTCATTGCATTCCAACTCCAGTGCCCAGGCACTGTTTGGGATGGCTGCAAATTATATAAAAGCCCAGTCTGAGTCACACCAATTAATCTCTGCATCTGCAGCCCCACTCACTCCTTCTTTTGCCTCTTCTGCATGTGGGCTTCCAATCAACAAGCTCAGCCTGTTCCCATAGAAACTGAGCAGCACATCACTACAGAGTCAGGCTGCTAGGGCTTTTTAAGTTCTCATCAGAGCTTTATTCCACCCCTCAGAAAACCAAGCTGTTCGCTGTGACTGGGGACAGCCACTCTGCCTTGGCCCAGGAGAAAATGGGACTCAGCAGCCAATGATCCCATGGCAGCACCCAGAAAGCTTAGAAGCTGCAGTTTGCTGACAGTATTTGCATCTCATTAATCTATTCCAGCTGCAGGTGAGGCAAGAAAGAGAGCAGACAAGAGGGGGTAAAGCCAGAGATGTTTCTTGCCCTTCTGGCACCAGTATTGGTTCCTTTACCAGTATGTTAAAAACTGTTTTCATCATCTGCTCTGAAGATCTTTAAGGTCCTTTCCAAGCCAAACCATTATATGATCCTATGATTCCAAAACTAGCAAAACTGCACATCCTCTTCCATCTCTGCCAGTTCCATGACTGTGTCCAATCGCTGTGCAGGTGTGGGCTGCGTGCCAGCTCTTGGAGCAGAGGGAAGATTGGGACACCACTTCCAGAGCATCCCACGAGGGCTTGAACCAGGCTTGGGTGGCGGCAGCAGCAGCAGCAGCAGCAGCAGCAGCAGCAGCAGCAGCAGCAGCAGCAGCAGCAGCAGCAGCAGCAGCAGCAGCAGCAGCAGCAGCAGCAGCAGCTTCCTAGTGTTTCTCAGCTGGAGATTCCAAAGGGTTTTGGAGAAAGGAAGCGATGACCACTCACCAAGCCCTTCACACAGGGGAATTGAGTTTAAGGCCTCCAGGTAGGGTAACAAGTTCTTGTGAGTGAAGGTCTTTGAAAGGTGCTTCTGAAGAAGCACTGTCCCTGGGTTCCAGGGCATCCCTCCACATAAAGCCAGTCAGAGTCATCCAAAAAATCCTACTCCACTGGGGAGAGCAGCAAGAAACCAGTAAATGTCAGAGCTGCATCTGATAGGAAACCTTCTGCCTGGAGTTCTGGTTTTCCATCTAAAGCTGCTAATATAAGTATTTACTGGCAATTTTTCCCATTCTATTAATGACAGCTCTTTGTGCAGGCTGAGTTTCTTAATGAAATACTTTAAAATCTACTTTATGTATTCAAATAATCTCCAATGCTTTTATTTAATTTGTTTTTTTGTTTTTTGTTTTTTTTTCCCCAGGAGTGGAACTCCTGCACATATGGCTTTGCTTATACAACTAGTTTGATTAGATTTTGTATTTCCATCTGTAATTTATGGTAAATTGCCTACAGATTCATTAAAAAACCCATCTTTTAAATATGTCCTGAATAATATCTTTCATGCATTTTATAGATAGAACAAAAGCAGGGTGATTCTGTATTCTAAAGGGACACCTACTGATAAGAACACATTGAATTTGTAGCAGTTTAAGTGCAGGATATAGAGAATGTCTACCTTGTTTGGAATTTTAAATCCCAACTAAAGTGCATTTCAAGGAATCAATCAGTACCAAGTCAATGTACAAAAACTGCTTTAATGAATCTAGAGGTGTCAGATTCCAAGTGACTTGCACATTAAATAAAATCTAATTCTTCATTGAATGTATTGATTATTATCATTAAGAACAGATCTGCTACTCTTGGCGAGCAGGGGGCTGACAGGATGACAGCAGCACTGCTGAGATCCAGAGAAAGGATGCTTTGTGTGCAGCCTGGGAAATATCACAGAGTCCCAGAATAGTTTGGGTTGGAAGGGGCCTTAAAACTCATCTGGTTGAATTGCCTGCCCTGGGCAGGGACACTTCCCACTAGATCATGTTGCTCCAAGCCTTGCACAACCTGCTCTGATCTGAAGGTCAACTCCATGCACATCTTGCCAGCTCTGGTTGAGAGCCCAGGGGTAAAGCAGGAGCTCACCCCCAGGATGGGGATGGTAGAGATTGTGGGGATGGAGGGGATGGAACACACTCCTGCTCTGGACACAGCACCGTGCCCTGCACTGACTCGAACCACTGAGCCACGACTGTGGCAAGCTCTTAGTTCATTTCTTGCACACAAATAATGTCTGTAAAATAAAATGTTCAACCCACTGCCCCTGCCTTTTCTTTACCTCTTTTAACCAGTTCAGGACAGATATTCCATAAATATATATTCTCTCCAAAAGGCCATTTTTCAAGCGTGAGTTTGATGTAAAACAAACTATTCCAATGTCTGATTTATAAGGCATGTGAAGTTTCTAACTGAAAAAAAAGATGATTAATTTCTCAGGTGTCTCGCTGATTTATTTGCCATGTGGCAATTGATTACTCATGTCAGCAACTTCATAAGTAACACAATTAATTCTGAAGTTATCCTCAAGTTATCCAAGTCCTGTGTCATTGATGAATATGTGATGGGTCTGAGTTATAGGTTGTCTCTGAACTTGACTGACTCAAAATAAGTCATGAAGCTGAGTAGTAAATCACAAGAGATGGATCTGAGTACATTGCTGAGTCACAAGCAGGTTGTCAGGTCACACACATCCCGATTTACGGGCTGGTGCAGTGGTTTCTGCTCTGTCTCATGGTTTGGGAGTAAATGTCAAAGTGTAAATCTAGGATGCCAAATATCAAACAGCCCTTTCCTTGGGACACGCAGCACCCACGGGCAGAGCCATGATGTTCCTGTCACACACAGGAGCACACTAGAATCAGCAGCAACATCTCCTCCTTGCAGAGGAAGAACTCCAGGTGTATCTCACATCTCTGTTCTCTCTCCCCCTGAGGAACCGACTCCACAGTAAACCTGACCGGTGCTGGCAGAAATTGCAGGCTATTAATTAAGATGTCATTTACAGGCCCACTGGGTGACCTTAATTAAACTATAAAATGGCAAACACTAATAAGGAAGATCATATTCCTGGGGAATCAAGCACATTAACCTCCTGGTGAGTAATTCGTTCTACATCTGACAGACATGAGAGACCTCACAGTTTGGTGCAAGGTGTCCTCAGGGTCACTGCGGGGCTCTTCATGGGACACGTTCCTTCTGCACAGTTGTGATGCCTCCTGTGGAGCACAACTTGATGCTTAACTCCTGCAGACTTCACACTGGCACAGGGAAGTCCTTGGGCCTTTCCTCAGAGCATCAGACACTGCTTTCCAGGAGTATCAAGATGGGGTTCCTTTCTCCTTGCCCTTCTCCTTCTGAGTATCTTTTTTTTCTGTTTATTACCACAGACTGAGGTGGAGATCACCAGAAACTCTGAGGATTTACATGAAGCTCTTCTGTTTGTTTTCTTTCCTGTGCATACCTCCAATGCTGTTACACTAAACACTCATTTCATATTCTCAGGAGGTGAGGGAGATGCCATGGGAGACACATTTACATCTGTAAACTGCAATCAAAGCTAATTAAATCCAACACAAATACTGATTAATAGAAAAGAGAACCTGATGTCAAGTCCCATGGCCTCATCCCAAATAACAGTGGCTTCTTTTTCAAGGCACAGATTTGCTTGCGTTCTTTAATTCCCAACATCTGGTGGCAGATCTCCAGCTTGTGGCTCCAGGGTAGCTGTACTGCATTTGGAAGTGATACAGGGAAAGCTATCTGACAGCCAGAGCCTGAAATGCAGCTTCTCTTTAAAAACTCACCATTGGGACACTACAATATGACATAAACTCCATTTTTGTGTTCATTTTGCACCAGGACATTGATTTAATTTTATTTCATTAAAGCTGAATTTATTCCAGCAAAGCAGTTAAAATATTAATTAATAGCTTTGCTGCCTTTAAGAGTCCTGGATTCTTTGCTCCAGGCATCTGCTTTTCCAGATGAGGTCTCAAATGGAATAGGTGCTAACAGGAGAGATGAAGGTGCAGAAACGGCTCACACTGGAGTGAGTGGCCACACCACCACCTCATCAGCAACCCCGTGGTGATGTGAGCACAAGCTACAGGAAAACTCCCCCCCACATGGACTCTGTAGGAAAAGCACAGGGCATGGCACTTGTTAAACATGTTAACATACATGGAGCACTGTGGGGAACTTGGGGGAATGGTTCTCAAGGGAGAAAAAGCCAGTTTGTTTAAAAAGCAAATTATTGATTATTGAAGAGAGAAAACAAGCAGAATCACTGGATGAGGTATGAGTGACAGACATTTCTAAGAATATTGATTTGGAAGTGGTAACTGTGGCATCAATCATGGGATGTGTCCTGGCAGACACAGACCCCCCTGCCTAAGCACCAGCGATGGGACATCTTCCTCTTTGTCCTCCTCCAGGTCAGGTCAATTAATTTTGTGCATCCAGAGTCCAGCACTCAAGCCCAGGGTCCACCTGCATCCTGGATGGATTTGGCACCCCTGTGTCACTGCAAAGCCAAAATTCTCTTCAAAGCCTAAATATTCTCAACCAGATTCATGGATTCAACACACTGTTTGGCCTGTAGGGTGGATTCAGTAACTTATGCATGATCCTGGCTTTCTAATCAAAATTTCATTATTGTGACTGATTGCAAAAGCTTTCATATTTTATATTTTGTCTTTGCAGGGAATTTTAAACACTAATTTTCCCTTGGTGCTGGTGTATGTAGCAATCTTGCTGATCCATATTCATGACCTCTCAGCCTTGCAGTTCCTGCATAGTTTTCACAACTCATAAAGTCCTTACAGAACTGACTATCCACAATATTTATTATTGTTGTTAATGGACATGGTCTCAATCCCTGTAATAATCACAGGATTCCCAGTGTATTTATGTATTATTGTATTTAAATAATTGATTGACTTAGAGCTCACTAAAATGAGTACATCCAGGAGTGTTTAATAGGATCATTACTTAATCCTGGCTCCGTGCACTTTATCATGTTAGCAATAAATCAATTATGCACCTCTCTGGTTGTAGGATCTCACTCCTGGTGGCTCAGAGGAGCAGGCTGGGCTGGGAGCAGTGGGGAGAAGGTGACAGAAGGGAGGTGGCCAGTCCTACTCCACAGGACTCCTGACACATGGGGAAGCTGAGACCAGAATAAAGCACATCGTTAGAAGGAAATGGAGCATGTGCTAATTTGTCTGTATTTTCAATTAGCAGGCATTTATTAGGGATGTCTGACTTGCTCATATCCAGGTCTGCCTGCTAATATATTAACCTCTGGTGCCACTGGTGTGCACAAGAAACATTCAAAACACAATTGACAGGGATTTTACACACTGCTCGAGGTGATTCCTGACCATGCCCAGCACTGGCAGCTGGAGGCACTGCTGGCTGCCACTGCAGCATCCATCACCCTGACAAGGGAGAGATGCTGAGGCTCCCGACTCTGGGGCTCTGAGCCCAACAGCAGTGGGTTGTGAGACTGGGAACAGCGGGCTGAGATGTCCATGATACAGAGAAGAGGGGACTGCAACTATCCTGTGATGGGGAGCAGGGGGTTGGGACCCCTCTGAGACAGAGACCAGGGTATTGGGAACCCTGGGAAACTGGAAACAGTGGATCAGGACTCCCAGGACACAGGGAGCAGGGGATGCTGAATGGGTCAGGAGAACAAGTGCAAACATGTTCTGAAAATGTCAACAAAACCATACACATATTTCTACCTATTTGACCCATTAACTAACGGCAAAATTTCTCAGTAATCCCTGGTAGATGAGCATCAGAGCAGACCTATGGCCCAGGCTAATCCCTTTATTACGAAGCAGTGCTACGGAAATCAAATACCAGCAGTAAATCAGGAGATTAACAAGCTGGGAAATGCACAAATTAAATTGCATCCTCCCTTTCTGCTCTGCCCCAGCCAATGGCACTTTTTCTGCTGTGGCCACTGCAGCTGCCCCAGAAGGAAAATGAGGCTAGAAATCCCTTTATAAAAATAAGCCTCTATTTAATCCCTGATCCAGGTAGTAAAGCAGAGTCTGCCCGGGATGAACCCATGTCCGTGCAGCCCCTCATGTCCAAAAGCCTTTCTCCTGGGGAGGGGAGAGCATGATTGTATGACTCCATGATCTGGCTTTGCCAAGCCTGCAGGGATCCAGATGTGGAGATGGACAGGAGAGACATACAGCCCTTGGGTCACCTACCCTTTTCTGCCAGTTTGGGATGGGAGTCAGGCATGGGGTTTTGACTGCAGCAAGATGGGACATGGGCACTGCCCTCTGCTTCAGTGCCACCTCTGCAGCTCACCTGCCTCGGTGTGGCACAGATGGACTGACCCTGGGCAGAAGAAAATACACAGCAGCAGAATTGTAGAATCCAGAATGGTTTGAATTGGAAGGAACCTTAAAGATCACCTTGTGCCACGGGCAGGGACACCTACCAGACCAGATTGCTTCAAGGCTTGTCCAACGTGGCCTAGACCAATTCCAGGGATGCAGGAATCACAGCTTCTCTGGGCAACCTGTGCCAGTGTCTCACCATCCTGTTCAGCAGTGTCTGCTCCAGGGCCAGATGGATCCACGAGTTCTGCATTGAGGATTGTGCCTGCTGGGGCCTCCCAAGCAGGTGGCAGCAAGGACCAGCATCCCTCATCCATATCAGGCGGGGTTCTCGGGGATGTCCTGTGCAGGCCAGGAACTGGACTCAGTGATCCTCGTGGATCCTTTCTAGCTCAGGATATTCTATGATTCCATGATTCCCAGGGATCCTCCTGGGGCCTGGCAGGAGTCAAGCTGCCTGCAGCAGGGCCAGCTCTGCCCCGAGCCAGCAGAGCAGTTTCTGCCCTGACTGCCTTTATTGCGCAGTAGCATCTGAATGAATATTTTATTCATTCCCTTAAGAACATCTCCACAAATGCACATTTGAATAAAACATGAGGATGCATTTTTGGGAGAGCCATCTAATGCTTCAAACAGCCCCATCACAGTGTATTAACTCGAGAAAAGACTGTGCTGCTGTATTTTTATCTTGGTGATTCTAATAGAGTCCCATGGCATGCAAGGCAATGGGGAAGGTGCCCATGGCCCCATGTCCCTAGGGCCACATGTCCCCACATCCTGGGGTGGGGCTGTGGCTGCTGTTGGCTTTTGTCCTGAGTGCTGGAGGGATGGGGCAGCATGTCTGGATGCTGAAGCCATTTGCTACACATCCCCAAAACAGGATCTACTTACAAACAAACCAGAGAGGGTTGGAAAAAAAAAAAATAAAAAAAATAAGAGTAGAGTTTCTTTGTGAAAGGTATTGGCAAAGTAGAAAAAGTCTGACCCACATGCTCGTGTCCAAACACAAGAGTGCCAGGACAGCCACATGCACCTGCCATCTCTGTGAATCCTGTAAGCTAGATGAGACAGATTCTGCTTCTCAATAAGCAAATTCTGGGTTTCTCCGTTCCTGAGCACAGCACAGGGAGATCACAGGGATGGTTTTGCATAGCTGAGGTGATTCTAACAAAAATCTTTCTGTAAAATTCTGGAAAAGACAATTCTTTTCTTGTTTGAATTCATTGAAAAGCAGCAATAAAGCAAGCAGGCAGAAAGGAGCAAGCACAGCAAGACAGGAGGGTGGAGGGGGCAGAGGTTATAGGGAATGGGAGCCAATTAAGCCTGAGAGGAGGAAATTTAGCACAGTTAAAGAAAATGTTCCTCCAGCCCTAAACTGGACTTCAACTGATCAGTGCAAGAGGCCACTGACAGTAGGTTCCCTGTGAGATGCCATAGGAATAATACTTGCAAAAGTCACAAGGATGGCACTAGTTAGAGCAGAAATGCACCAGGGAAAGGGAACCAGTTTTTGGGGAAGAGGGCACACCAGATGTGTCCTGGATGCACCATGGCCAGGTGAAGGAAAGGGCACCAAAGATGTGACCCTCGGAGGCATCACCTGTTCCTACAGTGGCACAGAGTTCAGCATCCAGGAGAGCACAGCAGCCCCATCTTGGACAAGGTGAGGTCCCTGTGAACAGCATCCCTTGGAAAGCTCCTGTTCTGGAATGGCTTGGCATCACTGCTGACAGGTAGCACTGATTTATAAAGCAGAAATAAATGAGCCTGCTCTGCAATTTCACCTAATTTTGTCTCCCATTTCAATTTGCCGTCTTTCAGCATAATGCTGGGTGGTTAATTATGTTTCCATCTTATTTCTCTGATAATACTGCACCTTGTACTCCTCAAAGGGTTTCATTTTACCTTTCATTTCACCTCCTAGCACAGCTCTAAATTTAGTCAGCTTGTAATTTGGGGGTATTTTATGCATTATGCTTTTAGTATTTGTAGGTAAAATGGAATCCTTGTCTTTTAATTCACTCTCTAATAATCCTCCACCAGATCTTAATACAAAAGACTTTATTTTTTCCTGAAGACTAATTGAATGGGGTGTAATTGTAATACCAAGGATATTGAAAATACATTAACTGTGACAGTTTCCTCTGACTAATCACCCCTCAGACAACTTCAGATCTGGTCTGTGCAAGCTCCCAGTCAGTTACTGCACAGATGTGCCAAGACAGAACTTTGCACAAGACTTACCCACCAAGATGGGGATTTGGGCAGGATGGATTTGGGAGCCTGGAGTGAGAGTCTGGGGTCTCCAAGTTGCTGATGCAGCTGCAGGGGCTGATTTGTCCTTCAGGGACCAGCAGTGTGGTCACATGCAGGGAGAAGGGATCAGGATGTCCAAGGTTGCTGGGGACCAGCAATGCAGGCAGCATTGTCCCACTGAGGCAGCAAAGAGACAGGGGATCAAAGTCCTTGCCTCAGCCCAGAGATGTTCCCATCACCATCACCGTCCTCCTTGGTTTATTGCTCCAGGAGCTGTGGCAGGAGCATCCTTCCTGGCTGTTCAGGAACCAGAGATAACACCAGCAGTCCTGCAGGCCACAACATTTTCCTTGGAAACACATTTACCTGCCAGGAGAGGAGCAGTAATTTGCAGTATTTGTGTACTCTGATGGTGTGATAGCAGCGAGGTCAGCACTCAGCAGAGACACCAAGGGGCTATTTCCTCACTAAACTGTGGACTGCAGTAAGTGAAAAATAAGCTGCAAGGGTGCCTATTATGAAGGCAATAAAATATTTTTATATCAATGTAGATGTCAAGTCCAGTACTTCTGCAGAGTGGATCCCTCACATTATGAACAAACTATGAAAATGCTCAGTCAAGCAGGGATGCTCCCATCTACAGCCTGATGTTTGCTACTGGAAATAACAGATTCCTGCTCTGCATTCATAGCATGGGTTCTCAGGGGGGACAGGACTCCGGGTGGGGACCTTACAATCACAGGCTGGCCTTGGGTAGGGGTAGCATCCGTGGGGACATGGCACTGCAGCAGTGGGAGCTGCCACACAGAGCTGGAGGGACAGGACAAGAGAAGCTCTCAGGAAAGCACCCTGCAGAAATTAATGCACTTTTGTTTAGGACCACTATGAGCTAATCAGCCTTTGCTGGCCACAAAAGGCTTTCAGCTCTCCTCCAGAGCCACCATTGTACAAGCTGTTCGGGATTGGAATGGCCAGGGCAGAGTCCCCAGCCCCTTCACCTCAGATTCAGCAGCATGAGAAGCATTCCTAGAGCCTCCCTTTGCTGCTGAGTGAAAAGATCTTTTGCAGAGATTAAAATTAATTTATTATTTCACAGCCTGGTATTTACATCACATCTGGAGAGGGTACTACATACCCCATTACAAAAACATCTCAATAATGAGTCCTGTGCTGGGAGTCAGGGCAGGAGGCAGGTGGCAGCAAACACGCCAGACCCCCTCATTGTCATGGCCCCCTCCCCATCTCCAGCCCCTCCTGCACCAGCACATCCCCTGCAGGGACCCAGAGCAGGGCTGGAGGTGCTGGTCCCACAGCCCCAGGGCCCCGAGCATGTCTGACACTGGGGGTACAGAGCTCACATTCTCCCCCACTTCAGTCGCTATACCACAGGAAATGCTGTGTCCTGGAGAAGGTCATGAGCTCAGGGCCAGGAGGTGGTAAATTTCTCTTTATTTTGGATTACTGCAACAAAATCTGGCTCAGTCTGAGACCCTATCTGGGCATCTGCATGCCCTAGACAGCCCACAGCCACAGACAGAGAGATCCCCTCACACAACTCTAGAATTCAATTGCAAACACAAGCAGAAACTCAGTGCCTGGGACTTGCATGGTGGAAAACATTAAATTTTCAACCTGATTAATGCAATTACCAAGGAAGGAGAAACCAGCAGCATGTGCCATGGAGACATCTCACCATCCCTGGGGGCCAACAGGCTGTCAGACACCCTCTGACTATGCTGCCACATCTGCTGCATGTGATCATAGCAGGAAGGCGGTGGGGCAAGGAAAGCCCAGTGCTCCGAGGGCACAGCAGCCCCCAGTGACTCAGGATCAGGCTGGAGCTCAGAGGCTGCTCCTAGGAACCCCAGGGCCAGGAGCCACATGGGGAAGGGTTTCACATAACCATGGACTTCTCGATTCCTGACTGCAACTTGGATTCAGCATCTCAGGCGACAGGGAAAGGCGACTCACAGCAATGATTTCAGCTATTCAGATTAAAGCCCATTCTGGGGGCCTGCTGCCTGTCTCTGGATTGTCAACAGCTCTTACACAGTGGGAGTATTTTATTTAGGAGGATGTGTCCAGAGAAAAGGAGGAAACCATGGAGCGACGGGATTCTGGCAGTTGCAATGGGCTCCCTGCCTGCAGCCTCCAGGGAAGCTGGGGCTCAGCACATGCTCTGATCCTGTAGCTGTCACAGTCCCGCTGACGGGTGCAGGATGGTAGCCCTGGAGCATCCCACCTCTGCAGGCACTGGGCCACATCCTGCTGCTCATGGCAGCACCAGGACCCACACCAAGGCTGGTCAGCCAGTGCCACGCGGCATGGAGGCTATCGAGTGACCTGCAGAGGAGAGCAGAAGTTAACCAATGCATCCAGCTGATTCCCCATCCATGAATTATCAGCAAACAGCCTCAAGAGGTGCAAATAAGATCAGCTCTTTCATTTAATGGAGTCACCTTATGAATGGTCTGTGATTTCTGTGCTCTGGGTGCGTGTCCCACTGAGGTCTGGCTGCACAGGGGACTGAGATGCAAATCCAGCCCTTTGGCACCATTCCAAAGGCACTCAAGTCACCCAAAGTTACCAGAAGTCCTTTTGAAAACACAGGTCTGTGTTTCAAAACTGTCACCTCCCTAAGGAAGGGCACGGCACCCAAAAGGTCTGCTGGATGAGGCAGGAGAGCAGAAGCTCCTGAGTCCTGCTCCCATTCCAGATGGGAATGGTCCCAGTGAGAATTCAAGACAGCAAAGCCAGAGCAGAGGTTTTGGGCTAAGTTAGTAGCTGGGGGAAACCAACCAAAAAACACTAAAGGGGGAAAAAGACAACCAGCTCAATGTAGTGCTGCAGTTACTGGTCAGTGATAGATGCTCAGGGCTGGAGGAACCTTTTTGGATGTCCATAAAAGCACTTCAGCATGAAAGTGCTTTCTGTGCACAAAAATAATAGCAGCAATGAAAAAAACCCTGACATTGCTTAATACAATAATTTTGTGGTGGGGGATGTGGGGCAAGGAAAATGAAAGCACAAGGAATAATTACAGTCAACAGTATGAACAATGATTACAAAATTATACAACTGATTAACCATGGCATATATGTAATTACTAATGAGTTTGATAAAATTTTAATTACACCTTGTTCCTTGGGGCATTCAGCAAGCCATGAAAATAATAATCGTGTAGTGCTCTGTCACAAATGATTGCCTCAGACAGGGAACGGGGACAGATTCGGGGCTGTGCCACTGGGTTGGGAAGGGCAACCTTCCAAACCTTCCAACCTCTGCTGCCCCGGAGCAGAGGGTGGCACTGGGGAGTAACCTGGACACCCTGGGAGCCCTGGGATGTTCCAGACACACACCTAGGATGTCTGCTCAAGGGCTGAGCCATCCAACACCAAGCCTCCCAGCAAGAATTATCAGCTGGAAAAGCTGTGGGATTCACTCAGCTTTGTGGTACGCCTGCCAGCCCCTCCAGCACTAGTGACAAGTCCACAGCCCAGCCCCTCTGCTCTGCTTCAGTGAGTCCTTATTAAACAGTGTGTGCCCTGGAGGAACTGGAGCTCTCTCCTTCCCCACAGAACCAGGGAGGTCTCCTGGTTTTTGCTTGCCCCTGGCTGGGGAAGGCACAGCTGGGTTCCCCCCATCACCTGCTGGGGACGCACCTTGGTCGTCTTCACTTTGTTGCCACTGCTGCAGCTCCATCCCGAGAGGTCAGGCAGCACTTTGCACTCTTCCCCATCGAGACACGGCTCCATCTGGCACCACCACTTCTGCAGCACGATGGAGGCTGGGGGAGAGGAGGGGATCAGTGGCCAGGATGCAGCACAGGGTATGGAGGACCAGTTCTGCTCACCTTTGAGTGACATCAGGAGATACAGCCCCTCTCTCCAGCACAGCTCACGTGGAGGAGCCCTGGACAAGCAGCTGCTTGTCACCTGCCTGGCCTCACCTGACCCAACTGCTCCACCTGCCTCCAGAACACCTTGTTTTCTCTCACTACCCCAGGGAAAAAAAGCCCAATGTCCTCTCTCCCAGCAAGAGCAGGGAGAGCAGTGCTGCTCAATAACCTGTTTCAGGCTTCACTAACAGAGCAAAGGGATTGTCTTCTACCACTCTGCTCTATTAGGGTCTTGTGATTCATGCCTCTAGTTTGGGCAACCAGAATAGGCTCTCTTTTATTTGGGAACAATATGACCTAAGCCACTGGGGACAGCAAGAGCCTTCCCTAACAATTCATTCTGGAATTACTAGGCACTGGCCGTCAAGCAAATCAATACCATGCTGGTGGGGGCTGGCGGTGCTCCCAATGGCTCTTTGGTCATGGCATGTGATGGCATTCAATAAAACATACAGAGTTTGAGTTTTGCTTGGTGCTCCTCACAGGCAAAGGTGCTGCATGGCTGGAATCACATCCCTACCTCCAGCTGTGGCAGCAGGGTGAGGAGGTGTGCAGGGATCAGTGCTGCACACCTGACCCCAGCACAGTGGTGCTGAAACCTCAGTAACTCCCCCACAGCTCATGGCCCAGGGCTGCACAGAGTCAAGTATCACAGCCACATCACTGTGTGAGTGTCCAGTGAGAGTGTACCCAAAATGTGCCGCCTTCCTCACTGCTCTGCTGCAGGATCCCTGGGCAAGTCTCCTCTGTTAATGCCAGGGGCATGGAAACCCCACTCCAGTTTAACTGGATGTGAAGATGAGGTCAGGGATTGAAAAGGATGGATACTCACCATCCACACAGGAGGGAGCTGCCCGCGTTGTCCCTGCCACCTGCCCTGGGAAACAGGAGCATTTCACCGTCTGCGAGCGCTCCTCGATCTTGTTCTTGTTGCAGCACCGGTGAGCTGCAATGACTTCGCATGTGCCGGGCTCTACATGCACTGAAGGAGGAGAAGCAGCCACCATCAGACCTCAGACCACCTCCTGCCCACTGCCCTGGGCAACACTGCTGGGGTGAGCTGTGGCCAAGGCCCCAGGAGAGCCCGGCACATGCAGTGCTGTCCCAACCTCTAGAACCACCCCCAGGGCTGCTGGTGACATACAGGTGCCTGGGCACAGCATCTTCCCAGCCCACCTGTACTGAAAAGTGGTGGCTCCTGCTCCACACCTCTTGCATCTGAGCTCTTGCTCCTAAGAGCCCTCATGCCCATCTTACCCTCCAAAATTCATCCCCTCTCACCAGAGAGGTTTACTGAAACTAATGAGCACACCAGCTAATTGCAGATGATAATGCAGCTTTGCATTAAACCCACTTTGCTACAAGATGGGATGGTGCATTGTGCTGTTTTTGGCTTCAAGCAGAGCACCATCACCTCTGACCCCAGCTACAACCAATGCCTCCACCTCACCATCACCCACCCTCTGCCTGGAGAACGAAGGATCAGGATGCTGTTTCCACCCTGAAGTGGCAGAAAAATGTCAGAGTGTTCATCAGCAATCCAAGCTGCTCTGCTGCTCCACCTCCCAGTGCCATTAAAATATTAAGGAAAATAGAAAACTACTGTGTTGGCTGATCTCCTCTGGGATCAGAGTTTAGAGCTGGTCAGCATCCCAGATCAGTGCTTTGGCTGGGTAATGGCCCACACAAGCACAATATCAGCCAAAAAGGGCTGAAAGACTTCATTCCATGACCTCAGAGATCCCTGCAGGTCCTATTTAATGAGCACTGGAGGAGCAATGCAGAGCCACACATGGGCATGCCCTGGGTACCTTGGGTCACTGGGAACAGGCTTCTATTCCCTGGCAGAAAGGAGCCAAGCTGGGTAGAGGACAGGGAAGCTGCATTCCTGCAGTGTGGTGTCCCAAAATGCATGCAGGTAAGCAGGCAGCAGGGCATTCCTGGTTGTTCCACATGCCTGGCTCAGGACACTTTCCACATCCTGGAGTGCAGGCAGGAGCCCCCAGGAGCTGCCCCCAGAGGAAAGGTTTGGAAGGAGGTGCAAGCAGGACATGCAGGGCTGTGTGGAATGATGTGTGCTGCTGCTGCTGCTGCACCTCTGAGCATAAGCCCACACTCAGTCCTCTCCCAGCACATGAGGCTCAGCAGTTGCTCTGACCCACCTTGCATTTGCCTCATCCTGCCCATCCCATCACAGCTCCCAGCTCTGCCTCACTCCTGGTCACTGCTGGAGCGCCCTGCTGCAGATCCCATCCACCAGCAGTGCCCAAAGTCAGGGGGACCAGGGCAGTTGACCTTTATTTATTGCTATTTCATGGTCATTTTCTTTTAATGGACACTTACTTTCATTTCTGTCCATAATAATTACACAATTATTATATGGAATATTTCGTAATAGCATCTCTGGCCACGAATTTTATCTACCCTTTGAAATGCCAGAGTAATGTAGTTTTAATAATGAATTCCATTCCTTTTGTATACAGAAATGGTAGAGTTCGGTGAAAGTGAAAAGGAAAGCAACTCTTTGCAGAACAAACATGACTGTTTTGCCCCTTCTTTAAGCTTCATGGGATTTTTCAAATAATGTCAGGAAGAAGTAGAGATCCTTGGCTCTGGCTGCCTGTGAGCCCACATTCCTATCACACCGTGGTCCAGGAGCACAAGGAGTCACTCTTCCAGGCTGTGCACCTCACCAGGGAATTTTTCACCCTCAAACCTCCATGTTCTGCCTCAGATATGGTGATTCCCAGGATGTCAGCAGGAGACACTGCTGTTTCCTCGCTGCAGAGCATCCCCGTGCCGTGGGACACCAGCAGGAGAGGAGGTCCCTGCCTCACGGGGCTCCCACATCCCACACCTGGCAAGTGTGAGCAGAGAGGCTGAGCCCACGTGCAGTGCGAGCTGCGGGCTCCAGAGCTCCCTGCAGCTGCTTCTCCTTCTGCTGAGCAGCAGGAAACTTGGAACAAAATGCATATCAGATGGATGGTGTGTTTAACACCGACAGCAGGAAACCTCCCGAGAGCCTGGGATAAATTCCAAAGCTCTGGCATGCTTCTCCCTCCCATTTAACTGGTATTTGCCCACTGGAACCTTTCTTAAAAAGACACAGCTTATCTCATGGAACCATAAAAGAATTGAAAGAGCAAAAGGCTTTTGAACCCGGCATGCAAAAATAAAATAAAAATGCTGTCCTACTCTGGTTGAACTTTAAATGAGAAACAGAACATGGGGCTTTTATAGCATAACCTGAAATGGCACATTTTGAGTGTCTCAAGGAGTGTGGGCACCACTCCACATGTTCAGTGTAAAATACTGCTTGCTGGTGGAGAGCTACGAGATGAAGAGAAAGTTGGATGCATGTGAGTTCCAGGCAATGCTCAGAGAACCTCATTTCCCAAAAGAAAAAATCCCAGCTGACTTAAATGCCTTTTACTTCTGCTTCAGGTTGAGTGATGAACATAAAGGCAAAGACAGCCCTTTGATTATCAGCATTAGAAGGTGCTGGGGCCACCTTTGTGGGAGTTAGATCCAGACATTCCAGCCTTTTTCATCACAAAGACCTCACCATGTTACATAGGGGATTAAACTGCTGGTGAATCATTCTTCACTGAGGAGCCTCCTATTCTGTTTCCAAATGACTGTGCTTGATTCATGTGGCTCTTTAAATCCAGCCACATTCTGCAGGAAGCAGTGCTTTGCCTGGAGAGAGCAGTGTCTCCATGTGCTGGGTGGGCACAAGAGGTCTCAGGCACATGGTGTGATTTGTGTGCAGAGCCAGGAGCTGGACTTCATGATCCTTGTGGATCTCTTCCAACTCGAGGTACTCTATAATTCTATTATCAGACCTGGTTGCTACAGTCAGATGTGTCCCTGGACAGCAAACAGAGGGTTTGCATGTGGACTCTCTCTTCAAGAAATTTTTAAGTTTGAGGTCACAATTAAAGACCTTCCTCTGCTATTGATCATTTTTAGGTGTTTTTGCCTGTGAATAAACACGATTCTTTAATGGAATGAAAGCTCTGGATATATCTGTCCCTCAGCATCTCTGACTCTGAGGGTCTCAGGCATCAGTGACACAGTTATCCCTATTCAACTCCACACAGGAACATAACTGCAGCTTCCTTGGACACAAATGTCACTGCCACTGAGAATGCAGCATTATGAAAGCAACATTACTATGCAGCATTATGTTTCAAACATAACCTTCACCGAAAACTGTCCCAAATGCAGCAACAAGAGGGCAGACAACAGGAGAATAAAGCCCATGAACTCAGTAAGTAGACAAAGAATTCTTGTTTTGAGACCATGGAAACGCAGCCCAAGAGATGAGACAGTCACAGGAAGTTCTTACAGTGTCAGGAAAGCAGGATGGGCAGAGAGAAACTGTGTTCATACAGACACGGAACAGGGTCACACTTCTACGTGTTTGCTCCTGGTCTGCCCTCTTTTCTGTGGATCAAATTTTCCTGAATAAAAATCATACAATTTTATCTGATCTGGGTAAGTCTTTGAGAGCAAAACATCCCTAACTCTGTGTCTGCTGGCACATGAATGCAAGAGCCTGGCTGCTCATGGATGAGTGAGATTTATAGGTAATTCACACCCATCAGTACACCTGGGCATCTGCATTTCAAAACTCATCTGCTTTATTAATCCCTGGTGTGACTCTTCCCCAGAGAAACAGCTCCCTGCAAATTGATCCCATGGAGGAGCAGGGCTCTCTGCCACTGGGGTTGGGCAGGTTGACTGAGCACATAAACTGCCAGTAGTGCCCATATCCTTTGTAGAACTGATTCAGTGTCAAAAAGTCATCCCAGAAGAACAAGAAATAAAAGAAAAAACCCCCCAGTTTTCTCCCAATTAGAATCACAGAATTGTTTAGGTTGGAAAGAAGCTTAAAACTCATCTTGCTCCACTCCCTGACACTACCAGGGCCACCTTCCACTAGAGCAGGTTGCTCAAAGTCCTGTCCAGCCTGGGCTTGGACACTTCCAAGGATGGGGTAGCCAGGGTTAGGACAAGGGAAAGGCAGGTAGCTGTGGACTGATTGGGTGAGAGAGTCACTCCAGGAGATGTGTTTTGGTTTTAAGTGATGTGGATAGGGATTACAGGATTAGAACTGCTTTAACTGTCAGGCAAAAATGACAGAAGTAGGACAGGGTTAGGTGTGGGGTCAATCAAGAGCATGAATGGTTTCAAATTAACCCATAAATGCCCTTACCAAGCAGAGGCACATGAAGCAGAGAGCAGGTGCCCCAGGATCCAGGTGTTGGTCTGTGCTGCCAGGTGCACAGCTCTGCCAGTAACGTCAGTAACACCAGTTCCACCACACGTCTGGCACACTCATCCTTGCTTGCCCAGACCCCAGAAACAGTGATGGACACTGAGCTGCTTCAGGCTGTCAGCATTTGGTCCCCAGAGAGACACCCGTCTGCTCCTGGTGTGCACCACAGCCTGAAACTCCTCCTCCCCTCACCAAGAAATGCAAGACAGAACTTCACCAAGCATCTCATCCCCATGTAACCCCCACTTCAGGCATTCCATGATGATCCCAAAGTACTGCCATTATCATGGGGACCCAGATGATTGCACAAGCATGTGACACAAGCAGCGAGGATCTTGCTCCCCTACCTGAATGGCTTCTGTGGTGATGCGTGGAGGCCAGCGTCAGTCGTCCCCACAGCGTGGTAAGGCAGAGACTGAGCACGAAAACCCATTTGCTCAGGTTCTGTATGTCTCTCTCACTCATTCTACCAAAAAGAAGAAGAGATATGTGGAGGAAGAGGGACTGAGGAGGGCTGGGAGGTGCAGATCCACTCACCAATGTTCCTGCACGCAGTGGTACGACTCCTGAACGTTGTGAGGACTGGGGTATCCTGGCTGTGGGGACATGGCCCTGGGAGATGAAAGGATTCACCCACCACCCTCAGATGACCTCAGACTTCATCAGCAGCATGGGCCATTGCAGCAGGACAGAAAGAGATCCCACCAGCAGTTGTACAGGTGAGTGATGGTTACCTTTTACTGGGGATTCACGCTCACATCTGTGCATCTGCCAGCCTCAGGTGGGTCAGGTCTTTGCAAGAAGCAGACATCAGCACATCTGAAAGGAGAAAGAAGGACATGGGCACTGATACCTGCCATTCAGTGTGAGTCACTATGTCCCTGGGAGTGGCTGGGGACACCTGGGAATTTCACCAGCCCCACTTCACACTCAGGACGCACACTCTCAGACACATGCATGAGCATGTGCCCATTGCACCACTGAAACTTCTCCAGGAGCTCAGCCCATAACCCTGCACCCCTTTGAACAGCAGGACCTGAGAGCTGCTCCTGATTTTTACTGCTGAGAGCACAAAATCAGGTCCTTTATAATAGGTTATTAAAGCAGATGACACACACTCCATGCACACCCAGTGTGTGTGGGAAGAGCCATAGCAGATCAGCAGCGAGTCATTTCGGCTTCTGCCTTTTCTGTGCTGTTTTATGTGCTGCTCTTGTCCTTGTGTCACTGAGGTCCCTTGCAGTGATGCCAAGGCTTGGAATTTTCAAACCACTTTCTGACAAACAGAAGGATGGGCTGCTCCCACTGGATGTCCTGGGGCCCCCCAGGAAGCTGAGGAACAGGGCAACTGATTGCCAGTCGGATACACAGAGCCCATGGCAGCACCAGGACCTGCAGTCCACTCTCCCAGCGTGTTATTGTTTTCCTGGGGCTGTTCCTCCTGCCAGCACAGAAGCCAAGTTCATGCAACCACACACTCAAAACTGCATCGGCCATCTCTGGACACACCAACAACCTCTCTTGGCACCACACTGGCACCACTCCCACTCCATGCAGCACATGCTGGGAAGAAGCCAAGTTTTACATCCTCTAGAGCCACTAGGGAAAAAATTTCAAAAGGTTTTGTATTTTACTGCTGAGTCCTTTAAATATGTTTTCTTCACTATTTACAGCCCCAGCCCTTCAGACAGGAACAGCTCCAGCGCTCCGCGAGCAGTGGCACCAACAGTGACGTGACTGCTCGGCATTTGCCAAGGGACGTGGTGACCCCCCAGCCTCCATTATCACCTGCTGGGCTCTAACCAGGTCCAGCAAACAACCATGTCCCACATAAAATTTTAGTGCTGGATTGATCAAAACTTACTAACAAGATACCACAAAGGCAAGTGGTGATGACACCGAGGATGGGGAGTGCTGCCAGGAACAGCAGCAGGTGCCAGGGGTACCACTGCCCTGTGCCAACCTTGCATCCACAGTCCCCTCCACGGGCAGTGCAGAGTTCCAGCAGTGCACTGAACAAACCCACATTTCTCAGAGAAGAAATCTTCAATTTTCAACCCTGTTTGAAATTTCTGTCTGCTCTGGACCATGAAACAGTGAAACAGACGCCTCTAATGAAGAGCCAGGACACAACATGCTGACATTCTTAATCAAAACAAAGTGATTTGAAGTGGTAAAAAGGACATTACTTGTTTTGAAGCATTTGAAAATGAATTGTCCTGTTTTAAACTGACATTTCAAAATGAAAAATGTTTCATTCCGAAGTGGTGATTTAAAGTGGTATTTTGCACTTTGATTCTCCCATCTGGAAAACAAAAATCAGAAAATGTCATCAAAAGCATTGACATTTGCCCAGGAAAAAAACCAAAAATATCTTGATGACACCACATATTTTATGCTAAAAAAGAATTTAGAGGTAAGGAAATGCTTCTAGTTAATGCTGTAGGATGGTCAGCTTGGCCAGGAACAGACTGAAGAGTGGCTGGCAGGATCCTACTTGCTGTCCTGACTCGATTGCTGCCCGCTGGGTGATGAGGGGCTGCTCCTGCTCCAGCCCCTCCATTGTCAGAAAGAATCCAGGATGGCTCAATGTGCAGGAAAACCATTGCTCCTCGAGGTGATGTGATGGGACTGTGGGACTCTCTCCTGTAAGCCCGTCTTTAGGTGCTCTCTGGTGCTCTGGCAGAATATGTTCTGCATGAGGCTTCTCAGAGGGGAATCATTCAACAGCTGGTACTGTTGGAGTCCCTTTGGAGATGCGCCAGCCCACTGTATAAATACTGATGTCAGCTTGAAGCATGCACTGTTTGCTCAATGACAAAGCAAACAGCTCTCTCGAGCTGCTCGGTCCTGCACCCGATCCAGAGGCAGTGTGTGCCCCAGCACTGCATGCAGCCAGGCCTGGGGATGTGCCCACGCAGGAGCTGTGCCCCAGCTGGACAAGCATGCAGCAGCCTTGCAGCCCAGATGTGAGGACAGGAGACACAGTGCCAATGCAATTTTTGCGACCGTGAGTCCCCAGTGCCAACAAACCTCCCACGTGCCTTCCAGCAGAGAAGCCAGGTCCCCATCAGGAGATGATGGTTTCCTGGATGCTGCTCCAGCTCCGGCCCCCACTTCATGCAGGGAGCACAGCCCAGCTCGCAGGCACCAGGCCTGAGCCCCACAGCACACACCAGAGTCCTTCTGGAGGAGCCCATCCCCAGCTCCTGCCCATGGAACCCTCCAGGGTGAACCCACGTGAAGTTCCCAGGAGACATCCCTAAACCTCTCAGCTAGACCAAAAACCAAGCACTCCACTGGCCAATCCATCCCACAGAGAACAACAACACACTCCCAGTGCAAAGTATATTTAGCTCAAAAAGGCTGAGCTGTTTGCTATAGCCAAGGAAGCATAAATAAATTACAGTGTTATCAATAATGCAATCCACACTGTTCATGCCACACTCTAAAGGGAAACCACTGAGCTGGGCAGGAGCCACGGGTGGTGGCCAGGAGAGCACATGTGGACAAGGAGCACACGAGGACAAGGAGCTGGCAGAGGCACTCAGAGTTCCACTCGTGCCCAAAGTCCCATCAGAAAACACAGGTCCACAGAAATTGCTGCTTTGACAGTTATCAACCTTCAGTGCCGTGAGATTACAACTACAAATGTTTGGTCTGACTTGAGATTTTTCAGCCTGGAATGTCAGTGAAATGAAGAGTGATGTTCTGGCATGTCAAAACACTTAATTTTGACTGAGAATCCCAGTATTCTTCATTCAGTTATGTGCTGTTTGGAATTTTGTGGACTTTATCACTAACATTTTTAGCTGCTTTTGCCTTTTGGGTCTGAGCTAGGACATGAAGGAGCTGCCAAGTTCCCCAATCTCTCAGACTATCAATCTCAGTTGCAAACAAGATGTCAGGGGATGATGGTTCCTCTGTGTGAGTCCATGTGCTCTCCTCCCTGTAGGCACGTGTGGACATGGGCCATCATCCACATGGGAGCTTCACTGAGGTTCTCCAGCACAGACACACTCCAGGAACAGCTCCCTGCTGTCTCTAGTATGGTTCAGTCTTCAGCAGCCAAAAAGAGGACAAAGCAGAAGGGCAGGCTAGGCAGGGGGCATCTCCTTTCTCCCTCTCATGTCCTGAAAAAACAGCTGAGCATTGGATCCTGCATACTGGTCAGGAGAGGAAATGCTCCGACACGTATGGACTGTGAGATTTGGGCCCAGGACCTCCAGAATCCTCTGTTTCTGCCCATCCTGGGCACAAGCCTGAGGGTTCTTGGGCAGACTGGCAAGTGAGATGCTTGTTCACTCGGTGGATCCCACCGCCCCACTGCCATTGGCATTTTGAAGTCAGCTCTGCTAACAGTCCAAACCTCAGCCTCATCCAGTGCCAGGATTGTTTCCCCAAGGGATACATCTCATCTGTGCAGGCTCTTTGCTGGGGTGTGGGTGTCCCAGCACAAATGAGCTCTCCCAGACAAAGGGCACCCAGACACTGAACAGACCCCCAGGCCTCTCCCTGCAGCAAAAGGGGTGGCTGATGAGCAGGAGGAGGAGACTCCTGCTTCCCTGCCTTGGGACCCATGGCATGGACGAACTCATGACTCCAGAATGGGACTGGACTCACACTCTGGACCACTGAGCCTCTACTCGTGGTGATGGGGCCATCTGATCTGTGCTCATCCTGTGCCCCTCGAGCCGCCCCCCGAGGCAGCTGGCTCTCAGTGCCACTGCCCAACTCCAGCCTGGTGCTGGCCCACAGGCAAACCCATCCTGGCTGGAGGAGCTACACCAGAGAGAGAGGAGGCAGAGGAAAATTAAAGCCCACATCCGATCGTGTCCTGGTCAAGGCTTTGCTTGAGCTCACAGCTTGTGCTGAAGACAACAGCAGTTGGGATCCATGGCCCCTTCCAGAGTAAAGGAGGATTCTTGGCTGCAGAATCTGGGATCTCTCCAGCAGTGCTTTACCTCCCAGAAAGGCGAGTAGCTTCGCAGCGCTGGCAAAACAGCATCGGTGACGAGCCCACCCCCAGAGCGGTGGCCGGACAGGGCCCACCGGGTCCGAATCCCCGCACAGCCCCCGCTGCCGGAGTCACCGTTAACGGGGCGCAGGGCAGAGCTGGCTCCAAGAAAGTCACCGCGCCCTCCCGGGCCCCGCACCGGCACCGGGGAGCCCCGGCGGGCGGCAGGGGACCGGGACACGCGGGGACCGCGAAGGGACGTGGGGCGGCCGGGCGGAACCGGGAGCGCTGGACCCCACGGCGGAGCCCTGCAGCGGCATCCCGGTGCCGCCGGCGCTCGCCGGTACACCGACCCCGGCGGCCCCCTGAGCCCGGCTCCGGGGCCCTCGTCGGGACCCAGCAGCCCCTAGGAGCGGGCACCGCGAGAGAGTCGCCCCGGGGGTGCCGTCTCGTTCCCCCCCGCCAAACTTTCCGCACGTACCTGCCGGTGGCCTCGCTGCGGGCGGGGGCCGACGCTGCCCATGGCCGGGGGCCGCTCTGCTCGCCGGGTCAGCGCCGCCTCCGCGGGCCGCAGCCACCGGGGGCCGCGGGCATCGCCGGGCGGCGGCGGCGGCAGCGCGGGCTGGGCGGGGGCGGCGGGCGCGGAGCCGAGCGGAGCCCGGCGGAGCCGCTGCCGGCGCGAAGGGGCGCAGCGCCGCCTGCTGCTGCTGCCACTGCCCGGGAACCGGCCCCGCGATCCCGGGCTGGCACCGGCACCGGCACCGGCTGCTGCTGCCACTGCCCGGGAACCGGCCCCGCGATCCCGGGCTGGCACCGGCACCGGCACCGGCACCGGCTGCTGCTGCCACTGCCCGGGAACCGGCCCCGCGATCCCGGGCTGGCACCGGCACCGGCACCGGCTGCTGCTGCCACTGCCCGGGAACCGGCCCCGCGATCCCGGGCTGGCAGCGGCACCGGCACCGGCACCGGCACCGGCACCGGCTGCTGCTGCCACTGCCCGGGAACCGGCCCCGCGATCCCGGGCTGGCACCGGCACCGGCACCGGCTGCTGCTGCCACTGCCCGGGAACCGGCCCCGCGATCCCGGGCTGGCACCGGCACCGGCTGCTGCTGCTGCCACTGCCCGGGAACCGGCCCCGCGATCCCGGGCTGGCACCGGCACCGGCACCGGCACCGGCACCGGCTGCCCGCCGAGCCGCCCGCCCCCGCCCCGGTCAGCCCCAGGGCCCGTCAAGGCGGTCGGGGAGGAGGAATGGGCAGAGAGAATTTACCGGAAAAATTATTTACGTGCACAACCCCTTCGCCCCCGACCCCCAAAAATAAAAACCAAAACAAAGGGGGGTGATGGCCCCGCCACTCCGAGGATATGGAATGTGCGGGGATGGACGGACAGCCGGCCAGACTGATTGCTGGCCCTGGCATTCTCCTCCTCAGAGGATGAGCCTAGTCAGACCTAATTTACCCCCAAACCAATTTCTCTCCCAAAAAAAGGTATGATGGCTGTGCAAGCACGGAGGGTTGCTGAATGGTGTGGGGATGAACAGACAGACATGGAACCACTCCTGCAGCCCTCTTCTCCGCAAAACGTGAGCCTGTCTTTGGTGTCAAACCACCAAAATTCAGCTTCCCTGGAACTGAAATAGCTTCACCAGCCTGGATCGTGCTCTGCAGGAGACTCTCCCTGACACAGGGGATTCCAGCACCTGGCACCACAACACCAACCCGGGCCAGTTCTTTTCCCAAGGCAGTTCCAGGCTAGTCCAAAAAACTTCTTCTGGTGCCCTCAGGACACAGCTTGCATGGCTCCTCTAACATCAGGCAGCAACAGGCTTTAAAATACCAACAAAGAGCAAAAGCAAAGGTTCAGTTTTCACAATTGTTGCCAGGAATTAGACCTGCAACGTCAGCACAGCTGAGATGAAAGGTTGAAGCTACGTGCACTCATTTTCGTTGTTTTGCTTAAACCTATTTGCACATTGACGAAAGCCTTTGGTTTCTGAAGACAGCTCTCTGGTTTCTCCTGGACCTTCCACTTCACCGCTCAGCTGGAAGTGTGAAATAATTTCCAAGACCAAGTTGAGTTACAGGTGAACAGCAGCTGTTCAGACAAATCACATGTGGGCAGTCTGCAAATTTCCCAGCCATTTGCTTTCCAAGGGGTCCCAAAGCCTTTGTGCATCCCCCCCTCCCTTCCCCAGAAACCACCGAGTCCCAGCCAAGTGCCAGGTTGGGACCCTGGCGGCCTCCCCAGGGCACCAGACAGATGGCAAGGCAGATGCCCTGAGGTGACCCACCAGCTCCTGGGGGGACCCACAACCCCCAAAATGCACACAGGTATCCAGGGGAGAGTACCCCACCTCCAGACCAGAATAGGTTACTTTGCTATTTCGTTCTAGAAAACTGAGTTCCTTTTCCCCCTTTACAGAGTCAATATTGCCGTATGTTAAATTTCAATTAGTTAGACTTAGTTACTCAAAAGAAAGAAGAAAAGCTCTATAAGAACCCCAGTAATAAGATATTAAGGAAATACAAGCATCTCATTCTTCAGATCAGAGGGCTTTAATAATAATGACAAAAAAAGCCAGTATGAAACTAGATTAAATCTGCTGTTTATATTCATCAGGCAATTTGATTGAGAGCCTGCCAATGCAGGTCTCTAGTGCTGTGCTAAGTAAATACAAACATACTACTTTCAGATCACAAAGTTTTAGTGGAATGATCAAGAGCAAATGAAATCAAAGCTGTTTTCCACACCAGACAAATTCCAATTAAATTAGGCCAGATTATTCAATAAGGAAGCCTACAAAACTCCAGCTCTTTATTGATGTAATGATACAGAAATATAAACTTGTTGCTTTCCAGATCACAGCGTTTAAATGCAGGGGAGGAATTAAGACTTCAGTAAAACTGGTTTAGTTTCAATTCTGGTGAAAGTGAACACAGTTTTCCTTATCATCATCATCCTGACCTCTTACTGAGTGTCCAGCAGCAGCCTTCAGCCTTGCTCTCTTCCCTCAAGGAGCCCAGTACTTTACTGGATGAGGGGACCCAAGTTTTCAGTATCCATAACAAGCCAAGTTTGGAAAGGAACTGGCCAAGAAAACCCCAGCAACATTTCCTGATGTATCCTTAGTGATAAATCCTGCTCCCATGTAAGAAATCTGTCCCATGCCTGGAATCCTTCTCTACCTTCCAGGTGAGCAAACAGCTTTTTTTTTTCCTTTCCAGGAAGAAAACTCCTGGATTTGGGCTTGGGGTACAAGAAAGGTTAGGGACAAATAGTTATGCAAAGGCAGATGGGCGTGTCAGAAGACTTCAAATGCTCAGTGCAATCAACTTACCTGCAGCTGCTAATAGGCAGAAGGGTACAAATTATTTTATTAAAGCTGGAAAAAGCAGAACTCCTGACATTTTATTCCTGAGGAAGATTTATCACACCCTATTTTCAGTGGATCACTGAATTAAGATTCAAGTTTATTTATCCCTTTCATCTGAGGAGGTCCCAGTGCCTCCAGGCTGTCTCAGCACTGAATACCCACGTCGGAGGATTTTGTTCCCTTTTCAGAAGGTTTTGCTGACAATAGGGAATTTCAGTGCAGATTCCCAGCCTGTCAAAACAGCAGTCCAGGGAGAGGATCTCTGGGAGGCCTGGGCACTGCTGCAAGAGCAGGGAGAACTCTCGCTTCCTGCATCATCTGGAATGTCGGTCTGAGCTTCCAAATTGAAAAATAAGTTCCCCAAAGGTTCCATAAATTCCAGTGAGTGTTATTGTTATACATTTTTTCTTCTTCTTCTGTATTTCTACTGTCAGGTAATATTAAATGAGACCAGGAGGCTCCTGAAGACTTTGAGAGCAGAATTGCTAATGAAGATCCCTTGGGAGATGTGAAAATGGTATGGAAGATTTTGAAGCAGCAGAGGGGGGAAAGCCAAGTGACCCAAGGAGGTTAATGTGCCTCCTTCCCCCCTCCCTTTTGCAGAACGGAGAGGAAAGGGTAAAACCCTCTGGGAATCTGCACCAAATCCAGGTCATCTGCTCTGCAAAACACTGATGTATTCACCTGCAGAGAGGTCACAGACATACCCAGAGCAGCAACGCTCCAAAGGCTTCTCTGCACTCCAGCAGAAACAGGCAGGGAATAAAGATGTGTGGTTGCAATCAAATTATCCATTCAAGGAAATAACAATAAATGCTGAACTTCCCAATTACGGGACACACAAACCTTGGAAACCATTAAGAACCGCTTCTTCTGCTGATGAATTATCCAGAGTGCACAGAGCTATTTGCTGAGCTTCACTGTATTATGCTAATTATAAATTAATATATTACTCATTACACAGGCTCAGGCTCTACAGTCAACTAATGCACTGCTGCAAAGAGCCTGTTTTCAAACATCCTCTGGTACTTTTATGATCTAGATGTTTAATTTACTTCTGTTCTGGCTTAAATGCCACCAACATGTCATTCTTTCACAAAGAAATATCCCTGGCTCCATGCTACCTCCACTGGGGCTCAGCAACACAGATGAAAGATGAAACTTAGAAAGGCTTTTTCAATGCTAAGCAGTTGCATGAAAATTTAACTAAAATAGCGTAATTTAAGACTAATTCCTATGTCACTACTTTGTAAATGGTTTATCATGGCATCATGCCTGAGTGCTTCACCTGCAGCTGTGCCCCTGGAAGGTCAGCACCTGACACCCCATGCTCAGGGAGGGACACTTTGGGTGAGATGAGGAGACAGGGAAAGCATGAGCAACCCAGGCAAGACTCCCAGAGGGATGGGAAGGGTGAAGGACAGAGCTGCTGGTATCCAAAGTGGCTGTTTACTGGCGCTGGCCTCCACTGCACTCTTAGTCTGACTCAGTCTACAGCATCTGCATCCCCGGGCCTTGTGCCAGGCATCCTTGTGAAGAAGAACATCAGTCTCAAAGATAAGGAGAAAACTTCACATGTATTTGTCTGGCAGGATGAATAGGAGGAAATGGAGCCCTCTTTCTTGGAAAACAGTCTTCAGCACCGCATTGTTTCATGGAGCATTCCTGCAGGAACATGTTTATTTGTCAGACCATTCTTTCCATGCCGTGCTCAACATAATGGAAATAAATACAGCAGGGTCACAGAAGTCAGTCTGGAAACTGCCAATTCCTTCTTTCCAAGGAAAGCATCCTGGTGACTCAGCAGTATGGAGCAGTCCCACAGTGGGGAGACACATTCCCTGGAGAATCCAGTGATTTTCAGCCTTAATAACACAATGGTATTGCGCTCAGAATACCTCAGAGCACCCCATGTGTGACCAGCAGCTGGACAGGGATGCTGTGAGGGGAAGAGAGGACCCGTGAATGCTGGAGAGGAACTAGAGGGGTGCTTGCCTCAGGCTGGAAGGGTTGGTTTGGAAGGGACCTTAAAGATCACCTAGTTCCAGCTGCCCACAACAGGCAGGGATGCTGCCCACTAGACCAGGTCCTGAAGGGTACTGAAAGAGCTTTAAAGTGCACTTAAGACCTTAAATCTTGGGATTAGCAGGTGGGAATATAAGTACCATGGAGTCATTTCTGTACAGTTTGAAGACCTCTGGCTGAAGATGGCTAAAGACTGGAGGGCTTCTCAGTGCTGCTTCTGCTTGAAACTTACAATGCAAAAGCCCCGTGGTGACAGGAGTAAGTGGTTGCTCTGTGAAACTGAGGCACTGGGGCACACAAATTTCAAGAAACAGCCTCAATTTTCCTTTACAGTAGGCAAGTACTGTGGTTTTGAATTTTTTTTTTTTTTTTTTTTTTTTTTTTTTTTTTTTTTTGCAGGGGGGGGTCAGGCTGTTTTGGTGCTTACGCTGGCGACTCTTCCCCTCCCAGCCAGGGAGGATGTGTTATACTGGATCAGCTAAATCCGCATCCTGCTCACGCTGGAGCGCAGCATCCTGGGTGAAAGGGAGGGAGAGGCTCGGCTTTCAGCCCTCTCACGATCCGTCCCTGCTCCTCCGCAGCCTGCTGGTTATTAATAGCCCGGAATGGCCGCGCGTGGGCTGACGAGCGCGACAGGGGTGACAAAGCTCCTGGCGCTGGACGGGGATGCTGTCCCGGGTAGGCGGCTCTGCTGGAGGCTTGGGACGATCCAGTTAGGAAAGTCATCTGTCGGCAAAATGCGTGGACAGGGCGAGCCTGTCCCCCCGCAGCCCCACCTCCAGCGGGGAAAAGACTTTCCCAGAGCATTTGCTGCGCCGGGACGGCTCGTATTTCCCGGGGCTCCCGGCGAGGCGCCGCGTCCCTCCCCGCGAGAGCCCGACCTCCACCCGGCCGCGGGATACGGGCGGGGTTCATCACCCGGGAGGGCTCGTTCTCCCCGGGAGGGCTCGTTCTCCGCCGGCCGCGGGATTCCGGCGGGCGATGCGCGTACGAGCTGCGGTGCTGAGCTGCCGCGCCTGCTTCCCCTCCCTCCCCCTCGCACCGCGGCGGGGCGGGAGGCGGGGCGGGGCGGGCTCGGCTCGGCTCGGTTTGGCTCGGTTTGGCTCCGCTCGGCTCGGTTTGGCTCGGTTTGGCTCCGCTCGGCTCGGTTTGGCTCGGTTTGGCTCCGCTCGGCCGAGCTGGGGATGCTGCTGCGGGTGCGCGCCGCCGTGGCGCAGCTGGCGGCGGGGCTGGGCACGCAGCCCCCCGCAGAACCCCGGGGCGGCGGGGCCGGAGCCGGGGCCGGGGCCGGGGCCGGGGCCGGTCGGGGGCCGCCAGCCGCGTTCTGCCGGCCGGCCTTCCTGCAGCTGACTCCCGAGGAGCTGCGCCGCGCCGACGACCACACGGGGCGGGCGGTGCAGAGCCCCCGCGACGGCCGCCGCCGCCTGCCCTGGAGCACGGGATACGCGGAGTGAGCGGGGCCGGGAGCGGGGCCGCGGTTTGCAGCCTGGGGAGGGCACGATGGCACCGCTCGGCACCGGAGCGGGGACCTCGGGGACGAAAGTGGGTCGCGGCGGGCGGGGAGCTGCGTCTGTCCCTTTTCCAGCCGCAGCAGCGAGGAGCGGGCGCTGCGGATGCTCGTGATGGGAGAGCATCAGCGAGGGCTGCGCTCTTACCGACCCCGAAGGGTTTAGGCTCTTCGGTCCGTTTTGTTTTCTGCGCTTTCTGCACAACACCCGCTGTGACCGATGGGTACCGAGGGCGGAGGAGCTGCGGCGCCTTTGGCAGGACTCGGGGGGAGCAGGGAGCCGGGGCTTTCCTGGGAGTGACACTGCTTGAGACTTCCCCTTCAAGGACCTGATTGTCTTCTTCTTTCACTAGCTGCGAGTTTCAGCCCTAACTGAAAGCGGACGGGAAGATCAGACTTTGGAGGCTTTTGCTGCTTAGTGCTGTCAGCTCACTCCCGCATTCCTTCCTCGAGCTGATCTTCCCGATATCCTAGAGAGCTTTATGAGATGTTGATTTACCCCTGGAGATCGTGGGGTAGGAGTACCCAGAGTGAGAAAAATCCCCTTTTTTGGTGTCCCAAGAGTTCTTTCTGCAAACCACTTGGAAAGTCTGCTCAAAGAAAAATCACCCTGCTGTGTTTACAGCTTCTTCCTATAAGCAGGTTCTGCAATCTAGACCTGAAATCTGCTGTGTCAGCACAGGCTGGGAAAAATCAGTGTGAATCTTTTTGCAAAAGTTCTACTGGTTTCATCATCATCACCTTCTCCTCTCCTTCCCTGAGCCCCCTGCTCCCCACAAGAGGTTATGGCACATGGGTGAGGCTGTGATTCTCCCTGTGTCCCAGGCATGCATATTTAAGACTGATGCAGGTTTTGGGACAATTTTTCTGCCTGGGGCAGTGCTAGAGACCTTCAGCAAACCCGGTTTGTTTCTGGTCACCTCCCTTGGAAGGCACATGGGCAACTGCTCCCCCCTGGACCCTGCTGTGGGTGGGATTCAGTGTTGCTCCTGGCCCCAGATCAACCCACACAACTGGTCTGGGACACCTGGGACAGGACAGGGCAGGAGCACTTGTGCAGGGCATCCCTGGGGACATCCCTGGGGACTTGGGGACATGAGTGGAGGGTTGGGGGTGGGAGGAGGAGGTGCTGCAGGATGCCAGTTACTGGAACACGATATGTGAAAGAAAGGGCCTTTACACCTGTTTTCCTTCTGGCAGGGTGATAAATGCAGGGAAGAGCCAGCACAATGAGGACCAGGCATGCTGTGAGGTGGTGTTTGTGGAGCAGAGGCCCAGCCCAAGGGGCCGGCTGCCATCCAGGGAAGGCAGCGGGGAGCTGGATGGGGTGAGAGCTGTGGTGGTTCACAACAGGGCATGAGACGGGACACATGGCAATGTGTGCACACTGCAGGTTCCCTCGGTTTGTGGCCCTTCACTCTGCCTGCTCCTACCACCCTCCATCCCCACGTGACTACACCAGGGCTGGCTGGCCCAGGGCGACCAGTGGCCCACGTGCCCTGGTGGGCTGCAGAGGTGGCTGCTGGCTGTGCTGGCGCCGTGGTGCCTCCCCTTTGGAGGCTGCTGGAGGCACGAGGTGTCTGATGCAGGGCTGGGCTTCAGTCAGGGATCAGCCGTGTCCAGACACCCTCGGTCAGCTGCCCACAGTGTTCCTGCCTGCACTGAGACCTGTGAGACTTGTGTCGCTGTCCTCAGCCAGTGACCCCAGCTACTCTGAATTCCCCATCCCATCTGCTTCCTTGCAAACTCATTTAACCTTCCCTCTTCTCCCTGCAGGGCAAGAAAGGTTTTTATTTCCACTACTGGGCCTTGTTCGATGGTCATGCGGGCAGCGGTGCTGCCGTCATGGCATCCCAGAGGCTCCACCTGCACATCTGTGAGCAGCTCCGGGACCTCGTGGAGATCCTGCAGGACCCCTCCCCACCTCCCATCTGCCTCCCGCACGGTGCAAAGACCGGTCCTGCAGATCCAAACCACATGTCCTATACGGAGGACTGTGGGGAGGTCCCAAACGATGCTGCGCCACGGTTTCACCTGGAGAAAGCAGTGTCCCACGAGAGCCTGGTGATCGGTGCCATTGAGAATGCCTTTAAGCACATGGTGAGGATCCCCTGCCTGTGGGATCATCCAGGGCATCCCCTGGGAGCATCTCTTTGCCGGCTGTGTCTGACCCCACTGGCAAAAGGCAGCTCTGCAGTAAGGAGGGGACTGCAGGGAGGGCTCCAAGCATAATGATCTCAGGGAGGGCTCTGTAATGCTCCACATTTTGAGCTTTCAGAATGCACAGGCTTTGAGCTCCAGGCCTGTGTGGGTGCAGAAAGCTTCATTGCACTTTTTTCCAGGAGGCCCACCTGCTCCCCTCCTGTCTTCCTCTCTCCTGCCTGTCCCACTGCCCCAGTGACGCCACATCCCTGGCTGCCCCATGCGACCCCTGGCCTTCCAAGCCCTACAGCCAGGCCCTGGCTGGTCACTGCTCCCCACCTGGAGCTGAGGTGCTGCTGGTGCAGCCAGGTGCTATTTGGGGCTGCCCACCTACCCTGTAGCCTCTCTGTCTCCCCAGGACGACCAGATCGAGCGGGAGCGAGCATCCCAGCACCTGGCCGGGGGGTGCTGCGCCCTCGCTGCCATCTACCTCATGGGCAAGTTCTACGTGGCCAACGCTGGTGACAGCAGGTACAGCCCCACAGGACAGCCCTCACCTTTTGCTCAGTGACTGGGGACACCCCAGTAGAGTGGGGTGGTGCCAGAAGGATGGCTGGTGAGGAGCCCAGCTCCATCCCTCTCTAGGGGAGGGTGAAGGTGGCAGAACTGGGCAGAGTCATCCCCTGCCTGCTTCACGCCCCAGGGACAATGTACCCTGCTGTGATCTCTGCGGTTGCCAGGTGCACAAATAGGGCTGTAGAATTGCCTCCCAAAATCTGGGATGTGGTCCCTTTCTTTTTAAAAACATCCTCTCTGCTACCCAGACGGCTCTGGATCACACCCTGGCCCCTGCTGCTGGCACTGGCCTGGGCTGCAGGTTGGAGAGTGAAAACTGTGCTCAGGAAAGCTTTCAAAATATGCAATAAGTCATTTAGAGTCCACTTTATAGCAGTGACCTGTCTCAGGAGAACGACACAAATCTTTGTGCAGGTAAGTGCAGTGGAAGCTCTTATGGCAATTGTAATTGCCATATGTATTTCCAGAGGTGGGCTACTGGAACTGCACCCCTGTGGGCCCACACCTCCAAGCAATGGCAGAAGGGCAGGTCCACCTTACACTAAAGGTGACACTGCAGGTGAAGCTGGTTTGAACTGCTCTATATTTATCATTGGATCAAAGAATGCTTTAGGTAGGAAAGGACCTTAAAGCTCATTTTGGTCCACCCCTTGCCATTTACAGACACCTTCCACTAGACCTGTCTGACCTGGCCTTGAACATTTCTGAGAATGGGGCAGCTACAGTTGCTCTGGGTTACTAGAGGTCTACTGCAGGTTACCTTGTCCTCAGCAATGTCAGACCAGCTAATGCAGGCTCTGGTCAATGTTTTGAGGCTGGATGTGCTTCCAGCTCTGGGACAAAGAGGGAGATCCCTCATACCTCTGCTTTTGGGCGCAGGTCCCCCTCCATGGCAGCAGCGGCCAGGCACCAGCCATGCAGGATGTCAGCGTGCACAGGTCCTGAGGCTGGAACTGTGCCTCTGGGTAACAGTCTGTGTTACCTTCTCAGGTATCAGACACTTCCAGAGATGAGCTCAGCCTGGCCTTAAATCTTTGGAGGCAACTCACATCCACCAGTGCTGTAGATCCTTGGGCCTACCATGACATCCAGAAACATCTCATAATCAGAACTTTATGTGTTTTTGAGACATTTAACTGTAAGAGCAGCCCCAGCAGCCAGTGGTAGTGCTGGTGTGGGATGGGCATGTACACCTGTGTCTTGCTGTAGGCAATTTCTGCTCCTGCTGTGTGCAGCTCCTCTCTAAAGGAGGGTGCCCCACCTTTGTGCTGCTCCTTTTCTAACCATATCCTGTTCATTGATTTGCTCTGCTTCATTCTCCTCTGCCCCATGCTTCTCTCCCATCTCCCTCCCTTCCTGCCCCTCTCCTGCACAGGCAGGAGGGATGCCATGCGCTGCCCGGGGGACACTGAATCCAGCCCCCACCTCGGGCTGGGAAAAGGGTGGGCAGCAGAGGGAAAGGGTTGCACCACTCCTGGGAATAAGCTCTGGAAAGCCAGGCTCAGCTCCTCCGCCAAGTCTTCTTCTCTCTAATCTCATCCTTCCATGTTTCATTGCAGGGCCATTATCATCCGTAATGGGGAAATCATTCCAATGTCCAGGGAGTTTACTCCAGAGACAGAAAGGCAGAGGCTGCAGTTTTTAGTAAGAAAGACCTTTCTTCTAACCTCCTTCCTGCTGAAACACCTCCGGGCGTCTTCCCAGTCCCCTGTGCTGCCTGTTGGGCTGCTGCCATGGTGGGGTTCTGGACTCAAGGGCAGCCCCATGGCTGGGACCTGCTGTTGGCACTTGTCCATCCCAGACTGCTCCCTGGGACAGGAAGAGGCACTGGGATGCAGGGAGCTGGCATGGGGATGTCTTGTGGCTGGCAGAGGCCTGGTTTGCTGTGGGCTCAGTGTCAGGGTCTGTGACTGCAAGCCTGGCACAAACAGGACATGGAGAGGCCAGGCTTTTGGCATGGGGCTGGATTGCTACATTTGCATGGAGCCAGTTTTGGTCTATCTTGCCCTGTTGCTGTCCAGGGAACAAGAAGCATCCCTTGCCTGGGCTGCTGTGACCTGGAGGAGCAAGGCTCTGCTCCCTCTGTGCACCCTGCTCCTTTTCACTGTCAGAGGAGCTGCAGTGCTCCTGCTGAGTCCTAGTTTCTTCCCTGGCTGCTCTCTGGAGAGTCAGAGTTGATGTGTGCCAACGGGTTTCTGTCCTTCGCCCTGAAAGCTCCCTGTCCCTCTCTTGGATGAACCCCCGGTGCCACTCAGAGAGACTCTTTAAGGTTATAAAAACCTCTCTGAGAGCAGCACAAGGGAGGAGTTTGTGTTGGAGAAGGTCTTGGTGGATGAAATTTCCTGGCTTGCAATGTACTTGGAAAAACACTGAGGTGTTTTCTCTTGAATCTATTTTTGAATGACCGAGAGGAGGAAGCTGCTGTGATCAGAATCCTTCCAGCTGGCTGCGAGGGGCAAGGTGCAGGCTGGGGACAGGCACACGCTGCTCTGCCACGTGAAGCTGTGGTCAGGGCTCCCCCAGAGTGGGCTGGGAGTCTCCATGCCTCTGCACCAACCCCCTGCCACTCCATCTTCCCAAGGGATCTCCTCTTCTCTCCCTGCTTTTCTTTCCCCTTTGGCATTTTCCAACACTCCCTGCTCCCAGTTTCCTGGACACTGTTCTCCATGAGAGCTTGGGGCTGCCCTGGGAAGGGCCCTGTGCTGCTGCTCATCCCTTGTCAGGGTCACAGCTGGGACACTGTTTCAGAAAAGACCTATCACTCTTTTCCTTGGGTGAGTGTCATGCCCTGCGCTGAGCCTGGGACCCTGAGAGGTTTGCAGCTATGACTCCTTCTGGGTAAATTCCAGCTTCTCCTGGAATTTGCTGGGGTTTGATTGTTTGATCCCTTTCAGAGATCTTTATTTCCCAAAACTCTTTATGCAAAAGCTTCACCTTCTTGCTGAGTGCTGCATGGCTGTCCTCAGCTCCAGTTTCCCCTCTGGCTTAGCACAGGTGGGTGGTTTGAAGCTGCTTTGCCAGCACCCATTCAAGTGGCTCAAGAGCGGCCGATGTTATCCTACCACAGAATGTTGTAGCCAAAGTCACAGTGGATGGTGGATCCTGATCTGGGCAGGGCTGGGTCCACAGAGCCCACTCTCCCAGCCCTGTGGCTGTGCTGACCCTTCTTCCTGCAGGCATTGCTAAGGCCCGAGCTGCTGGGGAAGGAGTTCACCCATCTGGAGTTCCCCCGCAGGATCCAGCCCAAGGAGCTGGGGAAGAAGATGCTCTACAGGGACCAGAACATGAATGGCTGGTAACCCCCAACCCGCTGGTGGCACTGGGGTCCTGCTCTGGTGGCTGCTCATCTCTGGCATCCCATCGCACGGGGCAGGGGGCTCTGGCACTCTGGGTACCCAGGTCCCAAGTGGTCAGTGGAGGTGCTGGAAGCCTTCACCTACTGACATCTTGTCTCTGGCTTATTTTAACCAGGGCTTACAAAAAGATAGAAGAAGATGACCTGAAGTTCCCACTTATCTTTGGGGAAGGCAAAAAGGTAAAGTACTGAAGAAGCAGAAGTGTGGCTGAGGTTGTTCCCTGCCTGCTCTCACTATTTTGGGGGATTTCAGCCCCTTTTTGGTGGGGGAATTTTGGTGGGGAATTTGACCAATTCTCAGCTGGGAATGGAGCTAGAGATAAAGCTGCTTAAAATTCTCTTTTGATTTCCCCATTCTTCAGGCTCGGATGATGGCCACAATTGGGGTCACGAGAGGCCTGGGAGATCACGACCTCAAGGTGTTCAGCTCCAACATCCACATCAAGCCTTTCCTGTCCTGCTTCCCAGAGGTAAGCCTGGCTGCCGGTCGCTTCCACCCAGGGGTTCCTGCAATGGCCAGAGCCACTTGGCAGGACCAGATCCCTGAGTGCAGCAGGAGCCTCCTCTGCCTCTCTGCCTCTCACCCTTGCATCTTTCCCTGTCGCCTCCAGGTCAGGGTTTATGACCTCACACAGTATGAGCACTGCCCTGATGATGTTCTGGTGCTGGGCACTGATGGGCTCTGGGATGTCACCAATGACAAGGAGGTGGCTGGTGTGGTGATGGAGGTGCTGACGAGCTACGAGCCCAACGACCCGTGCAGGTGAGCTGCCAGCGGGCAGGGAGATGGGCATGTTGTGCACTCCACTGCCTGCCCTTGGCCTGGCTCCTCAGAGCAGTGGTGTGGCCACGCATCCCTCTGGGCTCCACAGTGTGCATTGTTCCCCTGGATGTGCATATCTGAGCCTGGCACTCTCCAAGGGACCATTTCCTGCACCTCTAGCTTCTCTCTCCTTGCCAGGATGCTGCATCAGCAGGTTTGGGGTCACTGCTGAGCTGTGCTCTCCTGTGCCTCCAGGTACACCATGGTGGCCCAGGAGCTGGTGGTGCGGTCACGAGGGGTGCTGAAGGAGCGGGGCTGGCGGCTGGCCAACGACAAACTGGGCTCTGGTGATGACATCTCTGTTTTTGTAATCCCCCTGGGTGGTCCTGGCAACTACACGTGATGCTGAATGAGCCTGGGGCAGCAGGGCTCACCTTGCCTGGATGGAGATGATTCTTGATGCTGCCTCAGGGCCACTCCTCCTCTAAGCACTTGTTTTTTGAGCCAGCTGAAAGAAGAGTAAGAAACCTGGAGCCTCAGTCTGTGCTCCTGTCCAGAGCATCCCCCTCCACCTGCTTGCATCCCACTCCCAGGTGGAGACAGAGAGGCCTTGGATAGAGAGTGAATGCTGGGGTTGAGGGGTGTTTTTATGCTGCTACTTTCTCAATGCTGTGAAAAGCTTGAAGGCTCCTTGGTTCCTCAGCATGTCCTTTGCCTCTTGCCATGGCTGTGCTGACTGTGTGACAGCCTGGGAGCTGCTGGGGCACTCACACCTACTGCAGTCACCCCCTGTCTCCTGCCCTGTGATACTTTGGCCAGTGACACTGAAGCTGCTGCTGGACCTGGGGCTCAGATGGGATTAAATTAATGGGAGCAAAGTCCCATGGGTAGCTGGGCAATACTCAGTCTGGCACAAGTTCATTTGTGACCCCACATAGCCATCCCAGCCTTGTGATCCCAATTTTCAGCCCCTCACACCTCGATTCTGTCATGGACCTTGTCTCAGTCTCCAGTCTGGGAGACTGGAGCAGTGACCAAGCTCTGCCATGCACCCAGAGCCCTGAGGAGGGATAAGCCATTGCGCTGGCACTGGCTGTGCCACAGGTTCCACCCCCATCCTCTCAGGCCTTGGATCACTGCAGTACTTCTGGAGCCAATTATTTATTAACTGGAGAGCTGAGCTGGAAAGTTTCTAAATCCTTTCTTGGTGTGGGGAGTCTATGAATGTATGTCTATATTTTGGAGTGGTTCTGAGTTAGCAGCCTCACACAGAGCAGCCCTATTCAGGTGAGCTTAACGGCTTAACTGCACTGGATCTGCTTAGCCCAGAGCTCGGAACCCACAGTAAAAGCAGCTTGGTGTGACTGGGGCAGGGAAAGACAGCTCCTGTGTTTTCCTTAATGATCTCAGAAGTGGTGCAGAGGGGAACTGGAGCAGTTGATCTCTGCACAGGATTTTTGCATCACACACGTCTCTGACCTGCAGCATCCATTTCCACTCTGCAGTGTTGCATCCTCCTAAAGTGCGAGGGATTGTCTCATTCTGGCAGTGTGGGGATGGGAAGAGCTGGGCCACGGTCCCTTGTTTGGGAAAGGTTCCATGGCACCAGTAGTTTGTGTCCTGTCACTGGGTGCAGCCAGCTCTTGTCAAGTGTCACCTCTGGTGAATGTTGTTTGTCTCCTGTAACCAGTGAGATGTAAATAAACTGGGTGCACATAATGGAAGGAGAAGGTTATGCACGAGATTTGAACCTGTTGGCATCCACGCTGAAGGGAGCAGGAAGTGGTGCTGGGGCCGGGAGCCTGTCCTTGTGTAACTGTGTGTTTAAATAAAGATTCTGCCACTCGCAGTCCTACTTCAAAGTCTTTCTTTGCAGAGCTCCTGCAAAGAAGACTTACTGAAAAGCCAATTAGCTCTGATTAATTTATGTAGGCAGGCAAACAGGCCTGCGCAGAGCCACGTGAGCTGCTGTCCATCTGCCCTTGGCACTGGTCAGAGCCCATGGAGTATCCATCCAGCACCCGTGGGGATGGGAACCACTGGTGTGCTGCCTGGGGGTCTTGGATCCCTGGCTCTGGCTGAGAGGCAGCAGCAATGGCCAGTCTGGTCAAGGAACAGGAACGTTACACACAGAATGGAAGGGAGGAAAGGCTTATGGTTTTCCTGTCTGTGGGGGAGGGAGTGGGGCAGGCTGTGGCTCCAAGGAATCTGCCTGTCTCTCTTTGGGAGTTCAGGCATTCAAACAGCAGCTACCTCTTCCTCAAGGGTGGGCTGTCTGCTGGAAGCATCCCTGCTGTCTCACATCCCTCTGATGGCCATCTGGTACCCCTGGTGCTCCTGATGCTCTCTTCACACTTGTTTGCACAGCCCTGTTCCCCTGGCACATTCCTTTTCATGCTGGTGGCTCTGCTTTTCCAGGTCACTGCCCGGCTGTTGGATAAGGCAAGGAGGCAGAGGCTGCTGCATTTAAAGTTTCCTCTGTGGTTCCCTTTATTACTAAGGAAGCATTTCCTTTGGAACCAACTCCTGGCCTGGGGCTTGATAAATTAAGAAAAATTGTCTGCAAGCCCTTAAAATAGCAGCGGTTTATGAGCCTGGGCCCGGGCCAGGCTCCTGGGGCTGCCTTTCCCTGGCTGAGGGACAGGAGCTCTGCCCTGCAGCTGGATGTCATGGGGGGAGCAGCCGCCGGGTCCTCCCGCCCACGGTGGGTGCGGGGAGCCGGAGCCCCACCACCGGCACCGGGGTCACCTTAATGCAGGACACAACACGCCGCAGGCCCCCTGTGCCAGCCCCTGTGCCAGATCCCCTGTGCCAGCCCCCTGTGCCAGCCCCTGTGCCAGATCCCCTGTGCCAGCCCCCTGTGCCAGCCCCCTGTCCCAGATCCCCTGTGCCAGATCCCCTGTGCCAGCCCCTGTGCCAGATCCCCTGTGCCAGATCCCCTGTGCCAGATCCCCTGTGCCAGCCCCCTGTGCCAGATCCCCTGTGCCAGCCCCCTGTGCCAGCCCCTGTGCCAGATCCCCTGTGCCAGATCCCCTGTGCCAGCCCCTGTGCCAGATCCCCTGTGCCAGCCCCCTGTGCCAGATCCCCTGTGCCAGATCCCCTGTGCCAGATCCCCTGTGCCAGCCCCCTGTGCCAGCCCGTGCCAGATCCCCTGTGCCAGCCCCCTGTGCCAGCCCCCTGTCCCAGATCCCCTGTGCCAGATCCCCTGTGCCAGCCCCTGTGCCAGATCCCCTGTGCCAGATCCCCTGTGCCAGATCCCCTGTGCCAGCCCCCTGTGCCAGATCCCCTGTGCCAGCCCCCTGTGCCAGCCCCTGTGCCAGATCCCCTGTGCCAGATCCCCTGTGCCAGCCTCTGTGCCAGATCCCCTGTGCCAGATCCCCTGTGCCAGATCCCCTGTGCCAGCCCCCTGTGCCAGCCCCCTGTGCCAGATCCCCTGTGCCAGATCCCCTGTGCCAGATCCCCTGTGCCAGCCCCCTGTGCCAGCCCCCTGTGCCAGATCCCCTGTGCCAGCCCCCTGTGCCAGATCCCCTGTGCCAGATCCCCTGTGCCAGCCCCCTGTGCCAGATCCCCTGTGCCAGCCCCCTATGCCAGATCCCCTGGAGGGACCCCGGGAGGAAGCACATGTCTGTCAGGTGGGGCGTTCCTTGCTGCTGGTCTCACCTGGCACGGGGCGTTGGGGCCGCAGCTCAGCCCCTGCCGAGGGGGTCGCCCCCTCCCCACCCGGCCTCGGGAGCCTGAACGCGTAGAACGCCCTCGGGACCCCGCGGGGGAACAGCGACGGTACCGGGTGACCCGGAGCCGGGCGGGGGCAGCGCTGGAAGGGGCTCTGCTCAGCTCGGTACGGCTAATCACGGCTCGGCTCGGCTCGGTACAGCCCATCACGGCTCGGCTCGGCACATCCCATCACGGCACGGCACAGCCCCGCACGGCACGGCTCGGGTAGGGCAGACTCGGGTAAAAACCTCGAGTAGACCCGACTCGGGTAAAAAACTCGAGTAGACCCGACTCGGGTAACAACCTCGAGTAGACCCGACTCGGGTAAAAACTCGAGTAGACCCGACTCGGGTAAAAACCTCGAGTAGGGTCGGGTCGGGTCGGGTCTGCTCGGCCCCGCCCGGCCCCGCCCGGCCCCGCACGGCCCCGCGTTCCCGTTCTGCCCCCGGTACAGCCCCGCACGGCTCGGTACAGCCCATCACGGTACGGCCCCGCGTTCCCGCTCCGCCCCCGGCACGGCTCCGCTCGGGGCGGTACAGCCCATCACGGCTCGGTACAGCCCATCACGGCTCGGTACAGCCCATCACGGTACAGCCCATCACGGCTCGGTACAGCCCATCACGGTACAGCCCATCACGGCTCGGTACAGCCCATCACGGTACAGCCCATCACGGCTCGGTACAGCCCATCACGGCTCGGTACAGCCCATCACGGCTCGGTACAGCCCATCACGGTACAGCCCATCACGGCTCGGTACAGCCCATCACGGCTCGGTACAGCCCATCACGGTACAGCCCATCACGGCTCGGTACAGCCCATCACGGCTCGGTACAGCCCATCACGGTACGGCCCCGCTCGGGGCGGTGCCCGGAGCCGCGCGGCGGGGCCGGGACGGAGCTGGAGGAGGGAGCGGGACGGGGCAGAGGCCGAGAGAGGTACGGGGTCCGGGGGAGCCGAGCGGAGCGGGGACAGCCGAGCCGAGGAGGGGGGATACTGGTGGGGAGAGGGGCCAGAGCTGGGATCTGGGGGAACTGAGGTCTGGGTTAGTGGTTGTGGTGGGGTCTAAGTTACTGGTGGAGTCCGGAGAAACAGGGCTTCGTGGTTACTGCTGGGGCTTGGGGGAACTGGGGTCAGGGTTTCCTTGTCGGGTTTGGAGGGACTGAGATCTGGGTTCCTAATGGGGTGTGGGGTTACTGGTTCTGGTCAGGTATGGGCTCAAAGGTGGGGTTACTGGGGTGTGGGGTCAGTGCAAGGGTGGGGGAATGGGGCATAGGGTGGGTGGCCCAGCCGGGCTGCTGGGTGGGGTGCAGTGGGACAGGGTGGGGTGGACGTGCCTGGGGTGGAGGTCCCTGGGTGTAGTGAGGGTGGGTGAGCTGCACTTTAGTTGATGCAGGTTGTCATCCCTTGAGGGTGGCCCTGGGCTGTGGGTCCCAAGTTGCCTGGTCTCCCAGGCAGTGTCTGACCTGGGATGGGAGCCTGAGGGCTGCTGCCCCATCCCACATCCATCCCCACAGCTCCCGCTCCAGCAGTGTCCCCATGTACAGCCTTGCTTATGGAGTGGCCGCTCTGTGTTTTCTTCAGAAAAAGGAAAAAAAGTTCCCTTTCTTTACTGCTGAGCTCATTCTTAAACATTTATATTAGGGGGGTTTGCGGGGAGGGGAAATAATTGTGTAATGTCTTAGGAGCAGGGGAGCATTCCAAAAGCATGACTGCGTGGCCTTTTCCAGCACTAGCAGTCTGGCAGCCAAGTCTCTCAGTGGCCGCCAACCTCCCTAAACCCAGCCCCAGCCTTCCAGCCCCCCCGGGAGAGCGGGACTGTGATCCCTGGCTTGCATCTGCGTGGAGTGGGCTGGGAGCAGGGGCTTGGCTGAGCCCCCTCAAGCTAATATCCCTGGGAAAGTGTTCCAGTCGGGAAACTGGACACTAGAGGCAGTGGTTTGGCTGGCTGCGTATCATGGGGACCAGTTGCATTTTGTTTCTATTTTGTCAAGTGCTTTTGGTGTCCAAACAGTTTCAGTTTATGTCCAGCTCCTCCTCCTCAGCTCAGGTAGACACTGCATGAGATTTTATGGACTTCTGCTTGCATCCAGGTTCCTGACAGCTACAGCTTCTCCAGGGAAATATGTAAGTGAAAATAAGCCAAGTCACTATCTTCCTGCAGGTTATCAGGAGCGTTTAACCAGGCTCACCTCCTGACTTGCTGTTTGCACTGGAGAGGCGCACTGACATGAAAAGTAAGGAATTGTATTAGCAAATATTGATCGGCGCTGGGGCAGGCAGGCGTTGCACAAGTACAGGCATCTGCTGAGATTGTGGCATGTTGTTTGGAGCTTTCAACAAGACATTTGCGCTACCGTGAGGCTGGGAAGGCTGTCACTACTGCAGGAGGTAAAATAAGAACATGGCATGATGTCCTTTGGAAAAGGAGGTAAGGGCAGGCAGCTTTTCCCACAATGCTCAAACACTTGTGGTTTGACCTTTGTTTAGGCTTTTAAATTCTTCTGTTCCAAGTCCCTTTCTCTGTTTTGCTTGTGGATGTTTTTTGGGGGATTTAGCAATGAAAATGAGCCACCGTGGACACTTTGCTCCAGGTCTAGGTCTGGGAAGTTGCCCTTTTCCACTGGAGTGTGTGTTAAGCCCAGCCTGCCTGGTTGTGCACAAATATCTCCAAAAACATGGGAAAGGTCTAAACTTGTGCACTGGGTTGAGCTCCTACTTTGACAATGCCTTGTCATTTGGATATAGCAGGTCTGGAGGTCTGAGGAAGGTTTCAGGCAGCTCTCAGTGGTAAATACAGACATTTTCCTTGGTCTTTGCTTCTGGCAGCAGAGGGATGGCAGGTGAGCCAGGAGCAGTGGGCAGTGGTGGTGCGGGTGGGCGTGGGTCAACCCTGGGTGTCAGTGAGGGCTGCTGGCCAGGGCTGAGGGCTGCTCTGTGCTGCACAAACTGCACAGCTGGGCCAGCCTAGGGGCTGGATCAGCATGAAATTACAGGTGCTGCTTTGCCAAAGCCAGCGCCACTTGGATGGTCTTGCTGCAATCCCAAGCTCTGCCCTGCCCTTTGTATTTCCCCTCAGCACAGCTGTTTGCTTCCAGCCCTTTTTGGAAATGTTTTCTGCCATTCAGCCTTAATGATTCCATGGTTCTGTAGTAAGAGTCCCTCCGGTGCTTGCAACAGTGGCTGAGACACTTGTCCTGTACAACCTTGGCCATGGCTTAGGTATGTCAGCAAATGAAATTCCCCTCAGTGGATATCCCTGTGGGGTTTAATTTGGAAGTTTCCTTACTTTATCATTGTACCAGTGAGTCCAAACTGCTAAAACTATTTCTGTAATGGAACTGCCCCACAGCACTGGGGGTATCCCTGTGGGCAGTGTCCCTGCCAAGGGGCTGGTCCCAGCACAGCTCTTTGCCCCCCCAGCCCTGCCCAGACTCAGAGCTGTGCCTCTGGCCAGGGCTGTGATCCCTGGTGTGACTGGTCTGACTGGGGTGGGGCCGTCAGCAGTGCTTGGAAATTTCTGCTTTGGAGCAAAACCCCTCTGTTACCTCTAGGAAGTTGAGTCTGGCCAAGGAGGTTCATTGAAAGATTCCTGCCCCTGGTTGGAGTCCTTCAAAGCACTGACATCTTTGTCTGCTGTTCCTGAGTCCCCATAGCAGACACTGGATGATGGACACATCCTGCTGCTGGAGGAATTCCCCATATCCTGCTCAGCAGGAACTTCACATTTTGAGGCACAAAGCTGGGAGAGACCAGCAACACTAGGGCTGCCCTGGAGCCTGGCTGGTTTTATGGTGATTTTATGGTGATAGCTTTAGAATAGTTGCTTGGAAAGTAGAACAGAGCAATCTGGGGTCATGTTGCAGCTTTGTGGTGAGCTGAAGGAATGCCTGCTCAGGATTTGGCGGGTGCTGGCAGTGCTGGCACAGATTAAACCCACAGCCAGCCCCGTGTGGGCCCAGCCTGCCTGCAGCAGCAGGTGCAGGGATGGGCACAGGAGCCCTGAGGGGGTTGGCAGTGGGAAGTGCTGGCACACAGTGGCTGTTCCCTTTTGTTATCTCCATGGATGAGCAGGAGGCATCTCCAGCAGGGCCCTGCAAGTGCTGCTCACACCCCAGAGCTGCCAGTTTGGATTGCCAGTGTGGGCTGGGCAGTGTTGGCTGTAATTTTGGGTGGTTGGCACTTGGCAGAGTTTAAATCTCAATTTATATGTCTGTTGTGAATGACTGTGTGCTTTTAATGATTTGGCCTGATGGCAGTTGTAGAAAAGCTGTCTTCAGATTATCATAGAATCCCAAAATGGTTTGGGTTGGAAGGGACCTTGAAACTCATCTTGTTCCACCCCCTGCCCTGGGCAGGGACACCTTCTGCTCTCCCAGGTTGCTCCAAGCTCTGTCCAGCCTGGCCTTGGACACTTCCAAAGATGGGGCAGCCACAGCTTCTCTGGGCAGCTTTTGCCAGGGCCTCACCATCCTCTCAGGGAAGTATTTCTTCTGGAAGGGGCTCTGAGGTCTCCCCAGAGCCTTCTCTTCTCCAGCTGAACACCCCCAGGTCTCCCAGGCTGGCTCCAGAGCAGAGGGACTCTGGCTTCATGGTCTTGCTGCAGCAGCTCTGTGTTTTCCCTGTGCTGGAAGCCCAGGGCTGGAGGCAGCTCTGCAGGTGGGGTCTCACCTGAGTGGGGCAGGGAATCCCCCCCTCATCTGCTGCCCACGCTGGAGGATCAGCCCTGCACACCCGGGCATTTCTGGGCTGCCAGTGAACACTACTGTGTCATATTGAGCTTTTTATCACCAGCACCCCCACGTCCTTCCTCTCAGGACTGCTCTCTCTTAATTCTTCAGCATTTGTATTTGGGATTGCCCTGTTTGTCTCCATGAAATCGTCTTCATGTTTTCCACTTTTTATCTGCTCATAATCTGGTGACAGTGCAAAGACCTTTGCATCAGAATCCTCATCCCAGGGACTGGCCTCATCCTGCTGAGCAACAGAGCATCCACTGGCAAAGCAGCTCATCTCTCCTAGAGCAGAGAGCTGCCGGCATCGGTGCTGTGCCAGCTGCTGGGTCCAGGGCATGGATGGGGGCACCCAGCTGACCCCTGAGGCTCCCACCTCTTCCAGCCTCCTTGCCCTGCTCGCCTTTGCACACCAGCTCTGGATTAGTAATGGGCTATTTCTGGATGGCTCTCCTGAGTAATGGAATGAGTTGTGCTGAGAGTTTGGGTGGGGACAGTGCCTCTGCCCTCTGAGTCACCGCTCAGCATCACGCTGGACTTGGGAGCTGCTGGGGCCTGGAGCCAGCCCAGGTCAGGGAGGACACTGGAGGCCGTGGGAAGGAGCTCGGGGTGCTCTGTGCTCGGTCTGGGGCATTGCTGTCCCCCTGGCAGGGTGGTGTGTAGGCAGGAGCAATGTCTGCAGGCTGGGCATGAGCAGATCCTGGTCCATCCTTTTGGGTTTGTGTCCTTGGGTATCTGCTGCTCCTCACAATGCAGATGTTCTCATCTATGTGGTGCTGTGGGTTAGATATTGGCACGGCCCAGACTGCCTTTCTTCTTGGAGATACGGAATCACAAGGTGTATCATGTTTTGCTGTGGGCAATGAAGCTTTGTGTCCAAGTAAACAGGCTTTTTTCTCCCTAAGCCCTTCTTTTTCTGTGCTGTGGACATGCTGCTGGAGAGGGGACGAGCCTTTGGTCAGACAAGAAGGATGGTTTGCAACAAGGGTTGGATTTGTGCATCTTGGAGGTCTTTTCCAGCCTTAATGATTCTGTGGCACTGTGGGTTTGCCTGGCCCAGCTGGGACAGGCAGCAGCAGCAGGACATGAGGAATAGGGACAGCAGCTGTTTCCCACTCCATGCTCAGCACTTGCCTCCCTAAAAAGTGCCCCTGATCCCTAAAAGGGACCCTTTGGAGTACCTTTTTTTCTTTTTCTCTGACTTCAGTGTTGCACAAATGTGCTCACCTTCCTGTAGACATGCTGCTCCACTGGGATGCGTGCCTGACACCAAGGATCTCAGCTGGGGAACTTCACATCCTCCCGGATGCAGCCCTTGATTGTCACTCTTCTTATCTTACAAGTGTCAGCTTTCTATTTTTATTAACAGCTCCAGAGCACTCAGCAGCCGTGAACCATTCCTGCCTCAGCTTGTGAACCAAAATGCTTGGAACCTACAAAGATCCATGACTAAGCAGGGTCTGGTCTGGGGATGGGTGAAGACTCCCTCTCTTTTGCCCAAACCATTGTGCAGTTTGATTTGTGAAACGTCTGCGGGGTTTGTGTGACAGGGGTGCCCTGCCAGGCACGTCGATGAGACGAGTAGGTCTGCAGCCTGCCTTTGGAATGTGAATCAGCCATTCAGGCTCATTTCTTAATCCTTCCCTTGCAGCTAATTATGATGCAGCCAGACTCTTGTTTTACCCTTTTCCTCCCTTTTCTGTTGGCACAGGACTCACCCTGTGGTGGGATCACTGGGGCAGGGACAGATTCCTGGCTTTTGTTAAGTCTCAGTATAAGTGCCCTGGCAAAAGGCCAGATTTGTGATATTCTGGCCTTCCCAAGGTGATCCCAGTAATCCTGGAGTGATCCCAGCATGATCCACTCCCACTGCTCACAGCTCAGTGTGTCAAGATTGATGTGTGTGTTCTTCCCACAGGGTTATTTCCTGTGACCCTTCCCCAGGCTCCCAGCATGAGTGGCTCCTTCCCATCCTGCTGCCTGGGCACTGGCTTTGGAGAGGGATAGGGCTGAGGGGGAAAGCATGGAACATCCCTGCCTTCATAGATGTTTCCTGGTCCCCTGTAATTTCCCCCAGAGCAGTATGAATTTTCAGGGATCAAAGCCTGATATGTCAGCCTGCATCATTCCCAGGATCTCTGCAGGGACAGGGAGCTGGTGATGTGCTGAAGGCACGTAAGGAGTGGGTCAGGCTCTTTGGACTGGGAATCTGGGGATGGAAAAGAGATTTTGGTCACAAGGTTGGGGAGGAATGTGATCCCACTCTGGCTGATTTTCTCATGCCTCATTCAGATGCTGTGCCAGGCATTTTGTAGCATTGTCCTGGCCAGTTCCCAGGCTCAGCTATAAACCCCTTTTGAAAGTGAGGGATGCAAAGGCATAGTTTTCCTTGCAGAACTGCATCCTTTTCCCCTGGGGCAGAAGGCCTCCTGCTTTTGTTGTGGGCTTTCAGCTCTGTTTGCTGAGTGATGACTGGCAGCTTCTCCTGCTGCCACTGCCAGCGTTGGCTCTCTTGGTTCCATGGCAAAGGCTCTTTTTTCAGACAGGCTGGGATGGGGCCAGCCAGGTGCCAGGTGCCAGTCACAGAGGTCCTGCTTGCCCAGACCTCCAAGAGCTTGGCTTGGCGTGTTCCAGCTGCTGATCAGATTATTTGGGGTCTGGTGAGCGTGCTGCGGTGAAACCCGGAGCACAGTTTCTGCCCTGAAGAATTTATAATTTAAAATAAACCCAGCATGTGCATGGGTTTATTTTAAATAAACTGAGGTTGTCTAAAATCCTATCTGGGTGATTGCACAGCAAAGCCAGGGAGAGTTGGATATCTGGGGAAGGCACTCCCATGAGGTCCCTGCATGTGGCCACCAGCACTACCCACATCTGGGACAGTTCTCCCAGCCACAGTAGCAGTGCTGGGTGTAAAAGGTTCCAGTCAGACCAGTTCTTGTGGTGCCCATGAGCTGGTGTTTGTGGTAGCTGGAGAGTGTCTGCAAAGGGCTGGGGGAGCCTTTGTCCTGTCTATCACTGGCTACTCACAGCAGGATGTGCCCCAGGTGCTCGTGTCTGCTGTCTCCCAGGCTGTTGTGCACAGGAATTTGGGGGCCCAAGGGCATGAACTGCCCATGCTACTCTGTCCTGCTCACCTGCTCGTGTCCCCACAGCGATGGCAGCCATCAGGAAGAAGCTGGTGATCGTGGGAGACGGTGCCTGCGGAAAGACGTGTCTGCTGATCGTGTTCAGCAAGGACCAGTTCCCCGAGGTGTACGTGCCCACCGTGTTTGAGAACTACATTGCTGACATCGAGGTGGATGGGAAGCAGGTGAGGGTCACTGCCATTCCCAGCCCCTTGCTGTGTGTCTGTGCTGGCAGTGCCACTGCCCAGTGCTGTTCTAGGATTGCTCTGTGTGCTCGGAGGCACCTGCAGCCCCACGGCTCCCGCATTTCCAGGTCACACTGAACCTGCCCCGCTTTGAGGAAGAGCACAGCTATACCTGAGGAAGATAAATCTGTCACTCCTGGCCTGCAGAGCCACTGAGCCATGTCCTTCTCCCTTCTCAGGTTGAGCTGGCCCTGTGGGACACGGCAGGACAGGAGGACTATGACAGGCTGCGGCCCCTCTCATACCCCGACACAGACGTAATCCTCATGTGCTTTTCCATTGACAGCCCGGACAGCCTCGGTAGGGACCGGGGGTTGAGGGGGGACCTGGGGCTCCCACAGGACTCGGTGCTGCTACTGAACCCCCTGGGGTCTGGGAAGCCCCCGTGCTGCCCCCTGAGGATGCCAGAGCCTTCCCTTCATCCCCTGACTTTGTGTGCACTTGAGGAAATGCTGGGAACTTGCTGACTGGGCAGAGGTGGTGGGAGAGGAGGATGCTGTGAGGGAGCTCTCCCTGCTCCAGTAGGAAAAGCTTGGGGCTGGTTTCTGTGAGGAGGCTGTGGGGTATCAGCCCTTCAGCTCCTAAGATTCCACGTGTGCTTGTTGTAGAGAACATCCCTGAGAAGTGGACGCCAGAGGTGAAGCACTTCTGCCCCAATGTGCCCATCATCCTGGTGGGGAACAAGAAGGACCTGCGGAACGACGAGCACACGCGGCGGGAGCTGGCCAAGATGAAGCAGGTGAGGACAGCCCTGGGTCCCCCAGCCAGCAAGGCACCTCTGCCCACACCAGATCCCGTCGGGAGGGGCTGGATGCCCCAAGGGCAGTTGCTGTTGTTGGCAATGTTTCCAAACGCTGTTTTTACTGCTTCCTAGGAGCCGGTGAAGCCGGAGGAGGGGAGGGACATGGCCAACAGGATCAATGCCTTTGGCTACCTTGAGTGCTCGGCCAAGACGAAGGAAGGGGTGCGGGAGGTGTTTGAGATGGCCACCCGTGCTGGCCTGCAGGTCCGGAAGAACAAGAAGCGCAGAGGCTGCCCGCTGCTGTGAGCGGCCCCAGCTGGCACCGGCACCCGGCTGCCCTGCCCTGCCCTGCCCTGCCCGGGGAGGGGGTGCTGGCAGACAGCCCACGCAGCACCTCGTGCTGCCACTACGTGCCCTGAACCCTTTGCACCGGAGCTGCCACCCACGCCCGCAGGGTGTCCCTGTGACATTCCGGGGCCAGGAGGGGCCAGTGCCTTCAGTACCTGCTGTTCTCCGTGGGCCGGGCGTTTGTTGCTCCCCGTGTCGCCCTGGTTTGTGCTGAGCTCCCTGGTTTTGCCTTTCCCACGGGCATTGCTGTGGTGTTGCTCTCCTTCCCCAGCTCGGGGCAGGTGCCACAGAAGCAGGAGGTGCCAGTCACAGCTCCCGTGTGGGCTGTGCCAAGCCCTTGGTGTGCTTTGCCTGCTCTCCTTGGCTGTGCAGGCAGCACACAGCAGTGTTACAGACTTGCCTGGGCAGCTTTAGCCCTGTCTGTGAGCAGTGCTGGGCTCAGCTGCTGCCAGGAGCTCTGCTCCCGGGACGTGTGCCCAGCTCTGCCGGTATCGCCTTCGAGTCTGCCTCGGTCGTGGACTTGGCAGCAGTAAACAGAGCTGCATAACTGGGAGAATAAATGCAAACCAGTATTTTAGTAATGGTAACTTTGCTTGTGTGGTGTTCTTCTGGCTCTCCTTTGTGCCCCTCGCTGCTCCAGGCTCCTTGTGCTGCAGGGTGAGGATTTGCCTGCCCCCAGCCCCTCTTGCTTCAGCTGCTGGTGGAGGATCAGGGCTCAGTACCCTGTGCTTGCCAAAGAGCCAGGATGCAGTTTACATGGGAAGGGCCAGGCAGGAGCTTCCCAGCTGTACCCAGACCCTGCTGATGGGCAATGCCAGCACTGCTGGAGCCATCCTGCAGCTGGAGCAGGGCAGGGCTGCAGTGAGCCTGATGCTGCTCCGAAGCCCTGTCTGTGTAAGCAAGGCTCACCTAGGACTCAACAATACACTGTTTTTCTCTAAACATTTATTCCAGGGAAACAGAGTGCCTGCACAGCCTAAGGCCAGGCCCAGTGGAGAGCTGAGCCAGCCTGTCCCAGGCCAGGTCCCTGCCTTCCCCAGTCACCCATCACAGCAGCTGTGTACCCAGTGATGCTCTTTGGAGGCCAGAGTCTCCAGGCTTAAGCCTTTCACTGAATGGTGAGAGTAGTCACAGAGAATTGTTCTGCCACAAACATGATTAAAATAGAGACTTGTCCCAGTCTGATGCTGGTGTGGGCTTCGTGGCTGGCAGCAAAGCCTGGCAACACCTTCTGGTCCGGAGGGTTCAGTCCCATCTCCTCAGGGGTGCATGGAGCACCCTGAGACTGAGACAGAAAGAGCAGGAGCTGCTGCAGGCCAGGGACAGGCTGAGGGGGATGGAGCTTCATGGGGCTTCTCCTCCTTTCACCAGTGCGTTTTCTGCAGAGAAACCTCATGGCAGAGCTGGCCCCTGACTTCAAGATGGAGACATGCAAGCCCTAAGCAAAAACCTCTTGTAAGCCCTGTTGCATTTGGGGCAGGAGAAGCCTCCCAGTGCCCCAGCTGGAATTCTGGCCATGCTGCTGCCCCAGGATGCTGTTGGGGCCCCACTGGCAGTGCCCAGCTCTGCTCACCTGGTGACTAAGCACTGAGCTGCAGCATGTGCAGGTTGTCGGCGATTCTGTCCTCAGCTGTGCTCTCAGGCTCGTAGGGGTATCCTGTGTAGCCGCCCTCTGCCTTGCAGTAGCTGAGGAACCTGCAGGTGCAGAGGCAGGGCAGCGTGGGCTCACGGCCCCGTGCTGTGGGCATGGCCAGGCACCAGCAGCAGGGAAGGGCAGGAGCTGGTGAGCACTGTCTGTGCCAGGGGCCAGGAGCAGCTCACCTGTGCCAGTGGGGGTCCTTGCTGAGCACGATCGGATTACCCACCACGATCAGCAGAGCCTTGGCCCTGGTGATGGCCACATTAAGCCTCTGAAGAGGACAAGCAAGAGGGCTTTACCTGGCTGCAACACCTCTCATCGTCTCGCAGCCCCATCTGGGTGCAGGCAGCTCTGGTGTGGCACTGAGCACGCTCTACCTGCCTATGAGAACCAGAGGGGAGAAGGGGATGCCAAGGAAGAAGGGTCTGCCCGGGGCAAGGCAGTACCTTGGGGTTCTTGAGGAAGCCCAGCCTGAAGGTCTGGTCGAACTGGAGGTACGTGCTGCAGCTGCGCACGGTGGAGATGAGGATCACGTGCCGCTCCTGGCCCTGGAACTCTTCCACAGAGCCCACCTGGGACAGGGACAGCAGGTGAGGGGCCAGGAGCACCCCTGGGCTGCAGCTGGCAGGGCATGCTCCTCTCTCCTCCATGCCCAGGACATACCTTCAACTGCCTGATGTCCGGCAGCTTCTGCAGATCGGGATCCAGGGATGTGATGGCTTTCCGGATCTTCTCTACCTGAGTGGAGGCATGTGGCCAAATCCAGCCCCCACAGGACCATCCTTGTGCCAGCCCTGGGGCTGCCCATCCATCCCAGTGTTCCCTGTCCCTTGGGGAGGCCTCTGCCTATGCCCTGCCTGCAGAGCTGTGTCCCTCACCTGCTTCCTGTAGGGAGAAATGATGCCAATCTCCTGGGGGGACACGGACGGGCAGCTTCCCTTGCCCTGGCTCTGCAGCAGCTTCTTGAGGTAGTGGACCAGGACCTCAATTTCAGCCGTGTTGAAGAATGAGGGGCTTTTGGCCTCTCTCTGGTCTTCCCCGCAAACCCCATGGAAGATGATGGGGAAGCCCTGGGGACAGAGAACATTTGGCTCTGCTCTGCCTGTGCCTCAGGGATCCCCCTGGGTCAGTCCCTTCTGCGCCACTCACTTTTTTGGGAAGCTCCTCCCAGGTACAAAACAGATTCTGGATGTCAAGCCTGTCACTCTTGCACACCTTCAGCTCGTTCTCATAGAAGAGCTCGTTTGGGATCCTGAGAATGGCCTCGTGGGACCTGGCAGAGGCAGGACAGTGCCCAGGGTGGGTCCAGAACCCTCTCAGGCACTGTGCACCCAGGACAGCAGGTGCACTTCCACCTCCCACACCAGCTGGGGCACGAAGAGGCTCTGGGGGACAGATCCTGGGGATGCCAATCCCTTCCTGGCTCAATCCCTCCCTGCACCATCCCTGTCCCCACCTGTAGTTCCAGAGCAGCTTAGTGATGAACTGTGGATTGTATCCTCCACTCGACTTCTTGTACAGGGGATTGTGCAGCATCAGCCTCTCCAGCAGTGAGGTGCCTGTGCCCAGTGATATCCTGTGGCTCCCCACAAGGCCACTGAGCCCCTGTGGGGTACCTGCAGCACTCCCAGCTCCCTCCCTACTCACCCAAACCATGCTGGATAGCCAGTGGTGAGGTCAGGACAGGGCCCAGCTGCTTGGGGTCTCCTGCCAGCACCAGCTGCCCCCCATTGGGGTTGGTCTCCTGATCCATGGGAGCCAGGAGTCCTGGGAACAGGGAGAGCTCAGTGGGGGATGGAAGGACCCCAGGCCATGCCAGAGATGCTGGTCCTTGGGACAGCACTCACCCGCAATGGCAACCAGGCTCTCCGGCTCTACCGCGTGGCCACACTCATCAATGAAGACGTGGGAGAAAAACCCAGGGGGGAAGTTGGCTGACACCAGCCTGGAGGAGAGATGGAATGAGGGTGTCTCAGCATCCTGCCCCACCTGGCCATCCTTTTTTTCCCACCCTTCATCCTCATTCTCCCACGGAGGAGGGATTTCACCCCCTGTTGCCTGCCCTCGTCCAACCCCTCCCTGCTGAATCCCAGAGGGACTGTCTTCACAGCCTGGCTGCAAGGCAGCCCTGGGTCCACCTGCCACAGATGCTGGGGACAATCCCAGCTCCTCTGACCTTCCTGCTGTCACCAGTGTGGTGATGATAATCCGGTACTGCCTCAGGCTCTCCTTGCTTGGGTACACGTAGCTGCTCTGCTCATCATCCCAGTTGCAGCAGGGCTGGAGCACAGGCATTGGATGAGGTCCCACTGTCCCAGGGGATGCCAGCCCAGGTGTGCTGTCAGGATTTCAGGGTGCAGGGGCAGGGACCTACCATGATATCGGTGGGTACTTCCCTGGGGCTCCTGGAGCTGGCGATGAGCCTGTAGACATTCTCAGGGGCAATGTCCTTGATGAGGCACTGGCACAGCAGGTCTGTGGCACTGTTGGAGGGGGCACAGGCCAAGATACGGGCGTCCTTGAAGCAAGTCCACACCTGGGTGGGAGGAGGAGGCAACAGCATTGAGCCCCATACCAAGAGTGGGAAGCAATGCTCGGGGTTGGATTTGGGCACCTACCGCTCACCTGCTTGATGGCCTCTACCACAGTGACCGTCTTGCCAGTGCCAGGGGGGCCAAAGATGAGGTATGGGGCTGGCCGGGACATCCCTGTCACGATGTGGGTCACGGCTTTGCACTGCTCCTCGTTGGTCTCCAGCTTGCGGTTAAACCACCTGTGGGAGCAGAGCTGCGCTGCTGGAGCGCCATCACCTCCATCCCCCAGACCCTCCCACCCTGCACAGCTGGGGACTCACCGGGGCTGGAAGGGGCCTGGGAACAGGGACTTGTGGCAGGAGGCAGAGGGGAAGAGGAGGCTGAACAAGCCACGGCGCATGGCCAGGACTGCAGCCCGATGCTGGACCTGCAGTGGCAGCCGGTTGAAGGTGAAGGTCACATCGAACTTCAGGTTGTTCACAAACTTCTTCTGCAGCCTGGGAAGGAATGGTGTGAGCAGAGCACGGGGCACTCTTCCATGTCCTCCTGGCCCTTTCCAACCCGCTCCTGGCCTTTGGCATCTCTGAGAAAGGCTGCTGGGACCAGACATCACTCACTTGGAGGAGAAGCCCAGTCTGACCTTCTCCAGCTCCACGCTGTGCACGTAGCCCTTGTACTGGATGAGTGGGGAGTGGTCCCGCTCGCTGCTCAGGTGGGCAAAGAGGTGGTCCCCTCTCAGCAGGGATGGGCGGTTCTCAGCCACGCCAGGCACCTGTGCCAAAAGGCCAGTGTGATGCCAGGCACTCTGGGAGTGCCAGTATTGTGCCAGCACCCCTCATCCCTCACCCCCTACACACATTGAGAACCAGCAGAGCCCTCTCCTGCACCATGGTCACATCCTGCATGTCATAGCGCCGGATGTCCACCTCCATCTGGATCTCCTCCAGGTGCAGCAGCAGCTGGAATTTCTGGTGGTAGTTCTCAGCCTGCAGAGGTGCTTCCAGCAGCAAGCTGTGGAAGGGCATCAGCTGTGTCAGTGTCCCAGGGATAGCTTGGCACTCAAGGAACGCCTCAGCATTGCTCTCAGCCCTTGGCACTCACCGCATGGCAGCCCAGCTGGAGCTGGCACTGGTGTTGGGTCCAAGCAGAATCGTGTCCTTGAGGCTCTTTGGGTACTGGTAGGTACCCAGAGGGATTTCCCTCTCCAGTTTGTTTTTCAGGGAGCTGGGTAGAAGGGACAGCAGTGCTGCAGGGACTACAAAATTGTCCCCTACCCCACTGTCACCAGCCATTGCACAGGGCTGAAGAACTGTCCTGTGGTGCCAGACAGTCAGGAGCTGAACCTTGTCCTGGCTGGAGAACAGGCTGGGTCCTTCTGCTCAGGATGGCAGCGGGTGACTTCACCACATACCTGTCGGGGGGGATGCCATCCTCAGTGATGACTGTGACAAGGCGCTGGAGGCTGGCCTCGTAAGGCTGGAAAGCTGCCGAGGGTCCCAGCTCCTTGGCTAGCTGGCTCTCGGCGATGGCAGCAATGTAGCGTGAGATGCTGAAGGGCTGGTCTGGCTCCTTGGTGAACTCGAAGAACACCACAGCGTTGAAGTGCCCATTGCAGGTGGTGAGGCACCGCACCTGGATGGGGTATGTGGCACCTGCGGGGTGAAGTGGTGAGATGGGGTCCTGCATCCTCTCTGCCAGGCAGGGCATGGGATGGGACCCTACCTGGGTGTAAGAGCAGGGACTGGCCCTGCACTGCCCCTTGCTCGTCGGTGAAGGAGAGCTCCTGGGACTGCTGGCGTGACTGGAAGCGCTGCAGTGTCACCACCTCTGTCCCACAGTTGTGCACCAGGACAGTGACTGTCCGGGGCTCACCCGGCACCACTGGGAAGCGAATATTCCCATTGCCCTGGTCATAGTCTGAGGCGATGTCTACGCCGTGCTTCCCACGAATGAGCTCAGCCCTGCGGGGAGGGAGGGTCAGGCTTTCCCAGCCGGGGTGAGGGAGCCAGGGGCTGTGCTAAGGGGTGCTGCCGATCCTACCACTGCTTGCCATAGATCGGGGGCATTTGTGGAGTGGAGCTGAGCTGCTGTCCTGAGGCAGACTTGGACATGGATGTCTGTGCATTCCTTCTGGGTCTCCGGTACTGGTCTGCCACCACCACACGCCTCTTCACCTGCAAGGAGCAGCCGGAATCATCGTGGCCCCGGGATCCTGCAGGGGGCTCCTGAGGAGCCAGTCCTAGTGGCCACTGCCCCAGCATGAACTCACCTTGAATTTCACCACCTCCCCTCGCACCTGAACCTGATGGTCTGTCTTCAGTGCGTACAAGATGCAGGAAAACCCGGGTGTCTTTGCATCCGTCCTGTGGAGACAAGGGAGAGGTTTGTGTGGGAGATTGTGGCTCAGCTGAGGTGAGGCAAGTAGGAAGATGAAGCAGGACACTGAGGCTGCAGTGAGGGAGTTCTCAGCAGGCCCCTTCTGCTCCAGAAGAGGAAGAAGGACTTGGGCTTCCCACTGGCCTGTGCAAATCTTACATCCCTGCTGGCTGCTCCAGCAATTCCGTGCTGTGCCATCGCTCCAGCTTTGCCACAGCCGTTCCAGCTGTCTCACTGCATCACTGCCTGGCCCTGACAGCCGGTCCCTCGTGAGCTGAGCTGGCACAGGCACTGTGCTCCCAGAAGCGGTGACTCCCCATGTTCCTCCTCCCAGTCCCACCAGTGCCCCGAGTCCTGGCTTTTCCAATGATAACAGTGGTGATATTGCACAAGGGCCAGAGTGACTGGTGTCAGCAGGGCGAGGGCGAGGGAGTATGGTGGGCAGTGGGTGTCCAAGGCCATCCCCAGGCAGGTGCTGGGGGCCCGTGGAGCTGGGGGTCATCCCAGCAGGGCTTTGGTGAGACAGACGAGCTTGGGGACCCCGGTGATGCTGCTGGGGACCAGCGGTGCTGGCCAGGCACTGGGGATGCCAGCCAAGGGTCTGTCCCAGGTGATGCTGCCCGGGTCTGGCTGAGGGCTCTTACCTGCCCCGGAACTCCTGGTTGTAGATGGTCCGCAGCGTTTCCCGCAGGCTCACCTGCTCCCGGCCCGTGTCCTGCAGGAACTGCACAAACTGATGTCCCCAAAGCCTGGCCTCTGCCACGCTGAACCGCGGCATGCTTGAGCCCAGCTGAGCCGAGATGGTGCCGTGTCGAGGAGTGCCAGATTAATCCAGGCTGGGCTGGGCTGGGCTGGGCTGGGCTGGGCTGAGCCCGGGCTGGTGGCGCAGGGAGAAACGAAAGCGAAAGGGGCTGAGCGGTGCGGGTCTGCCTGCCCGGATCGAGGAGCTGGCAGCCGGACAGCAGAGCCTGCTGTAGAGAAGGCTGGTGGGGGAGAAGGGCCAGGAGGCAGGAAGGGAACGAGTCTGTCTAAAGGATGATTAGCTAAAGATTTGGAGAAGGACAAAGAGATAGAAATGCTCTTAAGCCTGGAACTCTGGCGGTGAACTGCTTCCAGTGTAGCCAAGGAGCTCGAGAAAGCTAGCCTTGAGGCAGATAAAAGCTGTGCTGTGTGCAGTCTTATCTTGGGCCCTACTTCAGCTTCACATTCCTGGAATTGCTGCAGCAATTTCCTGGATGGGTCCAGGGCCGCAGCCCACAGCACCTGAGGCCCACACAACCTTTCATCTCCCTGGGTGCTGCCGCAGGGACGACCCTCTTAACAAACTGTCCTTGAGTAGCTCCTCGCACAGCACTGTGCAAACCTCCAAAAAGCCCTGCTTTGTCTTGTGCAGGACACAACCAGGAGTGTCTGAGGTAGGTGGATGAGTGGAATTACCTCCTTGCTGCCTTTTTTCCAGGGTGAGGAGTTGCATTAAAGCTCTGTGATTGTTTTTATTTTAATTTGGAAGCTCAGCTCTTCAGTTCCCATGTCTGTATACCAGGGTGGGAGCATCACCCACGGGTTTGGAGCGATACCATCCCTGCCTTTCTTGCGGAACTGCTCAGGCTAGAAAAGACCTTTGAGATCATTGAAGTCCAACCATGAACCCAGCACCACTAAACCATATCCTCAAGGGCCACATTCACGTTTTTGAACCGTTTCTGGGACAGTGACTCCACCACTTCCAAGCCTTCAGGAATTAACAGGAGTGAGACCAGGAAAGAACAGACACAAATGGCTTTAAACAAACACTGCTGTATTTGCACTAGACTAGTTGATACAGATGCCTGAGGGATGAACTGTCAGTCTCAGCAGCAAATACAAATACATTTTATTTAGATAAAACTCACAAAGCATAAACACTTATTTTGTGGTGTTACTGTGCAAAACCTGAAGTGTAATGCACAGGCAACCCCACCCCTCTCTTCCCAAGCCTTTTTTCTTTGTGTATTTAAAAACAAGAACACATGAGTCAGTTTAAAAACCAGAACCTGCAAGGCGCCCAGTGATAACCAAGTGCAAACAAAGCAGAGAGTTCACCAAAGGAGGTTCACTTTCTAGTGAATCCACGTTCCAAGATCTGAGAAAGGCATATGGGTATCTCTTCATCCTGCCCTTCAGAGAAACTGTTATGACTACTAGAGGGGCAAAATAGTAAAGCAGAACAAGCATGTAGAATGACAAGAAACTGTCACCCTGAAAATTAAGCCTTCTGATAATGTTTTCATAGTTTTAATTACTTTCCCATGAAAATCCTGTAAACATAAGTTCTTTATCACATTCCTTCTAAGAAACGTCTTTTGATGGACGTTTCGCATGACCAGTGTGCTTGGGAAGGTGATAACTTAATTATCTAATCCCTGGTCATTGTTGAGAATCTATAAATGCTGGAGTCAGAGAATAAAGTCATGGGTTTTTGTTCTGACACTGAGGGTGGTCATGTGAATCGTGTTGTGTCCTTTAGCGACAACTGTCCACAACTGAGACAAATAGAAAGGATTTTTTCTTTCACTTTGGTGCAAGTTTATTTATTTTATACACTATTCATCCATACACCTGTGATACAAATCTATGAGCCTGCCACAAAGCATTAAAGCACAACATACCTACTATTCTGTAGACATTTGCATTTTTAATCACCATCCAGCCCTTGTGGATCAGCAGTGACTCATCTTGTAGTTCTGTAAAAATGCAGATGTCTGGTAACCGTACGTACACGAGGGAGGGGAGAACAAAGATGTTCACTTTTAGGGAACATGGCTCAAACCTTCAGGTTAAAAAAAAAAAAAGTTACATCCCTGGAAGAGCTAGGTCAGTAGGGAATTCTGTAAAGGATCCTGTGAACTCATTTTCTACATTTCTCATTTCCTTAGATTCTAAAATCTAAACCTGCAGGCATCTGCTTTGTGGAGGTTGGGAATAAGGATACACAAGGACTCACTGTCTTACACTTACTGTGTCTTGCAGCGCCGTGAGCTCTTGGCAGGTTTGACAAACTTACTGGATACCTGGAGTGCTGGATACAGGTGAAGGGAGTGCTCTGCACCTTCTCCTGGGGTAATAATAGGGCTTTTCCAGCTAGGAAGTTTTCCAGCCAGTGACTGAAAACAGCTGTACTTCTGAGCCATGAATGGCTGAATTTAAATGACCTATTAAATGCAGCTACAACAGGAAGTTTATGTGGCAGGAAACACAAAACACAAAGACAACTATTTGTTCCATGGTTCCCTCTCAGGCTAGAAAACCTGTTAACTTTGAAAGCCCTAAAAAAATGCTGCTCTGGTTTAGAAACCATCTACTTGGCATAGGACCACATTTGTTTTTTTGCACACGAATGTTTCATACACCTCCTTGTTTCTGCATTAAGCATTCTGCATTTCTTTGCCAATCTTGTAGCTGAGGATTTTGTTCCAGTCAATCTTGGTGCGGGTGACGGGGAGCTGCCGGCGTAAGGCTTTGAAAGTGGTGTCTGACATAGTCTGGTAGTTTTCACTGATTGCTGTCTGCAAGGGCAAGCAGATTTGGTTAGGGCACTCATAAAACACTGTGAGAAAGCTCAACTCTGTGTTAAAGCCACAAACTCCTTTCTATAAGGTGCAAGGCACACTATTACCTAAATTAATAATGCAGTCATCAGTGTGTGTGCAAGTCAAAAGCTTTCTATTCACCTCCCCTGTATTGTAGCAGCATCCCCTTACGTCTTTCACTGACTTATCTCTTTCCAATCTCCTTGCACACAGGCTGGGACAATGTAAAAGCTGTTGCACAAATTTCCTCCTCAGTATTTTTAACTGTCACAGAGGAAAATACATCTACTCTAGGTATCATTTATAACCCTTACGAAAAAACATACAGCAAGACTGATAGTTACTTACAACACAGCTTTGTAACTTTACAGCTTTATAACTATATTGTTTAAACAAATACTGTCCTTATTTTAGTAATTCTTACAGTCAATACCAGATTCAGCCAGGAACACAAACAGAGGTCAGTTTTCCATGTTTTCATTAACTGCAAATGAAGACTGATATGATTCTGTGGTTTATTTAACTACCACTGATCTTACCTGGTACTCGTTTTCTGCATTTTCTATGATCTTAATAAACTCCTTAGCAGTTTGGACATCACTCTGCAAAGGAGAAAAAAAAAAACAACAAAAAATTTGTATGTTTAAGAGCAACTTACATAAGCTACACAGTAGATTTCTTCTCAAATGATAGGCTGAGTACTGATAAAGTGGGTAACATCATCAGCTTGTGCCTCATGGTTGTAGCTTGGCTCCTTTCACTTACTACATACTGGGTAGGGCTTGTGCTCCAAACTGGAACAGGGCTGCACCCTAGTGAGCAAAAAGGAAGTGGACCTTCATGGTAAAATGAGTCACTTTGCAGATGTTCCTCCCTGTACCATACTAGAGGGTTTCTTAGTTTCCCTTTGTGTATGTCTCTCACTGTTCCTTTCCCTTGCACAGAGATAGAAAAGCATATTCTGTCCTCTTTAACCCCAACTTCCAAGAGAAGCTTTCTAGTAGAGACTTTCTAATAAGATTGAATTTTATGCAATTGTGAATCTGGACTCTGAACACCACATTGACTGTGCACCCTAAAATTACTTAAAAGTCAAGAGAATGCAGTCATAGCAGTGCATGCTTCATGAGCTGTTTAAGGAATAAAACAACTGCTTATCTTAAAGATCTGTTAGCATACTTACTGACACCTGTACAGAGTCCTGAATGTCTTTGTGGCTAACCAGCTGGACATTGCCATCTTCATAGTAATGGACCTGGACAAAAAGACAGAATGCAGGTTTTATCACAACCACTCGCTCCAGAATTCCTGAGCCCCCAAATGCTACCAAAATGGCACAACAGAGCTTCATGCCAGTCTTCTCTGCTTACATGGAGACTAAAAGTAGGCTGGATTTTCTAAAAGGTTTCATTGTCAAGACTGTTCAAGATTATGTTAATCAGCAAACACCTAGAGCTAAGAGCAATTATAGAAGACTCACGGTAGAGTTTTAGCCCTATAAAGTGAAGCAAAGTGGAGGCCTATAGGGTAATGCTACATAATAAACCACAGGTCAGATGTGAGACTATTCCTGAAATACTAGATTCAATAATGAATTTCTTGAATTTTTTAGTTTAATAACATTCTTGAGAAGGACATCTCTGCTGCATTTCAGCATCTCATTCTGAGCTAAATGCATTTGTGTAAGAGAAGCACAATGCAGCTTCTCCTGTTACTGCCAGGAAAAAGAACTCACCTGGATTTTGAGCACTGCAGCCACTTGAGCTGTCGGTGGTGTGATGGTAAACTTCCATTCTGATCTCCAACGCCCATTCCTAAAAGCAATCAAAGCATGAAAAACTATTTCCAAAAAGCTCTAACAGCAAAAAGATCCAAATTAACGAGCAAATTGTTTCTGATGTTGTCTTATCACCAATACCATATAGGATTTAGTGCTTTAGATGGCATGGAGTTAAATTTCTGCAGCCCAGCTGAATATAATGCAGCTTCAGTACAAAGAAGCTCCAGAGATGGAAAGGAGAATCTATCCAGCTCTGCTACTGCCTTTTCCTTTGGATAGGTCACAGGAAGAGTTTTGCTAAGTGCCAAGAGGGCTGCAAGGAAAACAGACTACGAAACAAAAAGAACTTCTTGGGAAGCCCAAAACTCCCTGTCCTTCAGACAGTGTCAGAGCTAGATGATGGTTTGTTTTGAGGAAGCAGGCAAAGGAAGAAAACACACTAAGTTGAAATAGTCTTACCAGAAGTTTTTGGGCTGAAACTGGTGGCTCTCAATACAGGCAATAATTGTCTGCTGTCCATCTATAGATTTACCATAAACCTGTATTTAGAAAAAGAGTTAAAAAGGCCCAAGAGCTAAGGAAAGCCATTCTTAATCTCTGTCCTTGGCAGCAGGGTGCAGGCTGCTGTGGTGGGAACATGCACCAGGAGTTACATTGTCCATCACCTCCCCTGGAAGCCATTTATTACTGGTAGGTGGGAAGGTGCTTGGCAGTCATGCCTATGAAAAAGGTTTAATCCATCTTTACCTCTGTGTCATACCAAGATAGTTGCACCCTCTTTGGAACATGTCATTCCAAAGTTATCCAAAATGCTAGTGAGGATGGAGAACTCCAACAGCTCTGCCCAGCAGAGTCCACTCTAGGACTGAGTGACCCAGAGCAATACACTTTCAGGGTAACAAGATGGATACTCAACAGTGCAGAAGCCATTGGGGTAATGATCTTTGACGTAGGCTCTCAATGCACTGTCACAGGCATCTCTCCACTGTTTTAAAGCTGATTCTGTGTCCTCAGGCTGGGGATCACTTGCTTCTTTCCTTAAGTGATCAAACTTAAAAGAAAGCTTGTTTCTTGGGTCTAAAAATCTGCCATTGCCCAGATCACCATGTTCAGTGATTAAGACCTGTAAAAGAAATTGAAATGATGATATATTTAGGCTACTATAGATGTGTTGTTTTGCAATTTCCCTACTTGCATATCAGTGTTACAATAGGTTCCTTCATTGAACTATAAGATCACATGAAGAAAATCAAGTATTTTCAGTAATAATTTAAATTAGTAGTTGTTGTGTGGCTGAAGGTAAGTCTGCTCTCCACAGTCTGCACTTAGACTTCTGTCCCAGAAAAAGCTGAACTATAATCTATCTATATTTGGCTTAAAATTGGGTATCCTTACAATAGAAGCACGTTGCTTTGCCTTCAAAATTATTTTAGCTGTTTTCCTTCTTCCTTTCTAAAGGAAACAGAGACTTCTACTCTGGAATCTACCATTTATTGCCATGTTCCATGTTGCAATAGCACTACTGCTGTGCAAGAAAGGTACATAGATGTGACTACTTCTAAAATACACCAACTAAAGCAGACAGCAAAGCAGCATTGCACATTCCCTTCTTTTTTCTTTTTCACCTTAATTCTCTGTCTTCCCAAATATTGACTTTATTGGGGTGTGTTTATTCTTTTGCAGGTTGTACTGTAACTTTCTTATCAAATCTATTTCTGTGAACAGTCCTCTTAATATATGCCTCCCATAAACATATCTGGGACATCAGAAAAGCTGGGTCAGAGCTTGGCTCAGAGAACAGAACAGATGGTTGCGCAGTTTTCTGGCTTCTCTATGACTTGCTGTTTGTTCTTAAAAAGAAATTTTAAAAAACCCTGAAACAACTTGGTTTGCTGGCATAGACTGGTTACCATTAGGTATAATCACTACACTAAATCAATGATTTGGTATAAACAAAGATACAGTTTGTTTTTTACAGTAGCTGGGGATGGATTAAAATTGTGGAAAATAAACCAAACAAACTATGAAGAATCTACCATCAATTGTCAGTAGGAACTGTAAGCAAGTAGCAACATGAGGATTTGTAAGTGAGCTTTAAATAGACAGTAATCTTTAATCATTCATACACTTAAGTAAAATTCCAGTGACTTCAGCATGGAGCTTTAAGGAAAAATGAATTGGATTTACTAAGTAGTATGACACAGAACTTAGAGAATATTTTGTTTATGCTTCGTTCTTATAAAAGAAAGTTTGTCAATATAATGATGTGTGGGGGAAGGAGAAGGAGTCGTACCTTGTGAGCAGAATGAGTGAGTCAGCTGATGGTGATGTTGACTTGTGAGCCAACATCCTGACAAAACAGCATTTTTATTGCTTTTTCCCAGTGCAGTAATACAAACCTCAAGTGTACAAAGTTTGTTCTTACCTGATCATCGTACCCTTCTATTTTCACCGGAGTGAACTGATCCATGTTGTACTGTGCAAACGCACTGTTGAGGATCAAAAGAACATGAACTTTAGCTATACATGCACATTTATTTTGACTCAAGTTCACTGTGTGATCATATTACAGCAAGCATCAACTTAATTGGGCAAATAATACACACAAGCACTGTTAAAGGATTTTCCAATACCTTTTACTGTAGATAGCTATAAACCCCAGGTCTAAAAGCAGGTTTGTTCAGTGATGACCAGGAAAATACAGAGTTCAAAAGTAGAGCAGCAGGTAGCCTGGGGAAATGTGAGCAAGCCAAGGCAAAAGAGCAACACCCCAGCTACAATTTAGACGGCAGCAAGGTAAACAAATGAATAGAAGAATATTCACAACAATTTTCTTATGTAAAGACTTGCTGAGTGACACATCACCTAGCTTGAAATAGATCTTAGCATCAAAAAGCTTGTATGTGTAATCTTTAAGTACCTTCTGATGAAGCTGGAAGTAAACAAAAAATTTTGAAAACTTCTTCTTGAGGGCAGTTATTTTTCTAAATTTAGGCTATGGATTAATCAGTATTTCAGGCTTACTTTATTAATCAGATGATTCAACATGACCACAAATTTCTGCTGCTGCAGAATTAAACGGTTTGGCAGAGTGTCTTCCTGTCAGTTTCATACAGCACAAATTCCATTTTAGGGCTTTTAAAATGAATTATCCACACCTTTCATTATATATTTTGTTAGGTGGGGTAAGATATTATAGAATATTGCTCTGAATACAGCAAATGGTTTTCTTTGTCACAGAATGATGGGTATAAAGAAAACAAAAGTATCTCTGAAGGTAATTTGACTTGTGTTTGAAATCTTAGTACTTACTGTGCTGCTCCTTCCCTGAGAAGATTGTCATTGTTAAGCAATAACCGGACATCTGGAGAAGAAAGGGTTCAGGTGTGTTACTGGATTTTTTGATCAAATGTTTCTATTTATGCACTTTATTTTCAACTGCAAACATTAAAATGATTAAATCATTTCATTAAGCAGAAGTAGTCTAGAAGAACTGCATGCTTTCCCTAGCCACTTAATTTTAAAAGGAATATGGTGTGACACAGCCTTAGATTTTTATAATAGATAAAACATGAAGAAAACATCACAGATAATTTTTTCCTTAATTGCTTACCATTGAATACTTCATTGAACTCTCCAGGGGGTGCATGAGTGATGAATTTTGCAGCTATACGCACCTACCACGAAGAAGAAAAGTAATTAAAGACAAAAGACAATTTACTGAGTTCATACATATTGAAGCAATTCACCAATAAAACCAGTACTGAAGTAAGTGGCAGATTTAGGGAGAAATCTAGGCATGCATTGTCAAGATAGAAATAGTCTCGTAAGACTGCTCAAAGCAAGGCTGACAGGGCTTGGAGCACCCTGGGACACTGGAAGGTGTCCTTGCCCATGGCACGGGGTGAAACTGGATGATCTTCAAGGTTCCTTTCAACCCAAACCATTCTGGGATTCTATGAAGGCATGTGGAACTGTGATGATGAAGGCATCAATAACTGAAAAGGCCAACTTTCAATATCTAGAAACTCTGAATCTGGGAAAAAAAACCTCATCTCTTCTAAAAATCTAATAAAACTGCAACGTGTTCTGAAATCTAATATACATGTCTTGCACTGTTAGAATTTAGGTGGTCCAGGTATTGATTCTATTGGAATTAGTAAGAGTTTATGGTTTTCATTATCAAATTTTTTATGGATTTTACAGGTTTATGGGGAATAGGAAGATCTTGGAAGAAATGAAAGAGGAAATGTCACAAAATTAGACCTCTCCCTTAGAATAATAAAAATGTCCCATTTCCTCTGATAAGCCCAGCTGACTAAGCTGATCAATGAGCCTCTCTGGTCTAACATGACATTTATTGAAAGTGACTGCAGAGTTGCTCATTACAACACTGATTATTTTCTACTTTTCATTTTGAGCAGCAAAACAAAGAATTGTGTATATATATATATATCCAACTGCTTCACCTGAGTTATCATCAGAGCTGGAAATAACTCACTTTCCTCAACAGTCTTCCCTGTTCTAATTAGAAACTGTATTGTTTGTCACATAATTATTTAAAGCAAGCCACAAAAGGAAATAAACACTTTTCCAAACTAAATGTAATTGCCTTATTCCAAAAGGATCAAGTAATAAATCTGCCTTAACTGGATTGAGCTTCAGATAAAAAATAGACTGTGTTCCAAATTAGCAATGCTTTCAAAAAAATAGCTATACATTCTTTGTGCCTGAAGTAATTAAGCAATACGAAGAAAACATTAAAAAGATATGGTGCAGGACAGAACCATTTTCTCTTAATCTTCTGGTTTTAGGTTGGTAAGTAATTCTAAAAATGGAGCTCTTAGATTGTTTGAAAAATGTCACTATTTAAAGAGCTGTAATTAGGACAGATTGCTGCCACAATATTGCCAAATTTCACTGTCAGAAATTTGTGCAGTGATGAAGAGAGCCTGGCAGTAGTTTAGAGAGACCCTGCTGCTCTATATCCTCCGTGGACTTTGCTCAGGGTCTGCCCCAAAAGGCTGAAAGAGTTCTGAAAGGACACCACATGCTTTTCTGAGCAAGTACAACTGTAAGCACAGTACAGAGTATCACTGTGCTACAGCTCTCTCAAGTATCTACTACTAATGCCAGGATGCCTCACAGTGGGAGGACAGCACTGGAACACATCCTGCAAATTAACTCCCCGAATGAACAGATTCTCTTCTATAAGGTGCTTCAACATATGGCAAAAAAAGGCCTCTAAAAAGCTATAAAATTTAATATCTTATAAATTAATGCAATGATGTTGTGGCTGCAGAACATGAAACCCTTACAAAAGGGGACACTGTTTTAGTAGGCTGAACTTTAGATCAATGGATTCTCATATGGAAATCCTTATGGGAAAAAGAAACAAACAGAAAAAAACCCCTAAGTGTTACGGGAGAGATTTTTACAGTCTTCCACAAATTCTCTTACTTGGAAGGATGAACAAAATTAAATCAACATGGAAGGGCCTCTGCACTTCAATCAAATGTTATTATAAACACAGTTCTGAACAAAGCAAAGGCTGCAAGTGGAAAGTGTTCACTTGGATAATTATACCTTGCCCTGCTGCTCACAGACCCATAAAATACAAAGCATTACAGTCAAACTATTGAAATCAGGAGTGCAGGAAACAGGGAGTGTTTAATTTGAAATGTCAAGCACTTGAATGGTTGTTGGTTTTTCAGAGTTGTCAGGATGCTCCTCTGCAGAAACAAAAAAATAGGATTTTCTGCAACCTGCCCCATTTCCTGGCCCACGGGGCCATTTCAGATGTCATTTCAGCTCTGAAACTTCAACTTCCTGCTTCTAAAATGGGGAAAGTGTCTGAGGGGAAGAGAAGCTGCGCAAACGTTAGTTTAAACTGGCAAAACAGCAGCAGAATGAACTTGAGCAAAACCAGGAGATTTCAGAGGAACTTAATCACAGAATCCCAGACTGGGTGGGTTGGAAGGGACCTTAAAGCCCATCCAGTCCCACCCCCTGCCATGGACAGGGACACCTTCCACTGTCCCAGGCTGCTCCAAGCCCTGTCCAACCTGGCCTTGGACATTTCCAGGGATCCAGGGGCAGCCCCAGCTTCTCTGGACATCTGTGCCAGAGCCTGCCCACCCTCACAGGGAAGAATTCCTTCCCAAAATCCCATCTAATCCTGCCCTCTGGCCGTGGGAAGCCTCCCCTTTGTCCTGTCACTCCAGGCCCTTGTCCCAAGTCCCTCCCCAGATCTCATGGAGCCCCTTTAGGTACTGGAAGGGGCTCTGAGCTCTCCCTGGAGCCTTCTCTTCTCCAGGTGAACACCTCCAGCTCTCCCAGCCTGTCTGAGAAATGAATCTCTTACCTAAAATACATCCATAGAGAATAAAGGAGTGAAGCTTGGAGGATGGAATGAATTAATTTTGTTGCCCAATTGATATTTTTGGGTCTTTTGCTTTAAAGTACTCATAAACTCAGACTTAAAAAATTAACATATATAAAGTTCTAGACTCATCTGAAAAGTCACAAAATGGATACTGCAGCAAATCTTTGCTGTATGTTTCTCTTTCAGATCCTCCATTAAGGTTATCCTTCTCTGCCCGTGTGAGGCTTGAAGTTAGTTGAAATTGAACGTTCTAAAGGCCATGTCAATTCTGCTCTGAAATACTTATTCCAAAAAACATCACCTAAAATACTGACTAATGGATGAACTGCACCTGTAAAGCTCTGCTTGTTTCACAAATGATGTCACTGAAATGAAGCTGAAATTGCAGTTTAAGGGAAAAATGAAAGCAACTTGTATGATCCTTGAAGATCCATGATCCTGAACAACTCCTCCAGAACGTTAAGAAGCAAAGCAAACACTAAGGGTAACACTTCTATGATGTAAGGAAGAGTAACAGTGTTATTTTTAAACTAATGTGTGTAAACAACAGTGTACTACCTCGCAGAGAACTTGCTGCCTGTAACTTTCCCACATTCTGTCACAAGAGGAACAAAGTGCTCATTACCCTTTCCTAAAATAATTATGGCTCTATCTGCTCCTACTTAGTCCTTTCCATCCAGTATGATTTGTAGAATCTACATCAAAATTCCTGCCAGCAGCTGGGGTGAGCAGAAAATGCGATGACATGCAGAGGGTGTTTAGGAAGTGAAGAGCTTGCAAAGCACCTTATAGACATGCTGTTTACTTTCCTGAATTGGGAAAAGCAGCACAGAAAATACATTTTCACAAAATCATTTTGGTTGGGAAAGACCTTCAAGATCACCAAGTGATCAAGCTGTGACTGACCCCCACCCTGTCAACGAGACCAGAGCACTGGCTGCCACTGGATCCAGTTCTTCCTTGACCATGACCAGGGATGGCAATTCTATCACCAGCCACCCTCCCAGTGTCTAATCGGCCTCTCTTAAGAAACCCCTCCTGATGTCCAAGCTAAACTTCCCCTGGTTTAGGTTGAGACTATGTCCATTTTCAAGCACAACGACTGGCCGAGACACTTCAGCTGCACCGAGGCAATGAGGAAATCGGAAGGCAGTGAGGAAATCGGAAGGCAGTGAGGAAATCGGAAGGCAAAGTACTGCGCTGGTAAGGAACGGCCGGTCCTTCAGTCGGACGGCGGCGGCCCGGTGGTCTCGGGGACCCGCCCTCCCCGAGGCACCCGCAGGCCGGCACACCGGCACGAGGGAGCTTGCCCGCCAGTCCCCACCCACGCCTTCCCGGGGGCAGCGGCGCAGGCCCACAGCGGAGGGGCGGCCACCCCCTTCCTTTACCTTCTCCTCATCCGACACTCGCTCCTCCAGGTCCGCCATCTTGGCAGCTGTGTGCCCGGCCCCGCGCAGTGCATGCCGGGAGCGCCGGCCGGCGGGCCGGGTGCGCTGCTGGCGCCATCTTAGCTGCGGGCAGACGCCGCGCGGCCGCCATCATAGAAACGGGTGCGTTCTCGCGGTACCGGCTGACAAAGCCGCCGCCTCCCAGAGCCGTCGGGGCTCCCGGTCATCGTGTGGGATATGCTCGGGCGGAGCAGCGGTGATGGACTCGACGAACAGGCTGCCTACGCTGGAGGAGCCTCGCCGTGGTTGTCCCGGCCCTGTCCCGGCGTACCCCCGTGGGCTGAGACGGTCGGGATCTGTAGACCGGAAACGCGGCTGCCGCCATCTTAGCTGCGGGCAGACGCTGTGCTGCCACCATCATAGGAACGGGCAGGTTGTTGGCTAGCGGGAACGCGGCGGTGGCCGACCTGCCGCGTCCCAGAGCCTCCGGGAACGCCGGTTGCGGTGTGGGGAACGATCGGTCCGCGCTTCACGCTGGAGTAGTGATGACGGGGTCGGTGAACAGGCTGCCCGCGCTGGCGGAGCCCCGCCCCGGTGCTTGTCCCGCCCCTGTCCCGGCGTGCCCTGTGGGCCGTGATGGCGGAGGGCAGCGGTGGCAGCGGCGGCGGCGGCGGGCGGGGGCCGCCGTGCCCTGGGGCGGCCTCAGCGTTCCGGCGTTGGGAGCAGCTGCGGCGGCGGGCTGCGACGCCCTGGGCCCGCGGGCTCCTGGCCGTGGTCGCCGGGCTCGGGCTCCTGTACGCGGTGCTGCGGGTGCCGGTGCGGCTCCGGGACGGCCTGGCGGCCGGTGAGGGCAGCAGGGACGGATGGCGCGCTGGGTGGACCCTTCATGTGGAGCTGGGCGTGCGGGCAGGGCAGGCTCGGCTCGGGCCGGTCCCCCCGAGCATGCTGGGCTGTATCGGGAGGAGTGCATCCAGCGGCACCGGGGCAGGGAGGGTTCCTCTGTGCTTGGTGCTGGCGAGCGGCTCCGCAGGTGCTGTGGCCGGGTCCGGGACCTTCCATCCAGGAGGAACGTTGAGAGGCTGGAGTATGTCCAGAGCAGGAAATGGATCTTTGGAAGGTCTGGAGCCCCAGGAGCAGCTGAGGGAGCTGGGAAAGGGGCTCAGCCTGCAGAAAAGGAGGCTCAGGGGGACCTTTCTCGCTCTTTACAACTCCCTGACAGGAAGGGACAGCCAGGGGGGATTAGGCTCTGCTCCAAGGGAACAGGGACAGGATAAGATAAAGTGACCTCCACCTGTGTCAGGGAAAGTTCAGGTCGGACAGCAGGAGGAATTTCTTCATGAGAAGGGTGTCAGGCATTGGAATGGGCTGCCCAGAGAAGTGGTGGAGTCCCCACCCCTCGTGGTACCCAGGGAACAGCTGGACCTGGCTCTCAGTGCTCTGGTCTTGTTGACAAGGTGGGGATTGGTCACAGGCTGGACTCGAGAAGGTCTTTTCCAAACGAATGATTATTCCGATTCTGTGAGTCTGTCCCTGTGGTGCCTGCGGGCTGGTTGTGCATCCCAGCTTCGCTCGGTGACACACTGAGCTCATTGTCACCTAACTCCAGGGTTAGGGACACGGCCGAGGACTGGGCAGCTGAAAGCAGCCAAGGCACTGCTGTGTGCTCCCCCCTGGGTCTGTCAACTGCAGCCCTGCCCTGGCCCTTTCCAGCTGCTGCCAGGTGACAAGGCTGATGTGCAGTTTGGCTCCAAACCATGGTCAGAGCACCACTAGGTAACTGCATTCCCTGCATTGTGGTCTTGATATGAGGATGGAGAGGTCTGTGGAAAATGTACCTTAACACTGAATTTAAATTTGCATCAGAACAGGATGATTTTGTCTTAAAGTGAAGTTATACATTAAATTGGCTTGTTGTGGACCATCAGCCACATTGGTGAAACCGTAAAGACTCTTGGTCTAGAAATGTACAGTGATTTTTTTTTATTTTTTTTTGGCTGGATATAAAAATTGTCACAGGTAGATACAAACAAAATAATAAGTGGTGAGGATTCCTGTAGCAGTGTAGCATTATAAAGCTACTAGGGCTGTAGTATACTATATATTTGCATGATATTGGGCATTTTTTAATAGACAAGCTATTTTTGTTTTTCAGTTCTACTTATTAAGTCTTTGGTTTTGTTTCTCTTAACAGTGACTGTGTTCTTAAGCACTTTGACTCCAAAATTCTACTTTGCCCTTACAGTAACTTCATCTTTTATATCTGGACTGATATTTGTAAGTAGTCAGCTTCTTTTTTTCAAACAACTTTAGCATGTCCCAGATGACTTTATGAGGGGTAAAGGGAGTGAATATCAGACTCTAGAGGGTGCCTTTGTGCTGGGAAGGAACTTCTCTGATGTATCGTTGCAACCTTTTTGCTGTGTGTGTATTGTATATTGGGACTGGTGAGTCTGAGAAAATAACTTGTGCAGAGTGCCAGAATGGTTTAACTCCACTGACACAGCTTCAGCTGCTCCTCTGTCACTGGTCACCAGAGAGAGGAGTGCAGTACCTGATCCAGGCACAGGATCCAAATTGGTGCAGGGCTGACAGTTTGCTGTAGTCCTTGAGGGCTTATGATATGCAGGTATTTTTAATTGCTTCAGGAAGAAATGGTAATATTTTTGGCCCAAAATTTCTGCTAAGTGACTGTCATTGCTGTTAACTTAGCCATATCTCTTTGTTAGCCTCTCTCTTTCTGGCTAGAATTTCTGTTTAATGGGCCACCTTATCCTTTATTCTTCTAGATTATTTTTATGAAATGAAAGAACTACACCTGCGTTAAATATTACAAATTTGGTACTACAGGTAGGGCTACAGCTTGAAGTATCCTCTCCAGTAAAAGAGGATATAATGTTTTTTTGCCTCTGTTTCCAGTTTCCCTATACAGGCACTTCTAAAAGGGTTTATGAGTTACCCTGATGACCTGAGGAGGGAGGAACATAACATTTGACTAAAATGTTGATGTTTTTTTCCCAATTTTTTCATGTTCTGGGCGATCCTGCATGACAAGACAGGCCAAACCAGGTCATTAGTGTTACTCTGTATGGGGATAAGTTCCATCCCTGATCATTTGCAAGGGGATATGAACACTCTCTGTGAACACTCTTCATCCCTCGTGTTTGCTGGGAGGGTGTCATCTAAGGAAATTCCTGGTGCTTTTTTCTCCTGTGACAGGTGTTTGAGTGGTGGCACTTCCGAAAATATGGCACATCTTTCATTGAGCAGGTTTCTGTGAGCCATTTGAGGCCCCTCATTGGGGGTGCAGAGAGCAGCCCCCCAGCCCCAGCAGCTTTCTCAGCGGGGGAGAATGAGACCAGCAGGCAGAACATGCCAGGTGATTCCTGATGTGTCCCAGGAGCTTTCCTTAACCTTCGAGGTGGCTTTTAATGGCTTTGGCTGTGCATTAGTGCTTGTAAAAACTGGACAAAATCTACATCTTAGAGTGTTTTGTTAGTATTGGTAAAAATATACTAAATAATTATGTTTTTTTACTCTAAAGCATTCATTGTTAAAAATATGATTTAGAAAATGGTGTACATTTAGCTAAAACTGTTTCAGTAACATTAGTTATTTACTGTTCTAAATATGTGCAAGGTAAATATTGCATGAGTGTACATGCATTGCTTAATCTTCCCTCCCTGTGCTTTTGTACCCCAGCAATTTTGGACAGCAAAAATGGAATATTATATTTATGGAATAGCAGAAGTTTATGAAGATGATGACTGCATAATAATTAAATTAAAGCAGCTTTTGAAAGAACAACTGCTTTTGCATTACTGCATTTTAACATCAAGATAATATTCCCTGTGCTTTTAATTTAAAAAGTACTTTTTTTTTTAATTCCTCAGAGTGCAAAGTGTGGCGAAATCCTCTCAATCTTTTCAGAGGGGCAGAGTATAGCAGGTATTAATTATCTTGCTTTCCACTGCTTATTTTTAAATTTAATCGGGGGCATGCACATGACTTCCTCACTGAGCTTGCTCTGGTAATGTCAGGAGACAGCTGCAGACCTGCAAGATTATAGGGGTGATTGATACCAATTCTGTGTTTAGAGGGCACCAAGCCAAGCTTTGGCAGTTTCAGTGTTAAGAGCAAAAGTATTTCTGTAGCATTTTTTTTTTTAGAGTAATGTAGGAAAAAATCTTTTTTCAGAGGTTGAGGTAGTGGTTCTCAATCTAAATTCTCTTTTATTAAGCTGTATTTTAAGTCTACTAGTGTTACTTCATGGGAAAAGCTGCTTTCTAGGAAGCCAGTTCCCAAATTGTTTACCACTTTACAGATTTTTGAACCATAGTACTTGAAACTTCGTGTTAGTAGGTTTAGTCTTTTATTACAGATTTTCTGCACTAGGCACATCAGCTATCCCGGTGGTATCAGCATTGCTAATTACTAGGAATGCCTCTTACTGAAATTTCTGCTGTTTTAGGTACATGTGGGTGACTGGGAAGGAGCCTCTTACTTACTATGACATGAATTTGTCTGCTCAAGATCATCAAACCTTTTTCACATGTGACACGGATGCCCTTCGGCCTTCAGACACAGGTAGTGATGTCTGTGTAAGGTGTGTAAGTGTTGGACAGTGTCAAGTGTGTGTTTCTAGTGAACTCCAAAGTAGTGCAAGTTACTGTGTCAAATATTTAGTACAGCATTTCTCAGGTTCTAAAGAGGTTTAATAGATGTAGAGGATCAGAGAGTAGTTTGGGTTGGGAGGGACCTTCAAGCTAATCCTGTTACACCCCCTGCCATGGGCAAGGACACCTTCCACTGCACCAGGCTGCTCCAAGCCCCCTCTAACGTGGCCTTGAAATTTAATGTTTAGTGAAATTTAGTGGAAAGATATTGTTTTATGTTGTGCACTCTCTACTACTTAAGTGCTGTCAGGGTCCTGACTGTTTAAAGATCTCACACATTTCAAATAAATAACACAATATTGCAAATCTGGATTATATTCTCAGCAGCCAAAATGTGGTCTTATTTAAACCTTAGTAATGAATGCAGTAATGAGTGTAGTCTCCAGATTTTTTTCCTTGTGCTCCACATTTAGTGCAGAAAATGTTCTTTACCTGGTTATTGTCAGTGTGGGTGTGAATTATTGTCAATTTGTCACATTCCGGAGGTGTTCCTTGTCAGCTGGCTGTGACATGTTTGATATGAAAGATATGTTTTTATTTCACAAAAGGGAGTGAATTGTCTCGCTTGCTGAGCCAAGACTAATATTTTGTTTCCGAAAGAAAACTCAAATATTTTTCCACGTTATTCTTGCTTGACAGCAGGAGGTTTTGTTCCAAAAGAAACATGTATAGATTCTTCAGTTTTCTTATCATCCTTGAGATAGGCCAGATATAGAACTCCATGAACATAAGCTTTTGGAGTTCTTTCAGAACTGGTTTTTAGTGTGAAAGTTAATAATCCTGCATAGAAAATGGTTTCCTGGAAGGTGGTTTTCAGTTTGTGTTTTCCAGTTTTACTAAATGGAAGCATGGTGGAGAGGGGTTTATAGTCATTGCAGTGAAATAATTTTAAATGCAAGTTGTAGTTCAAAGGACACTTCCGAATAGATTTCACCCTTTTTACTTGTTCCCTTGAGCACTTTCTAGTAAGCTGATAAATGTATATCTTGAATTGGCTTTGCCATGTGATGCCACCCAAATGTGCTTTGTAAATTTAAAAAGAAGTTGTTTATGATCTGACAATTGTCTAAAACTAATCATGGAACAGAATCCCAGAACGGTTTGTGTTGGAAGGGCCCTTAAAGCTCATCCAGCTCCACCCCCTGCCCTGGGCAGGGACATCTTCTGCTATCCCAGGCTGCTCCAAGCCCCATCCAACCTGGCCTTGGACACCGCCAGGGGCAGCTAGAGCTGCTCTGCCCAACTTTAAGTACAAAACTCTACCTGTGTAGATACCACTGCAAGATACCACTTACTCCATCGCTGTTTTCTTTGAAGTTCTGTTTGAAAGCTAAAATTAAAGTTCTGTGCAGGTCTGTGCGAGAACCTGTGTTTAACAGTTGCTCCTGCCAAGCTTCCAACAAATCTTGGGAAATGTTTCCAAAAATCTGTAGCAATTTAGAAACTGTACATCTGCCTGGTTATGTAAGCTGTTTCTGTGGTCCATGTAGGAGTTCTGAAATGGTCAGTGAGGAATCTTCCTCACTGTTGTTGGTTTTTTAAGCTAAGTTTGGGGCGTAATGAGCTGTTGCATGAATTTGATGCTTGTGGTCGGAACAGCCTGAAATTAAAACACTTGTTTGTTCTTCCTTATAACAATCATACAGCAAACTGGAATTTTCAGACTGGAAGGGAATGTTAATTAGAGCTGGCTCCAAGCAGCCAGCGTTGTGTCCACTGGCTCCCAGGTCCATGTCCCTCACCAGCCTTTCCATGTTTTTGCTGCAGTTATGCAGAAGGCGTGGCGAGAGAGGAACCCGCAGGCCCGGATTAAAGCAGCGTATCAAGCTCTAGAGTTGAACAATGAGTAAGTTTGTAAGTTTAGTTGCTGTATTTCTAGTGTGAAGCATTAAGTAGAAGGATACTGAGTATACTATCAGTTTCTTCATCTAATAATTCACTTTTAGCAAAGTTCTAAATGCTTAAGGGGGACTCTTTGGACTGGGAATCGCACATGGGATGTAAATTGCCCTGAAGTATTGAACTATTCTACTAAAAATATCTTTTGTCCTGCTTTTTTTTCTTAAATTGTTGTATTAGTGGCAATAACAAATGAGGAATCTTATTCAGGTATAGGATGGTCTTAACTGAATATAAGATAATGTGTTTCAGAGATGGCATTGTGGTAAAACTGTATTTGGAATTCACAGATGCCACTCCTGTAAAGGATTTAAAACTACTCTGTTGCATAAACCAAAGAATTTCACCCACAACTGTGATCTGCTTTCCTGACAATGGTTCACCATTTTTACAGTTTCAAGGAAAATAATTTAACTTGCTTTAACAATTTTTTCCTTTGCTTTTTGTCCAGTTGAGAGGGGTATGTGTGGTTTTTTTCTGTAAAATGGAAAAGGTTTATTTTTTCCTGTCAATCCCCCTTTGAACTCAAATCAGTATTTTGGAATTTTAATATTGTCAATGCTTGCATCTTAAACATAAGTGAATCTTGCTCATTTCTAATACTTCTAATACTTGTAGTAGAAATGTAGTAAACTCCCTCTCTCAAAATAACTAGTGTTTTTTTCTCTTATTTCAGTTGTGCTACTGCATATGTCCTCCTGGCTGAGGAAGAAGCAACAACTATTGTGGATGCTGAGAAATATTTCAAGCAGGCTCTGAAAGCAGGAGAAATCATTTACAGAAAATCTCAGAACTGCCATTCCCAGAGCCCACAGCATGAAGCACAGCTGAGTAAGGACTTTGAATCACATGAACTCTTGGGTTTGTGTGAGCAGAAGTGTAAAACTGAAGTTATAATGAGGAGAAGTAAGGACTGAAACTGGTCTGAACTGAAACTGAAACTTTTTTTGTCTTTGTAATCAGGAAGAGACACCAATGTATTGGTGTATGTGAAGAGGAGACTAGCTATGTGTGCCAGGAAACTTGGAAGAATACGAGAAGCAGTAAAAATGATGAGAGATGTAAGTAAAAGTGAAAAAAACCTGAGTTAACCATTGTTTTCAGTCACACTGTCCTAATTGATGGTTTTAAAGTTTATTTCTAGGCATCAAAATTAATCTAATTGAATTATTTTCCATGAGATTTGCACATCATGACTGGATGGGGCTTTGAGTAACCTGGTTTAGTAGGAGGTGTCCCTGCCCTTCTGCTATGGCAGGAGTGAGATGAACTTTGATTGTTTCCAACCCAACCCATTGTGTGATTTTATGAAATGATGCAGTTCTTTTCATGCTGCTTCCATGCCAATATCTTATACTCTGAGACAACAGAACATTAAAAAAATCCTAGATTAGTTTACTGATTTCTGTTAAGTATTTCAGTGATTCAACTGCAATTCTATATGTAATTTATTTCTCTTTATTGATTTGCAGTTGATGAAAGAGTTTCCACTTCTCAGTATGCTGAATATCCATGAAAACCTGTTGGAGGCCCTTCTGGAGTTACAGGCTTATGCAGATGTCCAGGCAGTTTTAGCCAAGTATGATGGTAAGTGATAGCTGTTGGAAAATGTGTGTGTTTTTGAATAAAAGTGAGGTGGGCAAGGGATGTGTGTCCACAGGCAGGAGTCTACCCATGACCTCAGCAAGGTGAGCAGGTTCCCTTCAGCAGTAACAAACAGGTGCTTGCAGAGTGCAGGTCAAATTCTCCTTTTGATTGGTGAGGTCAAATTTAGGCAAATTAAATTGCATATGAATTACTTTCTATGTTTTTAAGTTACTTCTAGTCTGTAAAGAAATCCTTTCTTCAATTCAAGGATTATATTAATTAATCTCTTCTACATCCCTGGATATGCCTAAATTCATCAGCCTTTTTCAGCCAGCACATAGGCCTGTAAGGAATTGATGTAAATAAGCTGGAAAAGGTGGTTTTCCTTTTTTTTTCTCATCTTCCAGGCTTGGTCTTGTGCTTCTGTAATACTGAGGTTTCTTGTCAGAGATTAGCAGTGTGCAAACATGCTGCTGCCAGAGATCAGTGCTGTGCATCAAGTGATGTAGTTTGATTTCACTTTCTGTCTCAATTAGTAGGTTGCAGATATTGTGTAAGTTTAAATAAAGGTTAATAAAATAAATACTTATTTTTTATTGCCTTCAGCTTTGCCACCTGGACAGCGCCCACTTCATGAGTGTACGAAGAGCTGCTGTCAAAGCAGGGCCTTAAATCACCTTTGGAAGGGAGGGACATAGCAGTATTTTATGGCAGTTATTCTCAGAAGTTGTTGAGTTATCTTATGTCAATTCTTTATTGCCTCAGGGAATCAAAGGTATGATATTTTTGCCCAAATCCTGTGCCACTTGTACATGGCCAACCTAGCACCCTGCTCCCATTCCTTGATCCTCTTCTGGGTGCATTCTTTTTGGTTTGTGAAAACCATTTGCACTTTGCCCAGTGCTTCTTTCTGTTAACACCAGGAATTGCGGCACTGATTTTTTTTTCTGAGCATCTGGAAAAATGAGTACAAGCCTCAAACTCCCTGCAGCACCCCTGTGTTTTGCTTGACGCAGCAGCCAGACTTGTAGTAAGTGATGGACAGGCCCAGGACGGGATTTACAAAAAAAGCAAGAGCCATCTGACTATACACAACGTGTTACTTGGGAATTACACCCCAGACTTTGTCTGCTTTTAAAGTAAACTTGCACTGTGGAGTGCTAACCTTCTAATCTGTAATTGTCAGCTCAAACTTGGCTTCAGATATTCTACAAAGCTACAGCTAATAGAATTTTCCCCCGTGGGACTGCAGAAGAGTGGAAATTTTTGTTAAAATTCATCTACCTGTCTGTAATGTAATTTTTTGCGGTCAGCTTCTGGTCAGTCTCTCAGTGTTGTATAAAACTGTGTTAATGTACAGTTGCAAAATTAAGTAAAGATTAGAAGCTTACTTTAAATCTTTGTGGGTTAATACAGGAAGTACATTCTGTTCTTAAGTTTATTTATATGCACATTTCTCTTTGGATTCAGTTTCAGCTTGTTGGTACATTTAGAAACAAAAAATGGCTCTATCACTGAATACAACTTTGAGTTGTCAATCTGAGAATGAGTGGTGACTGTGCAGAGAAATTCAAAGTTTCTAATCACAGCTGAAATGTTCCAGATGTTATGTTCATTGTCTCCTATACCCAAGGAAAAATCTTTAACTCGAAGGATGTGGGTTTAAAATGTTTGTATTGCCTTAGAATCTTACGGCTTAATTATTTTATTTTATCACAGATATCAGTCTTCCCAAGTCAGCGGCAATATGTTACACAGCTGCTCTGCTAAAAGCCAGAGCCGTTTCGGAAAGGTAAGAAAGGACATGTGTGAAAACAATAGTTTGTCGCTAATCTTGGCTTCTGATGTAAAATATGAAGGAAAAAGGTCTAAATATTTTATGTTTTAAAATTGCTTCTAAGCTGTAAAGAAATCTTTGCTTCGGTTAAAAGATTATTTTAATTTTTTAGTCTTTTTTTATATCCCTGGGTACACCTAAATATGTAGTAGTTACATTTCTAAGAACAAGTTGAGTGTATTTATAACATATATTTGTGTGTGTAATAGAACACACTTTCAAACTACTTTTAAGGGTCCATAAAGTTAGTACAGGTGAGGATGTTTTTCACCAGGACAATTATTGGCCAAGTGCTTTTGTATAAATTCTGTTTTCAGTGTTTTGCTTGGGATTTGTCTTTTGGAGTGGGTACAGGATATTTGTGTTAGTTGATGCTGGCATTTCACTGTGGTCTGAGCCCAGCTCCACCTCCCAGCAGGTGCAATGCTGATGCTGTAACAGGGAGCTGAAAGTCAGGGCACTCACCTGCCATGATTGACATGAATTTCATATGGGCATTGATAACATGGTCAGCTTAACACGAACATTTGTCTCTTAGAAAGCTTTGTTTATCTTTCTTGATGAGTCAGCCAATTTTTAATGAACTCCAAGTTTACAGTGCAAATAAACACCTGGTTAGCGTTTATTATTTATTACTTTTGTTCAAGGTGGGTTTTTCCCTTCAGGTTCTCCCCAGAAACTGCATCCAAGAGAGGGCTGAGTACAGCAGAAATTAATGCTGTGGAAGCAATTCACAGAGCTGTGGAATTTAACCCTCATGTTCCAAAGGTAAGAGTATTTTATTTCCTATTGGACCACTTGTAGTGTATTATAAAAAATATCATATAATAATATCATATTGTTGTTGGAGCCTTTCTAGCTCCATATTTTCTTGAATTTGGTTATAACTCCAGCCGTGGAGTTGTAAAAAACTTTCGTTTTTTTATATCATAAATATTTTGTAGCCATATTTTTTTAATATATAATAGCTGATACTCAAACAGAGTTTTTTTGCACAAAAACTTAAACTTGGAATTTCCTAACTTGTTGGAAAATCCAGTAATGTATTACTGAGGGCCCTTTGCTCTTAGTAAGGGTGGTCATTAATAAATATAAATGTAGATATTTAAAGCCATAAAATATCACAGAATGGTTTGTGTTGGAAGTGACCTTAAAGATATATCATTCCATCACCCTGCTTCCAAGTCCCTGAAGCCAAATTAAGTTCTCCAAACAATAATCACTCTAGTATTCCAAACCCCTTTATTCTGCTGGGCTTTCAACCATAGCTCCATGGTTATTGAAAGATCTGCAGTCACTTATTTGCTTCATCCACGTATAAACAAGATTAAGAGTCTGTATCACCACAGGCTGTAAAATAACATCTGGCATCAAAACACAGATTCCACAGAGCATTGGGTGAAAATAAAATTTTGCATTGCTTTTTACTGTACTAGTGATGCTTTCAGTATGAAACCTTGAAGCAGGAGGTTGGCTCAGTGCAGAGTCTAATCCTCTGCAAATGATGATGGAGTCCCAGTGGCTGCTGCTGGGGAGGCTGGAATGATCTGGCCACTCTGTTCTGTCTGCCTGTCCAATCCAATAGAATGTGCACTGAGGAAGCTAATTGCTGGGAGAAATTGCTGCTTCTTTGCATGACTGATCAAGAGCGTAGCAAGTTCATTTCAGACAGTCTCAGACAGATTTTTCTTTAGCCTCTGCCTTTAGGGGCAGAAGATTATAATGCATTATCATTATCTAAAAGTTCTTTTGTTTGGGTATCCTCCAGTTTCTGGAACCTCATATACCTTTTTAAAGAAGTTGAGAGATCATTTCAAACAGGCTGTTGTTAAAATATGGTCTGTAGTTCTGCAGACAAATGCAGAAACTGATTCCACATTTCAGTAACTTGATTTTCTCTTCAAATTGTGTATCTATCCATTCTTCATGAGTTTTTTATTACGATATTGCCTTGAGGTGCCAATTGGTTAGATGACAGAGCAGAATTTTACTGGTGCAGGCTATTTAGAACTCTGAAATGTTTATGATCAAGGCAAACCAGTGAATAAGGGCAGAGAAGTGAAGCAACTTGCCCAGTGGATCACAGAGGGAGAAGAAAATCTGATCTTTGAATTTCCACTCTGTTTTGTCCCATAGACTAAAAATGAGTACATAAAGCAGGAAATCCCTCTGTTCGCACATCCGAAGAAAGTGATTGTACATAACATTTTGCATAAGGAAAATAAAATAGTTTGTTTCTCGTTGTTCTGCTTTTACAAGGCTGGGGGGTGTTTGGAAAGTTAGAACCAGCTGGAAAATAGTCCTCTTAAGCCATTTCAGATTAGAAATCTGTAACTGCATTTTGGTACTTTATAAAACAGTCTTTGGTAGTCATCTGAATATCTTAGAAATTTTTATTGCATATAAAGACTTCAAAGCCTTCAGTTCAGTACTGAGATACCTTCAGTACTGACACCTTGCCTATTTCCAGACTGGAATTTTTCTGTTTATGTGGTAACATGGGCTGAGAGAGAGCCAAAGGCTGGAGCTGAGCATTGGTGTGTTGTGGCAATACTTGCAGTGGGGCTTCACCACCACTGCTGGGTTTATATTCCCAGTTAGCATAATGGAAAAGTGGGCACTGTGGAGAGCATGAGGAGTTGGGTCAGGGGTCAGATATTTGAGACCATTTTCCCACAGCAGTGCTGTGTGAGTGATCCTTTACTGTGTAAAAAAAAAAAAAAAATGGAAGAGGATTAGAGGGGATTAGCAAGAATATTACCCTCCGGATTGCAGGCCCAAGGCACTGAGAGAAGAACCTAGCCAGGCAGCAAATGTGCTTTATTTGGCTGGGGCACAACCCCTCCTACATTCCTTGAAGAGTCTGAATGGGAAAAGTTAAGTCCTCAAACTGGATTAGTAAATAATCTCATAGTTTGTGGCATCTGCTGAAATAAATCGGTGAGTTGGCTGCATTCTTACACTTTGGGGGACGCTCCAAGGAATTGCCAGCTACGTTGATCAAAGATGTGGATTAACTTTGGCTGTTACTGAATGAGACACTATATGGTAGGAGAGGACAGCTCACAGGTAAATACTAGAGCTGAAACTGTAATTTCATTCTTGTAAAAAGTAGTCATCTGTTTTTAAGAGCTACCTGACTTTTTTAACGTACCATGAGAAAAAGTGGTACATTAAAAAAAACTGCATGTTCTGTGTTGCAGAGAAATAGGAAATGATGAATCCTTGTGTTCTTTGACCATTCTGAGCACCAGATTTTCTGCTGATGGAGGGAAAGAGCTGAAATTGAAAAAATCAGAAATCAAAGATACTTTGTGGTTGCACAGTAAGACCACATTAGAGGAAGATTTTCCTGGATTTGGTTTATTATTATTCTTTTGGTTAGCACACCGACACTTTCAGGTTTGCTGCTCATACTTCAGAGCTAACAAGTCCTCAGCCACCTACACTTTCAGTGATGAACTAATGAGCAAAAATATTGTTGGTTTGGGGTTATTTATCAGCCTAAATTTGTCCCTCATTGGTGTTGCACCTGCAGCATTATACTTAATGTCTGATCCACAAGAATGTATTTTTATTTTGACTTACTGAAGCTGTATGTTTATTCTTGATTTTCTGTGTGTGTGAAAGCCTAATATAAGAGTCATGTACACAGGAGTGTGTTTTGCTGCTTTCCAGTTCTCACTTATTGCAGCCTGGCTGCTCTGTGGTAGAAGCTGGCCCCTTCTACACCCAATTACACTAAAATGATAATTTATATTTCACAATCAAAGGGTTTTGAACATTCCATGTAACCAGGTGTACTTTCCATTTTTCCTTTCAGTATTTACTAGAAATGAAAAGCCTAGTGCTGCCTCCAGAGCACATTCTGAAGCGAGGGGACAGTGAGGCAGTAGCATATGCTTTTTTTCACCTCCAGCACTGGAAGAGGATAGAAGGGGCTCTAAATCTGCTGCACTGCACATGGGAAGGCAGTAAGTATATCCTTTTATATTTTTCTGTACAGTAGACTAGTCTCTCTGCCTTTACCCCCCTCAAACACGATTGGTTCTCTTTGTGAGAATCTGGTCTCCTGATTAGATACAGATCTAATGTCACTCACCCTTTTTGCAGCATTTAGGATGATTCCATACCCATTAGAGAAAGGACATCTTTTCTATCCCTACCCAAGCTGCACAGAAACAGCAGACAGAGAACTGTTGCCAAGTAAGTGGTTTCTAAGCAGTAATGATAATAAAACACAGGCTAAGGACATATTCAGTTTGTGGTATTCTGTATTTACCTTACTGTAATTTTTTTAGTTTGAGCTTCCTGCGAAGGGGATTCAGCTATTTGTTGATGTCCCTCCCAACAGATCCAGAAGCACTTGACATGTGTGTGGTAAATGTCAGCTTGATGCTGTAATAGCCTAAGTCCTTCAGAGATGAAATCTGTGTGTGGTACATTCAGACTGAGTCTGGCCAACCTTGAGAACAACAAAGTTGAGCATTTGTTAAAAACTGCTTTTAAAAGAGTTCATGAATTTGACTGCTATTGTAGCAAGGAATCAATCCATGGTTCCAGTCCTGCATTAGGTATCCAGTAAAACCTCTCTGTGAATTTACAGAGAATCTTTGGTTAATCTGTAGCTTCACAGAACATGTATTGCTTTCTGTCGTTCATTCAGTGGTCTGTATTTATCTACTGGGTGCCTGCTGGAGCCTTTCATACATGTATTTCTGTGGATTTATACTAACATTTGATACTGAAAAGTAAGTCTTTTCCAGCTGCTCTTTGCTTCAAGGTTACTTAATGCAATTATGAGCCTACATGTTTTTTCCTGTGAGCAAGACAAATAAACTATATCATTGCTGCCTGTACTCATGATATTTAGGAAAATAGCATTAATTTAGATTAGAATTGAGCTGTTAATTATACATCTTAAATTCCTTTGGGCTTGAACTTCTATGTCTTGAAGAAACACAATTCCCCTGGGACTGGACAGGGCTACTGCAAAAGCACCAGCAGCCCTACAGAGACCACAGCTGTGGAAAGGAAAACTGCACAGACGTGTTTCTATTTAAAAGCCTGAAGTTATATTTAAAATGTGTAATTTAAATTTGCCCCCAGACTGCTTTAAATTACTCATTTCTCACTTATGCAGGATATTGCACAAGGAATTCCTTGGTTAGTAACTAACCCTAAATTGTAGACTTCCCAGCATAATTAAACACCAACACATGCAGATATTTCAACAGGATCACTCACGCATTCCTGTTATGTTTTAAATATAAAACTACCTATAAATAAAATCATCTTAACACTTTTATTGCAGTACTTCCTCAAGAAATCTTGACACTTAATTTTTAAAATATTTATCTATTAAAATAATGTTGACTAAATCAATGATACAAAGAACCTGGATTGGTCTGATGAGTAACACTTCTTAAATGTCTGTGAACATATAGAATTAGCTTTAGCTTTTTTGGAATAGCTTTAGTTGTTTTTATCTATTTTGAATTTGGTTTTAATTTTCCAGTGTAGGAAAAGCTACTGCAAAAAGAATTAATTCCCATTTTTGAAACACTTTCCTAAATTATATTGCTCCATGTTTTAGAAATGAGGTGAGTTTCTATATAGTATGAATCTCTGATGTTAGATATGGATCTCCAAATATTGTACTTAATTGTACTCCAAAATCATATCATTAAAACCAAAACAATCCCTGAGCACTTTGCCATTAATGAGTTGCAAGAGCACAAGACACTTTTGCTGGAGTTACTCTTCTAATGGTGCTTTAATGTGGTAGAATTCCTAAGCAGCAACTGGGAGGGTAAAGTGTTTTTTTTCTCTACACGCTTCAGCTTAAGATGGAATACAATTGTATTTTCTCATTTTACAAAAAAAAGGCTCATTCATAATTTTAAGTTTTTGTTAGATTTTAAAAACAGCTTGTCAAGAAGGGCAGTCCTTTTATAATTACTTATGTCTATAGAAACTATCTTTTTCTTCATTTAAAAATATTTTTGAATCATTAGATAGAAATCAGAGCTGCAGGTATCCAGGGTATCCATTAAGTAATTGAGAATTCACGCAGCGGGTTGTTGGCGAGTGAGCAGTAGTAGTGTTGTGAGTGCTGAAAGCTCCACATGCCACCCTTAGCCTGGCTAATCACCTGCTTTGGATTTTGTTACCAGAGATTGGAAATTGCAAGGAGCTGCTACATACAGAATTTATAACCCAGCCCTGGTGCTGTTTTCTTTGAGGTCTGCTCTGTCAGCTGCTCTGAACAGATTTACTGTAGTCTATAACCAGAAGTCTTCAAGAAGTACTAAGAAATATATGTGTATACAACATGCTGGTTATTTTGTACTTGCTCAGCTTCTTATGGGGTGTGGAGATGTGTTGCTCTTTTCAGGTAACAGGATTAGAGCTCCAGAGGGTTGAAAACATCTGAATTGTTTTAGTTGGTTTGGATAATTTTGACAGCTTGTGAACTTTACAGGTGTTCCCTCTGTCCTGTTAGAAAAATAGGTACTAAAAACTGAGCCTGATGAAATGCTTCAAAAATAAAGCCCATGCAAGTGAAAAAGAAGACTGGGAAGAGAATATTAATAATGAAAACAAATGTGTAAAGACTATTAATAATGAAAACAAACATGTGATGTAGGAGAAAAATTTTTGAGACGTTAAAGTACTGGAACCTAAGATGTGCTGCTGGAGTCTTTCCTTCTGAAAGTCCAGAAATTAGTTACAAGGCCATAAATAATTCAGAAAGCAGTCCTTGATTATCAAATGTCAACATTCTTCATTTTTTCCTTTCAGCATTTCACGAAGTCTCCGTTTACCCCCAGAAGGAACTTCCCTTTTTCATCCATTTCACAGCAGGCCTGTGTTCCTTTTCAGCCATGCTGGCCCTCCTTACCCACCAGTTCCCTGAGCTGATGGTCATTTTTGCAAAAGCTGTAAGTACTGTCTCTATCATGGGGCTTGCTAAGGTATCTCATCGGTTTTTGGGAATTTTGAGGTCCAGGGTGAAGTTGCCTCTAGTCAGTCTCATGCTTGTGGAGCATAAATTATTTTATCTGCTTCTGTAAGAATCTTGGTAGTGACAAACACATACTGAAATTTGGGCAAAATGTCTATTTTGACAAGAGATGAGCTATTGCTATTACATACCATGGCTTTAATTTGCACTGTTATGGTTAGAGAGCAGCATTTCAGCACCAGAGAAATTTTTCCACAAACCATTGTGGTGAATATGGATTTTAGCCTTGTGGAAGTGCACGACTGCAGTGGGAGAGCCTCAAAAATAAATTTGTTGACTGGAAGTTTTGAGAAGTGAGGAAAAGGCAGGCTCAAGTGCAGGGAAATAGGTCTCTGTGAGCACTGAAAACCCACAGCATGATGTCAGTGGAATGGGTGAGAACAGATAAAGTAACTGGTGACTTCAAATCAGGTTCAGAACTGAGTTTAGCTGTCACTTAACCTCTCAGGAGCTCAGCCACTGGTTTTATATCTCATCTGGTTTCACGTACTAGATGGAGAATGTATTCAGTGACCACAGTTCTGTCATTTGAGTGCCTTTTCAAAGATAGAAGTTGGCACTCATTGGTAATAATCTGTGATGCTTTAAATATATCTTAAATATGTCTGTTCCTGTGGGTGCCTTCTGTGCCTCTCTTTTCTCCCTCTCTTCCCTGCTCTTTTTAGGATTTCTTTCCCTTACTCATTTGTTAGCATCTGCTGTCTGTAACCTTGTCCTCTTTCCTTGGGTTCTGGAAGCTGAGAAACAAAGTGCATAGGCAGCTTCCCACTCCAGCTGCTCAAACTACTCCAAGCAGTCAGTTTGGCCTTTATTGAACTGTGGATCTCATGCGCTAGAGCAGAGTAGCAAATAAAGAGCTCTGAACTCCTGAGGGAATCATTTATTCTGGCCTTGCTGGTCAAAATAGAGAGTAAAAACTTACGTGTCCTAGTGGTTTAATGCAACAGGTAATGGGGACCCAGGAGGACAGCCCTTCTTTTTTAAGAATACTTTGTTCATAAAAGTGTTTGCTTTACCAGTGAACCCAGTCCATTGTCCAAGTCCTGCAGGTCTGAGAATGGGGCCTCATTTCCACACAGAGTTGTTGATTTTTATGTTGGAAAATGTAGTTGGACATGCCAGTGACAAATTTCAGTGCTGCTCATAATTGGCTGGATTCAGAGGAACTAGGGGTTAACTATCTGCTTGATTAATTCTGTAAGGGCTGCATTAGCAATGTTGTATGATTTCCAAAGAGATACAAGGTCAAATGTTATGCTAACAAAGAATTGCTTGGTGAAGTTCTCTCTGCTGGGTTTCTTGAACCAAAAAAAAGACAAGACTTTGTATGATTGAGTTGGCTTTGCAGTTGAGCTGTCCAGTGACATGTCCAAGTGCGGGGAAAAAACTTCCCAGGGTTTACTCATTTGGCAGTGTGTTTATTTTGTTTGTTTTCTTTAGGAAAAGCTGGATAGTGTCTGTTCAGCTGAAAAGGTAGATCATCAAGAAGACTACATATTGCCACAGCATTCCCACAACCAAGTCAGTGGTAGTAGGCACAGACAGAGGCTCTTGATGCTCTCTGTGGCAGTTTATTATCAGTAAAAGTAACTATGTGCTGAGATCATCAGGCAAGAAGGGAATTCTGTATTACTCTCTTGAGATTGACAGCTGAGAATGAAATACGAAATTCCAGTATTCTGCTATTTTAGCTAGAATTAATGTTGACTCTCAATTATACTCTAATGATAAAAATTCTTTCATATTTTACTTATCGGATGATTGTACTCATTATTCCATTCCTGAGGTTTTCAGAGGGATTCAGAAAACTTGTAAGAAACAGTGATGCTGAACATCAAAGTAACGTTTCTGGTTTTATTGCTCACAACAGGGATGTTGGAACTAGATGACTTTTAAGGTCCCTTCCAAAACAAACCATTCTATGATTCTGTGTTTTAGTTAATAGATTGCTTCAATAGTTTAACTACAGATAATGCTGTGATGGCTGCTAACACTTTATAAATACTCTCTTGCCTTCTGGAGGTCTCTGTAGTAGTAGCATCTACTTGAATTTTCATACCAAAAATGGAAGGTTATCATCTGTTTAATGATACCATCCTTTCCACTCAAGCATACTGTAATAAAGCAATTATTAACTGCTATATTGAGCATTATATTTTCAAGTAATTCCAGTGCTTTGAATTTTTAAATTTTTTTTTCCTATGTTTTTCATTACTTAAAGTATTTTTCATCTTACTGTTCTTTAACTTACTAAATATAGTAATTTGAGATAATAAAGTTCTAGCTGGTATATCTGGAGTGCTTTGGCCATACATTTTGCATTCCTTTTATCTATTTCCAATTCTTGAATTTCCAAGAAACCTAGAACACTGTTTTAGGAATGGCAATTGGAAAGTATTGTGTATATGGAATTTTTCATTGTAAATCTCCAAGCAGTGACTCCTTAGATTACATTTCAGTTACTTCTTAATCAAACTGTTTTCCAGCATTTGAATCCCCAGCGAGCTGAATGCCTCAGAAGGGGTTTAAGAAGTTGAATACCTTTCTATTGACTTGAAAAGTCTGAGTTTACATATTTTCATTTGTTAGTGCTTGAGATTGTTTCCTCCATAATAAATCACAGGGTAAACCTTGGCAAATTGCTAAAAATATTCCAAGTGGCCAAAAATCACAAGGAAGCGTTTTGTGGTTCCAATGTATACAGTGTGCAGCAGCAGCAGCCGGAGCGCTGGCAGCGGCCGCGGGAGCCGCTCCTGCCCCACGCTCCCAGCCCTGCCCACCGGCGCCACGTGCAGTTTTGGGGTCTTGCACGGCCCAGGAGCTTTGCAGGTGTTGGGGACTGGTCCTGGCAGAATGTTGAGCATTTCCTGATGCAGTTAGAGCCCATGAAGATACCCAGAGAAGCTGTGGCTGCCAAACCCCTGGAGTGTCCAAGGCCAGGTTGGAGGGGGCTTGGAGCAGCCAGGGATAGTGGAAGGTGTCCCTGCCCTTGACAAGGTGTTGAAATTAGATTATCTTTAAGGTCCCTTTCAACCCAAACTGTTGTGATTCCATGCAAACTGTGTGAGTTAGTGCTGGTAAGGACAGTGGAACAGGCAGTGGTTGAGGATCCACAGGAGCTGCAGTACCGGCGCAGGTGCTCCCTGGGCCTCACTATTATTTTCATTCAGATTTCTGATCTCTTGGAGAATCACACTGTTCTTGATCATCAGACAGCTCTGTTTCTGAAGTAGCTGCTGTTTAGATTCTTTGCTGTAAGTGACAGAAGGGAGGAAGCTACACAAATGATGATAATCTGAACAGCTCTCTGAACAAGCTGAAAAACACTGCTAGATAAAACAACTTCTGTCGAAATTGCAGACAAAAGGGTCTGATTATTTTTTCATTCAGTATGAATTTTTATTTTTTAATAATTACATAGATGGAGGACTGGGTGGACATGTATCATCTTGCAAAAGTGAAGTTATACAATTCCTTCTGTAACAGAAGGACACCAAGAAGTCTGTGAGAACATCAGTGATACAGAGTGATAGTAATTATTATTAAAGTACTGAAAAAATAGTGCAGCAGTGTTCCTGCTGTATCATACTGAAAACAACTTTCTTTTTCGGGGAATTGGATAAAATCCTAAGAAAGTCGTTGTTCCAAAGTGGTTTTGTATGGATTGCTTGATACTTTCATAACAAAGAAGTCATGGGACTTAAATTAAAAATTGGCTAATTTTTATGACTGTAAGATTAGGAGAAAACATTTTGCATTCTTGCTGTTCCCTAGCTTCCTGTTGGAGGATTCCTTGCCATTTTGTCTGTGGCAGCCATATAGGGACAGAAAATAGGGCAAAGCAGAACCCTGTCTGGCAAGTCTTGCTTCGTGTGACACTCTGCTTTACTTAAAGAACAAATCCCCCTACCACTTTCCCCAAAGCTCATTAAGTGAGACCGGAGAATTAACTTTTTAGCCAGCTGCTGAACTTTTCATATTTATAAACACTTGAGTCTTTTGCTTATCTAAGAGAAAATGTGTATAGTTTGGAGATGTGCACTTCCCTGCCAATGTGTAATGAGTGGTTCTACACTTGGTAGGGAAAAAAAAGCCTGAAGTTTCCTGTCAGAGCTGAGTGTCGATGCCAAGGGCAAAGGTTTCTTGCCTTGCTAATCTACATCTTAACTCATGCACTTAATGTGAAGGTGCCACACGCAAACAGGCAGGGAAGAAGCCCACTGCAAGGAAAAGCTCCTACACTGCTGTGAATGTTATGTTTTAAAAGCCTTTTTAATGTAATATTTGAGGTTATGATAGAAGCCAGGAGGGCCAAAGTAAAACTTCCAAAGTAAATGAGTCCTGTTGTTGCTAATTCATGAAATGAGGGTTTGCACAAGGATAACCTGAGTGCCAGCAGAATATCTGGGGGATGGGTTGACAAGGTGCAGAGGAGTTTGCACAATTTGTTTTAGCCTAATCTTACTTCTGGAACGGTTTAGGTGGCTTCTAGAATATGGATCCCGTCTGGAAGCACAGACTGGTCCTGGTGGATGGGCTGTTCAGTTTGAGTCAGTGACCTGTAAATAATCTATGCCTGAATATTAAAAAAATGAGGTGATCTTTAAGGTCCCTTCCAACCTAAACACTTCTGTGATTCTCTGAAAATCCACTGTCCTCCTCTCCCTAGTCTGTTCAGCCCTGGAGGCACAGTGCTGAGCAGCTGGAGGAGTTGTAGGAGGGAGGAATGCCATCCTAACCCCTGTTCTTTTGTCCAGGTGCTGCGGGTGCTGTGGCCGGTGAGTGCTCCCAGCGTTCTGGCCTCCAGCTGAATGGACTGTGCCAGGGGTGAGTGGACAAAGATGGACCTGGGGCTTCCAGAAGGTTTTCCTTCTACTCTGTGTCTTCATTAATATGTAACGTTTACAACAAGCCTATTTCATGGCATCAGCAGTGAAGGGATTGGAATTCTGTTGCCCTGAGGGAAAGACAGAGTGTTTTTTGTTCATACCTTGAGTCTGCAGAAGGAAGTTGGTTTGGGAACTGAGCTGATTTATTGTTGTGTTCTGTTTCTTCCAGTGCTTTGGGACTCTTCTTTCACCCTTCATCTTCACTATGGAGCACATTGAAGACCTGCTGCTCTCCAGCCCCCGGCATCAGCTGACTCTAGTGTGACTGGAGTGTATTTTCTGTGATAGTTTGATTTTATTCTTGTGAGCCTCACTTGGTGGTTGGCTGACCCCCAGTTGTGGGGGCCAAGGAGGAAATCTGGGCTCTTCCAACTGATATCCTTGACAGGCTTCTATGTTGATGGTTCTTAATATGTGGATTTCTTCTTTAGCCTTAATCTGTAATCATCTCAGAAAATAGTTCTTGTTGAGCAATAGTTTATTGCTCTCTAAATCACTCGGACAACTGGAAGCTCATACTTCCTCTGTAAGAAAGGAGAATACACAAACTGAGCAGGTGTTTGTAGTATTGATGCTTCCTTCTTAGCTGCAGATGCACCAGATACTTGGCTTAGATTTAATTTTATAAGCCTTTTTCAAAATATTTGTTAACAGCAAAGTATGGTTCTGCTTTCTTTATTAAAATGTTGCTACTTAACACATGGAATTTGTTGACTTCTTAAGTGTCTGTTTAATATAGATTATAATGTGCAAACAAAGATTTGTTTCTTACCTTATGGACTTGCATTAGTCAAGGAGATGGTAAACGCCTCTGTTTCATGTTACTTCTTTAGATTTAATTGTGCATATTTTTATTCTTCAAGACAAAGCATTTTGAAAGACAGGATTGCTTCTGAAACTGCCCAAAGTGTTGTGATAGCTGCATGGGAGTCTGTTGGGACACCTGAACTTTCAAATGTTAGTCCAAAGTAGTGTCACTGTTGGGATGAAGACTTGAAGAGAATGGAGGTGTGGAAAGCTGTTCAAAGGATTTGCTTCACATACTGGCCAGCCCTGAGGGTTTGTTTACTGCAGAGATGAAAAGATGACTGTGGCAGCTATGTGGTTTGAGGTAATTGGTGTGACTTCCATTTCCACTCTCCCATTAGAGCAAAAGTCTTTTTCCCATGCAGGTCTGCTGCTTGGGGTTGGGGAAGCAGTCATGTCAGCCCAGGCTTCTTAGAAGGGGAAGTGATAACAATAGCACAGGTTTGTGTTGCTGATTCTGAGTGCATGAAAACCCATCACCTTACTTCTTGCAGATAAGCACATACACTTACCACTAAGAACTGGGGAGATTTTACAGGTTTGATTTCCACTGTCTTTGTGAATGTTTGTGACATTGATGGCTTCTTCCAAAGCTGATGTAAATTAATCCAGTTTCTGAATTCTGAATGGAAGAGTCTTGCTGTAGCCTACTGTACTCTCTGAGGCAGTCTCTATATCAGTCAATTACAAGTCATTTGCATTGACTTAAAATACCTTCTTACACAGAAGATCAAGAATTAACTTTTTATTTTTTCTTATTTTCAAATCCTTTTTTACCTTGTAAACCAAGTTCTATGAAGCAGAAAGTCACCTCTGCATCTCATGTAAATGTAATTTATTTGTAACTGAAGGGAAACACACTTGTTTAGGTAGAAATGCCATTGTTTGCTCTCCACTGTATATTTCTGTTGACTGGACTTAAATCCAGGTTAACTATTTGAATTCATCAAGGAATCAAAAGGGAAGCCCTACAGAAAGATACTACCAGTGTTTTTTAAGTTATCTAACTACTAGAATGTAATTTTCTCAGCTTTCTTTCCAGTTGGTCATTGGGGCTGTTTCTCACTTTGGAATCACTGTGGTGATTAATAGGCCTGTTGTGTTCATGTGATTTCACTTCGTGGTCTGCAGGGGCCCATAAGGTAACCAGCCTAATGCTTTTTAAAGTTGAACCTTTTCCAGCAGTTGTGTGGGGTTATAAATGAAGCTCTGCCTCCCATGTATCATCCCAAGAGCTGCTTTCTCTCACTGTCCTCCCCTGACATAACAGGAACAGAAAGGGGATGGGCTTGTTCTGAAAGGAGAGCTGGCAGCAGGCTGTGAAATGAAAATCTTCCTGTCCCTAGAAGTGCCAGCAATTCTTGAGGAAGGAGTTCTCTCTATGATTTTCCAGCGGGATTGTTCATGCTTTTGGGAAGCCATGCTTAGGAGGAGGGACTTACACCTGACCCATACCTTAGTAATACCCTATCAGTTATGTGTGTGTCTATGTTTTTATATATATATATACATAAAAAATTGCAATTATGGCTCCGGACAAGACAAATATTGATGTAATTTCCTTGAAACAAGAACTGTGGTGACTTTTACAGCCATTGGCATGGCAATAGCTTTTCCACAAGGCTTTATGTGGCATTGACAGACCCCTCAAATTTTCAGTTCATTCAGAGTAGCCAGTGATAGTCAAATCTTGAAGATCAGCATTTATTGCTATACCTGGATCTGTGTATTTGTAAACCAGGGTAATTACAGGCTCTTTGATCAGTTAGGCAGAGTTTGAGTTTGGGGTGAGTTTAGTTTGTTGGGTAGTTTTGGGTGCTCACAGTGTCTCACCATGTCAGACAGGTTAGTTCTTGATCAGGATGTCCAGGAGGAGAATGTGTCTGCATTCCTTCCTACCATCCTCTGACTTCTTCAGGGGTATTTTCCAAAAAGGACAGGAAGGGTAGAAGAGGGGGAAATGTTATCACAGTAAATCTATTGTTTGTGAAGCAATTAAGCAGCTGAATTCTTGTGTTAATTTGCCCTGTCTTACCACAGACTTTAATGAAAAGTGTCTAAAGATCTTTGTGAATCAGGACTTTATTGCATGTGAGTCTGGAGAGGTGATACAAATGTGATTTAACACATTAACAGCTTCCTAATGTCTGACATGAGTGTTTGGAAGTTGATGCTTACATGTATTTGATTGTATGTAGCTACTGAAGTAGGAATATTTCAGTGTAGTGTACCATGATGGTGCTGTGGGTGCTAGAGCAAAACTTTCCACTGGCTACTGGCACTGTTAGAATAATACAACTCTTACAGCAGAGGTGAAGCAGTTTAGACTAATAAATATTTCACGGTAACAAGGTCTGTTCATTGCAACCCTAGTTCATGTGGGCTATAAATCACATCAGGATTTTGGGGAATAATCTCTGGCAGATATTTACCATGCTGGGAGCCCTTCATTGCTGAAATTTGGAATAGATGCCTGTTAGTAGCTTGTATGTATGTATGTGGCAAAAGGACTTTTGATGCTGTCAGGCACCTTGGTCATTGAGGTTATGGGGACAAATTCATATGGAGATGGCCCTGGGGTTGTTCTCCATCCGGATTTGTCACAGGCCAGTTCCCTTCCTGCATTTCTCCAGTGCTGGCCAGGCATATTTATTCCCTGCTCCTCATCCTGGAATTGTTGTGAGGGTGCCAAGCCTCATAGATCCATGACTCTGAGCAAGCCAGGGTGTAAAGGTCAAAGTTGAGACCATTAATAACAAGGTGCAAACGGCTGGTTTATATGTAATGTGAAGCTTTTTACTTATTTCATTTTTGCACTTTGGGGGCTCTGTTTGCTTATGGAGCACTTGGTGTCTGGTACCTATTTAGCTGAGAGCAGGCAATTGGGTTCCTTCAGGCCTTCAGAGGAATGCAGAAAATTGTTCTCTGGTGTTGTAATTCTGCTGGGATAACTGGAGCTTATTTGTCTCCCTGCTTATTAAATGCATACTTGTCTAGAGGTCCTCTTTTCTTTTTCTTTTTCTTTTTTTTTTCCTTTTTCTGTTTCTTTTTTTTTCATGAGAAAATGTTGGGTGAATCCCAAGGACCACAAGTGAGAGGAAGATTCCAGGAGGAGGGGGAGAGGGAAGTGCCTGCACCTCTCCACAAGCTGCATCATCGACCTCCAGTGCCAGCAGAAAGAAGAGGTTAAATATGAGAGCAGACTCCCGTAGGGAAAGGAGATGTATGTATGGGGCTCGGCCAGACATAAATTAGTATTGCCCTTCCCCCTGCTCAGAGATGAGACAGCGAGGGGAGCAGCACCTCCCAAACACCAGCACAGGGGGTGTGTGGTGGGGAGCCAGTGAGGCCTTTGGGGTGTCGGAGTGGGCCCAGCTGCACAGCTCAGGAGCACATGGGAGCTGAGCTCTGCACTGTGGGCAGCAGGCCAGAGGGCAGACAGGGTTCCTGGGATCACAGAGTATCCAGAGCTGAGGGGACCTGCAGAGATCAAGTCCAACTCCTGGCTGTGCACAGGACACCCCAGTGATCCCACCCTGTGCCTGGGGAGTGTTCACCAAACGCTCCTGGAGCTCTGGCAAGGGGCTCTGACCATTCCCTGTTGAACTGTTCAGTGCCCAGCCACCCTCGGGGGTGACCCAGTCTAAACTTCTTCTCCAGCATTCATACTCTACCAGCTTCTGAGCAGTGCCCAGCCTGCCCTGTTTTGCTGTCAAAAGGGACAGACTCCTCTTGTCTGCATTTAATTAGGATGGCTGCAGAGTGATGTATGAGCTGTTGTCACCTGCTTTCGGGTCAAAAATCTCTACAGATCAGTCAGGATGACAGGAGCAATCACAGTGGCCTCCTGTGCTCTGAATTCACCCATCTCACAAGAAAGGTGGATAAAGAGTAAAAGCAGCTTCAGTTTCCAGCTCTCTCCTGGTTGCCTCCTCCCTGTCTGGAGCCTCCTTGGCAGGGTGTGCTCTACACACCCCAGCCCTTACTGAAAGGGACAAGACCGTGATCAGGGATGCTTCTCATGTGCTTGGAATTTTCCTCATTTCCAGCCTTGACTGCTGTTGTGAGCTCTTTGGTGGGATCTTCAGTGAGTCTGGTCATTGGGGAGAGCGAGGTAACACACCCTTGCTTACAGCATCAGGAAGGGTGCATCCACCACGATGAGTGTGTTCCTCCTTTGGGATCTTCCCCCTTTGGTTATTTCTGGCCAGCAACATTTTCCTTTTAGTCTGGATGCATTGAGTTGTGCAATCACAGTGCAGCCTCATCAGCTGGACCCTTCTCTTAACAACCTCTTGATTTCTTTGCTAATTTGGCTGTGGGCTTTCATCAGTTATAAAACAGTGACACAGTATGTGACTATTGCATTCTCCTGCCTTGACTCACCAGCTGTGATTCCAGAGCAGTGACCCCCGTGCTGCTGCTGGAGCAGCCCTCCATGACTCGGCGTTGGGAATGCGGGATGTGAGAGCTTGCACGCACATCTTGATAGGATGTGTGAATATTGGTCCAAATGCCACAATAAATCTGCCCCTGGGGGCTGGGCCTGTTACAGCAGGTGATCCCCCATGGATTACACTGACCACAGGTACTTGAGCAAACCCTTCTGTGCCTTTATGAACCCAACAGAGAACAGAAAAGGCCCATGGGGAGACAAGGGGGTGTTGGGATTGGGATGTAGCTTGGCAATGTATTCACCTGCATTGCTGAGCTCAAGGACTTAGGGGTCTTGCCATTACCTCCATCCCAAAAAATGGTGGTGGCACCTGGGCTAAGGCCTGTTCTCACCCATGTAGAGAAAATCAGAGTCATAGAATCTCCTGGACTGTGGAAGAGACCCATGAGGATGCATCATTTGGATGTCAAGTCCAATTCCTGGCACTGCACATTATTCCATGTTTCCAATGCCTTCTGCCTCCTCCTGTGTGTCCTGTCCAGCTGCTTCAGAGAAGGTCATATAATCAGAAGTTCATTAAGCAATTAATTCTGCACCTTGTCCTTGAGTGCAGACATGGTTTTGACTGGAAGGTTGTTAGAAGGTGAACTTGAGTAAGAGGCTCCCTCTCCATTTTAGGCAGATTATTTAAGAGGGGCTTGTGAGAGGGACTGAGTGTTCCCTGGTGAGACTGTAGCTTTCAGGAATGTTTTGAGGTGGAAAACAGCTGCTTGCCAAGGATGAGTGTGCTGGGGGGAGCTTGAGCTTCCATGGGGCTCATCTGCAGTAGGGCACTGACCAGTCTGAATTTCTTTCAGCCCACAGTGGGACCTTTTCTTGTACAAGCACTGGGAGTTTGCTCTGGCTGACCAGAGTATTTGTATTTGTATTCCAAGTCTGTGGTTTTCTGCTAATTGTTTGTTAATAAATGAGGGTAGCCTTGCATAGTCCTTTGCAGAAGAAACTCACTTCTGTCAAGTGGACTTGAGCTTGATGTGCTGTCTCCATGACTGCTTCTCCAGGTACTTCTGTAGCACTTGCACTCGATTCCAAGTATTTTACTCCTGTTATTTACTGCTGTGCCAGATGAACTCAGCTGCACAGGTGGACCTGGCAGGACTAGGGAGGGCTCCTGACTCAGCTGTGGTTACTCTACAGAGCACTAGAAGCATCCAATTTCAGCAGCTCACTGATGAAACCAGAAAGGGGGCAAGCCAATAAACACAACCTTTCCTCAGGAGTTTCCCTCTTTGTTTTAGTATACGAACATCTGCATTCAAGGGGAGGATATATTTAGGCAGCAGCCATTGATTGAGGTGTCATTCATCAGGTGGGCCCACAGATGATCTACAGGCACCCCCAGGGATCCTCTGCAAAGGAAGTGTTTGTTGATGACTGACCCTGGGTCCTCAGGCACTGGGTCCCTCCCAGCCCAGGGAGTGTGTCCTGCTCTGGGAGGGAGGCCTGGATTGATGGCTGAGGGGGCAGCATTTTTTTCAAGTCTGTCGTAAATTGAGAGTAGGTGGAGCAGTAATGAAGATAAATGAGAGGCTCTTCCCGGTCGATTAGCCTGTGCTGACGGATGCTGTGCTGGCTTGGGATGCCTTTGGCCTGCCTCAGACCTCCTGCTCACCTGCCAGCATTCCTCAGTACAGCCAGGATGGGAAAATTGTCTCTCCCTGAAATTCAGACAGTCTTGGAAGGGTCTGAGGGGAGACCAGAAGTCTGGATAAACACCAACTCCAATGCAAGAGCAGGGTGCAATGCAAGGTGCTGCACAACCCTCTTGTGCTGCCAGGGAATTGGTTTAATTCTGTAAGAAACAGGTTAGGCAGTGGGAAGATGGGATTCCTGTAACTCTCTTAAGTGCTCCATTAAAATGTCACCTTTTGGCTTGGCTGTGGCTTTGCAGAAGCTCTGCTGAAAGCCCTTTATCTGCATGAGCACTCTTGGGGGTTTGGCATGGAGGAAGGTGCTTAATCCAGCCCATGGCAGGCTCTTTTAATTCTTTGAGCAGTTCCCCCATTAAAACATGTTTCAAAAAGGATTTCTCTCCCCACTTAAACTATTATTTCCTAGGGCCACTGAGTAAAGTCCCTGTTTGGAGATGCTCTTGGTGCAGTAGCTGATGGGTGACTTAGGACCAGAATAATCTTCTTTGCCTTAATCCCATCCTGCTCCTTTGACCTTCCTTCAGACTTTGCTCTTGTAGCCTGCTCAGCTCCCTCCTGCCCACACATCTCACTGCTTCCAGGAGAAAACCCCAGCTTCTCAGGGACCCCTGACATGCCCTCTGCAGCAGTAAAGCAGACTCAGCAAGAAGTATTTGCAGGTGAATGTCCCTGTTGACTTGGCCTTTCTTATTGTTACAAGTTTGGAACTTCCATGAAAACTTCCTCTGTGTGAAATGCCCTTACTTGCCCATCAGCACAATGCTGAGCAATATTAGGAAAATGAACCCCATTTTTCCTGACTGAGGGAGGAGGCACAGCCTGCCTGGGGCAATGTGCAGCCTGGATCTGGTGGGAGAACTGCAGGAGCACCCTCAGCTTCAGGAATTGCAATGATTTAAGGTAATTTTTTACCTGGGTCACTTTGGTTTCCAGGTTCAACTGTTACACATTGCACTTGTTTGTGTGGATTGGGACCTTTTAACCAGACTCCATAAAATATCTGTATACTAAATAAAGCATTTTTACAATGTCTGCTTGCTCAAACTGGTGGAGAAAAGAAGAAATTTGTAGAGATGAGGAGTGGATCCCTGTAACTTACCTGCCAGTAGCTCAGCAGCTGCCTTCCCCTCCCCTCATCAACTTCAATTTTAATTTATTATGTTTAGAGTGCTTGGGGGTTTTCTAATGGGAAAGATTTATTTAGCATATCCTGCTCAACCCAGTGCTATAGAACCATGGAATGGTTTGGGTGGTACAGGACTTTAAACCTTATTTTGTTCCACCTCCGCCAGGGGCAGGGATACCTTCCACTCCACCAGGTTGGTCCAAGCCCTGCCCAGCCTGGCCTTAAACACTTTTGGGGATGGGGCATCCACATGTCCTGAAGCGTGGGGCTGCTGAGACACATTTCCCTGGGACTTTGGATGCTCAGCTCTGTAGGAAGCTTTGGGACAAACAGGAGCTGCAGACAGCAGGAAGACAAAGACTGCAGGCTGGTTCCTGCTCTGGGGGCATGCCTGGCTGAGTGTGTAAGAATTCAAAAAGCAAAGGACGTCATTTTCTGATACAGTTTTATAATGAATTTTGACTTAAAATAATAAGCAGTATACACAACATACACGAGCTGTACAGAGATGCTGTTGTACCGTTGACTTCAGAACCTACCAGGAAGTTCACAGGTCTCATTTGCTCTCTCAGGTGCCCCACCAGCATCTAGAGGTGGCCTTTGTCTCTGTGCAGTCCTTCAGGGTTCAGTTCCAAGTTACAGCTCCACTGGTTCCCTGTGCAGGGGACACAGGGACAAGCCTCGTGCAGAGGTGACTCTTGCTCAGTGGGGTTAGTGATGTGTCAGTCTGCTCGAGGGAAACACGGGTATCATGGAACTGTCTTACAGATTCACAACACCCTTCCTCTGGCCTTGCAAAAAAGAAAAAGCAAGAATGCTTTTGCAAGAGTGGATTATTCTGAGCTAGTGTTTTTCGCTGGTGAAGCTTTACTGTAACGTAGATTCTGTGGGGAGGTGCAGGATTCCTCAGCTGTCACGTCCTGATAGTCAGTCCTCCAAGTCTGTATTGGTTGCACTGTCCCTTTGCCAGGAGAACCTTTGCGGGTTCACAGTCTAAGCAAGGATCACAGCCTCCTGCTGGGTCGGGGATTAGTTTTGCTGAGCACATCGAAGGGCCCACAGTACCTCCTGGGAACTGTAGTCCTTTCCTTAGTGCTTTGTAGAAGTAATTAAATAAAAGCCATGCAGTTGAACTACAGCTCCCAGAACATCGTGGCCCTCAGGGCGCAAGGGTTTAAAAAACATTGCAAGGGGGGTGGCAGTGGCTTCTTCCCTCAGTGCTCCCATCTCCTCAGGTCTGGTCCAACCACTCAGCCCGTTTGGGTGCTTTACACGTGTGCACGTCCACAGTGTCCTCGCACTCCTTGCAGCGCACAGCGCAGCACCAGTGGAACTTGCACTCGCACTTGGTGACGCGGGTGACGCGCGTGGTGTCGTAGCCGCGCCCGCAGCACATCACCTCGCAGCCGTCCGTCCCGCGGGACACCTTGCTGCACACCCGGCCAGCCGTGCCCAGGGAGCCTGGGGAGGAAGTGAGAGCAGGTCAGGGTGCTCCTCTCCATCGTGCTCCAGCACTTCCCCACCCACCCACAGGAGTTACTGGTGACACTGGACGTCTCCTTCTACCATGGGGACCTTGGGGGCAACTGCTTTAGTGGGGAGGTCCCGTTGTTCCTGTCACAGCACGTGCTGCAGTGGGGTCTCCAAAGGCTCCACTCCAAACCTGCACTTGCTTTATGGACATGGGATGCCACAAGCCCGGCCAGGGATGCAGCTTTGGTGTCTCTCATGTCCCTCATGATGGAGGGTTGGAATGAGATGATCTTTCACATCCTTTCCAACCCCAAACATTCTGGGTTTGTATGACAATCTGCATGGCCCCTTTCCCATGCCCACTGCTCAAGCCTGTGTTTGCTACTGGCAGAGCATAAGAGCTGTAGGGGACAGGGATGGGCTCTCTGCAGCCCCTCTGTGCTTTGGGGGACCCCTGGAGCAGTGTGTGCCCACCGAGCCAGGCTGTGCAGCTGGAAAAGCGCAGAGCTCTCTGCTCAGGCTGAGGATGGTAGGACCATATGCTCCCCACCAAGCTCCCATGGCTGCTGCAAACTAAACTGGGAATGCTCCAGGCTGAGAAACCATTGGTCATCTCTGCAGGAGTCTGGCAGCCCTGATGCCTCTTTCCCTGTCCCATCACAACCTCGGGCTGTTTCAGAGGAGCAGCTGGCAGCCTGTGCATAGAACAGCTTTGTTGCCTGTTCAGAGGAGCTTTGCTCTGCAGAAGATGGGCTCTGAGGATACACTCCACTTCTGTGATGACCAGAAGCCTGAGAGGTTTGGGGCCTTGGGGTAAAGCCTGGAGATTTTTGACAAACACAGTCCTGCCTGTGCAGGTGTGGGGTGCTGTGGGGACTCTGGGTCTGGGTAACTCCTCTCCAAAGACTGGGGTTCAGTGGGGGAGCTGAGCCCCCAGGCTGGACTAGCTGGGAGCTGCTGGCCTGTTGGGAAGGGAGGAAGAGAGATGCTTTTGGGTAATGACTGGAGCTCTGGGTTTTACCTGCTGATTTGTCCATCACGCAGTAATCAGGTGAGTTCTCAAAATACACCAAATCTGTTTTTGTGGGCTTCCTGAAGTTCTTGTTGGCCACTGTGAAGCCAGTGCCATCCTGATTCATTGTCACCTGGATGGCCCCGTTGTATTTCCTCCTTAGGTAATCCCCTGTTTTTCGAAAATCTGACATTGCCAGCCAACAAGTCCTTAGTGTGCAGGAGCCGCTGACCCCGTGGCATTTGCACTCCAGCTTCAGGAAGCGCTTCACAGCCTGTGGGAAGAGGGATGGGTAAGGACCAGTGGTGACCTTTGGCATCAGGCACTGCACCAGTGTCTGCTCATTCCTGGTGCAGCTTCTCAGCCCTTGGCTGTGTGGGATGGGGCTCCTGATGGGAGATGGGGGCTGTGTACGGAGGCCACTGGTGCCAGCATCAGCGAGGGCACAGGAGGCAAAGGTAAGCGAGGTCCTGCCATCCCTGTGGGGCCATTCCCTAGGGCAAAGCAAGGCAGGGCAGCATCCAGCCTTATCCACAGCAGGAACTGCCCTCCAAAGATGCCCCGTTTCTCTGGCCAAGCTGTTCCAGCTGCCCAGTCCCCTCGGGAGGGTCTCTGTGAGCGCTGGGCTCTGCCCCGGGGGCTGCACTCACCATCCTCCCGCAGCGGTTGTTGTGCAGGTTCATCAGCGCCCGAGCATCCTTCACTTTTTTTTCCTTGGCATCCACAAAGGCTTTGGCAAAGCGGATCCCGTAGTTGATGTTGTCGCTGCAGCCGCCCCAGTCGAACTCCCCGCGCTCATCCTTGGAGCGGCCCCTCTTGAGCGGGTCACAGCTGCACACCTTGAGGTCCCCTTGGCTGCACGCCCGTGTGATGGCATAGACCACCCCGGCCGAGGAGATGGCGTAGACAAAGGCGGCCTCCCTGCTGCCTGCCACGGGGAGAGGAACAGGGATAGTCAGAGTGCCAGGCTGTGCCGAGTGCCTGCAGCCCACAAAGAACCGGGGCGTGGGGAGCGAGAGCAGCCTGTATGGGGGTAAGCCAAGCTCTGCTGACCGCAGCATCCAGCCTCGGCTTCCTGGGAGCCCTTCAGACTGATTGCAATGCCATGGCCACGGGTGCTGAGACCAGCCAGCACCCTTCCCCAGGGCCACTCCCTGTGCTCCCTCCTGGTGCTGTGTGGAGCGTGGAGGCAGTGCCAGCTCTGGCCAGGCTCTCCTCTCCCCGCGCAGCACAGCTTGCCGCCTGCTATTTTATGTCTCTGGTTCAAGTTCGCAGCTGTTTTTATAATGTTGTAAAAGAAGCTGCAAATCAAAACCATGTTAGTCTTCATTTCAAGAGCCTTTGAAAGCAACTTCAAAGGCAGCAGAGCTCTCTTTGGGCCTCGCAGGATGGGGCTGTGGCGAGGAGCTTTCATCATTCCCCGTTCTTTGCCAAGAGAGGATGCGAGCAGGAGAAAAGGTGCCGTGATGGGAACAGAGAGGCTGAGCAGGCAGGCTGCAGCATGGCAGGGTGAATGCTACATTCAGCATTCCAGTCCCCTTCCCTCCAGTCAGATTGGGCCTCTGGCTCGTGGCTCTGCTGCTTGTCCACCCCACAGGGAGCTGCCCCATCCTCCTGCCAGCTAGGAGCAAGCCCCCCACTCACCGGCTCCTCCTGTGGGGCTCACGTGTCCTCCATACGAGCTGCGAGTGGAAAGACTCTTCCAGCCGCTTTTGATTTGGAGGCCACATGGCTGGATGCTCCCAGCACGCCATGGGATGCAGCAGCATCTGTCCTGCAGTGCTGCTGCCTGTGCCGGGGCTTGAGCCCGCTCCCAGGGCCTGTTTGCTCCCAAAATACTCCCGGGGCAGCTGCAGCCCATGATGCTGCTCCTGCTCTGGAGCCGCCCCATCCCCATCGTGCCTTTCCTCTTTGTTAATTGGCTGCATTTCTTGGGTGCATTCCTGCCTGAGTTGTATCCATCCCTCACCTGGAGTGGGAAGGTCTCTCCCGGGCAGGGGCCATGCCCAGTCCTCTGTGCAGGGCTGGCACCTGCCCCGTAGGTCCTCCTCCACCTCGGAGCCTGGAGCAAGGATTGGAGCTGCATCTGTGCCTTGCCTCCCTTGCCATGTGAGGGAACAGCCAGTTCCCACGTGAATTGCTGAGTCCTGGCCAACCCCGCTCTCCAAATATTTATATATCCCATTACTGTTTACATATGAGCCTGTTCTCCGGAGGTGTCTCCTCCTTTGCCCTTCTCCCCCAGTGCTCCCCCTGCTCCATTTCATCTGGTGCAGCTATTCCAAATGCAGTGCTCTGCTCCCATTACTACTTGATTAATTTACAAGGAAAGGCAAAGCTCTCCTCAGGGAGTAATCCAAGCCACCAGGCAAGGCAGCCCAGTGGGAGGAGAGACTCTCCCAGGAGGACAAGGCACACGGTGGTGGGAAAGGGACAGGGCAGAACCTACTTCGCAGCATGACCCGGCCGAAGACAGTGTGGTCCCGGTCCAGGGTGCTGCAGTTCCAGCGGTGGTGCCGGAATTGGTGCTGGCACTCCCGGATCCACTCCTTGGCTCCCTCCCCAACTGACTGCATGATGTCAGGGTACCTCTGGCAGAGCTGTCGCTGCTTGTTCACCAGCCCGGGGATGTTATCACAGATCACCCTCGCTCCCAGTGCCCCGATGTACCTGCGGGAGAGAACGGTGCCACATCACTGCCCTGCCTGCAGAGGGGACTCAGAATCACTGAAAATCCTGAGTGGGATGGGACCCACAAGGATCATTGAGTCCAACTCCTGGCCCTGCACAGAACATCCCCAAAATCCACCCCGTGACTGCGAGTATAGTCTAAATACTGGCAGCCTTGGGGCCATGACCACTGCACTGGGGAGCTTGTTCAGTGCCCAACCACCTTCTGGGAGAACTATTTCCTAATATCCAGCCTAAACCTCCTCTGACACAGCTCCAGGCATTGCCTTGGGTCCTGTCCCTGCTCACAGAGAGGAGAGATCAGAGCTGCCCCTCCAGTACCCCTCAGGAGGAAGCTGCAGACCCCAATGAGGTCTGACCTCAGCCTCCTCCAGCTGAACAAACCAAGCGACACCAGGTCCTCACCCTACTTGATGGGCCTTATACTGAAGTCTATCTTTCCCTCTTTCCTTTCCAGCTGTGTCAGAGCTGCTCCAGGCTCTTCCCAGAGTGTCTCCACACAGCACTGTGCCCCCTTGCAGCATCCCATTGGCATGGGCGAGCTGTGAAGCACATGTCAAGACCTGCCTGGGACTGTGGTTCAGACAGGCAGGACACAGGGACAGGGCACAGCTGAGCCATCCCTGACTTTTTGTTCAATAAACCAATCCCAGACTGCACCAGCCAGGAGCAAGCAGAGCTTTTCTCAGTGTGTGCATCCCTGCAGGAAGAAGCAGGGAGTCTGTGGAGCTCATCTCCCCCCGCAGACAGTCAGCTCTGGGTGCTGTGAGTCACGGGATGTCTCCCATAAGCCTGGGCTGTGTCAACTCCTGGGGCAGCGGCAGAAACTTGCTGATGTGCAAAACCTCCCTCCCACCCTCTTCCCAACATCCCCGCGCTGTCGCTCAGCCCTGCTGAGCACAGCAGGATGGAGCCAGCTGAGCCCAGCACGGCTCATGCAGGCTCTGCCCTGTCTCCTGCCTGCTTTTGTCAGGAATGTCCATGGCACACACACCTGTGCCATGTGCAGGTGAGGGAGGAAGAGGAGCAGCCTTCATCTCTTGGTGCTGCACTCCTTAGTCACAGTGCTATCCCCCGGCTGTCGATTCCTCTCTGAGCATCTCCTGAACATTCACTCTCGTGCCCTGAAGCTCCAGAACTGGCAGAGCTGTGCTGTGGCTCCCACCTCGTGTCCCGCCCGTACCGCGGTCCCCTCCCTGCAGCAGCGGGGACTCGGAGCAGAAGACACGGCACAAAGAGCAGCCTGGCCGAGCCCCATGGGCAGCTTTCCACAGCCACGGGGGAGGGACCTGAGCTCTGCCCCGCACTCTCACACCAGCCCGGACAATGGCAGCGACATGGAATTTTCCATCCCAGTCAGCTCCCGCCTGCACCACCCGCTCACCCCTCTGGCTGCTTGTGCTTGAGGATGATTTTTGCCGCAGAGCACGGAGCTGGGATTCTGGCTGGAAGGGATGAGGTTTGGGTGATATTCAGATTTTTTCTAACCCCCAGACTGGAAGCAAAAACCTTCCTTCAATAATAATAAAAAGCAATAAGCTTGGACAATATTTCATTGTCTCTCTCTTGACATGTTCTCTCAGTTCTATCCACCCCAGAGAGAGCTCCCAGGCTCAGGAAAGCCCTGCAAGCACAGAAAGCAATGGGATCTGTTCCCTCTTTTAAAATATTTTGTTTAAATGCTGGCAGAAGCACAAGGTCATCTCGGGCTGGAGCTGAGGATAATAAACCCAGCTCCCCATGGCTTTGCAAGACCAGACTCCAAGGGGCAGCGAGCATTGTTATCACAGGCATGCTCACCAGCCTTTCATCCTGAAGCAGAGGAACAGGGAAGTAGCAGAAGCTGTTAGGGAAAGAAAAGCCGACAGGAGCTCCTCAAGCGCTGCCGACTGTGGGTATTTCACTGCCTCGCTCGTGCCAGACTGTGAGAACAACCCATTCCCTCCTGCGGAGGGCAGGGCACGGCAGAGGAGCATCCCACCAGCTGGATGATGGCACGGTGGCATCGAGTGGGACTGCAGAATTCCTACGGGGAAGCATGGTCAAGTCCCCAGCCCGAAATTCATTGTGCCCAGCAAGGATGGGGATGGCTGGTTTACCCCTGCCTGGGCTGGCAGGAGCAGTGATGAGGTGCTGGGAGGCAGCAGGTTGCAGGATGGAGGTTCAGTAGCCAAAGCTTCTCTTTTCTGGAGAATAGTGATGCTGGGGAAACTGGAAAAGCTAAAATGTTCTGTGATGGGCCACCTCACCAGGGGCCTTGTGGGGACCCCATCCCCTGCTTTGCACCAGCACTGCTGGGCTGGGGCGCTGGTCTCCAGTCACAGCAGCGGGCTGGGACACAGCAGCTGCTCCCGGACTGGAGAGTGATGGATAAAGCACTAACAGCATCCCCCGGGAGACCGAGATCAAGGGAAACCCTCCAGACAAGATAAACACTAGGCACTCCCTTTTTCACACTGGAAACTAATTACTGCTCCTTAATTCTCCTGCCAAATACCCAGATCAGAACAAACATTATCAGCAGAGAAAGTGGAAGGAGAGTAGTGCAAAGGGCACCAACTGCTGCAGCAGCACCTCGCCATGTGCACCCCAGAACTGCCAGGGTCAGTGGCTGCCTTTGCCCGTGGCAGTGGTTTTACAACAGTGCCTACAGGATTCCTTCAGAGTTTATCTACTGAAATCTAACACACAACTAAAGGGAAATTCCTCCCATGTCCTGGAAAGGCTGTGGTTATCTCGGCAAGGACGAAAGCTTCCACTTGGTGAGAAATGCTCCAGTTGGGTTCAGTTACTTTGAAATGCAGCAAGACAAGGAACATCAAAAAATTCTGCCAAGCAGAGTTTTGGGAGGCGAAAACCCCAAACATTTGTTTTGGATAGATGAAAGCATCCCTTCCAATTTCATTTTTCAAAATCTGTGACATTTTAAAAACACTGCAATGGGAAAGACAATGGATGTTCTGAGAAGTCCCCAGCTGCCTTATCAGAACTTTGTTTTTGAACAAATGAAGCTGTGCTGGAAGTGGCACACTTCTGCAGAGTTGTTCCCTGGGGAAATCTGAATTTTCCAGCTGAAAAAAGCCCCACACAACCCAAGCCCTGAGTTCGGAAAAGTCTGTGAGAGACAATTGCTGGTGCTGGAGGCTGCTCAGGCCTGGGCTTCAGGGCTGGGAGGAGAGAGGCAGGAGCAGGAGCTGGGCAGCCTGCAGTGAGGGGGAGCTGGAGGAAGGGAAGAAGGAAATGGATAATTGAGCGCACGTGGGGATAAGGATCCCCCGCTCTGTCCAACGCGATTCCATTCGCCGCTGCCTCCTCAGGGTGCCCAAAGCCCTGGCATCGCCCTTTGCCGGCTGCGGAGCCGTTTGCCCAGCCGGGCGAGGGCTGGCACCGTCCCTGTGGCCAGCCTGGGCTGGGCGGAGCTGCAGCGGCGAGCTCGGAGCGCCCGGGACCGGGCTGGGCTGGGCTGCGGGACCGGGCTGGGCTGGGCTGGGCTGCGGGACCGAGCCGGGCTGGGCTGCGGGACCGGGCTGGGCTGCGGGACCGGGCTGGGCTGCGGGACCGAGCTCGGAGCGCCCGGGGCCGGGCTGGGCTGCGGGGCCGGGCTGGGCTGCGGGGCCGAGCTGGGCTGGGCTGGGCTGCGGGACCGGGCTGGGCTGCGGGGCCGAGCTGGGCTGGGCTGGGCTGCGGGACCGGGCTGGGCCGGGCTGGGCTGCGGGACCGGGCTGGGCTGCGGGGTCGGGCCGGGCTGGGCTGGGCTGCGGGACCGGGCTGGGCTGCGGGACCGGGCTGGGCTGCGGGACCGGGCTGGGCTGCGGGACCGGGCTGGGCTGCGGGACCGGGCTGGGCTGCGGGACCGAGCTCGGAGCGCCCGGGGCCGGGCTGGGCTGCGGGGCCGAGCCGCTGCTCCTGCCCTCCCTCCTCGCTTCTCGCAGCAGCGGCGGGGGATGGAGACCCCACGTTCCAAGGACAGGGGCTCTGGAGCCCTGCTCTCTCCCTGCCAGCCCCCCTGGTCCCTGCGAGCCCCAGGGATGCTCCGGGGCTGCGGGAGCTCGTCCCGGTGCCCGAGGAGCAGGACACAGCCGGCATGCGCCTCCCTCCAAGCTGTTCTTCTTGCGGAGAGTCTGCTGACTTCGGCTCTTGTAAACAAGGAGAAACCTAAATTGCTTCTAAGATAAACATGCAAATCAGAGGCAGACGCATCTATTTACTTGGTAGCGTGCGGGCTGTTCCCCGTTCGGCGGCTCTGTGCTGGATGGGTCCGGCCCCTGAGCCTCCCCCAGGCTCCTGCCCAGGGCACAGCTCAGAGCTTTCCAGGGCCGCGCTCCTCCCTGCCCCTGCTCGCCGGGAAATGCCTCTTGGAAAATGAGGACTTGAAGAAAGAAATTAATGTAATGGGAAATGGTAAAATTACGTGGAATCAGAAACTGTCCCGTTGCTCTTCCAGAATACCAAGGTGTTCCTGCAAAATGAGTGCCCTAATTTAGTTTCCAATGAAATTTATACTAGATACTGCTTTAGCTAAGACTTAATTTTTCATCATTACATAAGGCATTGGAAAACCTTTCTGAACATGACTTGATCTTAAAAGGGAAATCTTTGGATTTGCCATTCTCAGACAAATCAACATTCAAGTGCTCTGAATTAAAACATCTGCTTGAAACGTTATAAATTCCCATCGTGGGTTGGTTTAAAGGCACAGATTTAAATCTGATTAATAGAAACTTAACTAAAATCACTGTCACAGCTTTATCTGGGAGAAGGATGTCCGTGCAAGCAGCTCAGGTGATGCTCAGGATCCAGGTGTGAGGAAGCTCACGGAGTCCACAACTGGTCCTTGACACACAGAGAACCAGTGCAGGAGGCTCCCTCACTCGTTAATGCCACTTATTCATGAAGAGAGAGTTTGTGGGTGAAAACTTGAGCGTCCCAAAACTTTGCCAGTAGTTTGCACCTCCTTGTTTGGTGGCAGAGCTGAGTGGGAAGAGGAGCATGGGTGGACACGGAGCCCAGGGCCAGGAGGAGCTCTGGTCAGACACAGCACCGTGAAGCCCTTCAGCACAATGGCTTTGAGGTGGAGGGATGCTCCTTCCATCAAAGGGTCTCCACAAGGGCAGCAGGCTGGGCTCTGACATCCCAGGGAATGGTTTTCTGCTGGAGAATTTGTCTTTCCTGGCACAGCTGCTCCCTGCCAAGTGCAAGGTGTGCTCAGCTGGGGTAAGGCAAGCTGGAATCCTCAGCCATGTCAGCTGCTCGCAGAGTTCTGGGTAGCCTCTGCTTCTGAGGTCTGAAAAGAGCTCTGAGGCTGAGCAGAGAACATGGTCTGGCTTCTTGGTGGCATCAGAGGCTGCTGGAGTCCATCCCCAGGAAGAGTGATTCAGTTCCCCATTGCTCTGTCCTCTGACAGTCCTGAAGGATCATCTCGGGAACCAAACTATCCTGGCTTCTGCCCTCTCCCCATCCCACTGAGTCCTCATGAAATCTGTATTTTGGAGGGAGGCTGGTAAGCCATAGGCAGCTATTGGAGACAGCTTGTGCAGATCGGATCAAATCCAACACCCCTGCCTCTTTGCCTGCTAAGGAGCAAATTCCATCATGCCTGGCAGCATTTCACCTCCTCAAGTTCTTTGCATACTTCCCAATGATGCTGCACCTTCCCTCCCCTGCTCTCCCTGCTGTGGCAGACAATTTACAGCCAACTGCCAAGCACTTTGGGTTGCAAGGTGCTATACACATCTGAGACATTATTTTAGTATTACAAACCCTGAGTATTTTATTAAGCCCCACTGGGAACAGGGCCATCCTGGCCTGCTGGAATTGTTAACGCCTTTGAGTGATTAATAGTCCTAATTTCCTCACTTAGAGCCACTACTCTGCATGTTGAGAACCTTAGTCTCACTTCAATAATTTTTAATATCATAATGCTGAGCCACTACCAGTGCCACTCAAAGGACATATTTTTCATTTTCTGCACCATTATCTTTTTTTTCCTTGTGCATCCCTCTTTTAAATCTATCTGCCTTCAGATCCTGGTCAGAGTCCCCTCTCTGTGGTTTTTCTGCACCCTGTGTAGTCACTGGGATGTAGTTTCTGTGAGGACTGAAGCACTGTGGTCCTGGGGAGATGGAGCAGGTGGGTGCTGTGGTCTGCTGTCCCCTGGGCAGATGTGGGAGGATTTCCTGCTGGCATCTCACATAACAGTAACCTGAAAATTGAGGTCTGAAAACTTTGGTCAGTGCTGGGTAAAAGCTGTTCCTCAGGGACATTGTTGGTGGTGCATGAATAAAAAATAATTGTTCATTAAAAATACGCTTTACCCTTAAGGACCCGTTTTTTTCTCCCCAGATCTCAAAGTCCTTTGCTAAGAGGTGGGAGGTAGGATAGCCTCTGATAATAAAGCTGGATTATGATTCTCTTTTCCATGGCACCTCCTGTGTGTTGGGTGTGAGCTGCTCCAAGAGGAGGCTCTGTTTCCATGGGCTCTGGCCCAGCACAGATCTCCTCATGGCACTGCTGAAATCACTTTTGGTAATGGTAAAAGATAATGAGTTTGGAAGAGCAGAAGGATTTTTTTCCTGCTGCATTTCTTTCTAGGAAAGATTTCCCATAGGTGTAAGTGACCCTAATGAAAAATGGACTAAGCAGCACAGTTAGGATTATTGTAACTGTGCAGAGTGACTGAGAGAACCCATCTGTTCCACCCACCCTAACCAAGAACACCAGGGCTGCTGCAAAGGCCACGGGGTTCATTCTCCATCAGTCTGACATTACTTTAAAACTTATTTTTCACAGCATGGATGCCTGGACAGCCAGAGCAGCAGAGTGCCTCAGGATAAAGACTTCCTGGTCACTGACCTCCTGCTTTTATTGCCATGCAAAGTGCTCTGCAACAACAAACTGACAGCCGGGGCAAACACCCCGGGGATCTCCGTGTCCCAGGAGCTGCACGTCCTCTCTCCTTGGAGGTGGCAAGTTCTGCTCCTGGAAATTTGTCCCCTGTCCCCGCTAATTCAGAGGGGCTGGAGCTGGATGCTTTAAGGTCCCTTCCAACCCGTTCTGTGATTGCACGATTCTGTATCTTGCCTGCAGCAGTGCCAAGGCTGAAAGGGTGAAGAGCTGAGCGGCAGCAGAGGCAGAGGTGGCGCAGGCAGTGGCTCACCCACAGCACAGGATGGGCTCACAGCTATGGACACACAGCCCTCGGAGCCCCCACACCGCCTGTGAGACCCTCTGGGAGCAAAGCCCTCGGGGGCTGCTGCGGGTGTGCCCAGCTGAGACTGGCACGGAAGGGAGGAGCAGCACCCCCCGCCCCAGAGGGTTCCATGGAGGGCTGTGGAGCTCCTCCATGCAGCTGTCTTTCCCTTGGCGTAATTTCAAACATTCCTATTTATGCTATTTCCCCTCCCACACACCTTAGCATGATGCCTGCTTAAACGAGCCTCTCTCTCCTACATCCTGTGTCCACACACGTGGGGCTCCATTTTTCCACCACTGCTCGTACCTGGACCGTGAGCAGCACCGGTGCCACAGCAGACATGCATGGCAAATCCTGCAGAAGAACAGCAGTGGGAGTGCAGCCAGCAGCCCATCGTGCTTGGGTGGAATGTCCCCTTCTCCATCTGCATGGGGGTGTCCTTGCCAAGCCCTCGGCCAGAGCCCAGCACCGTGTCCAGGGGTTGCTCTAGCACAGAGGGAGACACGGGCAGTCCTGCTTCACAATTTGCCCTTGGCATGTTTTCCATGCCCATAAACGCACTCCACCTTCCCTGGCCAAAAAAGGGAGCTGGACCATGACAGCTGCCTGACTCTGGACTGGTCATCCCTCAGAATCCCCATACAGGCATCACACCCTGGGACGCAGCAGCTCTCCTGGAGCCTGACGGCACCATGGGTAGCCCCATGTGTTTGCTGGGCTCCCACACACTCTCCAACCCACACCCAAACTCGCAATCCTCTTCCTTCCACAGATTTGTTTTATCTCTTTGGGAGCCTGATGCCTCCCATCTGTTCCAATGCCAGATGAAATTAAATATTTGTAGTTTCCAAGGGCTGTGGTTAGCAATAAACAAGTTCGCTAACAAGGATTTGGTATGCTGGGGAGCTGGGGGGGTCTGTGTGGGTTGCAGGAGAGTGGGTGTGTGTGAGGGTGGGATGCAGGGGGATATCAGGGCTTTGTGTACATTTTTCTTTAACCAAACCTTTAATTTCAGAATGGCTTTCCACACCAGAACAGCTCGCTGGGCTCTCAATAGCGAGTAAACTCTACTTAGTTATTTACACCAAGTTTGTTTATTACACAGTTTATGTTTATAAGCAACATTTGTCTAATCTCCTAAATCTTTCCAAAGGAATTTCAGAGGCCGCTTTTGGGGTCCGATGGCCTCTCACGGCGCAGCCCTGCCAGCCGCCAGCCCCGACCACGCTCTTCTCCCTGCCCAGCACATGCAAGTGTAAACGGGATTTAGGGATTTTCCCCTTGCATTCCTTCTTAATTTCTGTCTGTGTTTCAGCTGGTATTTTGTTGCTAAGTAACACTTTGGAAGCATTTATGCAAGGGTGCTGCTGCCCACAGCCACCCCGCTGTCACTGTTAGTCACAGCCACACAGGCCACAACCACAGTGTCCCCAACCTGTCCCCTCTGAGCTCTGAGCACGTGCACTCACACACCACAGCCACTCTTTGGGATGCCAAAGTTCACCAATTCCTGGCGTTGATGTCAGGCCGTTGGGCCATGCCTGACGTCACTGAAAATTAATAATTTGCAGTTGTTTAGAAGAAACATTTGGTTGATATTTCCTTTCCGTGTACTGTGATCAGAGTGGACCCAGTTTTTCCTATTAAACTACTTAAAAAGTTGACTCTGAAAATGAGAAGCATTTCCTCTAGTTCCACAAGTTTATTGTGTGTGAATCCCTAGAAGAATTTGGCAATAATAATTAAAATAAGGAACGATGATGTACAACCAAATGTATTTACTGTAATATCAGTGGTGCTAAAGATGTGCTTGGAAACCTATGCAAATCACTGAATAACTTTTTCCCAAATCACAGCTGGTTGAAACCATTTTCAGTGAAACACAATTTCATCTAAACACTCTATTTTATCAGGACTGACATGTCCAACACATCAGCACTTGGTTCAGTTCAGGCTTTTCTTAGGAATGTTCTGCTTTCCAGAAGAGAAAGTTCAGTTGAAAGTGTGAATCTTAAGAGTTTAATCTATTCCATTTCTAATGGTTTTTGTTTTAAAAGTCGTGTATTTAAGGTCCTTGGGAGCAATACTGCTTGGCGAAGATGTCCAGAGGGATTTTGCCTGGCTGCCCCGGGGAGCTGCCCAGGGCTGCCCTGCTCTCCTCTCCCCTCGAGCTGCCAGCCAGGGGCTGCCCTGCAAGCTGAGAGCACAAACTGCTGTGGGAGCTAAATCTAGCTTCCTCCAAACAAGCCACAGCTACTGAGGCTTAAAACGTGGCTGGTTTTCCTCCCGCTTGCTGGGAAGCGACACACGCTTGGAATGAGGGCAGACCACAGCGGAGCCGTTGTGGGGAGAAGTGGGGTACGACAGCAAGGGAAATCGGTGGTTTTAACTCTCCTCCTAAAGAGGGAATTTTCACCCTTCAGGCATCATCCACGTGTGCTACCAGAACTGCCCATCTCTGGGCAGATGATGCTGTGACTACTCCATTCCCCCTTTTCTTCCAGCTCTAACAAACTCCTTCCTTCCTTCTTTCCTTCCTTCCTTCTTTCCTTCTTTCCTGCCTGCCTTCCTCTCAGCTTTTCACATTTCTCCAGCCTCACCTTGCCCACAGAAGCTGTCCTGCCCTCACCTGCCCTGCCGGGTTGGGGCAGAGCTGCCTCTGGAAGCCAGGTCAGCGCTTGTATCAACCTGAGACTCCCCAGCACTGACTCATTTTCTCTCCCAGTGATTCCAGTTCCCCTCAGCTGACCAGGCTTCGGGAAAGCTCCTCTCGGCGTGCCTGTGAACAGCCTTGCTCTTTCTACTTTCCATTTGTCCCCTAAAGCATTTTCTGGTCTCTTGAAGAAGTTGCTTTTGTGTTTGGTTGCTGCCAGCTGCCCTGTCCCCTGTCCCCTGAGCTCCGCACTCTCTCCCAGCCCCGCAGCTCTTCCACCCGCCTTTCTCAGCCTGGAATGGCTCTTCTAGGAAAGGCAGCCCGGCCAGACGTGCTCTCAAACTCCGTGAATACTTGTCCTATCTGCATGTGCTCCCGGTCCCTTACAGAATGCTCCACGGTAGCTGAGAATTTCCAGAAACGACTTTTTTCTTTCAGTGGCAGATGGGTTGAATTTGATTAAGTTTTGCCTCATCCACCGTGATCTGTTAATGATGATGAGATTGGCATAGAAAACACTGTTTTCCACAAGATTAGAGAGGACTTTTAAGGGTGGGGGACACTGAGAACTTTTCTGCAGCCAACTATTTTTTTTTTTTTTGATCCTCCAGTGTTGCTGAACTACTGAAACAGCACAGGGTCTCTTGGAAAACTTCTCGATCCTTGTTTTCCTAATTACTGTTATTCTGCATAGACGCATTTTCATTGTTACACGAACCGGGGCAGGAGGAGACTAATTTCCAGAAGGTTTTTGTTATGGCGTCATTTCTGTCTGTTACAAAGCCTCATCTTATCTAAAGGAAGGGGGACATCAACTTCTTCGCTTCCCAGGAGCAAAGTAATAAAACCGCGCAGGCAGCAGCGCAGCCCGCGGGGATGGGAGCTCCGGCGGGGTCAGGGTGGCTCAGGGGCTCCAAGCGGCCGCCGCTTCCCCCTGTCTAAACCGCGGCTGCCAGAGCTCCCGCAGCCCGTGGGCTTCGGCTCCCGACAGAACCGGAGGTCCCTGCGGCGAGTCCCATCCCCAGGGAAGGAGCGGCGGCATTTTCGGGGTGCCCGTGACCACCGCGGTGACGGCGCCCCAGGAAAGACTCGGAACCGGCCCCGGGGCGGTTCCGTCTCCGCCGCTCTGCTCCGGGAGTCCGGGAGCGGCACAGGTGGAGCCACGGGGAGCCCGCAGAGCCCCGGCCGGTCCTCGCCGGCTCCCACGGCCGCACGTCGGGCTCCGGCTCCGGCTCTGCGGGGCTCGCGGCGCTCCCGTCGGCGCTGCCCCCACCCGCAGTCGTTCTTCCCCGTCCCCATCCCCGTTCACATCCCCACCCTGTCCCCGTTCCCGTTCCCGTTCTCATCCCTATCCCCTATCCCCCATCCCCGTCTCCATCTCCATCCCTGTCCCTCGACCGCGCCCCACGCACTCCCCGGTGGCCGGGGTGGCGCGGGGTGGCCCGGGGTGGCGCGGGGTGGCCCGGGGACCGTCGGGTCGCCGTCGCGGGGTCTCACTCACCACCACGAGGAGTCGGCGCGGGGCGTCAGGGCGAGCAGGAGGAGGACGAGGGGAAGGCAAAGCCGGGGGGCCGCGCCCGCCGTCCGAGGGAAGGCTCCGCACTCCGCACGCCCGGGGGCCACGGCAATCCCAGGAGGCGCTTCCAGGCGGTTTGGGCTGAGCATATCTCTCCGGGGCGGGGTCCAGATGGAGAAATGACCGGGGAAGGGGGTCCTGCCCGCTCTCCCCTCGGGGCACTGCCCGTCACGGCCCCGCGGCGCGTCCGCCGGCTCCGCGCTGCTGAGCGAGCCCCGGCTGGGCCCCCGCGGCCGGGCTCATGCTGCGGGGGGCGGCGGGGGGGCTCCCCCGGGGCTGCGGGGCGCTCAGCGGGGCCGGCGGCTCCCGAGCGGAGCGGGGCGGGCGGCGGGGCCGGGCCGGGCCATGGAGGTCCTTGCGCGGAGGGCGAGGGCGCTCTGGGGATGGGAGCGCGGGGGCCGCGGCCAAATATTGCCGGCGCCCGCCGTGCTGCGGGCTCTCATTGGGCAGAGTCAGAGACGCGGAGCCGCCGCTCCGGCCGGACCGACCCCCGCCTCCCCGAGGGCACGTCGGACAGCCCCCTCCGGGCTCCTGCCCCCTCCGGGCTCCTGCCCTCTCCGGGCTCCTGCCCCCTCCGGGCTCCTGCCCACTCCGGGCTCCTGCCCCCTCCGGGCTCCTGCCCCCGCCGGGCTCCTGCCCCCTCCGGGCTCCTGCCCCCGCCGTCCCGCACCGGAGCCGCTCCCACCGCCGCTCCCGCACCCGCGGGGATGCTGCGCGGAGCCGCCGGTCGCGGCCGCCCCGTCGGGGCCCTCCCGAGGAAGGGGGTCAGCGGCGCCGCGGGATGCGGGGTGAGGGATCGGGGATGCGGGGTGAGGGATGCGGGATGCGGGGTGAGGGATCGGGGATGCGGGGTGAGGGATGCGGGATGCGGGGTGAGGGATCGGGGATGCGGGGTGAGGGATCGGGGATGCGGGGTGAGGGATCGGGGATGCGGGGTGAGGGATGCGGGATGCGGGGTGAGGGATGCGGGATGCGGGGTGAGGGATCGGGGATGCGGGGTGAGGGATGCGGGATGCGGGGTGAGGGATCGGGGATGCGGGGTGAGGGATGCGGGATGCGGGGTGAGGGATGCGGGATGCGGGGTGAGGGATGCGGGATGCGGGGTGAGGGATCGGGGATGCGGGACCGGGGTGCTGGGGCTGGGGCCGGCCCCGCCCGCTCTCGGGCCCGCCAGGTGTCACCGCTGGGTGGAGAAGCGCAGGGCGAGCCGCGCTCCGCGGGGCCCCGCGGGGCTGTGTCCGCCCGCAGCAGCGCCCGGGCCGGGCAGCGCACGGAGATCCGCTCGCCGGGATCCCAGCCGTGGGGTGGAGGCGGTGCGGACCCCACAGGTGCCCGGGGACCTGCAGGTCTGGGGCACAGCGACATAGTGGGCATCCACTCCCTGGCATGGTGATGGCCACAGCAAGAGCCACCATCGGGTATCGGTGTCCAAGCTCACACACAACCCTTTGCACTAACTGGGCGAGGGTTCTCCCTTCTCTACGTGTCTCTGTCACCTGTGTAGCTCACCTGAGCTAGTGGATGAACTGCCCCGGGCTCTCAGCTTTCCTTCCTTCATCGCCCTGAAACTGGTGATGGACACTTGGTGAAGACCAACCTTGCCTGGCAGTTCCCTCTTCCCCACGCGGTCCCTGGCTGGTCCTTTCACACCATGGACTTGAGCAGGCATTTTGGTAACCTCTCATTGTCAGCACTTTTGTGATGTACCTGATTAATTACTGGGACTGTAAACCCCATTATCCACCAAAGTCCTTTCCACATTGCCAGAGCCCTCGGCCGCCCCCTCCCCTCCAGCCAGCTCAGCTCATTCTGCTCTTTCCTTCCTATTCCTGTTCAGATCAGAGAGTGACTTCCCCAGCCTGGGAGAAACAGGGACTAGAAGATCACACATGGTTATAATCCAATTATGCTTTGGAAAACTGCAGTGACACAAAGCTGGTGCTGGTGGGGTGCTGTCCTTTTGTCCCAGAGCCCACACAGAATATTGCATTACAGCTTATCCCCAAAGTGGACTAAAAAGGCTGATATTTATAGACTGGAAGGCTGTGAATTTGTTCAGAAGACCCATCACAGTGGGCAGGATGCTGGAGGCTCTGCTGTGGCAGTTTTGTGGGCTTTTCGCTGTTACTGGGTTGTTTTAACACAGAGACAGGGGCTGGAACACTCTGAATCCTGCTCTCATGGGAGGGAGAGGGAGGAGGTGACAAGCACGATGTTCATGCGAATGTGCAGGTCTTGTGTGAGACCTCTGGCTCGGGATGAAACTCAGGATGAGAGCAAGACAGGGCAGTGCAGGCAGCAGTGCCAGCCCTGGGAGAGGAGGGTGATGTGTCTTCAGGACGGGTCACAGCTGAATTTTGGTGTGAGGTGAAATGTTCCGGCTGGGTGTCAGAGCTTTGCACCCAAGATACTGAATTTGTCTGTCAGCCTGGTGGCTTATTTGATGCTCCTCTCCATAAAACCCGGGTGACAGCCCCAGGCACTGCCCTGGGTTTGCGATGGGCAGAGGAGAGGCCAGGGCAGCTCTCACTCCAACCGGGCAGAGCCTCGTGTTTGATCTTCCATTCAAATTAGCAGCGCTCGGGGTGTCTGGGTGCTTCGTCCACATGAGCTGCGGTGAGTAAATAAACAAGGCTCTGCTTTCAAAGGCTTTCACAGTTCATTAACTTCAAAGGAACGGGCTCTCTATTTTCTTAGCAGGTCGGTCATTCCACAGACGTACTCTGGATGCTGAAGGTGGTCATGGCAGGAAGCTGGGACAGCTGCTGCAGGTCCCGGTGTCACACACAGAGCTGTGGCGAGGGGCACAGGAACACTCCATGGTCAGTGTTATCCCTAAGGAGGAGAATTTCTTGCCCCAAGGAGCTGCTCCAGAGGTGGCATTCAGCCTGCAGTGTGCTCGAGGCACCAGCAGCCAGGGTTTGCAAGCCATGGATGGGCACACATGGATGGCTCCATCTTTGCATGGAGATGAAGACAGAGTGATCTTGCCTGCCCCTGTCCTCTCCCGCTGTCTCTCCTGTCACTGCTCTGGGTTCCTGCTTTGGCTGTGCAGCCACAGGGGCTGGGCTGAGCCGAGGTGCAGAGGGATTGCTCCTCCAAAGCCCGTGCTGGGCACTGCCAGGGAGCTCACCTTTCCCCTGGCAGCCCCAGGAATCACTCGGAGCCTTGCATAACCACAGCTGCTTGAAACAGGGAAACATCACTGTCCTGGGATCACCCTCAGTGCCAGGCTGGCTCACCTCATGGGAAACCCTTTTTCTGAGGGAACAAAGACCTATTGTAGACATATTTATTGGGAACTTATTTTGGGGTTGATAATGCAGCTCAACCAAAGTCCTGGACTTGTGGAGGAGGGACTGGGGAGGGCTCTGTGTGCTGCTGGGACCGCAGCCTCCATCGAGCTCGTTTCCAGCACGGCTGGGGACACAGTGCTGGACATGGTCACTGCCCAGCCCAGTGGCACCAGTGGAGCCCCAGGAGAGAGGTGGGCTTGAGACAGGTGTTCCTGCTCCACGCTGGGGCATCTGCTGCTGGCAGAGCTGGCCCTGACCCCCACATTCCCCAGATGGTGAATGATGCTCAGGAGCAGTTCCAGCTCTCTGGAGACAGGGTAGGGGCTCCTTTCTAGGATGGGTAAGGGGTTCCTTGCTGGGGGACAATACCAGGACATGAAAGCCATGGGAGCCCAGGGCCCTCTGCAAACTGCACCTGGTCCAGCAAAGGTGAGCATGTGCTTAGTGTTGAGTCCTGGTGACTCCAGCGCTTGGCTGTGGTAGGAAGGTCTTCTATGCCCCAAAAGAACACAGCTCCCAAAGGCTGAGCAGTCCCCAGTTAGCCCCTGGCTGTCTCCCTGGGCTCTGAGATGTGAAGAATGCATTTTGGATAGACACAAATAACCAGAGCAATGAACTGACCCTTCGACATGGCCCCCACCTCCATAGGAACAGAAGCCAAACAAACAAGCCCTGTTAGCAGAGTGACAGCATGTGCTTAGTTAGTCTATCCCCTGCTTCCAGTGTTAATTACTTAGTTCCTTCTCTAATTAATTGATAAATTGCTGTGTGGACATGCAGTACCTCGCCTTGCACATGTGGTGTGTGTGACCCTTTGGCCTCTGTTGCCGTCTGGGCTCAGACACTGTGGGTTCATCCTCCCCTCCCACATGTGCCACTGGAACTGAGCAGCTCCTGCCTGGTGGGCATGGGCAGGGGAGCAGGCTGCAGGTTCAGCTGCAAGCAGGAGTGAAGGTCAAAGAGTGGAATTAAATCCCTGATGTCAGACCTGGGTTTCCAACCAGGAGCTTCTGTGCCTTTCCAGATGCCTTTGCCTGGTGCGGTGCTCTGGACAGAACTGGTTTCCCAACATGAGATCCAGCGATGGCATCAGCTTGGCCCTGGCTCCATCCCTCCCTTCCTTGCCCACCAGACTGACGGGCTTCTCTTGGAGCAGCCAGGTTCAGATGGATCACCACAAATCCAGCTGTGTTAGTCACAGAAGTCACCAAAGGCCAGAAATGGTGCAATAACACCTAAAAACACCCACACTGCCGAGCAGCCCCGGTTTCCATCATCCTGTAGAGGCATCTGTGTATTGTGTGTGCGGGAGAGCTGGGGAGAATCCGGCCATAAATCCTGGCGGCCTCCGCGTTCAGCCCGGTGCGTCTGGCAGGCGCGAGCTGTCATCGGCACATCAGACAGGCTGAGATTCGACAGGCCTGTGGAAAAACACGGGGTGACATCACGCAGAGACACCAGCCCACTGATTAATCTCCGAGGTCAGTGGCTGCTTTATTTATAACCAGGGAAGGGTTTGAGGTGGGTTTTTACAGGATGGAGCAGCACGGGCTGCCTGTTCCTCATCCCCGGAGCAGCTGCCTTCCCACGCACACCTCTGCCTCCTCTGGACACTACTGGAGCAGCTGAAATGGGGCTCGGGAGCACCAAAACCGAGCCTAAACCAGCACGGGAGCCCGACTGGAGGGACTGGTCCCACTGTGGCACTGTGCACCTTGTCTGGATTCCAGCTGTTTCCTTTGCTCCTGCAGTTTCTCCTTACCCCCCCAACAAAAACAGCTCAGCTCCCCCCAAAACACAGCACGTCAAACTTGAAATGTTTTGTGAAACTCTGTCAAGCTTTGGAGGAAAGGGAAGGTGGTCTGCAGGGCAAAAACATTCTATTTCTTCAATTTCAAAACAACATTTCCCATTTCCAATGGCTATTTGTTCAGTGGTTTTTAACATTTTCACTTTGCTTCATAACACAAACCAAAATTAGATTCAAAGTAATATATTTTGAGTTTATCAGTTTGAAGCATTTCAAACCATCCATTTCTCTAGGTTTTATTTTACAGATAACCTGGAAAGCTTTGGGGTGGGTGATTCTGAATTGGAACAGAGACAGGTTTTAAAATGTTTTGCAAAGGCAGAACTTCATCCCCGTTGCCAAGAGGGAAGTGGCCAAGGGAGAAAAAAAGCCCTATCGGGTATATCTCTAGCGTTGTTTCTAAGTGGAGAATTTTCCCTGTGATTAATGAAAATGGGGAAATTGGGCCAAATCCTGCACATGCTTTGACCACAAAGCTTGTACAAACACGTTGGTTGGGCTTTGGCTGGAATGACCAGGTTTAATTAGCTCTCTCCTATCTAGGGATGCGGGCTGGTGCTGTCAGTGCAGGGAGGGATTTATGTTTCCTTTTCCTCAGGAATATGATCAGTGTCTGAGTATTAAAAATAATCATTTCACTAATGTAAGGCAAATTTCTTATCCTACACTGCTGATAGTGAGGGGGACTCTGTGAGCCACAGATGTGGGTTGGATGGGTGCCTGACAGTGATGAGGATTTAGTGCTGCTGTCATGAACCCACGCTCAGCTCCTGGACACAGCGCTCACCTTCTCCTGGCTGGAGGTGCCCACCTGGGCGAAGATTCCTGCTCTCACCTCGAGTCCTGGGTGAACCTTTGAGCACCACAGTGTAAGGAAGTTATAAAGCTGTTAGAGAATGTCCAAATGAGGGACATGAGGAGGGTGAAAGGGCTAAAGGAATCATGCAAGGAGTAGTTGAGATGATTTCCTTTGTTCAGCCGAGCGAGGAGCTGCTCCTGGGCTGGTGGCATCATTGCAGCAGCTTTTGTGATCAAAGTTCCCTCGGGTGTTTTTCTGCCCATTGAGACAGGTAATGCTGTGCCTCCCAAACCTGATCCATGTTGCTCCCTAGTGCAGCCCAGTGTGGTCACTGAGTCCTGATGAAACACCACTGAACTACTTGAGGTTTTGCATGGTGGGGAATTTGGAAGGAAGAAGAAGGTGGCATAAGCGAGGAGGTGTGGAGAGCCCAAGCATAACTCCAAACTAGGGCAGGAAATGCACCACACACAGCTCTAACCTTATCATCCAGGATGGATTTGAAGTGCTTCCTCAGTGACTCATCATTCCTGAATGGGTTTGGAGGACTGTCTGCCAGAGAGGAAAGGCCAGAGAGCTCAGATCAGATACCAGGTTATAGCAAAGCCCTCACACTGCCCTGGGGCATCTGCCAGGGCCCTGGGGAGGCATAAAATGTGGTCTCTGCAGTGTGGTTCAGGTGGTCAGGGGCTGGAGAACAGGGCCTCTTTCTCCTCTTACTGAGCACAAGATGGTTGGGTTGGAAGGGACCTTAAAGATCATTTTGTTCTGAGCGCCTGCCAAGGGCAGGGACACTTCCCACTGGACCAGGGTGCTCCATGGCATGTCCAGACTGGCTCAGATGAATTCCAGGGTTGGAGCAAGGTTCATACTCAGTCCTGGCCAGTCGCATTCCATGGACACTCTTGAAGGTGCCTCTTGCCTCCTTCAGAAATTTCTTGTGAAATTTAGTGGTTCCTTGTAGCCAGGCTCCCAGAGTCAGGTGAGGATGGGGGAAAATACAGTCTGAAACACACATTACTGAGTGCAACCTGCTGTAAAAAGCCCTCTCTGTATTGTGCCTTACATGAAAGATCCTGCTGTGGTTCAGAGGTTAACTTTTATCTTAAGCTCAGCTAGAAGCTGAAGAGTTTTAGCATTTTTTAAAATATCAGAAAAACATAAAAAAGGGACAAATTCTTATCTCTGCTATGTTGGTATTAATGGGGAGAAATTTAATGAAAGTCTGTAGAAGCTTCTGATTTACACTTGTGTGAGATTGGATAGAAATAGCCCAAAGAATCTCGTTGCTGCTGCCCAGATTCAGCTGCACAGCGGAGAGCTATTAATGCTCTGTTTTCTTGCCTTTGGTCAATACATCTTGCAAGGCAGGAGGAAGCTGGATTATGTCTGTGAGTGTCCCAATGTCATGCTATGTTGGATAATGAACTGTGGATAAATTGGATCAGCTTTTCAGTTGCCAGCCTCTCAGAAATCCAACAAGGAGTCAGGGCAGCAAGCTGTGCTTTCAGCCTTTGCTCTGATAACTTGTGTCAAGAGCTATTGTGGTGATTCCAGGCTGGAGCAGGTGCAAATCATTGTTAACCTGGAAAATGTACATCTCTGTTTAGCTTGGTGCTTCCCCATGCCTTAAAAATGCCTGGTCTGGTGCAAATCCACTTTTCAAGGAAATAGAGATGTAATGAGAGCGGCCTCTTGCTGAGCTGAATTCAGGCACTGCTTTTGACCTGGTTATTCAGTTAATCCTGGTGGGTGAGGAGTGTGACTTGAGAAGCATCCAGCCTCTCTGGAGGAACGCAAAGACCCTGAGGTTGGACACCTAAAGTTGTGTTTCCATGGAAATGGAAGGTTTGATCCAGAGTTACTAAAGAATATTGAAAGACCCCCACTTGGTAGCAGGGATCTCAACCCTGGCAGTGGAGGAGACTCTCCAGTTCCTCTCCTGCCCATCTCTGTGGTACCTGTGCTGATGGACACCCCTTCCCTGCCCAGTGCCCTGCAGAGTGTGTGTGGATCAGCCTCTGCTCCCAGCGGGCTCCAAGTGACTCCTGGTGATGCTGGGGTGGGATCCCAGCTCCAGCAGCCCTGCCACACGGAACCTGGGCTGTGGCTCCCTGAGCTTTCAGCAGGTCTGTTGTGCTGAAGGTGACACAGGCTGCTGGATCAGCTCCAGCCATTCCAGTGGCTGCAGCCCCCTGCTCCTGGCTGCTGAGATGCTCTGGGGGCAGCTTGAACACCGAGGAGCCTGAATCATAGAAATCTTCAAATGATTTCTATTGGAAGGGAACTTAAAGCTCACCTATTTCCAAGCCCTGCTGTGGACAGCTTTCACTAGAGCAGTTTGCTCAAAGCCCCATCCAAGCGGGCCTTGGATGCTTCCAGGGATGGGGCATCCACAGCTTCTCAGGGAAACGTGTGCCAGGAATTTTTGCATAAATAATCTCTTCCTAACATCTAATCTAAATCTTGTTCTTTCAGTTTGAAACGACTCTGTCCTGTCCCTGTAAATGCCGTGTAGCTGGCAGAAAGCTGAGCCCATTCCCTGTGTGTCCATCAGGAGCTCAGTCCCAGCTTTGTGAACCCTGGAGATTCACAGCCCGGGGCTGCAGTCAGGGGGGCTGCCCTGGCCAGGGGTGTCTGGATTCTCATTGGAGCTCCCGCGAGTGTAATCCTGTTAAGGGCTGAGCGTCTGATTCAGCTGTCCTGCGAGAAGGATAATCCTGCCTGTGCATTATCCTGCGGCAGGGCTGGGGTCACCGCGGCTGTCTCTGGCCCCGCTGCCAGCCCCGCTCTCCTCCCTTTGGAGCAGCTCCCGAAAACCCGGGATTGTGTCTGACCCCGGGGAGCTGCGGGGGCTCCTTTGAACTCAGCTCTGCAGCTCCAGGCCCCCGGGCACGGCGGGCACTGAGACCCGAGCCCGGCCGGAGCACGGCGAAATTCCGCCTTTGATCCCATTGTCCGCTGCTGGGGCTGTGCTGCTCAATAGATCACAGCCAGGCAGTTAATTTACTCATTATCTGTACATTTGCCAGGATTAAAATGCCATTTTCCCCTCACATCCTCCCTTCATTTGTGTGATTTCCCCTTATTCCAGGGACTGGTGCCCTCCTGCTGCGGCCAGGTCCTGCAGGCAGGACATGGCCTGGTGTCACTGCTGGCTGCCTTGGCTTCTTGCAGGGCTGGAAATGCTCTTTAAAAGGAAGATTACTACAGAAAAGGCCATTTTAGTTGCAAATAATTTTTGATAACACGTGGGTTTGCCCATTTCTCCACTGACAAAAATAATAAAAAAATCCGGTGCTGATGAATAAAAATATGTGTGGATAGAGCTGGTAATAAAATGGGTGGGTGCTTCTGACAACTCTGGGGGTCTGGAGATCCATGGGAGGTCGACAGTGCCAGGGACACCGAAGGTTTCACTGTACAGAGGCCTTGCATTGGGTTCATTTTGGCCATTTGATTAAATTTGGCCACAACCCTCCCCTGGAGCAGATGCTCCAGGAATGTCCATTTCATCACTTTCCACTATAACCTGAGACAGTGAATCTGGGGTTAAAAGCCTGAAGGAGAGCTGATAAATGTGTATAATATAAACTATTGAAGACTAAAAAATTCTGAAAACACTAGGGAAAGTAAATACAATAAATTTGGGGCGACATTTCTCTTCCTATTTCAGGATTTGCAGTCTCTAACAGCCCAGAACTCCACATCACCTCCAGACAGGGTGGGCAGGAGCAGATTGATGCTGGCCACTGCTTTGCTCTGTGGGCAGAGCAGGGATATGTGGAGTTCTGACCATGCAAAACACGGTGAGGGCCTTTTGTTTTCTTGCCTGGCTTTTTTGATGACCAATTCCCCCTCAACTGCCAGAATCCTGCCTGCCAACACCTGTCCATGGCCCAGGGCAGTGGGCAGGCTGTGGGCACTGGCTCCAGGTCCCTTCTGGTGCCGCTCACAGTCACAGGGTGAAGATGCTGAGAGGCCTCCAGGGCTCTGCCAGGTCACTGTGTGCATTCAGCATGGTCCTGTTTATCCAACAGCGCCAGGGCACTTAAGCCCTTTATGAGGGTGAGTTATACCATGTTTACTGGCTGGCGTGTGATGCTGTCAGCCTGTGGGGCCCCGGCTGAGCTCCCCAAGGCCACGGGATGAGCATCCAAGTGACCCCCAGGCATGCAGCCTCCCTCGGGGTCCAGCTCTTGGCTCCCCACCAACCTTCCTCCTAATAATTTTGCCTAAATGCTTTGCAAATCAGCCAGCAACCAATTTATCCCTGAAGTATTTTGGAGATGTCACTGTGAGAATGTTAATGGCGCGTGATTCACCGGCTCCGGCGAGCTGGAACATGCGCAGCCATGCAGCAGGCAGGGGCACGGAGCTTTATTAATGCTGCTCACCCTGGCCCTCAGACAGGATGGAGAGCATGAGATGGAGCCATGGAGCTGGCAAGGATCTCATGCTCAAAACCTGTTATTTTTCAGATGGAGTTTCCAAGCCCCCTCTTCCCTTTGGAATTAAACACAGTTGTTTATTGGAGCTGACAGAAACACCAGCAGTTGTTGGTTGCTGCTGCGAGAGCCGTGTCCCCCAGCAGTGGAAGGAACGTGAGGGAGCTGATGACTAATCCAGCGCTGAGTTTCATCTGCTCCCAGCTAAAAGGTCCCATATGTTCCCCTCTGCAGCCCCAGGGGAGAAGGGCTCGTTTGGCCCCAGAGCAGGAAGCCTTGTTGGCTCCAAGACCTGGCTCCCAGGAACTGGCTCTGGAGCCAGGGCAGGGGACAGGGCCAGGACCATGCTGTGCCCTGCTCTGCTCCTCACACCTGAGCGTGTGTCCATCCTGCTGTGGCAGCCAGAGCCGTGCTGTGGTCTCTTGGTGCAGCCCAGACCTTGGGAGGAATATTTGGAACGTGTGTATTGGCAGCTCCAGGGCTGGTGCCACTGGCGAGCTTGGCAGGCAGCACTCAGCCAGACTGGAAAGATTTATGAAGACATCAAAAAACCTCCAGTCTACTCTGGCTAGCCTGGATCTGTTACTCTGCAAGAGACCCTTGTGATCTAATTGATGCTCTTCTCTTGGAGCGTGTTGGGAGGACCCAGGAGCATTAGAAGCGGAGTTTCCTCAGCAAGCTGCTGTGTCACTAACACGACCCCTCGGCTCTCACAAATCATGCTTAGTAAATCGTGTACAGCTTTATTGCAAGAGATTGGGAGATCCTGGGATGCAGTTACAACCACGTGAAGCACACGTAGAGCACATCCTCCCTGAGTACCCGTGCTCCTGGGCAGTGGCGCTTCCAGGGGATGAGCTGCCAGCCTGGCCCTGAACTGGAATTCCCGTTACAGTGTCTCCAGCGAGTTCCCATCTGTTACTTCATTCATGTGATTAATCTGCCAAAGAAATTCCTGATGTAAACACAACATTATCAGAATTTACTCCGGACTTGGCCCCTGGATTCCCTGCCAGCTTTTGCTGGAATTGCACTTCTGGTAGAGCAACTCCTCAGTGCAAACAAACCAGCTGAAGGCTGGGCGGGAGGCCACGGGGTGGGCTGGGATGCTCCAGGTCAGCCCTGAGCAAGGCTGCGAGTGCGATCCTACAGGGATCAGCTGTTTGCAGTGCAGCCAGGAGGCAGAGGAATGCTGTGGCCGCTGGAATGTTTCAGCATTCTGGAGCATGCCAAGAAAAAGACCTGCTGCAAACGCGACCGTGTTCCCCTTCCCTGTCCGCACAGATCTGGCAGCAGCAGCGCTCCTCACCGGGAATCCCGATGGGTGGGTCCTGCCCTGGGGATCCTGACACCGGTCCCAGAATGGGGATCCCGATGGGTGGGTCCCGGTGGATGGGTCCCGGTGGGTGGATCCCGATGGGTGGGTCCCGGTGGATGGGTCCCGATGGATGGGTCCCGCTGTTGGGATCCCCATGGGTGGGTCCCGCTGTTGGGATCCCGATGGGTGGATCCCGCTGTTGGGATCCCGATGGGTGGATCCCGATGGGTGGGTCCCCATGGGTGGGTCCCGATGGATGGGTCCCGCTGTTGGGATCCCCATGGGTGGGTCCCGCTGTTGGGATCCCCATGGGTGGATCCCGCTGGGATCGGGCACACAGCAGCTGCCAGCCCGGGCCGGAGCGCACAGCGCAGCATCTCCCGCTCGGCTCCCCACGCTCCTTCTCGTTCGTGCAGGGTTGGGACGGACAGACGGACCCCGGAGAGCGGTCGCGGGGACGCGGCGGAGTCGGCGGGGCCAGGGACGGACCCGCAGCGCTACCTGCTGGCTACCGGCCCCGGCTGGGCACTGGCCCAGGCTGGACACTGGCCCCGGTTGGTTACCGACCCCGGTGCTGCCTTTTCTGGCCCGTCAGCGTGACTTAGTGAGCGTGTTACAGGGCAGCCTCCAAAATGCTGCTTTCCTGCTGAAATAATCGTGTTTGGATTTGGGTTTTGAGGCAAAGGGCTTTTGAGAGGACTGGAGACGCTGGCAAGAGTCAGTGGCACATGGAATGGCAAAGCAAACTTCCAGCGAGGTGCCAGGAGTGGGACTGTCCCTCATGGGTGAGGTGGGGCACGGATGGACCCTTGCAGGAATTTCCCTCTTTAACTTGGTGTTAAAGTGATGCTTGTGGATGTGCAGCTTTGTGTAGAGCTGTTTGTACCTGCCAAAACCTACCAAAATGTGAACAACCAAAAGGCTCCCAGTTGTTTATTTCCTGACCCTTCATGGGCAGGACATAAAAAACCCTGCAACTTCTCCCCCTCCGTGTCCAGTGTGCTGGGATCAGGATGCTCTAGGTCAGAGGAAGTCTCTCGTGAAAGGTATTTTTAAAAGAGACTTTTCCCCCCCTGGAGCAGCTGTGGAATATTTCACTGTATAAAGTAATTTTTCCAGCTATTTTGTCAAAGTTTTTAATATAGATTATCTTCTAACTTTATAGAGCTTTTATCTCTTTTTTCAATCTGTGGAAGAAAAAGTCACTTCCCGCTTGCTCCCCTGAGTTCCAGCTGGGATGGCTCTCCCACACCTGGCTCCATCCCTCTGTCAGTGCACTGTCCTCTGCATGATCTCCCCGAGCCTTTCAGAGCCCCGCTGGCTGTTTCAGAGCACCGTAACCCCTCCTCACTGCTTGTGTCTGGGGGAGACAAAAACCTGCCCGTGCCCAGCAAGGGGAAATGCCCTGCATCCCTGTTCTCTCTGGGATTTAGTCCTGCTCTTTCTCTCCCTGCTCCTGCTCCTCTGAGAGGTGGGGATGGAGTCCCAGATGAGCACCCAGAGGTGGGTGGGTGCCGTGCCAGTGCCTGAGCTCTCCCCCATCCTCCCTCCTGCTGTGCCCCCGTCTCCTGCCCGCTCTGACAGGCGCTCACTGCCCGGGGGCTGCAAGGAGCTGCAGGGCTCCCATTCCTGCACACCAGTGGTGGGAAGATGAGGACACAGGGCAGGATCCCACAACAGTCCGCAGCCATCACTCACGCGCGTGAGCTCTGTGTTTGTTTTTGTAATCCCCCTTTTTTTTAATTGTGATTTTAGCAGTGGTGAAAGGTGCTGGATTGACAGGCCGTGGAGACGGAAGGGCCTCTGAACTCCACAGAAGTTTACATTTACAAAGGACACAGAGAATAAATAGAAGACAGTGTTTAGAGTCCTCTGTAGACACTTCAGACTTGCTTATAATTCTGCAGCAATTCCATCACCTCCAAAGTGATTGATGCTCTCTATAAAGACTTGCCTTAAAACATTTTCCTATGTGTCAGGGGAAGAAGTTTATTACACTTTACTGAAAGGGCAGGATTTGTCTTGGGCTGAAGGCTGAGTCCTTCCCAGCCCTATCCCCAGGAGAAAAAATAATCAGAGTGCTGGAAAAAAGGAGCCTGACCCAAGGCGGGCGTGTGGTTTGTGGTTAGCCAGGTCGAGTGCCGGGTGTGGGGATGGAGCTCTCCCTGAGTGCTCCAAGCAGGGCAGCAGTAACAGATTTTCATCAAACTGTTGTTTTCTAAAAGCTTACATTTTCTTTCAGTGGAAATATGAGATGCATATGCTTTTGACAAAGAGAAAATCTTTAATTTTTTAATTAAATCACCAAATACATTAAGAAGAGACTGCTTTGGGATGGAGCTGCTTGTGTTCTGATAAAAGAAGCAGGGATGACAACCTTTAGGCCTAAATTTCATTCTATATTTCCACTGAAGCAGTTGTTTTGGTTTGGTTTTAGTATGGAAAATTCAAGGCAATTCACTCCTGGCTCTTAGACACCAAGCTGGGAGTGCTGATGTGGGGCTGACAGTGCTGCTGGGGCTGAGATGTCTCCCAGGCTGCCCCTCCTCTGTGACACCCCTGGGATCAGGGCTGGGTGCTGCTGTGCAGCCACGGACACTGCTGCTGATTTATCTCTGGACACCTTGGCAAGGAATTAGCTGTGCCTCCCTCCACTGAATCTCCGGTTTGATGTTTTAGGGAGAACCCGATGTCAGTTCAGTTAATTGTCTGCTAAAGACTCTGTTCCTTCCGCACTTTCATGCTAGATTCACCTTTTCTTCTTTCCTTTCTGCAATGCCCTCAGGTAAATGATAAATGGCATCATATAAAAAATGACCCGAGTCACTTAATTTGAACCAGAGGAGACAATAACAGTCTGGAGGCAGAGCTGGATTTATCTTTTCTCTCTGATGGAGGCCCCTCCTCCAGCAGTGCTGTCAGACGGTACAAGCAGCATCTGAAGCAAATTGAGGGTAACCTTTCATTCCACAGGGATCTTCCAGCAGGGTTTGCTGGTCCCAGGGACATCTGCAGGCCTCATGTTGGATTTTGGCAGCCTCTGAGCCCATTGTCAGCCAGTTCCATTGCAGGAACTGGTAATGGACAGAGGTGTCTGCCAGGTCAGCCCATGCATGTGAATCCACGAGGGGCTGGGAGCTCTGGCCATGGGCTCGGGGATGGCAACAGAGCTCAGGTAGCTCTTGGCCATGGGCTCACATTTGGGACCTTCCCAGAGTCTGTTTAATCCACCCCAAACTGCAGCTCTGTTTAATCCACCCCAAACTGCAGCTCTGTTTATCCACCCCGAACTGCAGCTCTGTTTAATCCACCCCAAACTGCAGCTCTGTTTATCCACCCCAAACTGCAGCTCTGTTTATCCACCCCAAACTGCAGCTCTGTTTATCCACCCCAAACTGCAGCACTTTTTCTGCTGCTGCTTCACGTTTTCCTCCCAGGCTGAGCGGGCGGGTGCCGGGGCAGCGTCCGGACACGGCTCAGGGAGGAGCTGGGAAAGCAATGAGAGTCTCGCCCTGCCGGCCAATTCACAGGGATCTTTTCCTTCTTGTGTCCAACAAAACAGAAAAATGAGAATGATGAATATCAAAAAGAGGAACAGGAAATCTTGACCTCTGGCTTGTGAGCTGTTGGACAGCTCAGCAATGAGAAGCCAAATGTCAGACTCATGATGCTCGTACTGCATTCAGTGTTTATGGGATTTGCAATTAGTTTTTCCAAGTTTTGAGGTGCTTGACTGTGCATCAGTCATGGCTCGGTCACTGTTACAAACTCACACTGATTCCACACTGATCCACTGCCCTCCTGGCCATTCCCTTCCCTTCAGTTCTCATTTTCTAATTTATGACCAAAGTCATGCAGTGACCAAGGAGTGTGATCAGGGTTCTTTATAAAACCTTTAATTGCATTTCATAATCTCTTTCTCTAAACCACCTCCAGCGTGTTTAGAAACTTCCTATCCCTTGTTTCCTGTTTTGGGGCTGTGCTGTGCGGGGCCAGGAGTTGGACTTGATGGCCCTTGTGGGTTCCTTCCCACCAGGAATTCCATCTCAGCATATTCTGTGATTTGCCATGCCTCAGCCCATGGAAGGACAGGTCAGTGAAGTGTCAGCCCCATCCCTGACCCTGGAAACAGCCACACCCCCTGACACCCAGAGGCTTGGATGCTCTGGAGGATGCCCATCAGTAGGTTCAGTGTGTTCACAGAATCCCTGCTGTGTCCTGCACTGAAGTCTTGGGTTCTGTGGGTGCTGTGACAGCTCCAGAACATCAGCAGCAGGACCTGGCCCTCCCTGTCTCACTTAACAGAAGCAGAAAAACAAACAAACCCAGGATAATGGCCAAAATATCTTCTGGGGGACTTGTAACTTCCTAACTTTATTTAAAAAAGAAGGCAAAAAGTAAATTCTTTCTGTCAGAGCACTGCAATCATCATGCAATGGCACTTATGAATATTATAAACAATGGTGTCAGTTTATAGGGCTGGAGATGTTCTCCAGTGGCTCACTCATCTTCCCTGTCCTCAGCAAGCTGGAAGCGGGGCAGGATGCCCAGGATGAGCCTGGGAAGTGAGGGATAATCTGAAGGGTTTGTGCAGGCACTGGGGCTTCCCATCCATGCCCCAGTTCCTTCCAGCAGCTGAGGAGCTGAGTTGTTCCCGTTCCCTGGGCAGCCACGGGCACTGCTCGCCCTGGCCGGTGCACACAGCCAAGGTGGGACGATTCTGGCTCCTGAAACCTCCCCCCTGTTCCCCTGAGTCTGGTCCTCCTTTTCTCCCAGCTCAGCACTTTGCTGCAGCTCTGTCAGCTGTAAATCAGAGCCAGCCCTGTGTCCACGGAGGACGCTGCTCTAGAGGGGTGGGGAGGAATTATCCCGGCAGCAAAGGAGGAAACCACCCTGGCGTGTGCTCTGTGCTGGCCCTTGCTGCACACTCTGTTGCACTCTCCTTTCCAGGCACAGCTGCTGTCTGAAGGATTTTTCCTGCTCCGGGCGTTGCCGGCTCAGGGCCTGGCGTGCGATGCCCGGGGATGGATGAGCGGCTCCTGGGAGAACATCCAGCGCTCTCTGCTCCTGGTGTGCTCAGGAATGAATGGGTCTGCTCCCTGCCCGCTCCACAATGCTAAAACCCACCCAAACCTACTTCATTCTGCATGTTCAGGGCTGCAAAACACGTGCTGGAGCTGGATTGCTGGTGCTGCGCTTCCTTACCTGGCAGATGGAGCGTGTGAGGCACACCCCGCAATGCTCTCACATGGAGAGGAAGAGGATTTATAGGATCAGTACGTGACTGACAGATAAGGGACTCCCACAGAGCAAAGACAAGAGCAGGGCAACCACAAAGCTCTGAGCTTGGACCCGAATCAAGGAATTCACAGCCCCTCTCGTTCAGGCAGGTTCTAGCGGAAAATTTGCCAAATCAACCAAATGCCATAAAAACTTTCTTGAGTAAGGGCTGGGGCAGAGATGGGTTTATAAAAAACACCCACCAATAGCCCCGTGTCCCACCCTGGTATTTATGAGATGCACGTGGAGGGTGTTGATAGCAGAGGCATTTTTGTAAGTCAGTAAAAGCGAAAAAGAGATTCCTCTTGGTGAGGAGGGGTGGTGGCTTTGAACGCATTGAGGGCAATGAAGGAGATCATTCCATTGTTCTAAGATTTCCATAACTCATTGTGCTTAAGCACATAAAAATGTAGACATTCTGGCAATAAAGTTTGGGTAATTTTTGAGTATGAATCAAAAATCTCTCCCTCGTGCTCCCCTCCCCCTTATTCTGCCTTTTGTTGTTGCTGCAGGCGCTGCCCCCCCGCTCACCCGCTCCACCCCATGGCCTCACGAATGGAAAAATGTCTTCAGCAGAAACCTCCCAGCTTTTCATTCCCTAATCTGCAGCATCTGTGCCCAGCCCCGATGCTCCTTCGGGAGCTCTTCCCCAGCTCACGCTCACGAGCACGTGCAGGCTGAGCCGCCTTGGCTGGCAGCTGGGAGGGTGCAGGTGGCACTGGCAGCAGCCTGGCCACCCTGAGATGGTGTCACCTGTCACCTGTCACCTCTGAGCACGGGGCTCCCACCAGCCGGCCGAGCTGACCTTCCCTCAGGCTGCAGCAGTGCCATCATCACAATCCAGGCACCTGCCTGCTGCTGGCTGTCCTTTACAGCCCACAGAGGTCAGGTTTGGGTTATTCTTATTTCTTTTTGTCTTGCCCTGTGTTCTCAGCCTGCTCCAAGGATGAAAAATGCAGAACCTTCATCCGTGCTGAGGGAGCTGTGGTGCCCAGTGCTGGGTGCAGGGCAGCAGTGGTGCAGTGGCAATTTCATGATGCTTTGTGTCTGAGTCCTCACACTCCTCAGGGGCTGGCTGCTGGCAGACCTTGCACTGCACCTCTGGGGCTTGTTCCTTTTTGTCTTTCCCTTCTTCTTTCTCTGTCTCTCTTTTTATTTATTTTTTTTTTCAGTGAACAACTTTATTTCCCACTTTGACATTTTCCAGACCCACCTGGGAGCCTGCTTGCCAGAAGGAGAAATGGCACAAGAGGAAATACATCTTCACAGTCTCGAGAGAGGAGAAGGTTGGAATCTGAGTCCATAAACAGCGTTGCTGTGCAGTGAGCAAAGACAGAGCAGGTTGGGCTCTGGAGACTGTAACCCCACCTCTGCTGCTCCACTGCCAATTAAAAATAAAGAAAAGTGGAGCTTGTTTGCTTTCCCCTCTTGGACTGGGGATGCTGTGCAAGGAAAACCCTTCACAGACTGGGGAGCTTTTGTCTTGGGAACCTCCTGGGACGTGCAATGGCTCCGACCTGGCCTGGCTGGGACCTGCCAAGAGCCACTGGGAACCACGGAAAATACCCATTTCTGCCCCAAACCAGCACAAGCCCTTCCACTGCCATAAATATGGTAAATACCATAAATATGGTGAATATCATAAATATGGTGAATACCATAAATATGGTGAATATCATAAATATGGTGAATACCATAAATATGGTAAATACCATAAATATGGTGAATACCACAAATATGGTGAATATCATAAATATGGTAAATACCATAAATATGGTAAATACCATAAATATGGTGAATACCATAAATATGGTGAATATCATAAATATGGTGAATACCATAAATATGGTGAATATCATAAATATGGTGAATATCATAAATATGGTAAATACCATAAATATGGTGAATACCATAAATATGGTGAATATCATAAATATGGTAAATACCATAAATATGGTGAATACCATAAATATGGTAAATACCATAAATATGGTGAATACCATAAATATGGTAAATACCATAAATATGGTGAATACCATAAATATGGTAAATACCATAAATATGGTGAATACCATAAATATGGTGAATGTAATAAATATAGTAAATACCATAAATATGGTGAATATAATAAATATAGTAAATACCATAAATATGGTGAATACCATAAATATGGTGAATATAATAAATATAGTAAATACCATAAATATGGTGAATACCATAAATATGGTGAATATAATAAATATAGTAAATACCATAAATATGGTGAATACCATAAATATGGTGAATACCATAAATATGGTGAATACCATAAATGTGGCCACCAGGGCACGACCCCATGTCCTTGTCCCCAGCTGTGAGCTGTTCTCCTGCCATGTGTGCTGCCCCTGCCCTGCCTCTCCTGCTGCAGGGAGCTTCAGCTTAAACCACACCACAGCTCCGAGGGTTTAGCTTTGATTTCAGCAGGATTTCTCTGGCGTTGCAAAGGCAGGTCAGGGTGCTGGGGGATGGCAGTGAGGTGCTGCAGAGCTGCTTCTGAGCATTGTGACATCACCTGCCAGCGTCCATGCTGATGGCTCAGAAAACGTGGAAAAATCAATCTGACACACACTGGTGCTTTATTTTATAATGCTCAGTGCCTGATCTTGATTAAAGCTCCTTCCCAGTGTTGCTAATGCTAATACCCAGGGCTGTCCTCAGCGGTGAATTACACAAGTACAGAGCATCATTTACTCTCCTACCTTCACTCACAGAGCATTTTTCTGTTCCTGAAATTGCCAGGATAACCTGTGCATTTGTCGTGGCCAACACTGGAATGATGGATGTGACCTGGTCAGGGAGGAAGCGCTGCCGGGGCTCCCACAGCCCATCCCCACAACCCTCACCCTCCTGCCCCACCACAATTTTTATCCCTTCACCTTCTTTTTCCGACTCACTGAGCAACAACTGTCATGTTTATACTCTCCCCCCCCAGTCCTGCTCTGCTTCAAGGATTAAGCTTTCATCCTTCATTATGAGCTTCTCCCCCAGGCAACATTTTCCACGAAGAAAAAGGAATTTCTGGGATTTTGCTTTTAAGAGATTATGTTACTAAGCATGTGTGTTTTTGTGCTGAGGTGAGGAGCTTTCCCACACACACGGGTGATCTCATCCTGGGGCAACGTAGTGAGTGGGGTGGAGTGGGGGACAGGTCCCTGGTGCTGCTTGTCCCTGGAAGTTCCTGCCCTTCCTCCCCTCGCTTTCCTGCATCCTCCTCTCCCAGCAGAGCGGTGCTGGTGGTGGGACACCCCACCCATGAGGGTGTCCAGGGCCCTGTGGTGTTCCCCTGGGCACCAGGGTGGATCCCACCACCACACTGGAATGTGGTCACCCCTCTGGGGTGAGGGCTACAGAATGGGCACCCCTGGAGGCCTGGGAGAGGAGGGGCCTCATCCTTGCTCTCTAATTTGGGGTCCCTGCCATGGCCCTGTTTGAGCCAGAATCACCAAACACCACAGGTGTCCCCTGCACGAGGCTGAGCTGTGGTTTTGCTGTCCCCAGCACCATCAGGGTGCTCCTGGGGGGCTCATGGCCTGGCAGGGCTGGGACCCCCCTCCTTGCCTGTGGGGCAAGCGCTGACCTCGCCGTGCTCCTGCCTGTGCTCACACGAAACCTCAGCTGCTCAGAAGGAGCTGACACCACGCCTGGAGGCTCGGCATTCCCAGGGTTTGGCTGCACAGTAAGTGTTGAACAAGGTTGTGCTTTCATTGGCAGCAGCTCTTGTTATTAAATCCTTTTCAGGAGCTCATCTAAGCCCAACAAATTAACATAAGGGAAGCACAACAGATAATGTCAACCGACCAAAATAATCCAAGTCTGTAGTTACAACAGGGAAGGCATAAACACAGCCCAGGAGGAATAACTGCAGCATGTTTAGCGTCAGCATCTGGGCTGCTGCTGCTCAGAGAGCGCTCCAGAGTTCTGCTGGGAAATAACCGAGGGAAGGTCAGGTGCAGCCGCTGAAAACTCCCAGCCCCGGCCAAACCCTCAGGCACCCAGGGATGCTGCTGTGAGGCTGCTCAGGGGACACTGGGGGACATGGCCCTGACACAGGGGGAACAGGGCAGAGCCCCCTGAGAGCTGGGACATCCCCACCCCTCCTCTCATCAGCCGGCGGATGAGCAAGGCTTCACCCGGTGAGTCACGGCGCTGAGTCAGACCTTGCTCATCCTCTGTGCACTAAATGCTGCTTATTTGAGCGTTCTTGGGGGGCAACACGAAGATGTGTTCCTGGAGAGACACGAAGCTTTCCCCCTGCTTCAGCTGTGGCCAGCATATGCAATAACTGACAATTAATCCATGACCAACTTGCTGCTTTGCTGCCGGAGCAGCTGCTGTGATTCTGCTCTTGGGAAACGAAACCATTCCCAGCTATCCATTGCTTTTTGACAAGTTGTTTTCAAATTATAAGTCAATAAATAAAACTAGTAGCTTCTGCTGAGCTTAAACTGAACAGGAAAAGAGCATTGAAAAACAGCTCTCAAAGGCACTGGAAGCACAAGCACAAGCAGCCTTGAGAGCCCCCACTGAAATACCCTGAGCAGCAGGTCTGTATCACACATGCAGACACACTATTGTGGGTATTAAAGAGCCTAAATCTGATTAAAGCTTTTCTATCCCAGCAGTGGTCAATTCCAGAAACCAGCTCACCCAGGAGGCTGAATTCATTTCATCCCCGAAGTCTAATTAAAGCCATTAGTGTATTCCTTGTCTTTCTGATAAGATCAAAGCATTCCAAGAGCCCAGCATTACCTTATTTTCAAGACAATTATACAACATATAGCATCGATTTTTCTGCCTCCAGCTGTACACATTTATCTCTGTCTATCATCGGGTAATCGGTCCCATCAGACACAGCCAAGCCCGGGCTCTCAGCTGACAAGTGCCTGCACTTGCCAGGCCGGGTTTCTTTGTCGCCCTCACCTCAAATTAAGGCCCGAGGCAGTGCCTGGTGTCCAGAGCCCAGTGCCCACAGCCACGGGGGCACATCCAGGCTACCGTGCTGGTGTTCAGGTGGCCATGGTGACCTGCGCCACAGCCGTGCTCGGGTGCCCAGGTAGCCACAAGGCTGCCCCTGGTCCCCTGCTCCCACTGCTCCTGCACAGCCCCAGCTTGGAGCAGGGCTGTGTGTCTGTCCCTGCCCTGGGATCCCGGTGCTGTCTCTGTCCCGGGGACCCGGTGCTGTCCTTGGTTTGGGGTCCCGGTGCTGTCTCTGTCCCAGGGACCCGGTGCTGTCCTTGGTTTGGGGTCCCGGTGCTGTCCCTGCCCTGGGGACCCGGTGCTGTCCCTGCCCTGGGGACCCGGTGCTGTCCCTGCCCTGGGGTCCCGGTGCTGTCCCTGTCCCGGGGACCCGATGCTGCCCCTGTCCCGGGGTCCCGGTGCTGTCCCTGTCCCGGGGACCCGGTGCTGTCCTTGGTTTGGGGTCCCGGTGCTGTCCCTGTCCCGGGGTCCCGGTGCTGTCCCTGCCCTGGGGTCCCGGTGCTGTCCCTGTCCCGGGGACCCGGTGCTGTCCCTGTCCCGGGGACCCGGTGCTGTCCCAGGCTGCTCCCCCCGGCCCGGCTCTGCCGGGACCCCCGGGCACCGCCGGCTCAGCAGCAGCGGGGCCGGGGCAGCAGCCCCGGGGTGCTCTCCCCTCACATAAACATCTCTCCAGCAGCTCACGGCCCCTGCAAGAGCCGAGCTGTGAATTTTCATCTCTCAGCTAATCAACTCGCCTGCTAGTCCAAACTTGTCAGGAGCTTTATCCCTGCCCTGCCAGCCTCCTCCCGGCCCACGGGTGACAGAAGACGTTCCCATCCCTCCCCGAGACACATCCAGCTGCTACAAAAACAAACATCCTCCCGCTGGTGATTCCTCCTCGTCAAACAGTCCTGACCCCGGATCCCTCGGGCCCGTCCGCGCTGCGCCGCGTCCCGAGCCGCCGGCAGGGAAGGGCGATGTTTACGGCGGCGATGGCAGAGCCGTGTTCCTGCCTAAGCCGGGGGTTTATTAATTGCTGGTTCTCCCTGCTCCTCTGTGACAAAAGATTAATCACCCGGCCAGGGCCGCTCTGGCCGTGAGGCTCCTGCAGACGAGAGGCAGCTGCGGCAGAGCCGGGCTCGCTCTGGATGGAGCCTCTGTCCCCTCGCTGTGTCCGGGGAGGAGCGGCTCCCCCAGCCGGGCTCCTCCAGGACCCTCATCGTGGCCGGGATGCGCACCGAGGGATTCCCGGGAATCTGCTGTGGGCAGGAGGGAGCACACTGGGACTGGTCCTGCCGCTCCCTCGTGGCCAGGCCGTTCTCTCTGCCTTGGTCTGTTTTGTCACCGTGTTGTTGACAATGAAACAAAATTTTATTTAACAAAATAACAAAACCACGAACTGGAAGCAGGACCCGTGAGATCGGCTCAGGGATGCAGCCCAGCCCAGACCTGTTCCTGCAAACAGTCCACACTCGAGGTGTTCTTCAGATAACAAAGTCCTTCGAACACCTGTAACCTTGTTCCAGAACAATCTTTAGAACTTCTGCGCACTCGGGACTGGTGCATTTTTCACTCTTCAATCTGATTGATCCAAACACACTCCTCTGAAAGTCCTTATGATCACGCAACCTCCACCGATCAATTCTGAAACTCGGCGCTTCATTGCTCAGCCAGCGAGGATCCTCAATGTCACCTGCAGCTGTGACTGTTCCAGAAAGTTCCACTCCGTTCCACCTGTATCACCCCCCATAGCTCAAAACCAGCCACCACACTTCTCCTGTACACCCGTACACAACAAACAACATCACAACTACAACATCTCTAATTCAACAAATTACCTTATTCATAAGAGTGTGACCTTGCTTTAAACACCCTGAGTGCTGCACCTGGGCCAAACGTGGCCGTGGGAGCTGCTCCTCCAGGACACCCTGGAGCCCCTGCTCGTCACCCTCCAGCCACCAGGGTTTACTTTGAGTCAGCAGCTGAGGCAGCTCTCAGCCATCGGACACCGCATTCCCGTTTCTGGCAGCTGTGGGTCCTCTGAGCTGCGGCCGGGGCTGCCGCGGTGGCCCCGGGCTGGCAGGGCCGGGCGATGGGGCCGGGGAGCGCCCCGGGGTTATCAGCAGCGGAATTCACCGGGCAGGGAAGCGGGGAAAGCAGAGCTCAGCCTCTTGGCATGTTTGCTCGTGCTAAACCTGCAGCACGAAAACTTTTCACAACAACACTCAGCGCTTGAAGCCTTCCTTGGCCGCTTGCACGGGCGGAAGGGAGAGCAGGGCTGGGCTGTGCAAACACCGCGTCCGCGGGCACGGTGGGCACGATGGCCCGGAGCTTCTGCTCAGGCTGAACACACGGCAGAGCAAAAGAGCCTTCCCTGACACAAATGCAGGTCGCGGCACTCGGGGACAAGCAGCTCCCTGTGCCGGGGGTGCCCGGTGATGCGGTTCCCTGTGCCGGGGGTGTCCCGGTGATGGAGCTCCCTGTGCCGGGGGTGTCCCGGTGATGGAGCTCCCTGTGCCGGGGGTGCCCGGTGATGGAGCTCCCTGTCTCGGGGGTGTCCGGTGATGGAGCTCCCTGTGCCGGGAGTGTCCGGTGATGGAGCTCCCTGTGCCGGGGGTGTCCCGGTGATGGAGCTCCCTGTGCCGGGAGTGTCCCGGTGATGGAGCTCCCTGTGCCGGGAGTGTCCCGGTGATGGAGCTCCCTGTGCCGGGGGTGTCCCGGTGATGGAGCTCCCTGTGCCGGGGGTGCCCGGTGATGGAGCTCCCTGTGCCGGGAGTGTCCCGGTGATGGAGCTCCCTGTGCCGGGGGTGTCCGGTGATGGGGCTCCCTGTGCCGGGGGTGTCCCGGTGATGGAGCTCCCTGTGCCGGGAGTGTCCCGGTGATGGAACTCCCTGTGCCGGGGGTGCCCGGTGATGGGGCTCCCTGTGCCGGGAGTGTCCCGGTGATGGGGCTCCCTGTGCCGGGGGTGCCCGGTGATGGGGCTCCCTGTGCCGGGAGTGTCCCGGTGATGGGGCTCCCTGTGCCGGGAGTGTCCCGGTGATGGAGCTCCCTGTGCCGGGGGTGTCCCGGTGATGGAGAGTGTCCCGGTGATGGAGCTCCCTGTGCCGGGAGTGTCCCGGTGATGGAGCTCCCTGTGCCGGGAGTGTCCCGGTGATGGAGCTCCCTGTGCCGGGGGTGTCCCGGTGATGGAGCTCCCTGTGCCGGGGGTGCCCGGTGATGGAGCTCCCTGTGCCGGGAGTGTCCCGGTGATGGAGCTCCCTGTGCCGGGGGTGTCCGGTGATGGGGCTCCCTGTGCCGGGGGTGTCCCGGTGATGGAGCTCCCTGTGCCGGGAGTGTCCCGGTGATGGAACTCCCTGTGCCGGGGGTGCCCGGTGATGGGGCTCCCTGTGCCGGGAGTGTCCCGGTGATGGGGCTCCCTGTGCCGGGGGTGCCCGGTGATGGGGCTCCCTGTGCCGGGAGTGTCCCGGTGATGGGGCTCCCTGTGCCGGGAGTGTCCCGGTGATGGAGCTCCCTGTGCCGGGGGTGTCCCGGTGATGGAGAGTGTCCCGGTGATGGAGCTCCCTGTGCCGGGAGTGTCCCGGTGATGGAGCTCCCTGTGCTGGGAGTGTCGCGGTGATGGAGCTCCCTGTGCCGGGGGTGTCCCGGTGATGGAGCTCCCTGTGCAGGGGGTGTCCCGCAGCTCGGATGTGCCGGGGCGGGTCTCCCTCCGTGCGGGTCCCTGCCACGGCAGCCCGGCGGTTTCCCGTCCCTGCTGCGGCCTCGCACGGAGCGGCCCCGGCCCGTTCCCCTTCCCCTTCCCCTTCCCGTTCCCCTTCCCGTTCCCATTCCCTCTCCGTTCCCCTTCCCATTCCCGTTCCCATTCCCTCTCCGTTCCCCTTCCCGTTCCCCTCTCCGTTCCCCTTCCCGTTCCCCTTCCCGTTCCCATTCCCTCTCCGTTCCCCTTCCCGTTCCCCTTCCCGTTCCCCTTCCCGTTCCCATTCCCTCTCCGTTCCCCTTCCCGTTCCCTCTCCGTTCCCGTTCCCCTTCCCGTTCCCATTCCCTCTCCGTTCCCATTCCCGTTCCCTCTCCGTTCCCGTTCCGGTTCCCGGTCGCCGGTCGCCCTCCAGCGGCCCCGCTGCGCCGCGCACCGGGCACGGAACGAGCCCTTCCCGGGCTGCCGTGAGCATCCCTGCCCGCCCCGGAGCTCCTCGGCACGCCCGAGCTCGGCACCCCGAGCGTGTCGGAGCCACACGGACGTGTTTACCCAAGGCTTTGTCCGCATTCCTCGCTTGGGCAAGGAGCGGCCACCGCCGCTGCTATAAAGAGCCACCAGGGCTGGGCCACAGCAGCCCCCGTTCCTGTCCGGGCACAGCTCCTCACCAGGACCGGTTCGGCGGCTTTCGGCCGGTACCGCACTGGCACGACCTCGGGGATGTCACCAAGCCTGGAGAGATGAGCAAAGAGCTTCTTCCCAGGCTGTTGCCAAACCTGTTCAACTGAAGCGATGTACAGATAAGAAAACCAGGTCATTGTAAGGTGCATCAGGGAGACTCGGGAGCTGCGGGCTCTGCCCTGCAGAAGGGCAGGGAGGCACCTGCAGCAGCCCCAGCTCTCCAGAACAGAGAGGTGATGGTTCTGTGCACATGCTGCATCCCAGACAAAGCAGCTTTTCCTGGAGCTAGGCTCTGTTCCCTGCTGTGTCCTGCCACATAATCGAGCTGCTCTCCTCGGCAGCAGAGGGAATTTCCTAAGGCTGCACATCCCGTTAGAGCCATCAGCAGGGGACCGGGGATATAAAGTGTCATCCGTTCAGTATTGGGACACTGTGGCAAAGAGGTAATCTAGGTAAACTGCTTCTACTTAAAAATACCAAAAAGCCAGAGCTGTCTGGAGCATCCAGAGATGAGGCACAACCCGCCCAGGGCACCTCCCAACTTCCAGCAGCAGCAGGTGGGTGGAGATGGAGGAGCAATATGCTCTGGCTGCAGCAGCCAGCACTGCTCAGGATCCACTGTACTCCCAAGAATTTCACTTTCTTCTGACTCTTCAGAGCTTCCATTAAAGCTCCAGGTTCCAGGTGAGCACAGATGCCCAGATAGCAGCAGCAGGACTGTTCCCTGCTGGCCAGCTCCAACTCCAAACATTTCCTTAAGCAATTTGCACATCTTAAAAATAAAATCCTTTATTGATAATATGAATGTTTAACATGTTTAATGCCATCAGCTATAAAAATGATTAAAGACTTCAGCTTGGTACGTTTGGCTTTACAAATTTACAAGTGTTAATGAATTAATACTAGTGTTATATGTTTTGCACTTCATTATACTCCATTAGCCAGTGACAAACTCTGCAACAACGTCTGCTTAGGACACATGTGAGTTAGAGAAGAAATATTTAGTTGCTTCCACACAGAATCTACATCAACAGTTAAATACTAACTCTAAATGTCTTACTCAATTAGTTGGATCCACTTTAATCCCTTGTGCTTAGTTTCTTCCAGAAGTTAGTCTACTAGCAAAAATACATTCTTTTGCATACCCCTTCCCATATTATATTTTAGAAGAAACAGTACTCAGTGCATTTCCTATTAGACTTCATCATAGCATCTCTCTCTCTAGAACTATCGATAAAGAAAGGGGATAATTAATGTCAGATTAATGTAAAAGCAAAGAAACTCATTAAAGCAGTGTATACAAAAGCCTCATTTTTCAATCAGAAGGGACACATGGGCCAAACTCCCTCTGCCCATCCATTTTTACATTTACACTGAGCAAGAGGAAGAAAATCTGCTGTGGACACTTAGCTGAAAAAGTAATAAATGTGCTTCCAAAAGAGTGGCTGCGCTGATTTAGCCAGATTTAGCTCTGGCTGCCTGTGTGTCCCCGCTGTTAACACACACTGTTCCACTGGATTAGCAACAACAGCCCATAATGCCACGACCTAAAAGGCTTCTAAAAGGTCTGTGCAATCCTGTAAAGCCCTGCCACGGCTGCGTGGGGTCACCCCAACAAGAGAGCAGCACAGACCCTCTGCAGCCTGCCAGGGCACAGGATATGTCTGCTGAAAATGGCCAGAGCAGAGGGTGGCTCTGGCTCTGGGAGCTGAGCTCAGGGCAAACCCCACTCTGCTGCTGTGGGAAGGTCCCAGCGCTGTTAGCACCCAACACCGAGCCTCCTTTCTAAACTTAGATCAGCTCACATCCAACACCCGAGATCATTAACCCAGGCTCGTGCTCTCAGCCACTGATCTGTGCTGTTTGTCCTGCATTTCTCAGCACACTGACTCACAAAACAACCGTGCTGGGCCCATTGCTCTTCTTGCAGCAAACATTTCTGCACAGGAATCAACTGCTTCTCCTGGCTACTTCTTCACACACATGATCTGCCCCAAACTTAGGCAATTCCTCACTGAGGAATTTTTTAAAATCTCAGTGAATTGCCATGTTTTCTTCATATGAGGCAGAAGATCAAGAAGAGATCAGCATTTCCCTAATACACTGTGTGTTTAGTGTGTAGGTGTGACATACTTACACAGATCTACATATTCAATTCCACAGCAGCAACGATTTGGTTCCATATTTGCAGCCAAGGAAAGCTAGCTATAGCTAGTGGGTAAAATCCAGGTCAAGTCAGACTTAACTGACAGAGATGAGGAACAAAATTATTGCTTTTGTTTAAAGTTGGAGACCCCATGTTACAGGTGTTGCAAAAAACCTGTATTGTATGGATGAGTTACTTTTTCAAGTAATAGGGAGATCTTTGTCAAGTAACAGAAAGATCTTTTTCTCAGAAGTTCTACACACAACAGTAGAATTCTTGCAGAGCTTGAAAATTCCAGGTGATACACCAGAAACCAGAGTTCAGCCATTTAAAGCACACAGGCATCTTGGCAGCAAAGCAGAAAAACTGTATGGACAAGGAGTACTGACAGAGAAGGAATCTGGATGGTATCACAACTAAATCTCACCCCAAGAAACTCATGTGTGCTTCCTCCAAGAGCTGGGAGCCATGTCCTGAAGGACGTAGCCTGGTTGGCTGCACCAGTCTGGGGTCACCTTGCAGAATCTGTAGCACATTTGCTAACTTATCTTAGCAAATGGTAAAAATTAAAAGGAAAACCAGTGTTGGTTTTAACATTCAGGACTCAGAAGAATTTGTTTCTGCAGCTAGATGTTCCCCTCCTCACCTTTTCCCGAGAATCACATTCATATTGCAGGCTTAGTTCAGGCACTTTTATAAAATGTTCATCTGGAGTAAAAAGTCTGCAAAAATTATTTCTGCATAATTTAAAAGTAGCATTTCAGTCCCATTAGAGGTTGATAGGTCCCACCACATGATTATGGTTGTTATCTCTAATGATTTGACTGCTGCCAGGAGACATTTGGAGGCTACTGTATAGCTTTAGTTAAGGTTTCTTCATAAACAAAAATATTTTCCTACCTATTAAAAAGAAAAAAAAATATACTAAATGCTTTATACAGACAGAATCTGCTACTATGGAAATAAATAACATGGAGTGGAAAAACAGTGTCTTAGCTCCAGGGTAAGCTAAGCTGTGGAATGTCACATTCCCATTTTCTGGAGACTAGCTGCTGCTTGGCAGGAGGATCTCCAGCTCTTTGCCATTTGACACGACAGTGCTGCTGGAGCAGCTGCTCGCCACGTCCATGGGGGCACCCAGCGAGGAGGCCTGCGAGGAGGTTTTGGTGAGCGGAGCAGCAGCAGCAGGTGACTGAGCGAGGCCAGGTTTCTTTGGAGGAATGGGTGGAGGGTTCCCTCTTTCTGCTCTAGGAATGGTTGGTGACTTAATTCCAGGAGACAACGGGCTCAGCGGGCTGGAGACCTTGGCAGGGCTCGGGCAGTGGCCAGACTCGCTCTTGGGGCTGACAGCATTTGCCAGGTTCCGATAGTCCGTGCCGAAAGGGGAGCTGTTCGGGGAGACAGGCTTGATGGGGCCCTGCTGGCTGGTGAACCTGGACAGCACCTGGGTGACGGTGTTGCGCGCCAGCTGCTTGGCAGCAGAGTTGTCAGCCAGGGTGGGGGACAGGTCCCGCGAGGGGGGGCTCTGCAGGCCGCTGGACTGATGGTCCTGCTCCGCCTGCGCCTGGAACTTGTGCCGAGCCGCGTGGAAGCGCTGGTTGATGCCCACCTGGTAGGAGGACTGGTAGCCAGGGCTGCTGGCAGAGGCTCCCACCAAGCGTTTAGCCAGCACCGGCGAGGAGCAGGGAGAAGGGGTCAGAGAGGAGGCAGCTGTGCTGCTGGGGGACAGGGACACCCCAGCAGAGGGGAGCTGGGACATCAGATGCACCGGTGACTCTGTTCTTACGGGAGAACTTCCATTCTCCACCGCGTTTTCCGGGGCTGCAGCAGGTTTCTCCCTGGGAACTTGGCTCTCTGCAGCGTTTGTCTCCCCACCCATGTGCCCGTCCGTGTCACAGTGCCCGTTGGATTTTGCATAGGAATGAACAGGAGTGGAGGGGCTGGCAGACACGGGGTGAGCAGCTTTGCTGCTGCTGGCAGGGTTTGCTCGTCCTGCCTGCACACTCTCGGTCTGGCAGGACACAGACTTCACTGGGGGACTCTCAGTTGTGACCCCCCTGGACGTCACTGAGGGGCTGGGATGCACAGCCTCAGAGGGACTCTGCTCCTGGCAAGAAGCCTCCAGCTCTTTCAGGGCTTTCTTCAGGCATTCCACCTCTTCTTTGAGTGCTTTTGTACGGTTTTCTTCTCTGTTCAGCTTAGCTTTCAGCTGTTCTCTTTCAATGTCAAACTCTGAGAGCTGCTTTTCTACTTGTGCTTCCATCTGCAAACCCCGCTTCCTCTTGGCTGCCAGCTCCTCTTCCAGTTTACTCACCTTACTCTTCTCCTTTTCCAATTTCAAGCTCAGTTCTGCTGTCTTCTGGCCCTCTTCAGCTGCTTTGGCAGTGGCTTTCTTGCACTCCACAACAAGCATGGAAGACAGTTGCTTGTGGCGTGCTCTTTCTTCCTCCAACTGGCTTGACAGCTTCTTCTGCTCTTTTTCAAACTTCTTCACTTGGGATTTTTCAAACTCCACCTGAAGTTAAGAATAAAATACATTTTAAGGGGACTGTAAAACCTCCTGAAAGTAAACAAAGGGCAACACCCCAAAAAGGAACAGGTTTACTGTCTATCTTGGAGAAATTACACAGTAAAAAATGACAGTGGCTAAGAAATGGGTTATTGCCCCAGAAATCTGCAAAACAGTCTGGAACAAGTCAGCTTGCACATAGCTACAATTATTACTGACTAGTAGTTTTATCCTGTATGAAATTCAATTGGCCTTTAGTGAGAGACACACCGAGTCTGCCATGCAGATGGAACAAGCAAAGCTTCTCTTCCACCTCATTTACTACTTTGTCAGCTTGCCTTTTAAAGGCATTTAGGATTTAAAATGCTGATGTGTTATGTATGCTTAACAAAGGCCACAGCACTTGAGTAACAGCAAACAGTGGCTTAAATATTTATTAGCATCTCTGAACAACACCCCCAGGAGATCTTCTGTGACTTATTCTGAATTTTGAGTACTGCAGCATGCTACCAATTGTGAGTGCAGCCAAGTTCCTCAGAATTCCTCAGATTTCAGGCTGAAGTAAGATTTCAAAGCATTTGATTGCCTATTAATGCTTTTAGCACTGCTCAGCTACCAAAACACACAGAGAAATTTACGGCTGTTTTTCATATCCAGATGACAGAAGGCAGGAATGCCTCACAGAGGGAGGTTCCTGCTGCTCTTCCATCACATCCCTGCCGAGCTCCCGGGAGCCCCGGGCTCTGTGGGCCGGTACCTGCTGCGTGAGCCGCTCCCGCTCCTTCTCCAGCATGTAGGTGACATCGTCCCCCTCTGCCGTGTCCTGGGCGTGCCTCTGCCTCTCCTCCTCCAGGTCCAGGATCACCTGGAACAAACATCAGCCATTCAATGTCCAGGTGCCCGGCAGGCGAGGAGAGATCGCTCCAGAAGGACTCGGGAGAGCCACGGCAGCTTCAGACACCCGAGCCCAACTCAGATTATTACAGAAAGCAGCCTTTGGACAGGTTCAGGGTGTGGAACTATTGGTCACAGTGAGTGGTTTGTGAAAGACATTAGGAAAAGCTCACACTGGATCTGTGTGCATTTTATTATTAAATATCTAAATTGCAGGCTTTTCCCCCAGACTGTGCCATATCCTTGAGAGGTCCCTGTTAGGAATGGTGCCCCCATTCCAGCACAGCTGGGGCTGGAAGGGATCTCTGGAGCTCATCCAGTCCAACCCCCTTGCCAAGGCCTTGTCCTGGACTGGGCTGCACAGACCAGTCCAAGAGGGCTCTGAACGTTGGCAGGGAAGGAGAATCCACAACCCCTCCACAGCCTGTTCCAGTGTTCTGTTACCCTCAAAGAAAGTCAGTTTTTCCTCATATTCAGCTGGAAATTCCTGTATTTCAGTTTGTGCCTCTTGTCCCTTGGAACTCAGAATTTCCTGGCAGGACCATCAATCCAGGCCCAGCAGGAGCAGAGGTGCTGCATCCAGGAGACACAGGGCACTGACAGCAGCAATTCCCACACAGCCTTCTCCCACTGCCTTACAGGGACTACAGGACTCCAGTGTCAAGTTTATTTTAAAGAACATTAATTTGTTCTTCTACTTATGAACAAGATGAGCTCTTGAAGTGAAACTGCTTCCCACAAGGACCCAGTGAAGGAGCTCCTTCAGCTTTAACACTGAATTACATGAATAATTGAAATGCTATTAACTCAACAAAAAGCCAGAACACAAACTTCCCAAGAGGCTCTGCTGTGTCTCATCACCAAAACTGAGCTCTCCCAACACACACTCACCATGAATGTAGCAGCTCCTCAGTCTTCCTGAAATTTAAGCTTCCAAATAATGCTTAAATATCATCAAGTATACAGGAAGCTTTCACAGAAGTAGTCAGGAAGAGGAAAAGGTGAAAAAATATCTGATTTTACTGTATGACTTAGTTGGATATTTGGCTGGAAAGCAAAGCATGGCTTTGTTCTTACTTCTAGTGACTTCAATTTTTGTGGTAGTATGGTCTGACACAGGACCAAGCACTTTCCTGGTGTCAATATACATTAAATGTATGTCTGAAGAACAGTAGGTGCTTCATTAAAGAGGCCAAATGTCAAGAAAAATACTTTTGGTCACTCCATACTTCCTTAGGAAAGCACAAGGAGGTGCCTTTCCCTGGCAGCAGCTCTTCAATAACCACAAAGAACAAGTCCCAGGCACAAGAGTGACAGGTCTGCTGAGAATTGTGTCCTCCAGAAACCATTTCTTGCATTTTGGGAAGCATTACACCTCCCAGCTGTAAGCTAGTTCCCTTTTGGTGTGTCCTGACAAAAACATCTCCTGTATAGAACTAATTAGCTCAGCAGCTGCATCATCTGGAGTGAGAAGTTTAAACAAAGGTGCAAAGTCCTTCCAGTTACCAAACCTCAGGGAACTTCAGTGTTTTTGCTGAAGTTAACATGTTATTAAAATGCAACTATAACTTCTGCACATCATAATTGAGGCAAAACTTACCTTTCTGTGTCTGCTTTCTGCAGCAGCTAGCTGGGATAACATTCTTTCCTGCATATTCTTGCAGTGTTTCATCACCACTTTCAAAATAGATAAAGGATTGGAGCATACTGGCTGCTTTTCACCATGATTCCCCTCTTTCAGGGTCTCAAAATCTCTCTGCAAAGCCATCAATGGATCACTGATGTTGTATTTCCCATAGCGTTCCTCAATGAATGTGTCCCTGTGCTGGGCCTGCAACACAAAAACAAATCTGCATTTTAATATACTTAAACCAGCTAGAGATGACAGGGCTTTGTAGTTAATGTTCCTTTTCCCCAGTTTTCCATTGAAAAAGAATTTAACACAGTCTCATTCATATCCTGTTATCTGCTAGAAAGAAAGGAAATAAAGAAAAATCTTGCTTAAAAACACAGTAATATATTCAGTCTACAAACATCCTCATACCACAGCTACCTGCCACGGCCATGACTTACATTCCACAGCTGTGTGAAAGGAAAGAAGGTAAGTAGCAACTCTTGCTCAACAAAAGATTTAATCATTTATTGTCGCATCAGTGAAAGAAGCAGTTGTGTGGTTTCCTTGACTGTGTCACCATCAAAGAATTTCATGTTGAGCAATTAAAGAGTTTCACTCTTGCAAGAGCCATAAATCTGTGAATTGTTAATAAAATCTTAAATGTTCTCATCCAGACTAAACAGAGTTTAGTTTCTCAAGGAGCAAGACAGGAATGATGAGGTTTCCTTTGGTGCTTGTAAGGATTAAGACAACTCACACGTACTAGGCTCTACATTTATAGGCTGGACTCGATGAGCTCAGAGGTCTCTTCCAACCCCAGTTATTCCATGAATCAGCCATTCCATCTGGAAATGTGTTTGTTAGGGTACCCATAGGCTTATCCTATTCAATGATGACTGTAAAGGTCTAGAAACAAAACAAAATCTCATAAACAGACAGATATGAAAGTATTATCTGCATGTTTACCACCGTGATAAGAAATCATGCGAAACCAAATATTTATGCAACAAAAGACACAGGAGGAAAACCAGATCTAGATTCAAAAGAGCCCTCAGACATGTCTTGGCTCAAAGGAATATAATTACTGATTTCCAGTGCAATGGCACTGGGCTGAACTCTGAGCATTTGTGAAAACCTGAGCAGTGTTTCATTCCCCTGAGTGTCACTGCCAGCACCACCCCTTGCCCAGCAGAGCTGATGCACCTGCCAAGAAATAACACCTGAATATGGAACCTCAGCTTGGTCCCTCTGGATTGGTGCTGTGCTGTGAGGACTGGTTATTGTGGCAGTCACAGCTTTGCTTTTCTACAGCTGAAACAACTGCTCTGTTCTGTTCTTCTCTGTTCTGTTCTTTTCTCCTCTGTTCTGCTCTGTTCTCCTCTGTTCTGCTCTGTTCTCCTCTGTTCTGCTCTGTTCTTTTCTCCTCTGTTCTGCTCTGTTCTCCTCTGTTCTGTTCTGCTCTGTTCTGCTCTGTTCTCCTCTGTTCTGTTCTGTTCTCCTCTGCTCTGTTCTCCTCTGCTCTGCTCTGTTCTCCTCTGTTCTTCTCTGTTCTGTTCTCCTCTGTTCTGCTCTGTTCTGTTCTGCTCTGTTCTGTTCTGCTCTGTTCTCCTCTGTTCTGCTCTGTTCTCCTCTGTTCTCCTCTGCTCTGTTCTCCTCTGCTCTCCTCTGCTCTTCTCTGTTCTGTTCTGTTTGGGGAGGCCACAGGGAAAGATGGGGGCTGCTCCTCAGCACAAGTCACCCGCACCACTGAAATGCAAGAGTGAGCTCTGGGACCTTTATCAAAGTGTGTTTAATTTAGAACAGACTTTAGAACAGACTGTGTGACCTACAGAAGGGTTCTGACCCTAAATGCACTTTTCCTGCCAGAGCACACATGTGACACATTTTTAGCTTGAGCTCCCAAGGAACGCAGTCTGCACCTTCTCAGGTGGGCTTCACCCTCCTGCTCCCAGCAGAAGCCATTCCAAGCCAAGCCCAGCAGCTCTCTGGAGCTGGTGGAGGGCTCTGAACATGAGTCCCTCACAAGCCCAGCTCTGCTGATGCTGGGAATGGCATTCAGCTGCACAAAGCTCCCTGCTTTGAATGCAGAGCCAGCCCGTGCCAGCCTCGCTGAGCACTCCCCAGAAACCCTTTCAGAGAAAGGGAATGGCAAACTGACACCCATTTCTTCTGGGATTGCACAAGGACATCATTTAGGCAGGAAAGACAGCCTGACTCAAATGAAAAGACAGCTCAGAAGCCAGTACTTCTTGGAATGTCTTTTGTGATGTCCCAGTATCAAAACCACAAATGCTTCACTCAAGCACACAAGAGCAGGAGTCACAGAATCGTGGAACATCCCCACACAGAAGCTGGCAGAGCTACACTGGAACAGTGGGAGTTTAATAATAAAACTTGGTGTTTCTCAAAGAGCTGCTGAGATTTGCTAGTCCCACCTGCATTCTGAAATGCAGCCACGTCATTAACATGAAATAAACTAAAAAAAATTAGAAGGAAAAGTGTTTGCATTACCTTGACAAGAGGCATAAAAAACCCAACCCAAAATATCTTCTCCACAACCAAATTAGAGACATCTGTCCTGTGATTCCAGTTTGGAGCTGGATTTTAACCCTGCAGTAAACAAACACGGAGGAACAGCGCACACTTACAGACACCCCTCCCTCTCTATCAGCAATATCCATCAGGAACTGTGGATACCTTTGATCAGAGCTTCAGATATTGTTCTAACTTTACACAATAATTAAAAGGAGAGGAAGGAAAAGATCAGCCCTGGAAATGGGAGAGCAGCCCTGGTTTAATGAATCACAGGAAAAACTACAGGTTTGGCTTTTGGGTTTTTTTTTTTGGGAACAGGGAATCTTCTGTTTTTCTGAAGTATTTATAAAAATGACTCAGTGAAAGCTTCATGTAAGTGTGGAGGGAATTTTTAAGTGAGTCAAGCATTAATAAGTCTGTAAATATGAGCTGGGATCTCCATCCAGCTGCTTTGACAGATGAGTTAATCCCACCTCACCCCAGTGCTACATTCTACACAGAAACATGGGAGACCTTTCAGAAGGGCACTTCAGATGAGTGAACACACCTTGTCTTTACTGCTGGGCAACTTCAACCAAGTAAGAGCTCCCAAAACTGAGATGAAGGTGATTTTTGCAATACTGAAGGTGTAACAAAAGCCATGTTTTCCTCTGCTCCTCACAGCACAGGGCTCTGAACTCTGTTGAATTCAGTTGGTTTATTTCCTGTTTGGGAAAGAACAAGAAGTTCTTCCTTGCTACTTTGAGCAATTAAGTATTTTCCTGAACTAGCATGACAAACAGATGAGACTATCATAACATTAAGAGCTTTCTCAAGTCCAACTAATCTTCTTTAGTAGCCAGCAGAGCATAAACATTTAATTAAAGTTGTCTAGACTAGAAAAAGCCTTAACCAGGTCCTACACTGACCACACCACGTTTGCAAAAACAAACCCAGTGCTTTGGTGGCCATTGTGCACTTGGAAATGCAAATTGGGATTTTCCAGCCTGTGACACCTCTGTGCTCCAGGTCCCACAGAGCAGCCACTGGGTCTCCTCCATCACTGAGGGAAATGAAGTCACAGTGCCACGATCTCCAGAGGTTATTTTATACAGGTGTGGAGTGTCCCAGGTGACAGTGACACCTGCCATGGCTTGTGCTCCTCCCTGAGACAGCTCTGCAACTCAACTCCTCTGCCACGGGAGAGCACGTCCAACTATCTTCAACACTTCTGATTCAGTCCTGTCTGAACTGGATTACACCTTAAATACAGCTGTTCAACTTTCAGAACAGAAGGAACTTGATGATGGAAGAGAAACACTCTATCAGTGAGCCCAAAGTGAAAAAAAACAACCTAGATCTCAGATCCCAGCATAGAAAACACAAATCCACAGAAAATCAAGCTTCAATAAAAATGAAATAAGGTTACAAAATGCAGTGTTAGTTAAGGAGTGGAAAATTTCATCTGAACACCAGAGATCACATACACACCTCCAACACCAGCAAAGGTGCTTTGAAAGAAGATGAAACTCTGTGCAGTTACATCCTCTAATTTAATAACTCCACCTCTATCATCTCAAACGTGCAAAACTGTCCATTTCCCACAAAAATACTCAACTTCCAGAAGGTCCAATGGACCACTGCTAGTTTGTTTGGAAAGAGATAATTCTAATTTTATGGGGCAAAAGCAGCATCTGACCCAACTGAAAAGATGCTTCCTGTGCAGGCAGGCAAAGCAAAGGCTTTGCTTTGTTAGGAAAAAGCTGCTGTTTCCTCTTGGGATTTCTAGGCTGTTTTGGGATGAATGTTTCCCATAACCTATTTTTGTATTTTTTTTTTTTTTTAATAAAATATTTCCTTCTACTGAAACCTTGTTTATGTGACAGAATAATCTCTCTCTTTTCAGCAATCTTTACAACTTGTTTTACTGGAACATCAAACAGGGAATTTCCAAGACCTATTTAGAGTGTTTTTTGGGCATCAAGTAGAGCATTTCTCTTCCCTGTAATTTCAGAGTTAAAGTTTTAACCCTGGTACAAGACAAACACACTCTTAATTAACTACAGCTACTGAGTTTGCAATTCTCCAGTAATAATTTGCACAGAAGTTCCTCCTTCATGTAGCAGAGAGTGGAATAAGCTTTAAATAGCTCCTTACTGCCTTGAACTTCCTTATTAGCTTCTCTCCCCAGAGACAGAAGTTGGGAATAAAGACAGGCTGAGATCACAGCAAGCACTGACACAGAAGGGAAATGGGGGTGGGGACCATTTGCTTTGCCCAAAAATAAATGTCAAAATGCTGGAGTGGGGTTTCCAGTGTTGCACTAGCTCGAGCTCTGCAGCAATGCCAGGCACAGAGCCACCAAGTAAAATGTTCAAATGCAGCATCTGTCTTAATTTCCATCACACACCAAGTGAGCAGAGCTGATAAATGAGAGCTGCTCACATTTGCCCAAGTCAGACCTGTTACAAGCTTTGAAAAGCAGAAGAAGCTCTCAGGAAATGTCAAGCAGCACAAAATTGCAGCTTCCTTCGCTGGGAACTCGTGGGGAAAGGCTGGCTGTGCCTGGCTCCTGGTGCAGGGACTGCACCTTGCCCAGGAGCTGCTCTTTGGTCACCCCAAACCAGGGATGCCAGCAGTCCCAGAGAGCTGAAATGCAGAGCAGGAGCCCTTCCAGCAGGGAAGCCATTCCCAGCTCTCTGCTGCTGCTCAGCACACACCTGGGGACCGTGGAGGTGAGGACAGGCAGTTTTTGAAAGATACTGGCAAGCAGCGCTGCTTCAAGCAAGAACTAAACAGAAAATTCCCCAAGCTTGCAAGGAAAGGAATGGAATGCCTGCATTCCAGCAGACAGCACCCACGGGAACACTGCTCCATGGAAGCTGCTTTCTAAGTGATGCATAAGCCCAATTTGCCCCATCTGTGAAAGATTTAACAGCAGGAAGGTTTTGCATTACTGAACTTTTCTTTTTATTTAAACAAGAGGTAGACTTACGTTTTTGAAACTGCACTGTAAATTTCTAAATCCACTAACAAACAACACCTAGTTTTGTGCTAATACTGCTTTATAGTGAATCACTGAATTCAGAAGCAAAGAGATGAATACCAGCTCCCAGTCATTAACACAGAATAGTTTCTATTCCAGTAAATTGCCCCAGGCCTTATTAACATAAAAGAATAAGCCAGAAAGCTGCTTCCTGTTTTATAAAAGTAAACAGAACTTCAGTTCTAATGCATGGAAAAGTCTCTTTAAAAGAACATGGGGGAAGGAACAAAGTGCTCTAACACAGCAATAGAGATCCATTTAAATATGGAATTGTTTCCAGTTGTGGTGTGCTATTTCAGAAGGCAAACCTGTGGCTCATGCAACCCTTCCTACACAGCAGTAAGAGTCTAACTCGCAGGATTATGCAACTCTCTGACAGCATCTGGGTTTTTTGGATGATATAAACACAATTAAAACTACAGGAAAAGGAGCACAATAAGAAGTGAACTTTAAAATCTGCTCCAAGGAGAACATTGAGATTTATGTAGTGGACAGGAAGCTACTTTCAGGCAAAATAAATGACAAAACACAACACTTTTTTTGTTTTGTTTTTTCTAAAGAAGTTTTAAAACAGAGGAAGCAAACTGAAGCACTGGGAAAGAATATTTTGAATACAGTCAGTTTGTCAGACAGCAAGGAAGAAAGGGTAAGATCTGGGGAGAGGGGGTGAAGAGAGGGAGAAAAAAGAAGCGAGTTCAACAAGCAGTGTCTGGAACACCCAGCTCTGCAGCTTGATTTTGACACAGAGAGAAACGGGGCCAGTGCCAGCCAACAAGTGCCTGATACCATGAGGGAGAAGAAAACTATTTTAAGCTTTGTCATCTGCATGCATGGATTCTCTCTGCTAAATGCCAGATGCAAAATGTTTGTCTCTAAGCATGCAGGAATATCAATTATTGCAGACTGTACTACAAGCAGATGACATGTTTACAAATTAAGGTTCTCTTCCTCTGCAAGTGCCTGTCCTTTTCTATAACATACCAAAGGATCTGACTCTGAAACCAGAGCTCAGAATCCTTTAAATCTGAAGAAGAAGTAAAATTAGCCCATGAAGGGAAATGTGCTTTTGTTACTGTGTGGGAAGCAAACAGGCAGATAAAATTCTGATTTCCAGCCACTGACATCTACAGTGTTTAACACAACTGCTGGAGAAAATCACTGCTGTGGGTCAGGGTTATGCAATCCCCTAAGAAAGTCCAGAGGATTGAACTCCACCTGCTCCCAACATATACCCACATTTAACATGAAACTATGACTGTTCCAAAGAAACCTAGCAGCTGAGGCAGGACAGTGCTGGTAACACTCAGGGAACTGAGAGAGCTGTGAGACCACGTCAGACAGTTCCTCTGTGTGGGGGACAACCAGCTCTGCCCAGCCCCTCTCCGTGTGGATTATAACTCAATTTCTCCAATATGGGCAAGTCAAACTAAGTCCTCTCGAGTGCAAATCTTTCATTCAGTTTTAGAAGTTGTTTTTTCTTCAGGGCAGCACTTTTATGGATCAAACTGTGAGTAAACAGACTAGCAAGGTTTCCTTTAATTAGTCACACACAAAGTCTTTCAGCCAGTGAGGCACGGTGAAGCTGTTACCACAGTTACTATCAGCAAACAATGAGAAAAACAGTGTAAGGCCAGAATTTCTCTAGCTGTATATTCCAAATAACAGGACAAAGCAAAGCTGGAAGTTGTGTGCAGCTGAACCTTTGCCCAGGCACCAGATGAAGCAGTTACACGACTTTTCCTTCCACGCACTGAAAGGGCAGCAGAGCTGAAGCCAGGCCTGGGCTGCAGCATCACTGAGGATGAGGAGCTTTTGGAGCTGAGGAGCAGCACAGCTGGACACCCACAACACTGACACTGCTGCAGGCACAGCCAGCTGCCAGGGGTGCCAATTCTCCCCCGAGATCACTCTCAGGAGGCAGCAAGAGCCAGCTTGGATTTGAAGCTTTCACTGCCCTTTCCCACCACCTCCAGCTTTCCTCCCAGTCCCGAGATGGAACGCTACAGCATATCCCTGACAGAGCAAGGGGAACACAGCCCCAACCTCTGATTAGTTCACTGTTTTATACTCCAGAATTATCAAGCATAGGTTACAATCTAATTTAATTTCTTCTCAGTTATGAGTCCTTGACAAATTATGTCAAAGGGTATTCTTACTGTGTTAATCTCCTCACACAAGAGGGGACTGCAGGTTAAATTTCAACAGGAAAGGAAATTGCTTTACACTGCTGGAAGGTAGGCAAAAAAAAGCCTCTGGAATGGAGCTGCTACATTTCTTCCCATCTGTCTCTGTGCTCCACTGTACACATTTCACACTGAAACACTGAAGGGAGGCTTGTTCTGGTAACACATTCTGACCACACACAGCGAAAAAATGGACCTCAGGACAGAGCAGACACCTGCAAGTGTGTTTCAAAATAGAAAATAAACCTTCTACCTGATCAATAGCTTTGAGAGGGTAACAATATTCCTCCAAAATAAAAGGATTATCTAAATGCAAAAGCAACTAAGAACAAACATAAGCATCCTGACTGTTCTGGAGAAGGGTTTGCCTCCACTCCCCTAAAAGATGTTTGCAATCAAGCTGGAGAAGATTTTGCTGGAAAAGCAAGGCCCTGCAGCTCTCAGGCCTGCAAGCTGCCACTCCTCCTTTGAAATAGCTGCAAGTTTTATACATTATGAGCAGTGACAGGTCAGCTTGAAAAAGCCTTCAAGACTCAACCCTGACACAACTAATTTCTTCCCAAACTGACCGCTGCCATCAGTTATATCACTGGTTTTTCCACTTTACTGAGGCTGTGCCAAGCAGGTATCCTTCAAAGAGCAGCAGAATTACACATGGACAATGTAATTTTTAAAATAATTTCCAGGCTCAATATTAACACAGCAAACTGTGCACTCCCCAGTCCAGGTCAGCAGCAGCCAGCTTTCCTGCACCTGCAAGAAAAGGCTCCTGCACCATCCCTGCCTCGTGCCATCACATGCTCCCACAGCACCACGACCTCAGCTGCACTGACACGGGCTGAAATTGGCTTTTTGGAGCAGTTTTAGCTGGCATCTGCCTCACTGGAAGGTTACACTAATGCTCGTGCCAGCAAAGGGAAAGAATAAGTAGCTGAGCACTCAGGGCTGCTGCTCTCAGCAGTGCCAGCTTATGGTGGCTTAGCCAACACAAAGCCACGGCTGCTTTTGACTTACTGTGACGTTACTAAAAGACTAATCTGTGATCCCTCTCGGGGAGAAGAGCTTCTGCTTTAAGCAGCCCTCCTTGCTAAAGGAGAGAAAAACCTACAAAGGAATTCTGGTAAACCTTTTACAGAGCAGAAACACTGATGGTTCTTCATCACAAAGGGTGAAAGCACACACAAAACACTGTATTTCAATACCAAAATGCTTCTTGCAGCCAGCTTCCAACAATGAATTCCAGGACAAAAATTATATATAGCATTTACTGTGTAATCCTGCTGATATTTAAATGGGATTCTGAAGCAGTAATAAATCTTTACCTCTGAACTTCACTTTGAATACAAGCACTCTGCAGAACTTACAGCAGTACTGTTGTCATGTTTGTTTCTTATCCTGGTACTTAAAACCTACCTTTAAAGCCTCTATGACAAGATCTCTTGCTTCTAATTCTCCCTCAAGAATGCTAAACAGCGTCAGTAGTTCTGGTTTGCTGAGTTTTTCCAGATTCATCCTGAAAACCTGAAAAATAATGAATCCTAGTTTAGTAGGTATTTCTTTGGACATAAAAATCAGTATTCAAAGCTATGACATATAATCTCCATTTAACTTCAGCTCCCAGTTTTTTGGATTGCAAATTGCCCTGAGGGGGGATAATTTTCTCTCCAGCTTCCCAGACCAGTTGCAGAAGATGCATTTGTCACCTTGTCCCAAGGGACAGGAACATATGCACACCCAGATGGTGATGGCAGAATGTGCAGGCTAACAGGACAGGACAATATTCACCAAGAAGCAGCCAAAGTTCACAGGAGAGGGGAAAAAGATGGATATTTAAAAGTCATATTGATTACATATCTGCCTCACACAGCTGCAAACATCACTGAGGAGCTGTGATGAATGAAGGCCAAACTGGGCCACCCACACGAGCTCAGCTGTGCTGGGAGTGTTGCAGTGCTGGGATACAATTCCTGGGAATGCCATTATCCCACTGATGGAACAGGCCCAAAGCACTTCACAGAAATCAATGCCACAGAAAACACACACTTCATTACTATTCTTTCAAACTGTTTCAATATCAGCATCATTTATTAAATATAATTTTACTGCCTACAAAAGAGATCCATCATCTGAACTGCACATATAGAAGCTTTATATTCCCTTGCATTTTTACTGATACACTTAATGTATCAGCATGTCCAGTAATAAGCCTTTTTACTACATTATTTTGTTAAAAATGGAAATCATTTCAGACCAAATCCTTGTCTCTGATACAAATATACCCACTGATACAGTCTAGTGCTTTGCACAACCATCAAATACACTTTTCTGAGTCCAAGTTGTGTCCATCTTTCACCACACTTTGTGTCAAGCAGAAAATGCTGCAGCATGAAGAAGCTGCTCAGAGATAACAAACTCCAGTGGCAAGTGATAAAGGGTTAAATCAGCCCCTCCTGGAGATGTCTATCCTGCTAAAACATTCAGCTGAAGTCTAATTTGTCTGAAGTCACTGCTTCTTTACAACTGATTTGCATAACTGTGCCTTGGAGAGTTACACACAAAAGCAAGTTCTGTCTTGTTTGTGCCAGAGCAGCTTTCCAGTCGCTGGGAACAGAAAGTTCTGTAGTCTTCATACAGAAATCATAATCTTCAATCAGCAATCTCTGATTTCTCTGCTAAGCAGGGAAGTGTCTCATCACACACTCAGGTTCCTGCCTCACACAGTGTTTTACATGAAATTCCATAAAGCAGCAATGTTTCATTCAGGCTCCCCTGGCTCACCCTCCTGTTGGCATGGGCTGCTCAAGGAAACACCAGTGGGAGTGAGCACAACTGCCTGCTCCAAACCCAAACTGAACTGGACACCACAGATCTGTCAGCACTGCATTTCTGCTTCCTACTGCAGATCCATTCACGTATTCAAGAGGAAAATCCACAAGTGGAACATTTGGGAAATCTGTTCATATTTGTCACCGTGTCAAAAAACCCTGATCAAGATTTGACACAAAGGCATCATTTAGAAACTCACTGTATTGACTAAAATGACATTTTTTGTGGGCCAGGACAGTGCTGGTCACTCTCCAGCACTGATCACTTCAGGTCAGTCCATGGACCTTGACAGAGATGTCCAGGGTGAGAGCCTGACCCTGAGCCCAGACACGGCTGGAGGGTTCTGTCACCATGGGGAGCCTGGACAGCTGAGCCCATGTGGAAGGAGTGTGAGCTACAACTTGGTCACCTTAGGAAAATGGGAAGAGAGGGCATAAGAAGCAGCAAAGAATGCTAAAACATAAAGAAGCAACTGCACAGAGTGAGAAAAGACAAAGCCTGGTTCTCGTCTTTGATATTTACCATGTTTGTGCTGGTGCTTTGGTCAAAGCTGCAGCATTTCCTTGGGCAGTCTTTATAACTGGAATATCCAAACACCTGCTTAGGAGATGCACAGCTTGATTTCAAAACCATCTCAGTCCTTGCTCACACTAAATTCACAGGTTTTAAGACTGAACCAGTGGGAAACAACTTTTATTGCCAGATACCCAGCAAGTCACAGTAGTGCTGGGGCATTATAAACAGGAACGAAAAAGGAGAAGCTTCCTTGGAGATCTTAGAACAAAGTGCATCATACATTTCTGTTACCCCAGGACAGTAAGTGCTGAACATGGACTTTCAACATGACTGCATCCATGCTTTTCCCTTAAAATGAGATGATGTGGAAATGTGCAGCTGCATCTCCCCAAGAGCTACCAAACAGCTCAGTCTTATAGCAAGGACAGCTACCAGCTGCAGTTTGGTATTTTAAAGCTATTAGTCAGGGCAGCAATAATTTCTACTCTATATTCTAACTACTCCCACTGTGACTCGTACTTCCCAGTGTTATAGGAATAAGCCATGCTATTCTTACCACGCCTCTGTGGTCTTTAATGCGCTTAATAACACAAACAAGCCCTGTCCTAAAATATACACGTAAAAATACTTAAGAGAAATAAAGAGCAGGAGCCAGTTTGCACAGCAATCATTTATCCAACAACAAGAGGTAACATTAAAGGTACATAAGTGGTCCAGATTTACCTTCCTCATGTGCAACCTGCTGCAAGAGAAGATCTCTACCTGCTTTGTTTGCATCAGTTACTCCACACTGCTGAGGGAACAGACTGGGAGAAGATGCAACAAAGTCACTGCTCCAAAAAACCCACCAAAATGTACCTGTATTCCCCAGTGATCTGCAGGGAACTTTCGAGCACCCCAGGCAGATGTGTGTCATGCTGAACAGATAACAATCCCAAGCATTCCCTTTAAGGGACACCCTGCACTTGGGAGCTGAAAACTGGGAGGAAAAAGAAGCCAAAATCATTTGATGTTATTATTTTACAGGAATAGGAAGCATCTCTGGATCAAAGAGCCAATAAGCATGTATTTGAGCTCCTTTTCCCCTATCCAAATCTGAATCCAAATCCATTCCCAGCCCTCCAGGCTCCTGAGCTGACCTTTCCAGGGCAGCTTTCAAGCTACACATCCCTATGCCTTCCCTCAGCCCACTTTTTATTAAAAGATCACACCAACTCTATTAAATTACCCAGTTCTCCCCCTTGCAAACAGTCCCATTCTACCAAAGGGATCTGGGCTCTTCCATTGAGGAACCTTCCAAACCTTTAACCAAGAGACAGAAACAAGATCCAGCAATTCCCAGGGCACTTTACCCCTTTTACATCCAGGGAAATACACTGAGCACACTCACACAGATCACCAGCCACAAAGATCTTGTTGTTTAGTCTGATGGTATAAATATTTTCCCCAAGTCTGAGATACACCACCATTTTTGGACAATAAGCCAGAGTTTAGAGCATAAACAAAGAAAATCACTTTCTGCTTGCTTAAAGGTGAGATTCCAGCTAAGGACTGGAGTCTCCTCAGCAGACCCAGACCCACACCCCAAGGAGATAAAACTCTTCTAAGGAAGTTATTTCCCAGTATTTAACTGGAAATAACCATCAAGAGCAGTTTAAGTGTAGGTAGAACCATGCAGAGCAGGGGGAGTTATCTCTGGCATGTGCCACTTGAGGAACACAACAGATAAGCTTGCAGCCCATGGCAGCTCCTCCACACTTTAATCAGGGTGTGATGATTATGAAACCATGCCAGGTTACATTTCACTGCTCACACTCACAGGGGCACAAAGCGACTGAAAGAATGCTGCCAGCACAGGAGAACCTCACCCACCCACTGCAGCGAGCCTTGGAGTCAGGGGCAGGAGCCAAAGAGGAGCCGAAGGCACAGCCCGAGGCTTGGGGAGCGCAGCTTGTCAAGCTTCAAGAAGCTTCAAGATCCTCTGCAAGCCCCTGGCTCAAAACTCTTCTACTTTTTTAAAAAAAACATCATGAAGAACAAAGCTTGCTGTTCCTTCTTCCTCTGAAAGAGGGTATTTCCTAAACCTACAGCAATGCAACAATGGCCCTATGACAATAATCCTGAATCAGCCCAATTTTCTTTCCTGTGTTCCTGAAGAGGAACTGATATTTTCCAGGAGCCAGCACGGGCAGTCGTGTAATCGCAATCATGGGAGAACCGAAATGACCAGTTTGAGAAGTCCTGACAGACGAGTTCCCAAAGCTGTTTCTGCGTGTATCGGGTGGTGTTTGAGTTGTTTCACTAATTACATATGTTTATGGAACGAAAAACAGCTAACATACACTTAATAATTGTGTATCCACAATGCAACCCGGCACTGCATCAGAACTGCGGAGAACTAGGTTAAAATCAGAAGTGTTTGTATCTCCTTCACCTTTGTATCTCAGCCCTAAAGAAGTAAGGGCATTACCCACAAAAAAACCCCAAGACATCTTCACCCCATTAGTTTTTGGAGTAATACTCAGAAGAGAGCAAATCAGCAAAATTCTGAGCATGGATTTTGTGGGGGTTCTTGAAGCGCCTGTGCAGCCACTGGAGCTCCTGGAGGGAGAAGCGAGAGCATCGCTGGCTGCTCTGACCTTCAGCCTCGCCCCTCCCGGCACCCGAGCGCCGCTGCCCCTGCCCCGGGACGGGCGAGCACCCGGGACGGGCGAGCACCCGGGACGGGCGAGCACCCGGGACGGGCGAGCACCGCGGCTCGGCCCGGGACACGGCCGAGGCCGGTATCGGTGTCGGTACAGGGGTATCGGTGTCGGTATCGGTGTCGCTACAGGGGCACCGGTGCCGGTATAGGGGTATCGGTGTCGGTATCGGTACCGGTACAGGGGTATCGGTGTCGGTACAGGGGTATCGGTGCCGGTATAGGTGCCGGTACAGGGGTATCGGTGCCGGTGCAGGGGTATCGGTGCCGGTATAGGTGCCGGTACAGGGGTATCGGTGTCGGTACAGGGGTATCGGTACCGGTACAGGGGTATCGGTGCCGGGCTCGGCGGCTCCCCAGCAGCACCGGCCCGAAACAACCGCGGCGAACAAAGGGAAACGGCGCAGCGGAGCCCGCGGGGAGCAAGAGCCGGCTCCACCGGGCCCGGCTGTACCCGGTAACGCCCCCCGGCCTCCGCGCCCCCCGCTCTCCGCGTTCGCCGCCGATCTCACCCCTCCCCGCCGCCCGCGGCCGCGCCAGTCCCGACTGCAGCCGCCCCCGCCCGCAGCGGGGCTCGGCCCCGCCGCCGCCCCTCTCAGCCCCCGCGGGCCGGGCCGCCCCGCACCTGCCTCTGCCCGCCCGCGGGGGCAGCGCCGCGCCAGGACGGGCCGGAGCGCGCCGGGCCGGAGCGAGCCGAGAGCGGGACCCGCCGCACCGACCTGCCCTGCCCCGCGCCGCCACCGCCGCCGCCGCCGCCGCCGCTCCGCTCCCCATCGGCCGCCCCGCCCCGCCCCGCCCCGCCCCGCCCGCTGACCGACAGCGCGCCCGCCAATCAGCGCCGCCGCCGCCGCGGGCGCGGCCCAATCAGCACCGGAGGGGGCGGGGCGGGGGGCGGGCATATCCAATGAGGAGGTGCGGGGGGCGGGGCCGCGGTGAAAATCCCTTTTGTTCGCGGCGGAGCGAGCGGGCGGCGGTGATTGGTGCGTCACTTCCGGCGGGGCGGGGCCGAGGAACCGCCCGGGCCGCCGCCCCCGGCCCCTGCCTGTGTCCCGGTCCCGGTGCCGATCATGGTCCCGGTGCCGATCATGGTCCCGATCACGGTACCGGTCCCTGCCTGGGTCCCGGTCCCGGTGCCGATCATGGTCCCGATCACGGTACCGGTCCCTGCCTGGGTCCCGGTCCCGGTGCCGATCATGGTCCCGATCACGGTACCGGTCCCTGCCTGTGTCCCGGTCCCGGTGCCGATCACGGTCCCGGTCCCGATCCCGGTCCCTGCCTGGGTCCCGGTGCCGGTCCCGATCACGGTCCCGATCACGGTACCGGTCCCTGCCTGGGTCCCGGTGCCGGTCCCGATCACGGTCCCGATCACGGTCCCGGTCCCGGTGCTGATCCCGGTGCCGGTCCCGGTGCCAGGGCCGGGCTGGAGGAGTCTGGGGCAGCTGAATGCCGCTGGCGGCCGTGGCAGAGCTGCGCCCTCACAGCGGTTCCGAGCCCCGGCCCCTCCTCGTTCCGGGACGTTCCCTCTCCCCCGGCACCCCCGGCTCCCGGCCTCGCTCCCGGCCCCGGTGCTTTGGCCAGGGCTGTCCGTGATCTCCGTGTGTGCTGTGTCCCTCCAGCAGCGCTGCTTTACACACCGACAGTGCCACCTCCAACCACCACGGCCTCACGTCTAGGACGTTCAGAAGATGCTTTTGTCTGGACAGGGCTGTCTGAGTGTTATTTCCCAGCCTTGATAAGCACTGCAAGTTTTGCAGAGCCTCTGGTCACGAAGACTCAGAGCCCATGAGGGAAAAAACTCCCATGGGTTGCCTCTCCTGAGCTGTGCCAGGCTGGAAGTGCCCCTGTGGCATTGCCAAACAGCTGGAATATTAATTGTGATTACAGCTGGTATATTAATTGTGATTACAGCTGGTATATTAACTGTGATTACCTCGTGCTTCCCCTGTCTCTCTGCTTTTCACCCACTGTCTCTTCTTTAATCCTTGAAATAAAATTTTAGGGCAGACATCCCTTAATGATGCACATGAAAAATGGTGTCAGCTCATATCACAGACTTGTCTTCACTTCCTACACACCATTCTCACCCCTCGGACCTGGGGGTGAAGCCCTTGGCAGAGCAGGGATGGGCTGGAGAGGGGGCAGGAGGAGGGGGATGCTCCAAGAAGTCCGGGAATGTCAGGGAGGAGGAGGAGGATGTTGGCACAGGGCCGGCTGCAGGAGGGTGCTCGCTCTGAGCTCGCACTGTCTGCGGCTGCAGAAAAGGGGAAGGGGCTCGTGGAGTGCCACAGATGGAGGAAGCTGCGGGGGAAAAAAGCTGACCTAACTCAGCACATCCTGAGCGCAGGACGTGCAGCCTTGCCACGGGGATCTGCGAGCTGGCACAGCACGTCAGCTTCTGGAAAAAATGGGCTTTAGGGGGAAAAGGGCGGAGGGACAGAGATCCACAGTGAGTGGGGACGGTGAGCAGGGGTGAGCACCCGCTCTCAGATCCATCATTCCCGGTCCAGAACACACGGAGCGACCTCAGCAGCACCTGCACTTGTGCCTTGGCTGGAAGGGCTCCGTCCTGGTGTGCACTGTGAGGCAGCGGTGCTGCCAGCTGTGCCCAGCGGTGCTGCCAGCTGTGTCCAGCTGTGTCCAGCGGTGCCCAGCGGTGCTGCCAGCTGTGTCCAGCAGTGTCCAGCGGTGCTGCCAGCTGTGTCCAGCGGTGCCCAGCAGTGCCCAGCCGTTCCCAGCTGTTCCCAGCGGTGCCCAGCAGTGCCCAGCGGTGCCCAGCTGTGTCCAGCTGTGTCCAGCAGTGTGCCCAGCAGTGCCCAGCAGTGCCCAGCCGTTCCCAGCTGTTCCCAGCGGTGCCCAGCAGTGCCCAGCGGTGCCCAGCTGTGTCCAGCAGTGCCCAGCGGTGCCCAGCTGTGTCCAGAGGTGCCCAGCAGTGCCGAGCTGTGCCCAGCTGTGTCCAGCGGTGCCCAACTGTGTCCAGCAGTGCCCAGCGGTGCCCAGCTGTTCCCAGCAGTGCCCAGCAGTGCCCAGCTGTGCCCAGCTGTGCCCAGCAGTGTGCCCAGCAGTGTCCCCAGCTGTTCCCAGCAGTGTCCAGCTGTTCCCAGCGGTACCCAGCAGTGCCCAGCTGTTCCCAGCTGTTCCCAGCAGTGCCCAGCAGTGTGCCCAGCTGTTCCCAGCGGTGCCCAGCTGTTCCCAGCGGTGCCCAGCAGTGTGCCCAGCCGTTCCTAGCTGTTCCCAGCCGTTCCCAGCCGTTCCCAGCTGTGTCCAGCAGTGTGCCCAGCCGTTCCCAGCTGTTCCCAGCAGTGCCCAGCTGTTCCCAGCTGTGTCCAGCAGTGTGCCCAGCTGTTCCCAGCTGTTCCCAGCTGTTCCCAGCGGTGCCCAGCAGTGTGCCCAGCTGTTCCCAGCTGTTCCCAGCTGTGTCCCGGCTCCCGCGGCCCCGCTCCGGTACCGTCGGCGGGGCTGTCGCGCCCCCGCGCGTCCGCGGCTCCGCTGCTCAGAGCCCGCTCGGGAGCGGCTGCGCTGGAGTTCCACAAAACACGCCCGAAACGTTCGCATCTCAAAATAGCAAGGGAGGGGTTGTATTTCCTTGCATTTCCAGGCTGGCACGGACCCTCGGCGGCATCATCTGCTCGCTGCAAACATTCCTGATGCTGCCCAGTCCCACTCCTGGAAACGCAGGAGAAAGGAGACCTTTGTGCAGAAAGAGCTCTGCGTGAGGCTGATTGACTAGTGATGAATTGAGCCTGGAAAGGTCATGGATGCATGAGTTACATCAGGGAACATCTGGCACCAAAAGCTTCTCTGTTCTGGGGCTTGGTGAGGACACTCGATGAACCCAGAGCAAATATCTGAAGGGACTAAGAGTCCTAAACCTCCTAGGTGGTCTCAAGGGTGGCAAATAAACAGCTGCAGCCTTGAAAATCAGTGCAATTGAGAGAAAAAAAAAAGAGTTTTATAGCTGAGTCCATACAGAAAAAAATCTATTAAAGAATATATTCAGTTGCCCCCTGGTCTGCAATTGAGGGGGTGATAAATCATCTGCAGAGGAGAAGAAGGAGGCTTTCTGGGTCTGGAAGACCTCTCTCTCCAGGCTGTTTGGTCACTTTATACTTTTGGTTTTTTAACATTCACTAGAGGTACCAGCACAGATGCCCAGAGCAGCTGCAGCTGCCCCTGGATCCCTGGAAATGTTCAAGGCCAGGTTGGACAGGGCTGGGAGCAGCCTGGGATGTGGAAGGTGCCCCTGCCCGTGGCAGGGGGTGGAAAGAGATGAGCTTTGATGGCCCTTGCAGTCCAGGGCAGTCTGTGATTCTGATTGCCAGGTGTCTCAGGTACAGGCAGAAATATCAGGTACCCTGAGAGTGTGCAGGGTGGATTTCTGGTGGAAGGAAACAACAGAGACGTGCCAAGGAGAGGGCAGGTGCAGATGGCTCCGGTACCTGCACACAGACGAGGTTCTGGCTCTCTGTGTCTCGAGTGGAAGCTGTGGAACGAGGCCAGGGAAGAGCCAGGGGATGGAGGGGGCTGCAGGTCCTGTGGGATGGAGCAGGAGGTCTCTGGGGAGCCAAAGGAGGAACCAGGATGGGTCCCCTCACTGGGCAGGTTCCTGTCCTGGTGAGCATCAACCCCCAAGGAATTCCCAGGAGGGAACAAAGTGGTAAGAGAGGGATTTCTCCTGAAGCATCACATGCAAGAGAGATAAACCATAAACACAAACAATTAGGAAGAAGCACATCTGTCATGTTCTTGATGCTGTCGGAATGAGAATCCATCTGGGAAAAGAGCCAGCCCTGCCTCCCTGGGAATTATGTATTTTTTCTTTTTAAATATTGTATGACATCCATCTCTAGAGCTGTGTGTTGTTTGTGCTGGCATGTGGGTGTGTATTTCTGAAGGCTCCCCCTATTAACACAAGATCTATAGTCTCATTTTAGAAAATTTGTGGCTATAAAAACATATTCTGGGTTTGACTGAGTGTTTTTTCCTTCCCTTCTGAAACTCTGGAGCCGTGTAAAATAGCTTCATAAAACTTGTAGCGCTTTTTAAAGTCAAAGTTACTGCCTTGCCTTGCTTTTCAAAATGCACTCTAGATTTTAAGTGTTGGGATATTGTTTGCTTTTAAACTAGTGAATGCTGAAAAGATGCTCTAAATTCCTTTTTTATTTTGTTGCTTACTGAGAAAAATCCAATTATACCAAAGGGAAATGGGAATAAAACATTTCATAAAAATATATGGTATATAAGCAAAAAAACCCCTCAGTCTTCCAAAACGAGTGTGCAAAAGAAGGGTGGAATTCTTTCAGCACAATCCCTTGAGTAAATTCCCTCTCTTGGGAACACAGGGATACCCAAGGGAGCGGGAGCCCCTCCTCAGCCCCACAAAGTCCTTTCCCTGCTGTTGGTGGCTCAGGGCCATGGGAGCCCTGGATCCCGGCCCCTGCAGGGATGGCAGAGCTGCCACTAGCCAGGCTCTGGCTTCTTACAGCCCCTCCTTCCAGTTACTCTGTCAAGTGCTGCAGAGAGAGTATTCCAGCAGCCAAGAAGCAGCTCCAGTTCAAAGGATTTGGGAAAACCCTTTTTCCAATCAGGCAATTTGTAATTTCAATTGCTGAGTGTTTCCCTTCCATTCCTTGGCACTGAAGCACCATCTGAATTGGCTTTCTCAGCACTTCAGGAAGGCTTGTGTTACATTATGTAAGATTTAACAGCCATCACTTCTCCAAAAGTAATACAGAAAAGTGTTTTTTATGACACAAGAGGGAGATTTCTCATTTGGGAAGCTGATTCTTTGTTATTTTCAAATCACTGCTTTGGTGCTACTTCAATCTAGTAACTAATTTTGTCTATGAAAAAAACCAGAAGAAATTTTGTTGATATTTTGACAAATGGAAATGCCTGCTGAGAGAAGATTAAATTTGCCTTTTTATCTTTATATGTGCATATCATATACATTTATGTGTCACATTTAGATGGGAGGACCCCTCAGGACGCTGCCTGCAGTCAGAGCAGCACAGGATGGGTAAGGTTGGAAATGGCCATGGTGGGGTGCCCTGCTCCAGCCCCTCTCGTGCTGTTCTGGAGCTGAGCCAACTGGGCATGAACCCTCCAGTAAGGGTTTGTTTGTCCCAGCTTTGCTCTGCTGTCCCACACCAAGCTGACAGAAAATTCCTCACCCAATCCTGCCACAGAGCCAGCCCAGGAACCATCCCAGGCTTTCTAATCTCTTCAGGAGATTTCCTTTTCTCCCCATGACCATTTCTTCATCCATTGGCATTTCACATGGATGTAATGTCCCTTTGCTGGGAGCCCCTCCATGGATCCTACAGCCTTTGCTTCTCAGCACGTGGCATTGGCAGGACCTAAAATATTAATTACAGGCAGGGGAAGAAATGTTGCTTTCTCTGCTGAAGCTGTTTAGCAATTTCCCTGGAAAAAGCACTCTGGGAGCTGCTGGGCTGGTGATGACTTTCCTGGCAGTGATTGAGTGCTCTGAGAAGAAGCAGGAGTTTGTTGCTACCTCATTTGCTGTGCTGGGCTCTTCCTCTGCAGCATTAATACTGCTCTGGCCAGACCAAGGTGTAAAAGAAGTGGAGAACAGAAATATACTCGGAAATTACCATCACCTAAGAGCACAGCCCATGGTCGTGCTTTCCCTGAGTTACCCTCCTCTCTGTGTGTTGGGGAATTGCTTTCTGTGAGGGACAAACTGCCTGCCAAGAGGGCCCTGAGTGATTCCTGAGCCTCTGCAGCCCTGAGAGCAGAGAGGAGAGAAGTGTGAAAAACAGGACAATAAATGGCAAGGGCAAGTTCTCCCTGAACAGATTGAGCATTGAGCTGGCTGACTAATATTTCCTAATTATCTCTCTGAGTGGGAAAGGGGGAATGCCAGGAGTTTGTGGGGCTCACACAGCTTCATGGCTGCACAGTGTAAATTAGTCCTCATTTCTGAGCAATATATTTCTGCATGGCACCTGTTCTTGCCATCACTCCTAGGTTGTCTTCCTTCACAAGCTGGTTTGTTCTGTTTTATTTCTCCCTCATGGAAACTAATTTATTATTTTACATTAGTGTGTGAAGCCTTGGAGCATCTCTTCCTGCATTTAAAGCAGGAGGAGAAGCCTCCCTGTGTGCCAGTCCCGTGCTGCTGACTCTGGCAGCCCCACTGAGCAGCTCTGAGCTTCAGCATGGGGTGGCTTGGTCAAAGCATTTCCAACAGCAGCTGGGCCTTTCCTGAGCACTGGATGGGGAATGACAGAGCAGAAGAGTTTCCAGAAGAGGAACCGGCTGCAATCCTGCCAGTGCTGGAAGTGGGGCCACAAAGAGCTGAATCTGGGGAGCACAGGGGAAGTTCTTCAGCCAGCAAACATTCTGTGCCATCCTGCCACAGCTCAGACAGAGCAGCTGCTTAGCAAGGCTGCGAGAATTACACTGCATTTGCACAGGGTACAGAGGAAGGCAGCAGAAAACACCTTTACCTTCTATGGGTACTACCTAAAAATGAGAAATACTGACTGCTCCTGGAACTCAGTTCTTTAGGGTTCTCTCTGCACCTTAGGAGAGGAGGGAGCCCCTCCAGAGGAGGAGCAGACCTTGCAGCAATGGCCCTGGGCTCCTTCCCCAGTGCCAAACTCACTGTAGGAGCACGGGGAAACTCTGCACTCCCATTATCCAGATTATCCAACCTGCACCTTCAGGACACGTCCTCTGCCCGCAGAGATTTGGCCCTCGCTGCATTCCCAGCTCTGCTCCTGAGCTCTCCACTCTGAGCCTGCCAGCCATGGCAAAATCCTCCAGGATCTCCCCTGTCTCGCACTCCTTGGCTCCTGCAGGTGATTTGTGTGCCAGCTCTGCTGCTCCTCAATGTGCTGAGGAGGTTTCTCTGGGCAGGCAGAGTGGCACCGATTCCCTGATGGGATCAATGGGCTGGAAACAGCCCCAGGGCTCTGCAGCTTCCTCAGGACCTCTGGGACCCCCTCCCTCCCTCCCCCAACCCGGGAAAATCCTACTGTGGCCAGAAATTCTGGGTTAATTCACCAGTGCCTACTTAAACCAAGGATGAGTGTGCCACGAGGAGGTTTTCTCTCAGCTCTGAAGTGCTGTGAGATGGGAATTCCTCCGTGCTGGGCACTGGAGGCAGAGATGCTGCAGACCCACAGATGAGTGAGGCAGAAAAAAATCCTCAAAATTTTCAGCTTCCCCTGGAAAGGTGAGAGTCAATAACCCCCAGGTCTTGGACTGTTCTGGCTCACAGCTGCTCTGACACATCCTCTGCCCCCACCCCTCACTCCAGGGAGAACCACTCTGGGTCCTGGATCGAGGGGAGAAGGACAGGGCAGCCACAGGAGGGGCAGGTCACTGCTGATCCCACTGGCACAGCAACACTGACACGACACAGAACACAGAACTCACACGAAACAAAACACTCACACAACAGAAAACACACAAAACAAAACACAACACTCACACAACAGAAAACACAACACTCACACAAAACACAGCACTCACACAACACAAAACACACAACACAAAACACTCACACAAAACACACAAAACAAAACACAGCACTCACACAACAGAAAACACAGCACTCACACAACAGAAAACACACAAAACAAAACACTCACACAAAACACAACACTCACACAAAACACAGCACTCACACAACACAAAACACACAAAACAAAACACAGCACTCACGCAAAACAAAACAAAACACACAACAGAAAACACACAAACCAAAACACTCACACAAAACAAAACACTCACACAACACAAAACACTCACACAACACTCACACAACACAAAACACAGCACTCACACAACACTCACACAACACAAAACACTCACACAACACAAAACACTCACACAACACAAAACAGAGCTGTGAGCTGTGGAGCTGCTCTGTCCCTCAGAGTCCAGGGCACGGGGCTGGACAGTTCTGTGGCAGCTCCAGACACAACACACAGACCCCTCTGAAGCAGAGGGAGTGTGAAACAATAGAGGTGAATTTCACTTCTGCCTGGAAAGACTTCTGACTGTCTCTCTGCAGCATTCTTACAGAGCAGGGACTGCTGGGGAAGAGCTGTGGGACTAAGGAAACATCTCCTGAGGGCTGCATATAAAGAGATTAAAGAAAACACAACCATGGGGCATTTTGGAGCCATTTAATGCACCAAGCTCCTCCTCTCCCTTTCCCCTGGAAGATCTGTTACCCCAGAGTCTCAGAGTGATTCCTGTTTTTCCAGGGAACATGACAGATATCAGCCAGTGCTAACACAGCTCTGAGAGAGGAGCAGGAGCCACCCAGAGCACGGGTCCTGCTTGGATTATTTCTGAGCTGGCAGAGGGGGAATGGAAGATAAGAAGGAAGAAGACATGAAAGCAACATTTTAAAGGCCATGGGCAATGAGGCAAGTCAGGAGCAATAATAAAAGCCCTGTCTACATTAGGACTTCACTTACAGATAACTTCTGGAAGGTGGCTCTGAGATCACTGTGATTTCATACCCGATTAAACTGTGCTGCAGTCCCGGAGGCAGCTTATAAACACAATTTCTGCTCTGTACTGCTCACAGTCACCATGCTCCAACCACATTTACTAATTATGTTTGCTCTGGTGGAGCTCTCTCAGCGTTACAGGCTGGGTGTGAGCGGGGGGCCCAGGGGTGCCCCAGCCCAGCTGCCCAGGATGGAGCCCTGAACCATCCCCTGCACCCCCACACCACGGCATGGGCCAAGGAAATGTCCAGGCTTGACCTTGTGTCTCCAGAATTCAGTGTACTGAGCAAGAGGAAAGGCTATTGAGGATGTGGGGGTGCTGAATGAACCCCAAAATCTCCTGCAGGGACCCAAGTGCCCACGTGAGGAGCACCCACGGCACACAGGGGAGCTGGCCTGCTGCTCTCATGCATGTCAGCCTTGCTCACATTTAGCAGATGACTTTAGAATTTGCATTCAGGCAACGGGAGTTGAAACAGCAGCCATGAACTTGATCAGTGTCATTTACATAATTTCCTGTTTGCATGGGGCTCCCGTTTAATTTTTCCACCCCTTGTATGATCAAATAAATATACCTACTTCTAGATGAAATGTATTTCAGGTTTAGAGGATTAACCTGCCTGCAAGAAGTGACAGCTTGTTATCCCCAAAATACAATTCCAGGATCCCTGCAAGCTGGAGAAACTCAGTTTTCTCCATCCCTCAGGGAATGGCATCACTGTGTAAGAATTACTCATCCAGGACTCCCTTTTCTCCCCCTCTTCAGTTAAACAGGGCTGATGCAGGTGAGGGAGAGCTCCTGCACATCCTCGCAGCGTTGCCAGCTTTGCTGTCCAAGGCTCCCACAGGGGTGCAGCATTGCTCCTTGTGCCCGGAACGGAGCCGGGGCTGCAGGGAAAGCAGCTGCTGGGACAGGAGCAGCTTGGAAACCACTCTGAATAGGCCAGGTCGGGAGGAGCAATGCACATTAAAATATTGGATTGGGAACCAGGATAACACGGGCTCTGTGCCTCTTTGGAGGGCACAGATGTGTCATCCCTGCCTGCCTCAGTTTCCCCATGTCAGGTACCAGGATGGCAGCGCTGGCAGTGCAAGAACAAGGGCATTGCCAGTGGCAATTAATGCCAGTCTGCAAAAGGAGCTCTGAGACAGCAGATTCAGATCCAGCGTGTCCTGCTCGGGGATTCACTCTCTGCCCACAGATGGATCCACACAGGCACCACCAGGCTCTGGGAGGCACTGGCTCGTGCCTTGCTCAAGGACTGGGAATTCTCCCAGGCTGGCAGAGCCTTCCTGCTGCCAGGTCAGAGAGGAACCCACCCTTCTCACCCTGCCGGGGGATCCTCCATCCAGCCCAAGCCACGGAGACCAGTGACTCTTTGTGTGCCAGGAATTGCTGTTTTACTCGGCTTCCTCACAGCTGCCACGCTGCTGGACAGCCCAGCCTGCCCTTTCCTTGGTGGGCAGAAAAGCCTGCATGGATCTGCTGCTAAAAACAGGAGCCCCCAGGTTTGGAGGCAGCACCAGCTCTGCCAGCGAGGCTGCGAGAGGTTCCTCGCATCTGTTGCCTGGCACAGACCCAAAGTATTTTTCTGGTACAAGGGGCTTTTTTTCATGCATCACCAAAGAACAGAACTGCTATTTTTAGCCCTAATAAGCATATTTAATTTCCTACTGCCTCATTTCTACTGTTTTGTGCAAGTAGCATTTCTGGGCATGACCCTTGGGAGCAGGTGAGGATCCTGAGCATCCAGGCTGAGGCTGCTCCCCTCAGCAAACCCTGGGATTCAATAAAGAACAATTTACTGGGGCTGCCCCAGATGTAACCCCGAGGCTCCCCCTGCTCTGGGGCCTGTGGGATCCTCTGGGCAGGGACCCCTCACACCCCACACTGCCCCTGGTGCTGTCTGGGGCAGCAAAGGGCTCCCATTACACAAATAATTAATGAACACAACCCCACATGTCACACATTGGCATTCCAAAGTGCCACTGCCATTCCCAAACTGCCTCTGCCACCAGCTCACCCCGGGCTGTGCTTCCCATCAGCTCCTTCTTCCATGGAGGGAGATTCCAAGCAGGGTCCAAGTTCCCTTTCTGGCTTCTGGTCACAGGGGAGGGGATGCAAACGCTGAGCTGGGTTCTGTGACAAGTGACATAAAACCCTCAGCGTGCCCAGAACTCAGTGTCAGTTCCAGGCTGCAAACACACCCCCAACAACGAGACAAATAAAGAATATGGGCTGTTCACAGCCTGCTCCTCACCCTGCACTGATCAATGTGGCCCATCAGGTTTGGGGACAATCCTGGCCCAGAACCCCCGAGTAATGGCTGGCCAGTGCCAGGTAATTGTAATGATGTCTTGCAAGTGAAGCAGAAACGGATTTAAACCAAGTGAACCAAGTAAACGGATTTAAAGCAGTTTAATGGGGCTGAGTTTTCCTTGAGTTCAGTGCCACTCCAGTGCTCCATCAGCCCAAACCTTTCCTTTATGGGATTTACTTGTTGGCTTCCAGCAGCTGCCCCTCCTCTCCAGCCTGAGGGAGGGTCTGGAGTGTCCCTCTCTGAGACATCCCAAACCCACCTGGACCAGTTCCTGTGTCCCCTGCTCCAGGGGCTTGGACTGGATGATGTCCAGAGGTCCCTCCCAGCCTGTGCTTCTGCAGCCCACCCAACACTGTCATTTTCCCATTTGAAATACAAATCAAGGAAAACTGAGAGTTTTCCTGTCCCCCACCGCTCGTGGCTGCAGCTGGGCACTGTCACAGCTCTGCCACTGCTCTGGAGACAAGGCTGGCAACTCCAAGTGTTCTGTGGATTACTGCCTGCCAGGGCTTAAATGTTTGCTGAAGACACAAACCTTGTCGTGGCTGATTTTATTTATCGTTGTGTAAGTGTATTTCCACAAAGAACAGAAAGTGAACAAATAAACTGGGTGGCAGAGCCATAAACCCTGTGCCTGCTCATTCACTTGAAGAAAACCCTGCTTCAACTAATTAACCTGTGCAAGCCTTGTGCTGTTCATAAACAAACCAGGAATTAATAGAGTTTTGTTTTTTCCTAACAGCCAGCATGTGCCAGTAAATCTTTATTGGGCAGCAAAACAGAAATTGCTCCCTTTTCTAGGGTAGGTACTGCAACACCAGTCAGAGGCTGAGTTCTTAAATGACAGTAAAATATTAGAACAAGTTTATTTCCTGCTTTTGGTGCCTGTACTGAGCACATCTGGGATGTGCTGGAGCGAAGCTGCAGCCTCCCCAGCACTGGGGGATTACAGAAACAAGCACCAAAACAGGGTTTTCTGCACCAAATCTCCTCACAGGTGCAGCAGGAGGCTGGATTACAGAGTCCAGCAGGCTGAGAGGAGCCTGTGGGATGAGGAAATAAAGCTGTGGATGTGGGGGGAGGATGGTGAGGAGAAGTGCAAGCAGCCTCTAGGACAAGAAGCGGTGGGGAAGGCTGGCAGGGGCTGTGCTGGGACAGGGATGTCCTGGCAGAAAGTGTCTGAGGCTTTGCTTTCACACCAGCCCTGTCTGTTCCCTGCTCACACACAGAAAGGGAGGCTTGGGAAAACAGACAGGGGGCAGAAATACAAATCAAGGAGTAACACTTTTGAAGGAGAAATTATAAATTGCAATTTAATCACATAATCACTTTGACACTCTCAAGCAAGCTAATTTCTTCCCTTGCCTCATTTCACCCACTTGGCAAGATGAATCTTGATGAATAATGTCCTATGAATATTTAATTTTTTGATAAATTTGAATTTTTTTTTCTCCTACCCCTACCTGCTGGAAAAATCAGTTCTCTCTTTTCCTCTCACAAACACACAGAGAACAACAGCTTCTTCTTCAGCTTCCATCCTCCCCTTTGGAAGGCTTTTTGGCCAAGCAATGATCATTGTCATCACCCCTTGCCCATCCTCTGCCAGCTGGGAAACTGGGACCAACCAGAGAATTTCCTCAAACCAGGAAAACTTTGCAGACAAGCAAGAAAATTGATAATCTCAAATGGTTTTAAAGCAATTGAAATACAATCCCATTGTTTGTGCAGGAGTTTGGTGCCTGAGGAGAGGGGAGCAGTCAGGGTCCATTTCCATGCACAGCACAGTGGAAAACTCCCCTGGAGCAGGTGCAGACTCTGCTCCTGGAGGACACTGAGCCTCTGTGCAAGCCAGAGCCCCCCTGCCCTGCTCCCACCACTGCCCTGTTCCAGAGCATCTTCAAAATCTGCCTCCCTGGGCCAGGAAAGCATCTGCCAAAACTGCCAGACAGAGACCAAACCTGCTGCTGGAGACTGCAGCTGTTGGGAAACAATTCCAGCTAAACTGGTGGATTTTGAATGATGAATAATTAGGTGATTTGGCACATGAAATGGGGGAGCCTCATCTCCAAATATCCCTCACATCTCCTGTTAGTGGGCTGGAGACTTCCTGGCTGCTTCCTCCCCTGTCTCCATCCCTCTCTGTCCCCCTCAGCAGCAAGGATGCAAACCCCTCCTCTGCCCTCAGCATCCCACCAAAAGCAGCTGCCAGCTTCCCCCTCTCCAATTCCCCCCCAGTTCAGTCTCTGAGCCCTATCCCGTCACCTCTGCCTCTCAACATCTTTCTCCAAAGCTTACACTAACATGAAGTTAGTCCTGCACAGACTTACAGGGCAAAAAATACTCCCCATCCTGAAAATCCCAGCACAATTCGGTCTGTGTGTGATTTTAAAGCCCCATCAGCACGAGTGTGTGCTCTGCTGCAGAGCCACATCTCATCCTCAGCCCTGGTGCCGTGGCTGTGCCTCTCCACGCCCGACCAGGTCCCGTCTGAAGCATTTTTCTTCATTTGCAGGAGCAGTGGTGCTGCCTAACGAGGGCCACTGTCCCCTGCTAATGGGAGTCACTTCATTCTCAGCTGGGCTCTGCTTCAGGCTGTGGCTCCACACTCCCACAGACCGAAATCCTCCCACAAGGGTTTTAATTTGGGATGAACCGCTCGGGAAATGAGATCACTCATCACATCAGTCATCCTGCTCTCCCTGTGCCCGCGGGGCTCGGCTGCAGGAGGAGCAGGGATGGGCTCCAGGGGTGTTGGGACAAAGCTCCAGGCACTGAGAAAACCTGACACACCTTCAGGTGTCCTGTGCAGGGTCAGCAGCTGCACTGGATGATCCTTGCAGGTCCTTTCAGCTCAGGATATTCTATAAACTTTATGCTTAAGTCAAAATTAATTTATTATCCTGTTTAAACCAATATCCTGGTGGATCCATCCCTGTTTGTGTGTGTGGCCCTGCAGATGAATGCACACACACACACACACACACACCCCCCTTATCTTGTAAATTCCTGCTTTTTGCTTGCATTTCTAGGGCAACACTTCATGGAAGATGAAACATAATAGAATCCCCAGCTGGGGAAGCCACGATACAGCCCAGGCCCCAGAAAGTCAATTACTCTGTAGGAGAGGGTGACGATAACTGAGGAGATTTGCATGGAAATAACTGATCTCCTGATACAAAGGATCACAGGGCTGTGCTGGCAGACAGTGCTGAAGGGAAAGGTAAAGGCACAGGATCAAAACACACCAGGCATGGCTGTGGTAATCAGCATTTCTTTGTTCCTTTGTTGGAGACCGAGGGCAGGAGACTGAATTGGTGGAGATCTGGCTGCATTCTTGCAAAAGCCATTCATTGAAAATTAATGACAGCTTAAGTTTTCAATTAAATTTTAATTTAAACTCTGTGACTGGTGCAAATCAGCAGAGTGCTCCTTGTGTCAGTGATTTATCTTAGCTGAGGATTTGGCCCCACATCTCGAGAGAAAGCCCTGCCAAAATAAGCTGTGGTAGAGATCCTCCTGCCAGATTCCAAAATGTGCTGAAGCCCTGAGAGGTGCAGATGGGCACGAAATCAATGCAGTCCTCTGCAAACTGCACTGGGGGCCTGCCTGGATCTCCTCAAGTGTAAAGTACTGCCCCAAGTATAAATTTGCCATAAGGACAAAAATCCTGCAATCCCCAAAGGCTCTTTTCTTTCCCAAGTGTTCCTGCTCTGCCCAGGGTCCTGGTGAAGATCAGAGAACCCCAGAGTGGTTTGGTCTGAAAGGACCTTAAACCCATCCTGCCCTGGGCAGGGACACTTCCCCCTGTCCCAGGCTGCTCCCAGCCCCTCCAGCCTGGCCCTGGCGCTGCTGAAGTGTCCTTTGCTGAAAGCCAGGCTGGAACCAGGAGGTAAAACCTGAATTTCTGTCTCTTCCATGGAACACCCTCACCTGGGCTCACCTGTGTGCTCAGGGGGATTCACCTCCCAGCACGTGGGGACAGCCATGGGCACATTCCTGGTGGCTTCATTCCAGAGCAGGGCTTTGATTTGGACTCCCTGCCTCTGCATCCCATTTAATAGATCTCTGGCAGGAAGTCTAATAAGTTAGGAAGTTCAACACACTTTTTTTTCACATGTAATGTAGTCATTTCTCAATCTGCCATTCTCAAGAAGTTCTTTTTTCCTTCCTACTGTTGAAACCTATCTGGATTGAATCATTGAATCATTATTCCTGATGTTCCACAAGTCTTGTTCTGAATATTTTTAGAATTAAAAAATGAGATTTCTGCTTGGGACTTTTTTGTTTATAAATTTTGCATAAATTTTGCAATACAAAAGCAGCAAAAAGAATTCAACTGAATCTTTTCAAGAAGAGGATCAGCTTGTGATGTGCAGAGCAAAACCATTGGGTTTAACAGGCTGAGGGGCTGGGAGAGAATGAAGCAATTAAGGGGAAGGAGGGATGTGGAAATGAGGGTCACTTGCACTTTACAGAAAACCACACCAGCACTGAGTTATCTCTTAAGCTGTGAGGGCCTGGAAATGCCAAGGACAGCAAGGCAAAGGCTCTCTTGACGTGGCTGATTACATTTTGCCTGGCAGTAACTGAGGGTGAGGAAAGAAACACCAGTCACTGCAGCTTTAGCCCTGAAAGTTCATGTTTTTGTGCACTAGGCTGGAATAGCCAGTTCCAACTCATCTGGAGATGCTTGGGCTGCACTAAACTCAGAGAGAAGCAGTTCAGGAGAGGTGAGGCAGCCTCCCCCAGCACCAGCAGTGACTGGACAGGTCTGACTCACACCCACACATTCAACAATATTAATAGAGCACCTTCAAGTGCAAGGCTGTGATGAGTGGAATTTGTTGGGCTCATTTTCACTGTTTGGAGCAATCCCACTGTGGGTTTGGGAAGCAATCCTCTCAGTGATGTTTGGGGAGCTTCAGAACGAGTGGCAGTGATGGATGGGCCCGAAGGAGTGGAGCAGGCAGAGCCAGAGCCTGGCAGCCGTGCTGGGAGATGGGAGCTGACAGCAGGAAAGGCTCTGCAAAGGCTTCTCTGCACATCCTCTCCCTCCTGCCGGGGCTCTGCCGCTGGAACAGGCGTGGGAAGCACCGAGAGGCTCCTGTGAGCACAGCACTGCTCTGGTCCTCCCTGCTGGGGCACAGACCTGTGCCACTTCAGGCACCTGAGGTGTCATTCCTTTGTGTGTGAATGGCCAAGAGCGGCTCTGGCCAAGCTGGGACAGTGCTTGTCCACGCAGACAAATTACAAGGTTCAAGTATTTTAAATATTCTAAAATCCAGCCTCTTGTCCAGCACCAACTATTGCTGTGGCCACTGAAAGCAGCCAGGGGAACAGAGAGGCTCCTCTGCCCTTGGTCCTGCTCAGCCTCCGGGGAGGTTTGGAGCTGCGGAGCTGGCTGGAAAATGATGTCAGCTGGCAGGATTGTCAAGGGCACACGGAGCTAATTCCTGCCCAGCTTCACTCCCTGTGCACGGTGGAAAGGGCAGCTCTCCCCCTTCTTGGAAGAATTACAATGCAGTTAAGTATTTTTAGTAAGGCCTTAATTAAATCATCAAAATATTTCAGGCTGATGTTCATCAGCGAGTAAATTCAGGGAACAGGACAAGAAAAGCAGCTGTGCATTATTTTTCTGAGTAATGATATTTGGATCTCTGTGCGATGGAAAGTGGGGAAAAAAGTAAATTATACAGAAAATGCATTCAGGATGGTTTTAATGTTATTACAAACCTTCATTATAATGTATGATCAAGCACGTTAGCGAAAATCTTAGGACCCGGGGGTAACATATCGATTCCGGCAGACATTAAAATTTCTATTTGATGCTTAAGTAAAATCTAATCTGACTTCTGATTTTGCAAAATATTTTAGGGTAATTAGACATATTTGTGCTTTATTGATTCTTAAAATGAAGATAAGTATGTGGGGAATTGCTAACACTCTGGATTAAAGAAAAAAAGACTCCTTGATTTGCAAATGTTCCTGTAATTAAATCTCTTTCTGTAAATGTGACCCTCATTATCCTGGATAGAAATGAGTGCAGGAACAGGTAAGGGAGTTGAAAATCATAATGATCATAAAAGCGAAGCTTTAGTGTTTAAATGAAAGTTTGTTTTCCCAGAGTTGTCCCACGGGCTTTGGGGTAAATGGCTCACCCGAGGACCGAGGCTCTGAGCACCCTGGGGCAGCGAGGGCATCCCTGAGCAGGGATGGGATGGGAGGAGAGGAGCTTTAAGGGCCCCTCCAGCCCAGACCCTTCTGGGGTTCTGGGATAAAACCCCAAACAACCCCAGAGCTCAGGATGGGGGGAATTCCTGAATTTTGAGAAGTCAAACTCAGAGCAAACAGTGAGGGCAGGGCACAGCCAGCCCAGAGCAGAGACCTGATCCAGACTCCCCCGAGACACAGGAACAGCTTCTGCCCCTTGCCTTTGGCTGCCTTTCCCACAGGCGTCATGAGGAACCCACGGCAGCATTGCAGAGCCAGGACAGGCTCCCTGAGCATCCTCAGGCTGCAGCAGCTCACCCCTGACCCTAACCCTGACCCCATGGGATGCAGCTCACCCCTGACCCCAGGGGATGCAGCTCATCCCTGACCCTAACCCTGACCCCATGGGATGCAGCTCATCCCTGTCCCCATGGGATGCAGCTCATCCCTGACCCTGTGGGATGCAGCTCACCCCTGACCCATGGGATGCAGCTCCAGGGCTGCAGATCCAGCCCAGCCATGGGAGGGGATGTGCCCTGGGGATGGATGCTCTGGGAGCCCTCGGGAGTGAGCCCCTCCTCGCAGGGCCCCGGCTGCTGCCAGGGTGTGAAGTCAGCTCCAGAGGCACAGCACAAGGGGAGTGGGGCAGGTTTGAGCAGATGGTTGGGTAACATTTGCTGCTGGAGCCTCAGCTCCCCACAGGACCTTTCTGTTTTCATTCCCTGCCCTGTGTGCTCACGCGTGTGCTCAGCCTGGGATGCTCGGCCCGGCCCTGCAGACTGATGGAGCCATAAATCAGCAATAAACAGAGATAAATTCCTGATTTATGGGGAGCTCAAAGGCAAAGACGAGCAGTAGCAAGGTCACATCCACAGTTAAGCACATCCCTGACACAGCTCGCTCCTCTCTCTCTCCTCCCCTTCTGCCCCTGCCAGGTCTGGGAAGCGCCAGGACGGAATTTCTGTGTGCATTTCTTGTTCAGCTTCCTCCGTGTGCTGCAGCAGCTCATTTGCTCCCAGTCCTGGTGTTTCTCCCGTGGCAGGGCCAGTGCAGCACAGCCCAGCGGGATGGTGGCCGATGGCCTGCGGCTCCTGGCTCTGTAGCGTGGCAACAAGTGCTAAGCAACCCCGAGCTGGCCAGCAGATCCTCGCTGGGGCTTTATCTGCTGAGGGACCACTGAATTCAGAGCTGATCTGGGTACAAGGCACTGCCCCTCTGCAGGGCTGACAGCCACATCACTCATCACATCCTGCTTCAAGTGGGTGCTCATTTAAGATATAAATATCCCCGCTCTGACAGGCAATATGTCAATCAGGGGAGCCCACTTTAATCCACATTACTCTGACCCAGGTGCTTTGTCAGGATTACAGCTGGTGATTTTCCAGATAATGGTTTCCCACCTTCCCCTCCCGGGGAGGAGGGGGTCCCACGGGGGCTGAGGTCCTTGACCATCCCCAGGGGTGGATCCCAACTCCCCAGGCTCTGAAGGAAGCTCATTCCCAAGGGAGAGAGCAGTGCCCGTGCAGCCCTGTGCCAAGGAATTGCCCCTGATCCCGGGATCACAGAATCTTGGGATGGTTTTTGTTGGAAAGGACCTTAAAGCTCATCTCATTCCCACTCCCTGCCATGGGCAGGGACATCTTCCACTACCCCAGGTCACTCCAAACCCCAGCCAACCTGGACTTCGACACTTCCAGGGATCCAGGGACAGCCCAAATTTCTCTGGGCACCCTGTTCCAGGTCCTCAGCACTCTCACAGGGAATAATTTCTTCCTAATATCTGATCTAAATCTACTCTCTTTCATTTTAAGCTGTTCCCCCCTGTCCTGTCACTCCAGGCTCTCCTGGAGCCCTGTCAGGTGCTGGGAATTGCTATAGCAGGGAGATAGAACCTCGTGCCAGGGCTGTCCCAGGAGCACAGACACATCCCTGCAGAGTCCTGAGATGCATTTAACATCAGGATTCCTGATTTAACATCAGGATTGCCCTGCAGAGCAGGAATCAGGACAAAGCTCCCTGTGCAGGCAGGCAGGTGCTGCTCCCCTGGCCAGGAGCTGGGCACAGACCCTGCCTGGCAGGTACCTGGGAGCACAGGCTGCTGGCTCCTGCCTGTCTGCTCTCTGTCATCACCCACAGCACTCCACAAACCCCGGTGGCCACAGACAGAGGGCTCACAGTGATGTTTCCTGTGACACGCTGCATCTTCTGACACTTGGTACTAAACAAGCCACAGCAGATTTAAAAGCACAGCAATTGCTGGAAAAATAATCTTAATGAAGTGGGTGTAAATAACTGTAGAGCAACATTTCTGCATATTGGAATTGTTTATGCAGGTAAAATTTAATAGCAGAGGTGTGACCGCATTTGTAACAGAGTAATCAGTGTGTAATTCCACAGAGCTGGTGGGGCTGCTCACAGGAGACAACCCTAATGTCTTTTAAAAAGTCATTAGATTTAAGTAATAGCCAGCGCCCAGGTACTCGATCAGGCAGATAGAGAACAAATCAACTTTTATTGCCAGGCAAAAACTGGAAAACCCAATTCCTTGGAAGCTAATAAAAATTTTATAATTTTTTTTTGGAGTCAAATAAGCACAGGGTTTATTACTTCGTAGACGTCTTCATAAAACCTGGAGCAAACCTAATCTAGATGAAAACAACAGCTGTGAGGCATAATATATTTGACCAAGATGGATGCCTCAGAGGTATGATATTCATTAGCTCACTAATTCCAAATGGTAAACAAGGTTTAATTAATTTTGATTTCAAGCTCCAATGGTCGGCTGGCCACGCAGAGGTGTACAGAACGTACAGCTCCTGTGGGAACAAGTGTCTGCTGGAGAAGCTTGCATGTCCTCCTGACATTTCTGCTGGGGGAAGTTTCGGGAACAAAAGAGGATGAGGGTCAGAAATCTTCCCTGGGAGGGTGGGCAGGCCCTGGCACAGCTGGGTCAGCCTCTGGCTCCCTGGCAGTGCCCAAGGCCAGGCTGGATGGGGCTGGGAGCAGCTGTGCTCAGGAGAGCTTTGGACAGCCTTGGAAAGCCACTCTGAGCCCAGACACTCAGAGATTTCCTTTCCTGTGCCACCCCTGGGCAAGGACGTGCCTTCATGGAGTTGCTTAGAAGAGAACCTGCAGTTCAGTCTGGAGAAGAGAAGGGAGACCTCAGATGTTGTAATGCAGTTAGGAAAAGCACCCAGAGTCCCTTCCAGTGCCTAAAGGGTCTCCAGGTCCCACAGCCCAATCCCACGTTAAACAGCCCCTGAGCTGCTCCAGTGAAAACAGAGGACAAAATTCCATGGAAAGGACATTAAAAGTATCACAGAAAATAACTTGCTGAGGAGTTAATGACATGAGCACTGCCTTTATCTCCTGGTGGTGTTGGGCAGCTGTACACGCTGCACCCACCACCCTTAGAGGAGCATCACCCCAAGGGGCTGTGGAAGTGCTCACTGTCACCTCTGAGTGACACCAGGACATGCACTTGTCTTGGATTTGGGAGCTAGAAATGTATTTAATTCAGGCTCGAGGCAAAGTCATGGCTCACAGCCCTTTAGTGCGCTGCTGAATTTGAGACCAGCTTGCAAAACTGTTCCCAAAATAACCCTGTGAGCCTCTTTTATCCAGAGAAATGTACAAAATATTTTTGTTCAAAGGCAGAGGTGCAAAGCATTTAAATGTCAACACTCTCCCTGGAGGGAGAGGACAGGTTTGGGGGACTATTTCCAATAGGAGTCAATGCTGGATCCCCGGACAGCAGAGGATGTGTGGTGGCAAATCCTTGTCTTGGAGAGATGAATCCTTGCCTGTCTCCACAGCAGGGTGATGGTACCACTGTGAGAAAAGCTTCCAGAATGTGTAAAATCCCCAGCACCTTTGCCATGGGTTTCCTGTAGCCATCACTACAGAAATCCACTTTTCTGCCCCCAGAAAGTGAAGATGAGGCTCATGTTCCCTGCTGCAGGCACAGCAGCTTCCCCACCCCTGCCCAGCCCTGGGGACCTGCCAGTGCTGCCACATCCAGGGCTGGGCTGATCCAGCTCTCCCCTGGCTCACCAGGAACCTGCAGCATGGAGATACAGTCATTTACACAGAGCAAAGCTTTGCTGATAAATAACCAGAGCTGGAAATATGCTTTAATGAAGCACAACAACAATTAGATTTATTCACATTTTCCCCCTCAAAACACAGACAAATATATGCACATAAAGAATGATGATGTTTTGGGTAGTCCCAGCTAAATAAATAGAACAGAAACTTTGTATACTTCATGCAAAAGACTTTGCTGGCCGCAATATTTCCAGTTTAATTTAAAAATAAGTGATTGGAATGAAGCCTGTACCCCAAACCCATAACTTTGTATTTTCAAGGGCTGTGGCCATAATGAACAATGAATATATGAAAATACCTGTCCTCTGCAGACCATCACCCTACAGTTGCTGTGTCTAACACAATCTCTCATAGCACACCAACAGAACCAAAAGGCACTGAAAAGAAAATTCATTCTCTTGCAAGCCCCTCTTTGTTTGGTTTTTCATTTGCCTATAAATAGCCCACAGTGGAATTAATTACACACAATTCAAGTACAACCCTTGCACCCCTGCAGAAGAGAGTTGGTCAAGTCCTGCAGACATTTCCAGCCTGGAGGAAACATTTCTGTTCCTGTGCTGTGCTCTGGGTTCCTGCACACGGCAGCTCGGAGAGCCCAACAGCACCAAAGAACACGCAGGACAAAAACTGTTTGCCTAAAATATTCAGGTCAGTCTTGATGAATAATGAATGCATCCATAGAAATGGGGCTCAACCACACACAAAAGAGTGGTTAAATTAATCAGGTAATTTAATGGCAAGGACTAATTTGACATCCTGTGTCTCACGGGTGCTGCTTCCACAGCTTTCCTCCAAGCAGCCTGGCTTATTCTCATCACTGCAGGCTGGACTTTCTTAGAGCAAGGCTTTTAATTATGCAGGCTGGAATTCTTTAATGTGAGCCCTTTAATTATCCTTAGATCAATACTTCTCATCAGCTCCGAGGAAAACCTTCCCCTCCTGATGTGAGCTGGGGAGTTACAGAGCACAGTCTGTGTTAAACATCCCTCACCCACAGGAAAGGGCCACTCACTGTCCTGTGATTTGGGGTACCTGGGTGTCACTGTCCTGTGATTTGGGGTACCTGGGTGTCACTGTCCTGTGATTTGGGGTACCTGGGTGTCACTGTCCTGTGATTTGGGATACCTGGGTGTCACTGTCCCGAGCTCTGGGGTACCTGGGTGTCACTGTCCTGTGATTTGGGGTACCTGGGTGTCACTGTCCTGAGCTCTGGGGTACCTGGGTGTCACTGTCCTGTCATTTGGGGTACCTGGGTGTCACTGTCCTGAGCTCTGGGGTACCTGGGTGTCACTGTCCTGAGCTCTGGGGTACCTGGGTGTCACTGTCCTGTGATTTGGGGTACCTGGGTGTCACTGTCCTGAGCTCTGGGGTACCTGGGTGTCACTGTCCTGTGATTTGGGGTGCCTGGGTGTCACTGTCCTGTGATTTGGGGTACCTGGGTGTCACTGTCCTGAGCTCTGGGGTACCTGGGTGTCACTGTCCTGTGATTTGGGGTACCTGGGTGTCACTGCCCCGAGCTTTGGGGTACCTGGGTGTCACTGTCCTGAGCTCTGGGGTACCTGGGTGTCACTGTCCTGTGATTTGGGGTACCTGGGTGTCACTGTCTTGTGATTTGGGGTACCTGGGTGTCACTGTCCTGTGATTTGGGGTACCTGGGTGTCACTGTCCTGAGCTCTGGGGTACCTGGGTGTCACTGTCCTGTGATTTGGGGTACCTGGGTGTTACTGTCCTGTGATTTGGGGTGCCAGTCCTGTCCCCTGCTCTCCCCTGCATCCCTGGATCCTGTCAGCATCCCCAGCCCCAGCAGAGGAGGGATTGGAGCTAATGAGTTTGGCCTTGGGCAACCACCAACTTCTCTTGGTTCTTTTTATTTTTTTGGAGCCTTTCAGCCCAGGGTGCTTGTTGCTTCTCCAGCATCAACAACATTAACAAACTCTGACATCTCATAAATTTCCCTTGGTAAAACAAAAGAGAAGCAAATAGGAAAACAAGTTTCATCAGCACAGGGGGTTTGGTGCTTTTAAATTTTCCCTCCCTTTTCCATGCACCTTTAAGCCATGTCCCCAAGTGGACTTTGCAGCTAAACACTCCCACTCACGTGCCTCAGTTCCCCCTTTTAAAATCATGTATAGTAATAACTTCTAATTGTAATAAAAATCTTTGGTAACACTTTAGAAACTGGGAAGTTAAAAACTGGGATTGATCACCAGTGTCACAAGGAGCTTGTTCAAGCAGTCTGTGCCATGGCAGCCGCAGGCCCTCTCCACTCTTTCCTCCTTGCTCTCTGTAGTTCTTTGCCAGTGCCCAAAGTACAAATTGGCTTTCTTAGGGAATGAGAAATCTCCTGCCTGGGAGCTGCAGAGTTTGTGCTCAGGATGCAGGAGCTGCCTCCCGTTCCATCATGCTGGCAGTGCTGCTCCAGCTGAGAGGGATGAGGCAACCATGAGCCATCCTCTCCTTTCCTTGCAATTGATTTTCTTAAAATACAAATCCCAGAGCTTCCCAGAGACACTGGGGCAGGGCTCTCCTGTGCCTCACTTTGCTGCTGGGCTTGGATGTGGCTCTGGGTCTGTGCTGCCTTTGCATCAGAGATCCCAGGAGCTCAGCTGGGACCTGGCTGTTCCAAGAACGTGATTTTATCGACATTGCCCCAGGGCAAAGGGGTGCTGAGCCAGTGACACACAGCTGCCAGCAAGGGCACAAAGCCCAGCATTACTGGCAGAGGCCAAAGTGGATTTCATCAAACCCTGTCACCCCTAACACAGATCCCCAGGTCGGTGGTTTTTTCTGGTTTCTGCTCCATTGTTAGAACAACACATAAATTATCATTAAAATACTGGGGGGCAATGTGAGGTGGAAGAGAAAAACTGATTTTTCAAGGATAAAATTATTCAGCAACAACACTGGCCATGTGAAACGTAATTTTGGACTCAACATCCACTGCTTTATAATGAGGCAGAGTATTTTCCTTACGGATCCAGTTCTTGAAGCCCTGGAGCTCCTGACTGTGTCCTCTGCTTTACTGCCACAACATAAATATCAGGAGTTATGGCTGCAGCAAGCACACGGCACACTGCTGAGCTGGTTTGAATTTAATATGAGTTTAATATCAGCATCCCAGAGTGGCACAGCAGTTGTCAGGAGGCAGCTGTGTTTATCCTCTTCTGCTTTCTGCATTCAGCCTTTGACCCCAGACACATCACTGGGCCCCGGCTGCAGGAGGGAGCAAGAGGAGTTTTCCAATTAATCCTCTTGGCAATAACAGGGAGACTCAGAAGGACACCTGGGCAAGGTGGACATTTTCACATTTTTGGAGAATATTTGGAAGCTGCTTTGCTGCAAAAGTGAAGGCCCCAGGGAGGGGGATGGCACAGAGCTGCTGTCCCTGGCAGCGCCCTCAGAGTCACCTCTGGGGCTTTGGCTGCTTGGCAGGAGCAGAGCAGAGCAGAGGGGACACGAGGAAGGGACACTGGCAGCTTTATCCTGGCTCTCAGAACCACCAGCTGGCTTTGCCAGGAGGAGATAAATTGATACAAACCAAAAAGATTTGAGAATGAACTCTGTGTCAGGCAGCTCTGGCATTATTAAGCTTATCTTGGGAGCAGACAGAAAACTAAGAGACAGAATGTCAATTAATTTGAGTGCAAGAATTCCCTGGGCCGGCGGCTCAAGGAAGGCAGGAGAGCTGCCCAGCTGGCAGTGTCAGAAGGAAATGGATTTCTCTGCACAGACCCAGAAACTTGAAACCCTTCTCATTTCTATTTGTTTAAATATTCTGCTCAATGTAGAGCAATTTGGGCTGGATGAATGCTGACTTGCAGCATTAATTGATGCCCTAACAGAGAAGAAAACGCCATACGAGCAAAGGCAGTACGGGGTGAGGAGTTCTGGGAATTGAACAGACTCATCCATCAGGACTGGGACCTGCTCCCAGCAAAACCATCTCCCCCTGCTCCTCGCCACGCTGTCACTGCCATTATTGTGGCAGGGAGGGGACACCTGGGGCTGGCACAGCCCCCTCGCTGTGCTGGGGAAAGTGCTCGGCTCGACTTTGGCTTTGATCCATTGCAGGATCTCTCCCCCGAGCCTCCCCGGGCAGAGAACGATCCCGGCCCGGGCTGGGAGCATCCTGCCCTGCCGGGGCTCAGCTTCAGAGCCCTCCTCGATTTCAGAGCCTCTGGTGCTGCTGCAATGCGGTGCTAACAGCAAACTGTGCACAGAGAGCCGGGTTAAACCCGACACTGCCCTGGTCACCCCCGGCTCCCTCCCCTCCCTCCCCTCCTGCTCCTCCTGCCCCTCCCTCCCCTCCCTCCCCTCCCTCCCTCCCTCCCTCCCTCCCCTCCTGCCCCTCTGCGGGGCTCTTCCCTCAGCAAAGCCCTCCCGGTTCCTCGCAGCCAGCTTGGAAGCCCTCAGGGCAATATTTAACACCTCCTTTATCATCCCCACGCTCTGTACAATATGCATTTATTCAGGTTTTCTCTGGAGGATCGTTCCGAGCAGCCACATTATATATTTACACTTAACACGCTCTTGAAGGAACCTGCTGTACTTGCAAAGTGCCCCCGGAATAGCGAGCTCCCACAGGATGTTTTCCCCTAAACACTGTTCAGAACAAGCACGGCCAGAAAGGGTCAGATATTGTGAGGGGCAAGAGGGAAAATGGGTCTGGACCCATCTGCCTGCCCTGGCAAGGTGACAGCCAGGGAAAGCAGCCCCATGGCAGAGGCAGGAGCAGGAGCAGAGCTCCACAGGTCCTCGGATATTTGCCGTGATGATCTCAGTGTCCAGCACTGCAGATCCCACCACAGCAATTGCAGCATCCCTGGGGTGCTCTGCAGCCCTGGCACGGCACAAAACTCTTCTGAGATCTCCTGTGGCCTGAGCCATCCCTTTTGGTGTTTAAACAAATGTAGGGCAGATGAAAATGAAGTGAGAGTGGGGCTGGTCTGCCGGCTCTTTCTCCATCCCTCCCCGATACTGGGTGGAAATTTGATGGTCACAAGGCTCAGGGAAAGGTTTCTGCAGATGTTTCAGGAGAATCCTGAAAAAAGCCACATGGAACATGTGCCATCCTACACTCTACTCCCCAGGCACAGCCTGCTCTCCATCAGCATTTCCCTCTCTTGATTTCAAAGCTGCTTTGCTCTTGCTACAGTCAAGTACTGAGAGTTTTTACTCCTGTAAAACACTCCTGTTCCTTGTTTAGGCCCTCCATGGCTGATGGAAAAAAATTTAATTAAAAGCTGTTCTGCTTTTATGTCCAACATGCTTCAGCTGGCAATACATCTTTTTGATGCTGGAATTGCCTGCCTGGTATTTCTTACACCCTCTAAGCAGCTGGTGCAAGGCAGCACTCGAATTAGAGCAGGGAGCTGGATGGAAACCGCCTGGTGTGGCCACAAAATCCTCTGCATCTCTGGTTATGCTGCTAATGATAGCAGTGGCTGGATTCCAGCTGATGTCCTGGGAAAACAGCACTGAAGGCCCAGAGATGAGGGGAGAAGTGCTCAAACCCACCCAGCCACGTCCTCACGGGTGGCTCGCTGTCCTCTGCCACCCACAGCTCATTTCACGACCCTGGAAATGGCTCAAAGGAAGGATTGCTGCCCAGAGGAGAGGTTTCATGGATTAGGAGGAAATCTCCTCCCGAATTTACATCCCCTTTGGCCCCAGCCTGGAGAGGTGCAGGAGGTGCTTCACCCACATCACCTGTGGGTCAGCACGGTGTGACCCCCCTGAGCTGAGCACAGGAGCACAGGCTGGGTCACCCCTCTGCCTTTTGGGTTAAAAACACGATGTTAATTTGCTTTATGGTGCTGCCTGGCTCCTGGGGATCAGTGCCCATAGCCCCGAGCGAGACACACGGCTCGGCAGAAAAGAAACTTCTGGGGAATGAAGGAGAAGGGGAAATAAGAGGAAAATGTGGCTGCTGGAGCTTCTGGGCTACAGAAGCAGCTGTGGGACAGCTTTTCCAGCTGCTAAACCCAGGCACCAGCTGCCCTCTTGCAGGGGAAGGTGTCTCTATGCCCATGCCCTTATGGGGAACCAGGAGGGGTTTTGGGGTTTCCTTTGGGATTTGCTTTAACTTCTGAGCCAGGGCTATCCTCTGAGTAGCAAAGACCTAGAAAATCCTGACCATGGCCAAAGAAATCGCATTTTTTCCTCTCTTTTATCAAGTGAAATGTTAATAGTAAGCTGCAAAATGGATTATTTTCCCTTTTATTAAATCAGCCTGCACAGCCTCAAAGCTCCTTCCCCATTCTGGATCGGTGGGATTTTCCAGGAGCCCCAAAATCCACCCACCTATCAAATGCCATTACAGGTAGAAACATTGTCGGGTAGGAATACAGACATTTAAGATGAGAAACTACTTAATAAATTCAGAGCAACACTTTCTAACATTTCCCACAAGACTTTAGTGCTGTTTACAAATTCCGAAGAACATCCCGAGTCATTTCTGGCACGGACTTATGATTTATTTCAAAGCAAAATGGGTCAGAGTGTGTGGGTCTGTGTTTAATGCAGAAAGGGATTTGGAAATGAGAAGTCAACTGGCATGAGAGATTGCTGGGCAAATGTAAAAGCAGCAAAGCGTGTGGGTGGTCTCTGAGCATGTAATAGGATATTTGTAAGGAAAGGAAACATGCAGGATTCTAAGCTTTAATAAAACAGTTCCTTTTTACCCAATCAATAACATAATTGTAATTTTCCAAGGCAAATTGCCTCTAAACTCCCCTTTCTCAAGGCAAGAGTGGCACAAGCGGGACAAGGAGGAGAAGTGGCTGCAGGAGGAGCCGTGCACAGCTCTGGGGTGACCCTTCCCTGGCTGGGGTCCTGCAGGACCCCTGGAGCAAAGAGCAGCAGGTGCAGCAGGGTTTGGCTCATGCCAGGGATGAATAACACCCAGCCAGAGAGGGCTGGAGGAGGTTCTGCTCCATCTCAGCTCTCTCTTCCCACACACAGCTTTAGTGCCTTTGCCAAAGATGCTCTGGAGCAGCCCCAGTGCCCCGATGGCTGCGCTGGGAGAGGAGAGGAGAGGGCTCAGCAGGGAAAGGCTCTGCAGGAGATAAAAGCAGGGCTGCAGTGCAATTTGGAATGCAGGAAGGTGCTGGAGGAGGCTGCAGGATCGAGTAGGAGCTGGCACAAGGTGCCAGAGCCCAGGGTGGGAAGAACCTCCCCCAGGGACAGAACAGGCAGTGGCAGGACAGGAAAATCACTGGTTCAAAATGCAGATAAGAGCAGGGAGTTATTTCTATCTGACAAGACTTCCCACTAATTGTGCTCCCTGAATCTGCCCAGTAACAGAATCATGGAATGATCAAAGTTGGGGAAGATCTCTAAGGCTGAGTCCAACCTTTCCCCCAGCAGTGTTTGCATTCCCCATAACCCCTGCTCCCAAGTGCCACATCCACACTCCTTTGGAGCACTTCCAGGGATGGTGACTCCACCACTCCCCTGGCAGCCTGTTCCAACACCTGACCACCCTTTTAGGGAAGAAGTTTTCCCTAATATCCAATCTAAACCTCTAAACCGAGTTACATTCTGAGTCACATCATCAGAAGTTCCAGGGCATCACCCTGAAAACAAATCAATCTTTGTACTACTCCCTCACATGGAGCTAAGAACCACCTTCTGTTTCAGTACTCAGAGAGCATCAGCATAATTCAGTTTTCAGAATTCAGAAGGAACACTTCAAGATGAAAGGCTCACAGGAGTATCTCTGGCTGCATCACCATTCCTCAGCAGCTCTCCTTGCTCAATGCAAAGCAGATAATTTAATTTAATTGCTGTGGCTGAGAGTGAGGAGTGTCAGCACAGCGTTGGCTCTGGCTCATGACTGTGCTCTGTCCCTCCTCTGCTTCACAAGGGTGATTCCCTCCACGCTTTATAAAGATGCACATCAGCTCCCAGTGGAGAGGATTATACATGGGGGGGGGTCTGTCAATTTTTAACTTTTAGGAAATAAAACAGTTTCAATAGGAAGAAAATGTAATAGCTGTCAGATGTTCTGGACTTGGGTCAAACAATAAAAACCAACACAAAGATTGATGCTCCTGTTTGGATGGAATCATAGAATCATGGAATAACAGGCCAAACCTGTGTGATGGCTGGAAAACCTCCCCTGCCTCCATTTCTCTGGCAGTGGCTGCCCTGGGAGAGTGGCTGGACGTGCCCTGTGTGCCATGGAGCAAACTCCCCTGCAGAGGGATTCAGCCTCCTGGACACCTCAGAGGCAGAAACTGCCTTCAGGTCTTCTTTTCTGTAAAGGAAAGAGGAAGACAATTTGAAAGGCTTTGCCATTATCCTCCAGGACAATAACACAATAATTAAAATCACTCTACACACTCAATTTTCCTTCCAGATTTGGAAGACTATAATAGAGAGAATAACAATTGCCAGGACCCTTTTCTTCTCCCCCCAGAAGAAGCTCACAAGTGACAGAGACTTGAAAGCTCAGAGCTGGCTCTCAGGGAGAAGATAAAATGCTGCTCAGAATATAGATTTTGGTGCCAGCTGGGAATTACAGCCCTGATCCATCCTCCTCTGTCATTGGAGTCTGTGTTGCTCTGTGGGCTAAATGGAAGTGAATACAGTTACTTTCCCTGTCTTGGGGGAAAAAATGACATTCCATTTTGTCTCTAAAAAATACACATTATTTAACTTATAAAATATTTAATCTGTGTAATTAATCCTCTCATGACAGTGCTTTGCACATTTTTCTGGCAATCCATACTTTGAATGGCCTATAGTTATAGCTAACTTTGTTTCCTTTTTCTCATGAAATTAATCAAAGGCTTGTATTCTAAATTATTCAGGAACTGAATGAAGCCTGCTTTCTATGGCTTGCAGCAAGAAAACTCCTATTTCTTTCATGTGCCAGCAGTACAGAAATTCTGTTTTTCCGAGGGGAAGGGAGTGGAGAGCAGAGGCTGAGCCCTGGTGACACGGCAGGGGCTGGGCAGGGCACGGTCCCCTGCCCTCCTGCAGCTCCCTGCCAGGAGCAGCACCCAGTGAGGGGCTCCAGGCACGAGGAATTGTCCCAGCAGTGGTGGCCCAGCTCCCAGAGAGTCGGGAGCAGCTGTTGCTGGGCTCTCTTTGATTTCTCATCCCAGTCCTGGGGCTCAGCAGGGTGACCTTTCCCTTCAGGACTGTCCTGGGCAGGTGAGAGGGGCCGTGGGGACCAGGAGCTCTGGGTGCTCAGCCCCTCCTCGCTGGGGTGGCAGCTCAGGCTGCTCCCCAGCTGCTCCCCAGGTGCTCCCCAGGGGCTCCCCAGGTGCTCCCCAGGGGCTCCCCAGATGTTCCCCAGGTGTTCCCCAGGTGTTCCCCAGATGTTCCCCAGGTGTTCCCCAGATGTTCCCCAGGTGCTCACCAGATGTTCCCCAGGGGCTCCCCAGATGTTCCCCAGGGGCTCCCCAGGTGCTCCCCAGGTGTTCCCCAGGTGTTCCTCAGGTGTTCCCCAGATGTTCCCCAGGTGCTCACCAGATGTTCCCCAGGTGTTCCCCAGGTGTTCCCCAGGTGCTCACCAGATGTTCCCCAGGGGCTCCCCAGGTGTTCCCCAGATGTTCCCCAGGGGCTCCCCAGGTGCTCCCCAGGTGTTCCCCAGATGTTCCCCAGATGTTCCCCAGCTGCTCCCCAGATGTTCCCCAGATGTTCCCCAGGTGCTCCCCAGATGTTCCCCAGGTGCTCCCCAGGTGCTCCCCAGGTGCTCCCCAGGTGTTCCCCAGGTGTTCCCCAGGTGCTCCCCAGGTGTTCCCCAGATGTTCCCCAGATGTTCCCCAGATGTTCCCCAGGTGTTCCCCAGGTGCTCCCCAGGTGCTCCCCAGGTGTTCCCCAGATGTTCCCCAGATGTTCCCCAGGTGTTCCCTTAACCTGCCCCGGGCACTCTGCTCTGTTCCCACCCTCCCCCTGTGCCCCTCTGGGGGATTTCAGAGCTTTCCATCCTCATTTGGTGCACTCTGCTCCGCTCCCACCCTCCCCCTGTGCCCCTCTGGGGGATTTCAGAGCTTTCCATCCCCATTTGGTGCTGCTGGTGCTCAGGGCTGCCCATAGCCCGGCTCCTGTGGCTGGAGGAATCTGATCACAGCCTTGGCAGGGTTTTGAAGTGCTTTATCAACACTTGCTCCTCTCGGCTCCACGACGCACAGAAGGCTCTTGCTGGATTCAGAGTTCAGCCCCTTTGAAGTTTTCACCTTCAGGCTAATTTTTTTCAGCAGAAAATTTTCTCTATCACCACTTGTGGAGGAGTCACATGGAGAGTCTCTCTGCAAGGGAGTGGCTGTGTCACTGAGCTGAATACGAATTTCCTGAGATCCTTTTCTTTTCCTTAGCAAAAATCTTTTTTCTTTCTCTGAGCAGCCCCCACTTGCAGCCCCCCAGGAGTGTTCTTTCCCCTCTGGCTCCTGCCCAGCATCTCTCAGGTTTCTGTGACTCCACGAGCAGCAGCAGGGACAGCTCTGGGTCAGGTGTGGGGGCTCTGCAGGTGAGGTTTTGGTAACAGCATCCCCACCTTGTGTCACACGGGAGCTCACAGAGTCTGTCCCCTCCAGACTGACAAACCCTGTTCTCAAGGAAATCAATTACCAGCACTCTGAGAGGAGACCCGAGGGGGTGACAGTTCATGAACTGTTCCAGGAAAATGCCCTAATCTGCCCTTTGCTCTCCAGGCTTAACTTTGGAACTCTGCCTTTGCCACCAAAGAACTCGGGAAATTGACAGAAAACTCAATTTTCCGGCTGTCCCACTGCCCAGTGGGCTGTCAGCTGCTGGCTCTGAGAGAAACACTTCCCAGAGCAGGGCAAGGGGAGAAACCTGCTGGAAACCATTCCCGGGGAGCAGCGGGATGGAACAGCCACAACTGCAGTAGGAAAACCTGAAGAGGAAACACAAAGCACCAGCCTTGCTTTGGGAGCCAGCACTGCTTGGGCAGAATACAGCCAAGTTTCCATCTCTTGCATTGTTCATCAGCTCTGAGATTCAGAGAGAAAGAAAATAATAAAAATAATTTAAAAAGCAAAGCCTTGGTTCGATCCTACCCTGCTGCAGCACCAATTTCAGTTTACAGAGCTTTGCAGGGCTCTGTCCTAATGCATCAAAGCCTCCAGTGCAGCACCCTGGTCCAGATACAGGAAGTCTTCTAATGATGAACCCAGCATTAGGAGCATCATTGTTAATTGGGTTTTATGGATTTATGAAACAAATATACTCACTCGTCTTGTTTAATATTATTTTCCGCTCAGAACTTTAGTTTAATACAGATGCCCTGAAATTATACCATTCATAAATAATGCAAATAATAAAACCTTTCTCTTATTCCCTGGCGCACACAAATGCAAGATTAAATGTGGATTTTAACAAAACAAAAAAAAAAAAAAAAAAAAAAAAAAGGTAGAACTTTGTGTTTAATAAACAAAGAGCAAGTGCTAAGTGCCAGCTACTCTGAGAGGAGGAAGTCAGAGCAGCTTCCAGGCTCCAAGGCACAAATGAGAATTGATTTTTAAGGACAGAATTCATGGCCTTGATTCTGTGGTGAGATTTCTGTGGCTGGGTTGATGCAGTCGGCTGGAGCCGCTGTGGGTGTGGGTGACAATGGCAGCGCTGCCACCCAGCGGGAATCAGAGCCTGGGGACATCCCTGGGACCCGCGGGGCTGGCACAGAACGCTCCGAGTGCCCACTGCAGGGGGCTGAGACCCGCAGCTGCTGCAGGAAATGCTGCAGGAGATGGTGCAGGAAATGGTGCAGGAGATGGTGCAGGAGATGGTGCAGGAGATGGTGCAGGAGATGCTGCAGGAGATGCTGCAGGAGATGCTGCAGGAGATGCTGCAGGAAATGCTGCAGGAGATGGTGCAGGAAATGCTGCAGGAAATGCTGCAGGAGATGCTGCAGGAGATGCTGCAGGAAATGTTGCAGGAGATGCTGCAGGAGATGCTGCAGGAGATGCTGCAGGAGATGCTGCAGGAGATGGTGCAGGAGATGGTGCAGGAGATGGTGCAGGAGATGGTGCAGGAGCTGCTGCAGGAAACGCTGCAGGAAATGCTGCAGGAAATGCTGCAGGAGATGGTGCAGGAGATGCTGCAGGAAATGCTGCAGGAGATGGTGCAGGAGATAGTGCAGGAGCTGCTGCAGGAGATGCTGCAGGAGCTGGTGCAGGAGATGCTGCAGGAGATGCTGCAGGAATCACTGCAGGAGCTGGTGCAGGAGATGCTGCAGGAAATGCTGCAGGAGCTGGTGCAGGAGATGCCGCAGGAATCACTGCAGGAGCTGCTGCAGGAGCTGCTGCAGGAAATGCTGCAGGAAATGCTGCAGGAGCTGCTGCAGGAGATGGTGCAGGAGATGGTGCAGGAATCACTGCAGGAAATGCTGCAGGAGCTGCTGCAGGAGATGCTGCAGGAAATGTTGCAGGAATCACTGCAGGAAATGCTGCAGGAAATGCTGCAGGAAATGCTGCAGGAAATGCTGCAGACAGGTGGAGCTGGGCCCCCAGCTCGGGGAGCTGTGCTAAACCTGCCAGAGCTCAGCTCATTTGCTGAGCATTTGCATTGCACCTTCTGCATAATTCACAGCCCACAGACTGCTGGGGATCAGGAACAATCAATAAATAAAGGAACCGAATGAGCATTTTTGGGTTGGATTTCAGGGTGTGCTGGGCCAGCCTGGCCTCACCTGGCACTGGCCACAAGCACAGCCTGGGTAGCCCTGGGCAATGCAGAACCAGTGCTGGGATTCTGTGTCTGAAAGGAGACAATGGGAGTCCTGGGCTCTGTCACCTCCTGCCCAGGGTCTGCAGAGCCCTCACATCCAGAGCAGTGATTCCATCTCCTCTCTCTCCCTCCCGACAGCAATCCCTGAAAATCCAGCCCTGACTGAATGCAACTCCCTGCCAGAAAGGGAGGGAAAACCTTCTCTTCTGGCTCCTGCAGAATTTTAAGAAACAAAATTCGTAATGTCCCCCCTGCTCAGGAATGCACAGCACAGGTGCAGCTTTGAGAGGAGCTGCCTTGTTCCCAGCTCAGGGGTGCCAGGGGTGGCAGCTCCTGTGCAAAATCACCTTTAGGTGAAGGTTGTTTTTCCCAGAGCCAAAGAGGCAGCAGATGTGTGCTGGAAGCCTTTCCTGCTGCCCACCCTGGAGCTCTGGGCATCATTTCTCCTCCCTTGCCATGTGTTTTGGCTCCTGCAAGCACGGAATATTTGCAAAGCATTCAGCATTTGTTGAAATACTCTCTCTGGATCAAAGCTCAATATTTCTTGGCTTCTCTACACTTTCTGAGCCGCCTTCTGCTCACTGTTATATATTTGCCTTTCTCTCCGAGGTTGTTAATGGATCTGAACAGCTTTTGTTTATTGGTTGGGCTTCTCTTCCCAGAGAAGGGCAACAGACTTGGGAAGGGGCTGGAGCACCAGGAGCGGCTGGGAAGGGGCTCAGCCTGGAGAAAAGGAGGCTCAGGGGGAATTTCTGGCTCTGCACAATCCCTGCCAGGAGGGGACAGCCGGGGGGATTTGGGATCTGCTCCCAGGGACAGGGACAGGAGGAGAGGGAACGGCCTCAGGCTGGGCCAGGGGAGGGGCAGGTTGAATATTAAGGAAATTTTTTTGAGGAAAGATGATGTGATCTTGCCAGAAGCTGCCAGTTCTTATTGAATTTAGAATCAATAGTGCATCAAGTGGCTTGGGATGTTATTAATCAGAAAATTGGCACGAAGGACCAGCAGGCAGTGACACCACAGCGTGCCCACTCCTTTCTTGTGGCGCGGCTGTTGATGACTCCAGGCAGTGCTGATCACTCCTTGGGACCTGATTCCCAGCTGCTCTCCAGACAAGGCAAACTCCACCTGACAGCGCTGCAAAGCTCAGCTGCTCCCAAAGCTCAGCCTCTTTTCCTGTCCCTGTTGCTGTAACACACAGCAAAACATTCCTCTGCCTTCCCTCCAGCCCAGGGGGGCGTCTGAAAGCTGGGGGGAAAGGCACGATTGTTTTGGGTCAAAAGACACTAAAAAAAATATGGGGCATCCTGCCAGTGCTGGGAGGGATCTACAGCAGCTTCTCCTGATGCTGTTCATCCCTGGCTTAGTAGGGATATATATATATATTTATATATATATGTATGTATATATGTATACATAATCATGGTTTGGGTCGGAAGGGGGATTAAAACTCATCTCATTTCCTCCCCCTGCCATGGGCAGAGACACCTTTCACCACCCCAGGTTGCTGCAAACCTCATCCAGCCTGGCCTTGGGCACTTCCCATGATCCAGGGGCAGCCACAGCTGTCCCACCCTCTGAGTAAAGGAATCCAAATAAAATAAGACATACATGTGTGGAACACATATAAAATATGTTTTCCCTCTCTCTCAGCTGTAGCCACCAATTCTCTTTCTTCTTTCAGAAGTTCTCTGGGTCTCAGCTGCTCTCCAGGGAAATCAGTTCCTCGTATCCAGAGCACCTGAAGTGCCTTGTCCAGCACCTCCCTGGCAGCTCCACCCCAGTCCCCTGAAGGGCAGCAGGGCCTCACAAGGCAGGTCCATGTCTGCAGCGCTGGGGTTTATTAACAGGGAAGATGCTCATCCCTTAGAAGCTTTTCCATGATCTATTTTCAAAGATTTGAAACCTTTTCATTTTATTTTTTTTTCACTTGCCTTTTATAAAAATCTCTGTGTTTGCAAGATCTGTTCAGGGTCAACAGATTTAGTAGTGTCTCTATAAAAATAACAGGGAATTTCTGAGCCTCTGTGTTCATGGCCTACACAGTACACCAGGGAAAGGAAAAATAACTTGGAAAGTATTAGAACACACTTTAATAAGCTCAGGTCTCCTGCCTGTGACCCTGAAAGTGTGTTTATCTTTGGGCTTGTCTTTAGCAATCGTTATTCCACCACCACCTTAGGATAAGCATGACTGCATGAGTTTACAGCTGCAAATCCCATTTGGCTGCATGTAATCTAGTGGTTTTCCATGGAAAAAGGGTTTGAAATGCTGCACCTGTCCTGCTCTTGCAGAGAGGGGATTATGTTCTTATACAATTATTGTATGATTGTGTCTAATTGGATTTCCAATGCCATTTATTTCGTCATGAGGCTAACCTGGAAGTGACCTCCAACTGAATTCATTAATCCTAATGAGTTATTAAATTTGTGATTAAAAAACACCAAGGGGAACAGAGGCAAAATAACTACTGCCCCCACTGAAAGAGTGCTAGGCATGGAAATGATGGATCTTCTCCCCAAATCATCTTTCCAGATCTCACCTATCTCCCCATAACCACAAGGAGTTGGTCTCTCACATCAAAGAGCCTCTAATTTATCAAAATATTGCTTTCCTGCAGCCTTCCTGGTCCCCTGGGATAACCCCTGGTCTTCTCCCAGGTTTCTCTTCATTCCCAGTGCATTATGGAGTTTTCCTTCTGGTGTGACAATGAGGAGATGTGGAAAACATCCCCAAAGCTCTGGCAAGTGTGTAATTAGCAGGGATGTGTGTAATTAGATGGGATGTGTGTGCAGCTGGCCTGTCAGGAGAGGAGGGAGCAGCTGGAGCTGCAGCAACAGCCCTCACCTCTGGAATGTGCCCTGGCCACCAATTCCCTGGGAATTTGCTTATCCCTGACTGTGCCCAGCCTGGGGGCTCTGCCTGGGGTCACCTCGGCTGTGTTTTACATTTCTCTGCTCCCATCCAGGCCTGCCTGGGGAGGATCAGCGCTGGCACCGTGTCAGAGATGAGTTTAATCACGTTAGGAATATTCCCTTCTTCCATGGCAGCTTTCCTTGGAGTCTCAGGGTGCTGGTGGCCAGAGCTGGGCTGTTTCCCTGCAGCCCTTCTGGCTCCAAATGCATGGAAACAACTCGAGGGGAAACTCCAGCATTCAGCAAGTTTATGGGCAATGCAATTTATTTTATGATCAAATTACAGCGGGGTAATGCTGCCTTTTGCATCAGACAATTCAGTTCTAGTAATTGCTACCCTGGGGGTCTCTTCTCCTCTCTGTACACCCAGCCCATTTATAACTCTGATGCTTGCAATGTGTGAGCAGAGGGAGGATAATAGACTTTAAATAGCAACAACATCTTGCTGGAGGAAAGACAGAGCTTTGTCTTTGTATTTCCAAGACTTGTTGAAGCTTATGAGGTGTGTGCCTGTCCCAGTGAGCTGTGGAACGCCCCCAGGAGCTGATGCCATGGGAATGGCTGGGATCAGGATGCTCTGCAGGGTGACTCGAGGTGTGCTCTGTCCCAAACACATGCACACATCCACTGGCCAGACTGTCAGGTTTGACTGCAGGAAAGTTTTAAAAATTGAGGAAAACATGCAAAGAACAGTAAAACCACCTCTGGGTACCAAGGACTGGCCTTAAAATCCTTTTACCACCCTCAGCTTACAACCCTGGCAGCCCTGGGGCTGAGGTTTGGCTTTGAGAGGTGTAGGTGCAAAGAGCACCTGCCTGAGGGACCCATGGGCAGCAATTCCTGCTGCAGAGCAGCTTCTTCAGCCACAACTTAACCCTCTGCTCTTCCCTTTCCTCTCTGGGAAAGGAAGATCACAGAATCCCAGACTGGGTTGGGTTGGGAAGGACCTGAAAGCTCTTCTCATCATGGGGAAGGACAAATCCCACTGCCCCAGGGTGACCCAGCCTGGCCCTGGGCACTTCCAGGGATCCAGGGGCAGCCCCAGCTTCCCTGGCACCCATTTCACCCAGAGATGGCATCTCCCTCCCTCAGAGTGCCCAGGGAGCTCTGCCAGGTCACAGCCTGGTGTTCAGCAGGGCTGGAGGGAGGGAACAGGAGGCTGATGTGTCCCAGCTCACGCCTGTCAATGGGAACAAACGACCCCGGGTAATGCATTCCCAAAGAACGTCCTCTACTCTGGGGAAAGTCACACCTCAAACTGTGATGGGAGCAAGTCCTGATCCATTTAAACTGCTTTGCTTTGGGTTTCATCAAAAGGACAAGAATTTCTTGGAGGGGGGAAGCAACAACAACCTTTCAAGCATCTGTATAATTTCCTATAAATATTCCACAGCCCCTGGGATCTCGATGCCCTCGCTGAACACACGGCGTGGAGCACTGTGGAACATCTTCCCAGCGTGATGCAGCCAGAAAAGGGCTGAAGAAGCCCTGGAGGATGCCTGGATGATTGCAGAGATGAAAGGCAGCCCTTCCATGCTGGCACTGAGCTCCTGGCACTGCCGAGAGCTGGGCTAGAGCAGCCTTTTAACCCCGAGTTAGGTGGACTCTGAGAAGAAGAAATTCTTGACTGATTTTTACCAAGTGCCTCTGTCCCCAGCCTTGGAAAGTGGCAGCAGCAGAAACCCCACAGGCTCCTGGGGAAGGTGTTTCTCCCATCCCATCCTCACGTTTCCCTCACCTCAGCTGACTCCTCATCCTGTTCTCCATGGGGAACTGCCCTGTCCCCATCCCGTGGTTTCCCCATCTTTCACCCATTCCTCACCTGGGCTGCTCTGCTGCCCTCCTTGCCCTGATCTGGCCCATTGAAGCCTCCAGGTTATTTTGGGAGTGCCATCCCAGCTGCCTGCAGGTCTCAGTGGGCACTGAGCACACACAGCCCTGGACAGAGCAGTGTCCCCCTGCCTGGGGGGGCTCTGATTTCAGGAGCTCAAGCAGCCTGAAACCAGCCAGTGTTAAAATTTATTATCAATTGCTTTCCTGTCCCCAGGGGCTGCTGCAAAAGAGCCAGACTAAACCCCTTCTTTATGATGCATGGCATTTGCAGCACAGGATGCTGATGGAGGAGGATTTGAGGGATGGCAATTACTCAGCCACTCTTTAACTAATCCTCAGTTTTAACATAAAGTCCTGTAATCCCCAAGGACTGGGACACACCATAGCTTGTCTCACAGTGCTGGGGCTGCCTGGCCTCATCACTGCCTAATTAAACCTTTGATTTAGAATTAATAACGGTTTTGTAACATTTCTATCTGTAGATCTGTTGCTGTTTGCTGACAGCGTTTAGGACACTGTCAGCTGCCACACCATTCCCAAACAACATCTATGCCACCAGTGGTTAATTAAGTTCTCAGCTGAGCATTCCTTGTAATAATTTCTGGTTATTTAGTGAGATCAGATTTACAAATTACTAAACCCTGCTAATAATTACTCTAAGTGGACATTAATTAGCATTGACTAATCATGAGATTCTCCCTACACCCACTGGCTTATCCAGAGAACTTCTGCTGTGGATTGATAGGGAAATGAGAGGCAGATGAATCAGTAATATTTAGAGCTCATGGAAAAGGATGGCCCGAGTCAGAAGGAGTAAATTAGCTGGTAATTCCAGAAAAGTCCAAGGTACAATTATGCTGCCAGAAGGTCCCTGTGCTGTCCCTGGGCAGAGGGAGATCAGCCCTTGGGGGCTCTGAGGGATCCCCCAGCAGCACTGGGGTCTCTTCTTCAGCTGGAGGATGAGCTTAGAAAAAACCACTCAAGCACCTTTAAGGGAAAAGGAGCTGGGAGAGCATCTGCAAGCTCCCCTGGTTTGATTTTTCCTGAAGCAGTTGATGCTGGGCAGGCTGGAGGTGCTGGCCCAAGCCCCATCTGCAGTGGCTGTTGGGATCATTCCTGCTGTTCTGATCCATTCTGTTCCAGGAGCAGAGCCCTGTGCCTTCAGAGGGCTCAGTGCAGCACAGAGTCCCCAGAGCGCTGTGCCCTGCTCCTCCCAGCAGCAGGAAATAATCCCCCTTGCAGTTAAACTGCAACAAATGAAACAGCTCAACCCCTTCTACTGAGAGCTGCAAAACCTGAATCCCAAATCTGTCCTTTCTATCTTTGTCATGATTTCAAAGTCTTCACATGATGGAATTTGGGGTGGGTTGTTTTTCTCTCTCTCTTTAGCAAGCTGCAAAATGTTTCAGCACACTTTGAGCATCTCCTCCTGTTAACTTCTTATGCACATGTTTAATTTTTGTGCGGTTTTTCATTCAGTCTCTGAGACTGATGAACAGGTCTCTGCAATCCTTTTCATCTTGGCTCATTGCACACGTGGAAATGGGTCTGCAACACAACATGTCATGGCAAAGTCTCCTCTTCCTGCTTCAGGAATGAATTACATTGCAGGGATCTATATTTGGAGCTCTCCATCCCTTGCCTTTTGATGTTTTATACATTTGTCTGAGCTGCCTGTCTGCTGGTTGAGCTGGCTTGCAGTTATCAAAATTTTATCATTTTTCGAGTAGAAAAACCCTTTCTGCAGCCCCCCTGTGCCCCCAGTCCCAGCAGTTTTCTCCCAGGCTGCAGAGCCCCGGCTCCGTGCTGGGTGCTGGGATCAGCTCCTGCCTCTGTCCCGGCCCGGGGAGGGCAGGGGGAGCAGGTTTGGGAGTGTTCAGGGGTGGGAGGGGTGGCAGTGATGATGCTCTGAGCTCCTGACACAGCCCCAGACCCCACAGCTCCATCTCTTCCCATCACCCTGCCAGCCCCGGGCGCCTCAGGAGCCAGGCTGGGCTGTAGGTGTTGGGTGAATGGGGAGGATGCTGAAAATTGCTCAATTCCTTGTGTTCTCTTCCTCCTCCACTTGCACATTTGTCAGTTGCTTGATCCAAATAACTTGAAGCTGCTTAGAGCAGTTTGGCCATAGGGAATTTGAGTGGGAGTGCTCACCTGGATGGGCACCTGGAGCTGTGTCCATCCAGGGTTGGGGTACAATGAATCCCAGACATTTATCCCTCCACACTGAGCCCTGCAGTTATTTCCAGCTTTGCTGGTGTCTTGAGATGTAGCCCACGACCTGCTGTTCTTGGTCTTCCTCTTTGGAATTGGCAGCCGTGTGCTGGAGCCTGCAGCTGCTGCTGCTCCTGCCAGCCTCGGCTCAGAGCTGCGAGGAGCTGGGAAAATGTCTCTGCTGTAAGCAAGGTCTAGCAAACTGCAGGAAAAACTGAATTTTCACTGCTTCTTCATGATGGTTAGTGATTTTGATACTACTGATCACATGCATTCCCAGAACATTTGATTAATGAGACCATTTCTAAGCAGAAATAATGAGCCTGTGGCAAAAACACGTCAGGAACAGTGAGATCTATCTGTACATCCCCCTCATAAAAGGCCCCAGCTGTAAAGAAACTCCTAAAGGTTGTAAACAAAATGGTCTTCTTCCTCCCATTTCCCTTTTCCTCCTCCCCAAGCCACTTCCACCAGAAATCCATGCAGTAACTGGAGATCTCGTGCAGGCAGAGAATACCAAGTCCTTCTGCTCATAACAAATGTGAATTTAAGGAGAGTCAGAGATCAACTCCTGCAGATGAGCGGGAGCATCTTCTGCCACTGGAAAATCAATTACCAGGAGCCTGTGGGATGGAGCCAAGGGCTGGGAGCTGCAGGTTTAGATGGGATATCGGGGAAAATCCTTCCCCAGGAGGGAGGTGAGGCCCTGGCCCAGGTGCCCAGAGCAGCCCCTGGATCCCTGGAGCATCCCAGGCCAGGCTGGACAGGGCTGGGACACCCTGGGACAGTGGGAGGTGTCCCTGCCATGGCTGGGGTGGCACTGGAGGGGCTCTGAGGTCCCTTCTGACCCAAACCATTCTGGAATTCTGGGATTCCATGGAAATGCCTGGCAGACAATGGTTCCAGACCTGGCTTTGGGAGGTTCCCACAAGATCCCTGAATCCAGGGAGCTCTCAGCTCTCAGCTCTGCCCCAGCCCTTCAGCACGAGGTTCTGGAGTGAGAGTGGGCAATAAAGATGCAATTAAGTTGAGACACAAGAAGAAAGAAGATAAATTATGGCCTTGCATTTATATAGCACATTTCATCCCAAACCATCGAGTTAAGTGATTGATATACAAATTACATTTTGAGAGATCACTCTACTCTCTCCATGCCTGACATGCAGATATATATAATGTAATCATTATTTTTTAAAGCAAACTTACTTATTAATGCAAACCCTACAATTGGGGTGAGCTCTTCTGGGCAAAGATGAATCAGAAGTGACAAAACTCCACCATCTCATGAGGAGCATGCTTAAGAATGAATGGAATAATTTAGATACTTGGATCCCTCCAACACAGCAAGTTCAAAGCCAAACAGAAAACGCCTCTCTCCTCTAAGGATTCAAAACAGAGTTTGCTAAAATGTAATTAAGCACAAAGTCCCTTGAAATCAATCACTCCCAGAAACTAATACCCACCTTGCTGATTAGACACTGGGTAAGCCAGGGGCAATTAATGCATTAGGAGGAAAATTGTTAACTGTGAGAGCAACCAGTTCTGATGGGATAATTGCTCTGAGAAAGATGACTTGATGGTTAATATCAGAAAAAAGTGATGTCTTTGGGACAGGGGAAGCTGCTATGTTAACAGCAGCTAATTAAATGTGACCTAATTCTCATTAATAATATTTTTGATTGGATACAAACTTGAATCTGGGAGGCTAATTGGGACCATCCGCACATGCTGATGGCAGCTGGGAGGTTTTCTGCTTTGTCTCAGGGAAAAGAGGTTTTCTTTTCCCACTCTCATGGCAGTGGGAAGGTGTTTTGGATCAGAGGTGAAGCTCTGGCTCCTCATTCAGTCATTTCTCAGCTCGGGCAGTTCCCTGCCTTGTTCTGTGGCTGTGCCTGTGGTGTCACCCTGCAAATGTGGCAGCCAAACTCAGCACCCAGAAACCAGCCAGGGAAATTCAATCCCTGGTGTTTAACCACTTGGAGGGACGTGTGACGCTTCTGAATTTTCAATCATGTGTTTGCTCAATGTGGCTGAGAGGAAGTGTCAGGGAAAAATGTTTGGTTTCCATACTCCTGCAGTTAATGGCCAATTTTCCACAAATCGCAATAGTTTTACACCATTAGCTGTATAATTAAGTCTTTATTACGTGCTCCTGTTTGCTCAGCACTCGCTGGGGTTTGACAGCAGCCCCATGGCCGTCAGGCCAGGGATGATTTGTGCTGCAGAGCAGCTCCCAGATGATGGCTGAGCTCCTCTGACAGCAGCAGAGATCCCTCTCCAGGCAAGGAGGAGGAGGAGGAGGAGGCAATTCCAGCAGGAGCCACAGAACACCCCTGAGATGGACCCAGCTCTGCCCATCCCATCCATCAGCTCTGCTGATTTCAGGGGTTTCCCTGTGCTCCAGAGGAAGAGGCAGCTCTGATGATCACAGACACCTGCCCAGGGCTGGACACCACATCTGCCAGCATCCCCAGCAGGCACCAGGGTTAAAAGGCTTGGCCTGCTTTGATCACACAATCCCAGACTGGGATGGGTTGGGAGGGACCTCAGAGCCCCTCCAGAGCCACCCCTGCCATGGCAGGGACACCTCCCCCTGTCCCAGGTGCTCCAAACCCATCCAGCCTGGCCTGGGACACTGCCAGGGATCCAGGGGCTGCTCTGGGCACCTGGACCTGCCCACCCTGCCAGGGAATATCCCATATAATATAAAATATAATATAAAATATAATATAAAATATAATATAAAATATAATATCCTGCCCAAGATCCCATCCAGCCCTGCCCTCTGGCACTGGGCCATCAATATCCATTCCAGAAGGGAGCAAGGGCTGCAGTTGCTCACGTCCCACAGAGGGTGAAAGGTGGCAATCAGTGAATTAATCACTAATTGAGCATTATTATACCCGTGCCTCAATGGCTGAACAATTAACGACAGAAAAACAACCACAAATAATGTATTGACAAATATCTAAGTTATTTGTGTGAATTATTGGCAAGAAATAATCTGACCATCCGCTCTGAACTCTGCTCATTTCATAGAATCACAGAATATCCCGAGCTGGAGGGACCTGCAAGGATCATCCAATTCCAGCTCCTGGCCCTGTACCAGAGACCCCAAATTCTGCCAATCTCAGAGAGCAGTGTCCAGGTGCTCAGTGCCCCCCAGGCAGGGCCAGCCCTCCCCAGGCACAGTGCCCAGGGAACAGAGCAGTGCTGGGCACCCTGCAGTGCCCAGGGGCTCTTCAGGAGGACAAAATTCCCCAAAAGGTGCTCAGTGAGGGGCAGGGTTTGGTGTTCCTGCCCTCTGCTCCATCCCTGTGGGATCTCCTCTTCCTCATTCCCTCCCTGAGCCGAGACTCATTTCCCACTGTTCCCAAACTGAATATTCACCAGAGCTAAAGAGGAACCAGGATCTGCTGGACCTGCCCCAGTCACACCATCTCAAAGAGGACTCCGAGCAGGATAAAGTTATTGTGGCAGTGGAGGAGCTGAGTGGGTCTCTGTATTTACATCGCCGCCTTCTGCTCAAGATAAAGCCCAACTTAAAATCCCTTAACTCTTTTTGACAACAAATTAGTTTCAGATCAAGGGCTCCTGCTCTGTCTCAAAATATGACTTTCACTTCCAAATTATTCATCTTGCCAGAAGCTGCTGCTAACCAAAAAAAAAAAAAAAAAAGGCAAATTTTTAATGGTTTGTATAATGTCTTGTTCACTTTCAGTTTTCTTCATAGAAAATTCTCTTTGTCACTTCATGCCAGAGAGTAAACTCTTCTATCACAGTAATTTATCAAGGCAGCCCAGGCTTTTGGGTAGAAACCTCTCTGTGGGTGTTTTGTGCAGGCTCAAACTGCAGCATCCCTGAGCTGCAGGCAGAGTGATCCACGGCCATCCACAGCCCAGTTTAGGACAAAAGTCTCCAAAATCAGGTGCTTCAGTCAGGATACTGGGGCTGGTTTGGCAGAGAGTGTTTTCAGTGTTTTAATTGCTCAGAGAGAGAAAAGCAGCTGCAAACCCCCAGGAGTTGCTGGTGTCCCACAGCATCCCCCGGGCTGGGCAGGATGGAACCCTGCCCTCCTCATCCTCTGCACCCACTGCAGCCTTTGGCCTGGGGACAGCACGTTCTGAGAGGCTGAAGAAGGAATATTACACAGTTCAGGGAGAATAAGGGTATTTTTCCCCCTTTTAATTGTTTGCTGCTTGGCTGGGTATTGATTAAGTTTTTTGCAGAGTTGCTATTTGTTTTTCTTTGCAATATATTGGTTTCTCGAGGCTTTTAATCAACTGTAATTGATTGTGATTACCTCTAGCTGCTCTCCAGCCAGCCTGGCTTATTCCACCTGCTCAAAGCAGGGGTGGGCTCGCTCCACGTGTGGGGAGACTCCTGCACCCCCTCCTGCCTCCTTCCCCCAGCCAAGCCAAGATTTGGGACAAGGGATATCATCCAAACACATCAGCAGAAATTCAGGGATTCATCCTAAAAACTCCCAGTTGTCCTCCACTCCTCACAGAGCTCACATCACCATCCCAGCTTCCCTCTCTGTTTTTCAGGGGTGTTCTTCAATGAAAGCTGCTGCTTGCTGAACGTGGACATTTCAGCAGGTGTTCTGGCTGCAGCTGGAGCAACGCTGGGACACGTCTTCTCTTGGCTTAATGATTAATTGTATCCAGTGGAAAATTATTCCACAGGCACAACAATCAGCACTCAGTGTTTCCAAATGTTAGTTTCTTCTATAAATGGGTGTTAGCAAAAAGCAGATGGCAAAGATAATTCACTGTCTGCTGCAAACCCTCAGCCATCGTCTTTGCCTGTTGCTGCTCCCTCCAGTCAGGCTCTGTTTGCAGTTCTCTCCTCAGCCCCACGCCGTGGCAGGCTGTGATTTATGGGGGTTTTGGCTGCTGGTTTATTTACAAACCTCTTGTTCTGTGATTTGCTTTAAGGTTGGAAAGGTGCCTGTGGGGCTGAGAGAAAGGAGTTAATTCTGGTGCTCTCCTCAGAGCAGCAGGGGCAGCTCTTTCTGCCCCCACCGACACTGGAGGGGGACACTGGGGCTTTATGGCTTCTTAATCACTTTCTTTGGCCACAGGAGCCAAGAAAGGTTCAGTCAGCTGTTAACAGGGAGCACCCCAGTCACTCTCCTGTGGTTCCCTGAGATTTCTCCTGGTTCCTCCCTCCTGTGCCTTGCAATGCCCAAGAGGAAGATTGGAATGACAGCACTTCTTTTACAACATCAAAAGCTCCTCTGTGATTTTTTTTGATTGCTCTTGAGTGAAAAACCTTTGGTATCTGACTGCCCAGATCCCCTGGAGTCACCACCAACCTCCCACTGCTTGTCTCTAATCCCACCTCCACCTGCAGCTGCTGCCGTTCCTCCCTGGTGTCCCTTGACCCAGGTGTTCTCCCTGTTCACTGTTCTAGTGAGGGTTCCTTGGTTAAATGATGTCTTGCTTGCTTTTTGTGCTTGTTCTCCCGTGCAGACTTTCCTGCAGCAGAGCATCTTCCACCCCAGTGTTTCTGTGATCTGGAGACAAAGCAGTTCCTGAGCTGCTGCTTGGCCCCTTTGAGACTGGACATTGAACAAGCCCAAGAACCTCAACACTGCAGCTGTCAGGATGTCATAGAGATTCTGAAACATGCCAGCTCCTTATCAGCTGGTGAGACAAGCAGTCAGCTAGCTGGAGGCTTCTGGAGAAGCAGGAGGAATCATTCTCCAAGCTAAACAATGCCAGTTTTCCTCCCTGGGAAAGGGATTCTGCGCTCAGCCGCTCCGGTGCAGCTGCCCCCTTGCAGTGATTCCTGTGACAGCCCATTAAAGACCATCCCTGCCATCTGTTCCCCCTGCTCCAGGAGGGGCTGGAGCAAGGGCTGTGTCCCTGCAGCTCTGGATAACCCTGGGGGTTATCCCTGCTGCTCCTGCAGGAGCCCAGCTGGCCCAGGCACAGGGATGACCCCTCCAGGGCTGCAGCACCACCCCCAGGACTCTCCCCCTCACATTTCCAGGGTGGTGACCATTCTCTGTTTAACACTCTGCAGTATTCCTTCTGAATGCTGTTTTGTTCCACAGAACCCTGCTGATTTAATCTCTGTCAGTGGAAACCCCTCTGGGTCCTGGTGCTTGCCAGCTGCTGCTGGGTTTTAATGGACACTTGACCTGAGACTCCTGTGGGATCTTTCCAGGCACCATCCCCAGGGCAAGGCTTCACCTGTCCCTTGTGAACCTGCAGGTCCTGCAGCCTCGTGCTCCAGGGCTGACAGCCCAGCTCCCACAGCTCCTCCTGCTCCCTCCTCAGGCATCCCAGGGACTCACAGGGGGTCAAACCAGCAACACCGAGAAATGCATTTTCTTCTTCAGAATAAAGAATCTTGCCATTGAACAGAAAAGCAGAGCACATGAGGGGCGTGTCAAGCAGATGTGATGACTGACATGGTCAATTCATTTCTTACCCCAAACTCCAGGAAACACAGGAGTTGTGAAAACATTTGGAAATGTGAAAAAACCCCAAACACTCAAGAAACATCAAGGTTTCTGTTTAAACCTGTTTGTTTTGGTGCTCCAGTTGCAACTTTTCATGGTACAAGAGCATATCCTTCATGAAATTCAGATCTGAGTGCTCCTGAACATTTAACTCCAAGTCAAAACTCAAAGCCTTGAGGTTCACATACATCACAAGGACAGAGAAACGTCTCTCATCCTCATCCTCAATGAGTGTATAACTCTCTCTGAGGCCAAATTGCCTGTGTAGGACGTCCCTCACTACTGTAACACCAATGGAAACCTATTTTTGTACAGCTTTAGGTCTTGGAGACAATCCAGAGGCAGCTCTTACAATCCTTGCTGACTGCAGGCTGACTCACACCCTTAACTCACACATGCCATTGTCTTTATTCAGATTTCCCACTTACGCTGCAGGCATCTGACATTGCTTAATTACAGCTTTTTTTTCCCCAGCCTATATTCCTTTTGTTTCTCCCCTTTATATTTAGTACATTTATAAAGGGGTAGAACAGGCATTAATGAAGATGTTTGGATTTCAAAAGTCTTTGGTAGCACTGGAGAGGGATGGAAAAATTCTACCCACAGAGCGAGCAGAGATTTTCCCAGCCCCTGCCTGGTCCTGCCACGTCAGAGCCACGAGAGCCCGGCTCGGTGCCACCAGGGCCAGCGGCCAGCCCGGCCTCAGGGACAGCCACCACCTGGAGGAAAAGGCCATTACAGGTCCTTGAAGATGAAATGGCATCAAATTAATTTCTACAGCAGAATTTGCCTGCAGCCAGGATCTCCTTGAGGGGTTTGCCAAGGCTGTGATGGAGCAGCTGCCCAGGGAGCCCAGGGTGAGCCCAGGGAGCCCAGGCTGAGCCCAGGGAGCCCAGGGTGAGCCCAGGGTGAGCCCAGGGTGAGCCCAGGGTGAGCCCAGGGAGCCCAGGGTAAGCTCAGGGTGAGCCCAGGGAGCCCAGGGTGAGCCCAGGGAGCCCAGGGTAAGCTCAGGGTGAGCCCAGGGTGACCCCTCAGGCAGCACAGCCCCTGCCCGGAGCAGCCTGTCCCCTGCCAGCCCTGCCTGTCCCCTGCCCGGAGCAGCCTGTCCCCTGCCAGCCCTGCCTGATGCAGCCTGTCCCCTGCCTGGAGCAGCCTGTCCCCTGCCAGCCCTGCCTGTCCCCTGCCTGGAGCAGCCTGTCCCCTGTCACCCCTGCCTGGAGCAGATGGAAAGCCTCATCCGGATGGATTTTATGCAAGATGTTTTATTTATACACTCTTCCTCCCTGATTATACCCTGCTGGAAATAGAGCAACAGTTTTTATTGCCACCAGTGCTCCCCAGTCCTGTGCACTGGGTGATTTACCCGCGGATGGTGGAAGGGAATGAAAGGGATAAAGCTCTCCATGGCAGAGCAGAGCAGCTGGTGGCTGCAGGCAGGTACGGTGACACCTGGCAGCTGGACAAGTGTCCCCAGGACAAGAACAGAGGGAACAATCCCCCTGCAGAGGAGGAGGAGGCTCGGATGGACACAGGAACAGCTGGGTGAGCTCTCAGCTGAGCTGTGAGCCCTGGTGAGCAGGAAGCCGAGCCTCAGGATCTGCATTTCTGAGTGAAGAGATGAAGCTGGAGCTGGCAGCGCTCCTGGTTTGGGCTGGAAACCCTCCCTGGACACCTCTGAGCTTTGCTCGGTGCCATCCTGGGGACACGGGGAAAGCAGGGGGGTCCTGCATTCCTCAGGTGATTTTAACAAATGTTATCCCCACCTGTTCCTGCCTCCCTGCCTGAGGCCGCTCGGGGCAAGCGCAGGAACTGCGAGGGCTGCGGGTGGAGGTGGAAATGCAGAAAGCGCTGAGGGAAGCCAAGGCAGGAGGAACCCCAGGGAAAATGGATTTAATGGTCCAGGAGGCTGCCCCAGCCCGGAGCTCGGGGAATGAGGGATGTCAGACCATAAATGCAGAGGAGAATTGGCCCAAAGCCGCTGCATTTCACAGATTACAGCGGATTATCCTGAATAATGATTGGATTCTTTGGAGCTGCATTTCACACGCCTGGTTCACAGCCCAGCCACACAAACTGGCAGAGCGCTGCCGTGGGCTGGGTGATCAAGAGTGAGGGGATGCTAAGGTTAGTCACAAACTCAGGTGCACAATGGGGCAAACTCGTACTGACATTTCCTGACTTCGTCCCACACACTTGTTTCATACGAGGCTGGGAATCGGGGAGCAGAGCTGTCTGCAAGCTGAGCAGATGAACAGAAAGCTTCAAAGAGGAAAATTCTGATGAAAACCAGAAATGAAATTGTATGGAGAGGAAAATGTTCTTTCTGTTTCAAAGAAATGAAGCCTTTTCCAGAATATACCACTGGCATTTCTGAACCCAAATACCTACAGGTTAAGAAAGAAACACATTGAGAAGTCTCCAGAAACACGAGCAGATAACAACGACAGCTTTCACCCTTCTTTCCCTTGTCTGTTTTATTTCACAGGGAGAGAGGAATAGAAAACCGTATGGAAGGCAATTGGAAAAGTCAACACTCAGCAAAGATTTCAAATGGTGTGACCAATGTGGCTTTCAGAATAATAAATGGCTAATTTCACTTATCAGCTGCACTTTTTATTATTATTATTATTATTTTTTAAGACCGGCTTCAGAATCTTTATTCAGTTACTTGGATCTATTGATGTCCCTTGTGCCAAATCAATAGTCTTTCCTAGAGAACATGGAGTAAAAATCCATATTCCTGCTCAGCAGTAAAATCATGGAGCTCGTGTGCCCGAGTGAGTGCTCTGTGGCTCGGCTGTTAAAGCTGTCAGGTGTGGATGCTGGCTAATAAAATATAAAAATATCCCATTTCCTGCTCTGATCTGCACTTTGCCCCTTGGCCACTGCCCTGGGACAGGGTTTGCAGAATGCAGGGGCAGAGCTGCAGGCAGGGATTTTGCTGCCAGCAGAGTTCTCCTGGCCCAAAGGCAAACCAGGAGAGGGATGAGGGCTCAGAGGATGAAAGATTTCAAAGGTTCCCTGGAGCCAGGCTCTGAGGAGAGGATCCCAGAGGGGATTCCTGCCCTGTGCCAGTGATTTCCCTCAGAGCACAGGGAGCTGTGCTGCTGCTCACCCCAGCGTGCCTCTGCTTCTCCATTCACACTCTCTTTGTTGTTGGGGTTTCTTGGTTTGGTTTTTTTGACCTTTCTTTTTTTAAGGGAAGAAAAGAGAATCTGAAGAATTATACAATGTTTGTAGAGCACACAGAGACTCCTGTGAGACAGTGAGAGGCCAAGAAATGAAACAGGAATGAGATAAAACTTTGGCTTATCCTTATTTTTCCTACTTTATAACAGAATTATCGATTAACTTTTTTTCTGTTTGAACTTTCTTCTTTAATCCAACTGATTTTTTGTTTCTCTGGATTCCCTCAGGGCTGGCCTCTCCGTTTTCAAGCCTGCTTATTCCAACCCAGGCCAGGCAGCCAGCCTGGAATCTGCTTTGCTCCAGAGAGCACAGCCAGCAGTGTTTGATTCTGCTCTTGTCTGGATGCTCTGGCTCAGCTGATGAGCAGATCCTGACTCCTCTTTGAAGAGGCAGATGCCAGGCTGGAGTGCTGGGGAGCTCCAGACAGTTCCAATAAATAGAGTTCATCAAAGCATGAATAGGAAATTGGATAATTAAGACTTATTAAACTGCCCCTGTGAAATGCTGGTCCTTGCTCAGGAGAGCAGGACCCTTCATGGACCAACTTTCCCTGTTTTGATAAAGAAACAGAACTGAAAAAGAAACTCTTTTTCAAGAGAGAAAAACCATTTATAAGGATTTCTGTTTTTCTCGCATTTGCAAACCATTTTTAACACAGTTGAGTTGATAGGAGGCATTTTTAAGTAACTTCTTACCTGGCCAGAGAACTAGAAAAGGAAATGTGAGTTGGAAAAAAAGAGTTCCCTTCAGTGCAAGGGTTTTCTCTCCCAGCTGCTCTGCTTTCAAACACACAGAGAGATTAAAGTGGTTTGCTTGATATTGCCAAAGGTACTGTACAAGTCTATATATTTACAGCTGGTTTTTGAGATCAGATTTATTACAGAGTTTAAACCAATTTACATTAAAATGAAAGCTGACCTCATTCACCCTGTTTTATGATCATTACAACAACAGCCTAAGCTGGATCATTTCTTCCTTGGTGTTCAGTACAAGCACTTGGAATGAGTTTGTTGCTGTGGGTTTGAGTGGATTTGTGTCTTCCTCTCCTTGGCTTTACTATGTCAGTTTGTTGGGGTTTTTTGCCTGTTTTTCTTCCTATTTCATTTAGCTGTAGGAATGTTAACCCCATCCTAGAGTCCCCATCCCACAGACCCAAACAAGCCTTTGGCCAAGCCTGGCAGGATGAATTCCCCACCTCCCTTCCTCCCTTGGCTGTCCCCTGAACCCAGGGAGCAGGTTTTGTAAGGAACATGTCAATAATTGATCTTAAAAGGATTTCTGCCTATCTCAGTCATGCTTTCCCTGCCACATTTACTCCAACATATGTCTGCAATCTGCTGGGGCAACACAAGCGGATCAGCGTCCACATGACTGCACTTGGCAGCTAAAAATAACCTGCTGAAGTGAATACATTAAGTTCTTTATGCAAAACGCCTCGTGTTAAGTCTCTGTTTGCACTGCTGATAAAATGTGTGTTGAAATATCCATGGCCTTGATGTCTCATATTCACAGAAAAGGGCTTTGGCAGCCAAAAATCCCACCCACCACAGAGGCTGAAATAGCAGGCGCATGAATCTGTTTAATTTCTCCATTCCCGGCTGTTTCGAAGGTCAGGTATTCACCTGCTACACCTAAACAGCTTCCAGCCCTCAAAACAAAGACAATTGGGGCTTGGAGAGAAGTGTCTCTGAGTAGTCATTCAAATCCAAGAGGAAATTTCAATTAGATGGAGCTTGTTACTCCTTGGTGTTTGCTTTCTGCTAATCTCGGGGCACTCGAGCACGGAGAACATGAAATAACCTGTCTGTCCCTCCACGTGTGAGGAGCTGAGGGGGAACCAAACCTCCTCCTCCATCTGGAGCCAGCGCTTGCAGCAGCTACAGAAATCAGCCAGTGCTCCTTTCTCACCAGCAGTAATTAATTATCAGCCCCTAAATGAGGAGGAGAAACACTGAGAGTGGGATCACAGATTACCCTGAGCGGGAAGGGCCCCACAAGGCTCAGGGGGTCGAGCCCCTGGCCCTGCCCAGGACAGCCCAGCAATGCCCCAGGTCTGCAGCAGCTGCTGCTGCCTTCCCTCCTGCCCAGAGAATCCAGGAATGCTCAGAAGGGAGAATCCTGGAATGCTCAGAAAGGAGAATCCTGGAATGCTCAGAAAGGAGAATCCTGGGATGCTCAGAAAGGAGAATCCTGGAATGGCTCAGAAGGGAGAATCCTGGAATGGTCAGAAAGGAGAATCCTGGAATGGTCAGAAGGGAGAATCCTGGAATGCTCAGAAAGGAGAATCCTGGAATGGTCAGAAAGGAGAATCCTGGAATGCTCAGAAGGGAGAATCCTGAACAGCCCAGAAAGGAGAATCCTGGAATGCTCAGAAGGGAGAATCCTGGAATGCTCAGAAAGGAGAATCCTGGAATGCTCAGAAGGGAGAATCCTGGAATGGTCAGAAAGGAGAATCCTGGAATGGTCAGAAAGGAGAATCCTGGAATGGTCAGAAAGGAGAATCCTGGAACAGCCCAGAAAGGAGAATCCTGGAATGGTCAGAAAGGAGAATCCTGGAAGAGCCCAGAACCTGACAGGATTTGCCCACGGGACAGGAGGGACTGCAGCCAGGGCCTGAGCATGGCACAAGCCACAAGCCACAAACCACAAGCCACAAGCCACAGGCCACAAGCCAAAAGCCACAAGCCACAAGCCACAAGCCACAGGCCACAAGCCACAGGCCACAAGCCACAAACCACAAGCCACAAGCCACAAGCCACAAGCCACAAGCCACAGCAGCAGCCCGGGTCAGAACCAGCCATCCCCTCCCTCCAGGCAGCTTTTCCAGGGACAGGAACCACAGCTCTGGCCTTTCCATTCCAGTGCAGAGCTCAGCCCTGAGCTGCTGCTCTGAGTAATTCTTTCACCCCAGCAGCTTTGGACAATCCACACTGTCAACATTTGATGCCTTATCTAGTTTGATTACATCCTGTAATATTTTTCCAAAAGATCCCGTGGTTAAAACAAAGTTCACTGAGGCTGAACACTTTCCAAGGTTTAGATTTTTGGTACAAGTCATTTTCTCGATTTTCTCAGTGTTTGGTTTTACCTGCAATCACTGACTCAGGGTGGATGAGTGTTCATGGACACCCTCCCACTGTCCCAGAATCACCCAGGCTGGAAAAACCCTTCAAGACCACCCAGTCCAACCATTCCCCCAGCTCTGCCAGGGCTGGACAAAACTTTGGTGAAGAAATTTTCCCTAATATCCAATCTAAGTCTTGTTCCCTGGGAGAAAAGTTCCACCCCCACCTCTGTGGCTCCTTTCAGGGACTTTAGAGAGCAATGTGGTCCCCAGTGTGCTCCAATATACATTTATATACATTATATACATTTATTTATTCACAGTTCATACCTTTCCCATTAATAGCCTCAAAGCATTTCTGTAAAGCACAGTAAAGCTATTTCTGGGAGGGAAGAGAGCAGAGTTGCTTTGAGGACAGACTCATTTTCCTCCATTCTGAGCTGTCTCTAGCTGGAAGTTGTGCATCTGCTTAACACAGCTCCATGCCATGAAAATCAAAGAGCCTGAGCCCTCTGAGTAACAAACATTAGTAAAAATGCATTAAAAAAAAAATCCATGGTGCTTTTTGCTGCAGAACAAGATACAGCTTTGGGGGTTTATGAGCTTTTCATGAAAGATGCAAAGGACTGGAAAGAGCTGCCTGTCAGGGCAAAGGAAACCCAGCTTGGTGCTTTCATGTGGGCAGGAACCTGTTCCTGAATGAGCCTTTGTGGCACTGCTGGCTCCCAGAGCAGGCAGGGCAGCAGAGCATCCCTGCAAACACACCAGCTCTGTTTCACACAGGAATGATGCTGGATGTGCCAGCAGCAGCAGGGAAGGAGCTGCATGGGCAGAGCAGAGGAATGAGCTGAGCTGGCCTGGGAGCCCTCTGCCTTGGGAAATCCTCGTGATTTCAAAATAACCTTTGTTTTGTACAAAGGAGGAGCAGCCTTGGCTCTCCCGTAATGAAATAAATTACTCCATGGGAGCTGGTGAGAGCTGGCACCTTTTCCACTGGGATATCCCTGCTCTGGGAACTCCTTCCCAGCAGAGAAGCTGCCCTGGAAATGCCATCCTGCAGAGGAAAGCAGGCTGAGGGGAGCAGGGGACAGCAGCTGCTCCCCGTGACACAGCAACGTGCCAGCCACCCGTGCCCCAGCAGCAGTGTCACCCACGGTGCCACCCAGGTGACACAGGCACCTCCCCCTAACATTTCCTGAGGTTTTAATCCCAGGATCTTCTCTTTGGGGCTGTCAGCAAATGTGACACGCAGATATGAAGCAGCAAAGGCTGATTTTGACAGCTCACGTAAAAGAAATATGAGGGAAAATGGATTGAAAGAAAATAAGGAATGAGATGACAGAAGGGGCTTTATTTGATAGAAAGGATTTTAAAGTGGGATGGCTGATGGGCCTCGTTAATCATCATCTGCAAACAGGAAAAAGCTTTCACTATGCATCATGGAATTGCTAAGGTTGAAAATGACCTTTAAGATCGTGGAGTCCAACTCTCAGCGCAGCACCAGCACCCTGTTCACCATTCAAACCTGTCCTCAAGGGCCACATCCACACGTTTCTGAACATCTCCAGGGATGGGGACTCCACCACTGCCCTGGGTATTGGGATCATGGCTGAGAACTCCCCTCACCCAGAGCTTCCCTTCATTCCTCCTGCCTGTCCCAGAGAAATGATCTCTGAGAAAACTTCACAGGAGCAAAACCTGCAGAGTGCCTTTCTAAACCTCAGACACACTCTCCTCACACTGATTACCCCAACCCTTGGAAGGCTCACACTGAAAAAACAAGAACTCCTTTATCCATTGTTTTGGAGTGGCCAAAGGCTGGCAGATGTTCTGAATTGTTTTTCCTGTGTGCTGCTTTGGAGCACCTTTGGGCTGCTGCATTTTCCTGTGACTCAGGAATAACTTTCACCCTGTGCTGAGGGTAACTCTGGCTTAGGGGAAGGTGCTCTGGGAGGTTTTGGGAGGGCACAGCACTGTGTGTGTGTTTCTAAGGAAATGATGCTGCTGCCACTTCCAGCATCTTCACTCAGGCCTGGGGACTCCCTCCCTCCCTCCCTCCCCAGGCAAACAGGGATCGCAGCAGGAGCTTTAAAGGATGTTCCAGGCCCTGCCCCAATCCGCCCCAGGACAGGGAGATGTGCCCCAAGCCCTCTGGAATATCAGTGACATTTTTAATCCCCCACCTGTTCAGCAGGATCATGGTGAGGGCTGTGGCACTGGCACAAGTGCCCTAAGGTGTTTCTCTAATTCTTTTAACTGATATTTCCATAATAAGCTTTTCACTGGAGAGAGAATTCACATTAAGTAGCTTTTCTTGTCCAATATTCCTTCTCATTTTTCTTCCTTGTCTCTTACTAACATCTGTTGAACAAAACTGATAACAACAGGGGATCCACTGCAGTCATTCCAGAGCTGCACCATCAATCCAGATGCTTGGGAAGTTAAAATCAAAAAACCCCTGACACTCAAAAGGAAGGGTAAAGCTGAGTGTATCTGCTTTATCCCTGACAGAGGAGCTGTTTGTGGAGGCTGTGCTCTGCCCAGTGCTCTGTGCTGTCCCTGAGTGTGGCTCCCTGGCTGTGTGCTGCTGTTTGCACATCCCCTGCCAGCATCACCATCCTCGTGTGCTGCTGTTTGCACATCCCCTGACAGCATCATCATCCTCGTGTGCTGCTGTTTGCACATCCCCTGACAGCATCATCATCCTCGTGTGCTGCTGTTTGCACATCCCCTGCCAGCATCATCATCATCCTCGTGTGCTGCTGTTTGCACATCCCCTGACAGCATCATCATCATCCTCGTGTGCTGCTGTTTGCACATCCCCTGCCAGCATCATCATCATCCTCGTGTGCTGCTGTTTGCACATCCCCTGCCAGCATCATCATCATCCTCGTGTGCTGCTGTTTGCACATCCCCTGACAGCATCACCATCCTCGTGTGCTGCTGTTTGCACATCCCCTGACAGCATCATCATCATCCTCGTGTGCTGCTGTTTGCACATCCCCTGCCAGCATCACCATCCTCGTGTGCTGCTGTTTGCACATCCCCTGCCAGCATCACCATCCTCGTGTGCTGCTGTTTGCACATCCCCTGACAGCATCATCATCCTCGTGTGCTGCTGTTTGCACATCCCCTGACAGCATCATCATCATCCTCGTGTGCTGCTGTTTGCACATCCCCTGACAGCATCACCATCCTCGTGTGCTGCTGTTTGCACATCCCCTGACAGCATCATCATCATCCTCGTGTGCTGCTGTTTGCACATCCCCTGACAGCATCATCACCATCCTCGTGTGCTGCTGTTTGCACATCCCCTGACAGCATCACCATCCTCATGTGCTGCTCTGCCCAGCCACATTCCTCCTGAAACTCAGCTCACCCTGCTGCCCTTCCCACAGCCCTGTCCCCACACTCTCCATTCACTGCCTTCCTTGTGTCAGAGCCCCCTGATGAGCTGGGCACCGGGGTAAATCAATTACCAAGCTCAGCCACCTGACCAAAGGCTTTAAACACAATAAACTTACAGCTAAAACTGCACCCAGCTGCATCGAGGTGCCTCAGTTTGCACCCCATGAGAGACAGTGCACTTACACGGCTTTATCTGCTCTTTGTGTCTGCAGTCCTGCAGCTCTGGGAGCAGGCAGCTGCTCCAGGTGAGGATTTTGAAGCACTCCAAGGCTGTGATGATGTTCTCAAGTGGAGAGCCTCCCATCCGTGGCTCCTGGTGTCCCCCAGGGACTGCAGCTCCTGGCTTCCCACCCTAAGTTAAGACAGATTGGAGTAGAACATGCAAACACTTTAGACATGTGAAGAATAAATAACAAAAAGGCAAGTAGTTCATCACAGATGTGTTAGCAGAAATGAAGAAAACAAGCTCCTGTAATGACCGAGATAAATAAAAGCAATCCCCCAAGCCCCTGATAGATTTTCTACTTCTCCAAAGCCTTATGAGTCTCTTGTTTCTGCAAAATTAAGCCAGAAATCTAAAAATCATTAGCTACATTGTAGTTTTTTTCCCTGCTCCTGCCATTTCTGGTCTAATTAGCAATCCCTCAAAAGCAGACTCTGTCCCCTGCTGTTTCCCGTCCCTGCAGGAGCAGTGTCTGCTGTTCAGCAGGGGATGGAGCTCCCATGGGGGCTGGAAACCCACCAGGTGTGGCTGGAGCAGGACATTGCTGCCTCCACAGAGGCTCCATCCCCCAAAAGCCTGGCAGGGATGTGGGGCTGGGGTCCCACAGAGCCAGCTGCCCTCAGACAGTGGAAATCATGAAATGAAGTTATTGATGATAATTGTGGGGTTCTGGAGGAGCCTGGGGAGGGATCCCCCACCCCGGGGCTCTGGGAGCTGCAGCAGCTCAGGAGAGCCAGGCAGGCTCTGGCACACCCAGGGAACCTCCAGGAACTCCCTCGTCTGCTTGCAGTCAATATTTAGACTCTCACTAGGCATCAGCTCCTTATTCTGTTAACACTCAGAGCTGGGAGACAGGTTTGGAATTGAAACAGCCACGTTTCCTGGCATCTTCTCCTCCAAATAACTGGCAAACTTATTTTTGTCAGATATTTGCATTTCTCCAAAGCTCTGTGTTTGGATGGGTTTCCCCACTTTGTGCAGGGGAAGGCAGCACTCGATGTTTCCCTGGCTGGAGACGGGCACAGGGCACAGCTCTGTGACCAGAGCAGCTGCAGATCTGAGATCTGAGCTGAGGGCTTCGTTCCCCTTTTCCATCATCCTGCTTCACGTGGTGATCTGCACAGGGATGGGATGATGCAGAGTTACACCACAGTCACTGTCCCAGACCCCTCCCCAAAGCCTCTCCCTCAGTCCTGGCCGCTTCTGGATGATCCCTCATCATCCTCACCCCAGAAACCCATCCAAGCTGGCAAATGTTTGGGTTTATAATTGCACTGGTGAATTGCAGATTTCCCATCTCTGCCCCAGTGAGGGAGTGAGACTGACATGGGTGTGAGTTCATTTCCCACTCGGAATTTGCAGACAGCTGCTGTCTGTGCCCTGACTGAAGGACGCTGCTCCCAACACTTCTTCAATCCCACCACAGCCCAGCTGAACGTTTCCCTGAGTTTTAGACCAGGCTCTGACTCAAAGCAGGCTGCACAGAGATAAAAAAAAGGTATTTTTGACATGTTTTGACCAATTTTACTGTTGCCACAAAGTGCTTTTTTTCTTCTGACATCCAGAGGAGGAATTGTTCCATCTCAGCTCCGAAGGGATGTCATTAATTCAGGCGTCTGTGCTCTAAACGTGGGTTTTGCTGATATGTTCTGAGTGTCTTTCAAAGCCAAGTCTCTCCCATCTCACAGCTCTGCAGCACAACAACTACCACAGTCTGGAGCAATGCACCACTGAGGAAAATAACTATCCAAAAGTAATTAAATTAATTGACCAGGGAAGTGATTATGTGAGACTGTGGGGATAATTAAAACTAACACAGGTTTTGATGCATTTGTAGCATAAATGCTCAGGGGCACAATGGTCTTTTGAGAAGCACTCTCAGCCAGTGCAGCATCCAGGCATCCCCCCCTGCCCAGCAGCACAAACTGCAGCCACAAATATCCCCGAGCCCCAGGATGGGCTGGGTGGGGAGGAGCTGAAATCCCCTCCAGAGCCACCCCTGCCCTGGCACTGCCCCCTCCCACTGCCCCAGGCTGCTCCAAACCCATCCAGCCTGGCCTGGGGCACTGCCAGGGATGGAAATGTGTGCGTGCACTTTTATTTTAACCACATTTCTGTGAGTGGGACCCTGCTCTCAGGGCTCACCAGGAACACAACTCATGTTTGCAGTGTCTCAAAGGCAGGAGAGAGCATCAGAGCAGAGCTGCTGTTCACCTCAGAACTCACAGAAGCTGCCAGGACAATGTTTGAATGCAATAAAAGGGGGTTCTTGAATTGTCTGGCTTCAGTCTGACTTTTAGAGCAGACAGTGAGCTGGGAAGTGCTGCCAGGGGAGGCTGTGAAGCCAGAGGATGGAAACAGAATTTGGGGGATTCATGGACAGCTCTGGAAACAGCTCCTGAAGCAGCAGGCAGGGACTCACCCCTGGAGCTCCAAGGATTAAATTTGGTAGCTCTGCTTGGTCTGGGGTGTCCCTTTGCTCTGCTGTGATGGGAAGAGCTGGGGCCAGCCCAGTGGAGATGTCCAGTGTCCTGTGAGGAGCAGCAGTGACCCAGTAACCCAGCTCTGGGACCCTGTGCCAGGAGATGTCCAGTTCCCTGTGAGTGCCACGAGGAGCAGCAGTGACCCAGCTCTGGGATCCTGTGCCAGGAGATGTCCAGAGCCCTGTGAGGAGCAGCAGTGACCCAGCCCTGGGATCCTGTGCCAGGAGATGCCCAGAGCCCTGTGAGGAGCAGCAGTGACCCAGTGACCCAGCTCTGGGATCCTGTGCCAGGAGATGTCCAGTGTCCTGTGAGTGCCACGAGGAGCAGTGACCCAGCTCTGGGACCCTGTGCCAGGAGATGTCCAGAGCCCTGTGAGGAGCAGCAGTGACCCAGCTCTGGGATCCTGTGCCAGGAGATGTCCAGAGCCCTGTGAGGAGCAGCAGTGACCCAGCTCTGGGATCCTGTGCCAGGAGATGTCCAGAGCCCTGTGAGGAGCAGCAGTGACCCAGTGACCCAGCTCTGGGATCCTGTGCCAGGAGATGTCCAGAGCCCTGTGAGCACCACGAGGAGCAGCAGTGACCCAGCTCTGGGATCCTGTGCCAGGAGATGCCCAGTGTCCTGTGAGGAGCAGCAGTGACCCAGTGACCCAGCTCTGGGGCCAGCCCAGTGGAGATGTCCAGAGCCCTGTGAGCACCATGAGGAGCAGCAGTGACCCAGCTCTGGGATCCTGTGCCAGGAGATGTCCAGTGTCCCTGTGAGGAGCAGCAGTGACCCAGCCCTGGGGAGCACCACGAGCTCAGGTGGCTGCAAAGGCTTTGGGATCTGCTGAAAGCAAGTTTGCTTGGATGGACACAACCTCCACAGAACAAAGATCATCTGAGCAGGAGGAAGATGGATGGACAGTCTTAATTAACTGTTTCTTGTGTCATATTCTTAATAATTTGGTTGCTATTCCTGCAGTCTGTTACAAACTTCATTAAATTTACTTGCCTCAAGGGCATTTCTACCTCTTCTAATCAGCCTCTCTCCTGTCAGAGATAAATTGCCTGATGGGATAAGTTGATCCTACACAAATGGAGCTTGCTTTGAACTTGTGGTGATAAGTAGCACCAGGCAGGAGGTTTTTCTGTTGTTTATCTTTGCACTGATACGGCATGAAATAAAAATGGGTGTCGCTCTTCTGGCTGAGCCACATCCATCAGGCTGAGCAGAGATCAGAAAATACTACTCAACTTAAAGAAACAAAAGGAAGTAAACTGGAACACTTAAGAATAGACTCTTAGTTCTTTGATGTGTGCATTTAATATTGATGTGCTGATGTGATCAGTTTCAAAATTCAATCTTTTCTAGTAGATCAAAACCGAGCTCCCCAGTTTTATTCACAGAATGGTTTGGGGCTGGAAGGAACCTCAGAGCTCTGTAGCTGATATTTCTGAGGAGCAGCTGACAAGAGTCCCAGTGTCCTACCCCTGGTGTGGCTTTGCAGCCTCCTGACATCTCCAAAGGGTGGGAATGGGAATGCTCCCACCTGGGGAGATTCCTCATCACATCACATTCATCCTCATCCCATCACACTCCTGGCAGCAGAGCCAGGAGCCCCAGCACAGCTCCCCGAGCTCTCTGAGGCTGCCCCATGGCTCAGGGCTCCTCCTGCTGAGGGCTGACACCCCAGAGCCACAGCAGGGGCACCCCTGGGTGCTGCTGTGGCTGGAGAGACCAGAAGGGTTCCACAACTCCAGCAGCTCCAGGGCTGATGTGCCTCTAATCTCTTAATTAACACATATTTTAAAAGGCTCTTAATGCCTAGGATAAAAAAGCATTGAAACTGAATGCACTAACTCAGTAACAGCATCACCTACTTTCTTCCAAATAAGAAAGCGGGGAATTATTAGACATCAATGCATCATTTGCTAATGAGTTGTAATTCTGCATTAATTTACCAATTAGCTGATTAGATATGAGAGATTTACAAAATATGTTAGAGATTGTGGTTCCAGAAAAGCAGCTCAACATCAGGGAAAAAAAAGTCATTAAATTTTTCTCTATGGTGCACCTGAAATTATTAATTAGTTGGCATTTAAGTAAAATTCATTAAAAAGTAGTCTGAAGTGAGAGATTATAACACTGGAAATAACACAGGCAAGAGCAGAAACGTTGCAGGAGAACAAGGATTCCACAATTTAAAGCATCAATACCATGTTTAGGTGTGAGAATATTTGTGTAAATTCTGTGTACTGGCCCCATATGTGCCCAGGGATCAGCTGTTACTCAAAACTTCTATCAACCCCATCCCTATTGAAAAAAAAGAAATCTACAACAACCCAATAATTTTCCAATGAAATTTCAAACCCAGGCACCTGGCATTTCTGAGGGACTGCAGAGCTGTAGCTACAAAGATCTGCACACTCAGGAACCCAGTGCTCCACACCTCTCAGCCTCTGGACACCTTTTCCTGCCTCTTGTTTGCTCCTTTAATGCATTTTCTTGTCCTCTCAGCCCTGCCCTGGAGCCCAGAGAGGCTTTTCCAGAGGCTGGGAATGCTGAGTGTGCCCTGGCAGAGGAGCCCCTCGTGCTGCCCAAGTTCACGTGCTCCTTCCACTGTTTTAAACATCTTCTGCTTTATTTTTTCAGTTTCTATTTTTGGATTCCTTTAAGCACATTGGATTTCTGTCTCTGGGAAAGGACTGTGATCACACTGAAATACTGCACATCATCTCGAGTCTGTCATAACTCAGACACATACATCAAGGAGAAGTGTCACACTGTTAATTTTAGGAATAAGATCAGTAATTTTTCTGTTACACATCCCCTGCTTGTTTTGCCAGTTGCAACACAAACTCAGATGCACTGACAACACAGAAATGCAGTTTATAGAGATAAAGACTCAGACTCATCTCCCACTTTTGAAGGAAACTGATGTTAGATTTTTTCAGGATCTGCCTAATTATATTTGTACAAAGCAAATGCACATTTTTCAATTGTCTCTTCAGTGTCAGGTGTTTTTCTTTAAAATAGCTGAGGAATTCCACACCTTCCCTGCCTTAGAAACCACCTTGAAAATTGCATGTTTCCTACGAGCTGAGTTGTGACAAAATGTTCAATGCAAGTAAGAAAAAAACACCACAAATTAACTGAACTAAACCTTAAAACAACTTGTTTGAGGAAGAAGACACAGGAATTCTCCCATGCATTTTCCCATGAAATGTGTTAATCCCAACAGTTCCAGACAATGGTACCAAAAGGAAAAGTTCAGGCGAATTCGGTGTCTTGTGAACAGGAACAGAGAGTGCTGAGAGCCTCGGAGCAGAAAGAGCAGCAGAAAAGCAGAGATGACATTTCTCCCAGTGAGAAGTGTCTCACTCTGCTGAAACTTGAAATAACCAAGAAGAAAGAACTTAGATAAAAAGCTTGTGCACATCTAGAACAGCTGCAACATCAGGAGGGAAAATAGCACAAGAGATGTGAGTTATTGTTGCCCGGACTGTGAAGTATTTCTGTCCACACACTCAGAGCTGAGCACCTACTTCCATACATTAAATCCTGAGTGAGAAATACCCACAGGAAGAACCCAGTGATCTGCCCACACCATTTGTCCCTGCAGCAGGGGGAAAAATTCCTCAAAACCCAGAAAATTCCCTAATTTCTCTGCAGCCAAAGGGAAATGTGAGCTCCCATCCCGGGTGTCCCGAGTAGGACACGGATCCATGGTCAGTGCTCCTGCCTCAAAGGGCCACAGTAACGTGGTCATGTCAGTAAAAGATGCTCCAGATCTGATAAATCACGGGAGCAAATGGACTTGAAGAGATTCCTCTTTGTGTGCCCTAAGAGGCATAAATATCAAAGTTCTCCCTGTGCCTCCTCCTGTTCCTTCACCTCCAAAGCCAAGGGGGGCTGCCCACTCCCCCTGTCCCCCTCTGCCTCTCTCCAGAGCAGACAGGAGATCTGAGCTGCCAGTGCCGGGGTTATTTATCACCATTCACTCGCCCTGGGGCTCTGCATGTGCAGCAAACACTTCTGGTTCTGCCATCCCATCCTGGGGGGACCGCTCGGGGCTGGACGCAGAACGAGGTCCTTTAAAAACAAACTCGGGTGGTTTGTTTTGTTTGGTTTGAGCTCCCCATAAAAACAGAGCTCCCCACGAGAACAGAGCTCCCCACAAAAACAGAGCTCCCCATAAAAACAGCTCCCCATGAAAACAGAGCTCCTCATGAAAACAGAGCTCCTCACAAAAACAGAGCTCCCCACAAAAACAGAGCTCCCCATGATAACAGCTCCCCATAAAAACAGAGCTCCCCCCAAAAACAGAGCTCCTCACAAAAACAGAGCTCCCCATGAAAACAGAGCTCCCCACAAAAACAGAGCTCCTCACAAAAACAGAGCTCCTCACAAAAACAGAGCTCCCCATAAAAACAGAGCTCCCCATAAAAACAGAGCTCCCCATGAAAACAGAGCTCCCCATAAAAACAGAGCTCCCCATACAAACAGAGCTCCCCACAAAAACAGAGCTCCTCACAAAAACAGAGCTCCCCATACAAACAGAGCTCCCCACAAAAACAGAGCTCCTCACAAAAACAGAGCTCCTCACAAAAACAGAGCTCCCCATAAAAACAGAGCTCCCCATACAAACAGAGCTCCTCACAAAAACAGAGCTCCTCACAAAAACAGAGCTCCCCATGAAAACAGAGCTCCCCATACAAACAGAGCTCCCCATACAAACAGAGCTCCTCACAAAAACAGAGCTCCTCACAAAAACAGAGCTCCCCATGAAAACAGAGCTCCCCATACAAACAGAGCTCCCCATGAAAACAGAGCTCCCCACAAAAACAGAGCTCCCCATACAAACAGAGCTCCCCATACAAACAGAGCTCCCCATACAAACAGAGCTCCCCATACAAACAGAGCTCCCCATACAAACAGAGCTCCCCACAAAAACAGAGCTCCCCATGAAGACAGAGCTCCCCACAAAAACAGAGCTCCCCACAAAAACAGAGCTCCCCATGAAAACAGAGCTCCTGCCATGCCCGGTGCCCTTCTCTCAGGAGTTCCCTGCATGGAACCCAGTGTCACATCCCAGAGGGATTTTCAGCTTTTGTTCTGACCCTTCTTGGGGAGTTTCTCGGGGTAATTCCGCTGAAGATGTTTTAGTGCAAGCCCAGGGTGATTCCGGGGGCTCGGCTGAGGTGATGTGCAGGGAATGCCTCACTCACCCCATCGGGAGCCATCCCAGGCTGCCAACCCAAGCGCATTTCCGAGGCTAATCAGGGTCAAAGGAGGGGAATCATTGGGTGCACATTCCCTGGCCATTTTCTATCTCCTGCTGTTTTTCACGGAGCCGGCTGTGAAGGGCAGCGCCTCGCTCAGCGGCTTTCTCGCACTTCTCACCTTTGTTCTTGCTGCAAACCGGGAACAGCCAGGCAGAACCTCGGGGATCAGAGGCTGCCAGGGACAGAGACAGTGTCCCCAAGCTGCCTGTCCCCCTCCAGGGGTCCCCGGGCACCAGAGCCCTCCCCACGGCCGGGGCTGCAGAACCGGGGCTCGGAAACTGCTGGGCTGGGACCCGCGGGGGATGAAATTCAGCCAATTCTGCTTTTGGAAACACTGAAAGCTGTGGAAATAACGCAAAGCTGCGCTTCGCTGCTAAGAGAAAAAGCAGCTTTTCTTTTCACGATCAGCCCAAATTCCCCAGCAGGGAGGGAACAGAGGCTGTGGCTCCCCGGCTGGGGAGAACATTCCCGGCAGCTGCGAGCTCACAGCATCGGGCAGGGCTGGGACCCTCTGCAGCATCCCAGCAGCGAGAAACATCCCCAGCACCCCCTGATCTGCGGGGAACAGGAGAAATGCTGAACAATAACCCCAGCCCTGCCCTCCCACACAGCCCTGCCTCCCAGCGCCCTGGAGAGCCCGGCTCCTGCAGGCACAGCCAGCCTGGGTGGGCTGCGGAAAGGGAAAAATGTTCTTTTGTGAGAAAGAAAAGCTCCAGCAGCCGCAGGAGATGTGACAGTCCAGCGTGGCGGCCCTGCAGGGCATGGATCAGGCGCTATTTCAAGCTACTGATCTGCTCCAGGCTCTGGATAATTACCTTTATTTCACCCCAAAGTTCAAGTTTCATTGAATTCAGTTGAAATTCTGGCGCAGACATCGACAGGAGAGCGAGCAGGAGGCCCAGGACTGGGGAGGGTGATGAGGGCTGGTGAGTCCTGGATGCTCAGCAGAGCTGGGGCTCCCACACCGACCCCAAAGCGAGCCAGGAACGCTCTGCTGCTGTGCCCATGCAGCCTGCTCCACTCCCATCCTGCATCTCCTGCACCTCCTGCAACTCCTGCACCGCCAGGAACGCTCTGCTGCTGTGCCCATGCACCCTGCTCCACTCCCATCCTGCATCTCCTGCACCTCCTGCAGCTCCTGCACCGCCAGGAACGCTCTGCTGCTGTGCCCATGCACCCTGCAGCTCCTGCACCGCCAGGAACGCTCTGCTGCTGTGCCCATGCAGCCTGCTCCACTCCCATCCTGCATCTCCTGCATCTCCTGCACCTCCTGCAACTCCTGCAGCACCAGGAACGCTCTGCTGCTGTGCCCATGCAGCCTGCTCCACTCCCATCCTGCATCTCCTGCATCTCCTGCACCTCCTGCAGCTCCTGCACCGCCAGGAACGCTCTGCTGCTGTGCCCATGCAGCCTGCTCCACTCCCATCCTGCAACTCCTGCAACTCCTGCACCTCCTGCACCGCCAGGAACGCTCTGCTGCTGTGCCCATGCAGCCTGCTCCACTCCCATCCTGCAACTCCTGCACCTCCTGCACCTCCTGCACTGCCAGGAACGCTCTGCTGCTGTGCCCATGCAGCCTGCTCCACTCCCATCCTGCATCTCCTGCACCTCCTGCACCTCCTGCACTGCCAGGAACGCTCTGCTGCTGTGCCCATGCAGCCTGCTCCACTCCCATCCTGCAACTCCTGCAACTCCTGCATCTCCTGCACCTCCTGCACCGCCAGGAACGCTCTGCTGCTGTGCCCATGCAGCCTGCTCCACTCCCATCCTGCATCTCCTGCATCTCCTGCATCTCCTGCACCTCCTGCACTGCCAGGAACGCTCTGCTGCTGTGCCCATGCACCCTGCTCCACTCCCATCCTGCATCTCCTGCACTGCCTGCAACTCCTGCACCGCCAGGAACGCTCTGCTGCTGTGCCCATGCAGCCTGCTCCCCTCCCATCCTGCACCTCCTGCACCTCCTGCACCTCCTGCACCTCCTGCACCCCTCTGCTGCTGTGCCCATGCACCCTGCTCCCCTCCCATCCTGCATCTCCTGCACCACCAGCCCTGGCAAACTCCACTGCCTGCTGTTTGGGGCTCTCTCCTCCCTGCTGCACAAGGGTAGAAACCCAAAAGCACGCACAGTGTTTGATGCTTTCCCAAACTTTATGTGCAACCATCACAGCAGACAAGAAGGGCCACAAATAATTCCGGTGCTTCCAAAGAAAATCAATGTCCTTATCGACAGCAAATGGTAGCTGCAGTTATGAATATTTAACATAGAGTGTTGCCATGAGTTTAGAAATGCCTCGTATGCCCCCAGCACAGCCCTGTAATAAATGCCATGGTCTTGTGGGATACTTTTTAATAAAAAGAAATCAGAAGCATTAAAGCTAAGCCATTAAGTGCTGGAAGTAGTCCTGAATGCCAAATGCAATCTGTGCAACCCGTCACTTTATCCCAGCCCTAAGTCTGGGCCCTCCCTCGTAGATTTCAAATTTATTCTTTTTGTATGATAAACCATAAAATGTTCTCTGTGCTGCTGAATAAACAGCAAGTGCAGGTTTAGCATGATATCAGTACCTGAGTGAACAGAATAATAAATCAAGGCCAGGGCCAGGCCCATTCTTGCAGGAGTAAATGCTGTTGTTGTTACTGCAGCCCATCCTGGAAAAGCACAGTTTTCCCAGATTTGCCATTTTGGGCTGCAGGAGGGGATGGAGTCATCACCCAGGAGCACCAAACCCGACACATCTGCCCAAACATCTGCACTAAAGGTGTTGTTATCAGAGGATCCGAGCCAAGCCATCCCCAGCCCTGTGCAGCTCCTGGGGTGAGAGCACAGCCCCTGCCCAGCCCAGCAGCTCTCACTCCCTTCTCCCACACTGGGAATTTCCAGTGAGGGATTCTAGAGCTGCCTGGCTGCTGCTGCTCCTCTCTGCTCCCTCCCTTGACAGCTGCACGCTGCAGGTTCCCAGACAAATGCAGAAATCAGTAACAACAAATCCAATCGCTCCTTCCCCAGGCTCAGGAAACACTTCCCAGCTCATTCCAGTGCATTTCCAAAAAGGAGCTATTCTGGCTTTATTTCTCAAAAGTCTTTTCAAATCCTTTCAAAATGTATAAAGTTATTAACAAAATTAATATTTGAAAATGACAGTATTTTGTAGCTACATCCATTACATTTAAATAACAAGCCAAAAATGGATTTTTTTCTTAGAACATGAAGTGCTCAAGTCTTCCTGAGAAGCTGCAGTGCCAAAGTGTTGGGGTCTGGGGGGGAACCTGGGGTTGCCACGTGTGCAGTGATGCAGCAGCCCTGCTGCAGGAGGGGGTCGTGTCCATGCTGGGGTGAAAATATCTGAATTCATTATTTTCATGTTCTTCACACAAGATCCTGGATTTTTTAGGTAGGTTATACAGTTTCTGGATTAATACTCAAGCTTTTAATGGAGATCACCCAAAGCCATTTGCAGGGTAGGAAGGGATGGGAATTAGGGAAGTTGAATAAATACTTGATGTTAAAGTTTCACTTAAGTAAATGACTTGTGTGCATAAATAACATGGGAGCTGTCAATAAAATCATCCTCAAATTCTGCCAAATAGAAGAGTAATTATGGCTTTGGCTTGTTACTAATAAAGTGAAACGTTAGCTGAGCTGACACAAAAACAAACACCTTCTGATTTCATTGAAGATTAATGCTAATGTGCCAAATTGCCAGCCTAAACTTAATTGCTCTTTTTTTATCTCCCTTAAATGATAAGGAGCAGCCACAGAAGTGATTCTGGTGACCTTGGATTTACACAGGCCTTCAGTCACAGGAAATTTAGAGCTTTTATTTCTGACCCAGTAACTTCACTGAGAGTTGCAGGATCCCAGGTCCCCTCCCAGGTTTCCATCCTGCTCTGCCGAGCTCAGCTTGGGGTTCACATTTAATGGGATTCATCTGAGCCCCCACAGTCCAAGGGAACCATTTTTCCCTCTGTGTGACAATCTAAACCCAAATTTTGTATTTCTTTAAAGACAACGTGGCTCCGTTTCCTTCCCCATTTGTGTTCTGCAACAATATATTTGCAGAACTGAAAAATATCACCCAGCTACTTCCCATCTCCATGGCAACCTCCTGCTCTGGCTCCAATTGATAAATACTTCACAAAGCCTGTTACTGTAGGTTGGTTGTTGCAAAAATGATACATAATCACTGACAAATGAGTCTGGAGTGTCCAGCAGGTTCCCTGGGGGGCCACCACAGCCTGGTTTTAGCCCTTGCCCACCTGAGCATCCTTCCTTCACCCTGATTTTCCAGCCAGTGGTTGCAGACACAGTTCAGTCCATTTCTGTGGCCAAGCTGTGACTTTGAAGGTTTTTGTTAAGGGGTGTTTGTGGCTGCAGAAGGTGAAATGAGCTCGGGCTGCCCGGGAGGTGCTGAGGAATCAGTGCCTGGGGTGTGGAGGAGGCTGCTCTGAGGGACACCACACCTGGGGCTGGGGACATCCCACATGGGGAGCATGCGGCCAGATCTTCCCAGTACCTAATGATCCTCAAAGTTCAACACTTCTGCCTTCTTAATTGGATTTTTCTGGCTTCAACTGAAATCTATTAGGTCTTTTTGTGCCTTTCTCTGAAGAAAAAGCCTTTCAGGACCTGGAGCTCCCTCTCTGTGAAGGTATTTATCCATAGAAATTAAGTTACAAGCTTCTTTTTGATAAGATAAACAGACTGAGCTCCTTGAGTCTATCACTGTAAAATATTCTCTGCAGCCCTTAATCATTCTTTATTAATCTTTTCAGCTCGGTGACATGGCAGCAGAAAGGTAAAATAAATAAATAAATCCTGAAACGAGCAGGAAAAGAGAAAGGAAATAGAGATGTTTATGATCTCCTGGATTTCATAAAGTATGTTGAAATTGTGATAGGACTGTGCTAGGAATGTATCCCAAAGAGCTGCCCTGGGTGGGGAGAGGCTCAGGAGCCGGGGGAGCTGCTCCTGCCAGCCTGAGATAAAAATTCATCCTCTGCTCTGCCCCGAGTGCCTGGGACAGGGACCTGGAGGGGGCTGAGAACGATAACGTGGGCTGTGCTTGGAGTCAAGGGTGTCAGGATGGGATTCAGGGTGGGATTCAGGATGGAATTCAGGATGGGATTCACGATGGAATTCAGGATGGGATTCAGCATGGAATCCAATATGGGATTCAGGATGGGATTCAGGATGGGATTCAGCATGGGATTCAGGATGGAATTCAGGATGGGATTCAGGATGGGATTCAGGATGGGATTCAGGATGGAATTCAGGATGGAATTCAGGATGGAATTCAGGATGGGATTCAGGATGGAATTCAGGATGGGATTCAGGATGGGATTCAGGATGGGATTCAGGATGGAATTCAGGATGGGATTCAGGATGGGATTCAGGATGGGATTCAGGATGGAATTCAGGATGGGATTCAGCATGGAATTCAGGATGGAATTCAGGATGGAATTCAGGATGGAATTCAGGATGGGATTCAGCATGGAAATCATCATGGAATTCAGGATGGAATTCTTACCAAGCCCCTCGCAGCTCACACAGCAGAGGAGGAGGAGGAGGAGGCAGATCCCTGTCACAGTGCTCAGGAAATTGCAGCAGGGGCTGCTTCAGGGGTTCCTTCAGAACCAACAGAAGCTGGGCCTGAATCAGGCGGTGCAAAGCAGTCTGCAGGGATTTCTACACATCACACTTATTGATTTACAGATTTCTTTGCAGTGTGGAAGACAGCAAGTCTAAAAATCCTTCCTCCTGATTTTTGATAGCCAGCACCAGTTAACACTTAAAATTCTCATTTCAGTTTAAAAAACTGGTTCCCTTACATGTGGCAGTGACAACGACAGTGCCATTTGTCATAGCACTGACCCTTTCACTTGATTCATTTATAATTTAATTCTCAGCTCAATTTGATCAAATATGTCTGAATTGAAACCATTTGCATTAAAAATAACACATCTTTCTCCTTTTATTCCCTGCATTGTGGCAGGTGTTGCTTGAAAATTCAATTGGTGCCAGCCAAAAGCTGCTATTTAATTAATAAGAAAATAGCTAATAAGGGAAGAAACCTTGGACCTGGATGAAAATCCCTGATAAAAATGGATCTTGGTAAGGACCATGAAATTCAGCCATTCTCATTTTCACTTTTGCTGGGTTGAGAGCTGGAGCTTCATGAGGAGGGTGGTGAAGGCACAGCCATGGGATGGGATCCACGTTCCCCAATCTCCAAGAGATGCACAGATATAGAATACAGATATAGAATACAGATATAGAATACAGATATATGAGTGAGGAACAGGACTTTTCCCTGATTAATATATTGTAATTAATTCTCAGAAGAATCCTTGCTTAGGAACTTTATTAAATCCCATTAAGACTAATGAATTGTTGTTGTTTCCTAATTATATAGTTGTTTCTAGTTTAATGAACTGTATATGAATTGACATATAGAACAGAGATTTTACTTTCAGGATGGAAATACATTAAACCAGAGATATATATTCTTGCTAATGGCATCAGTTGTCAATTACAATCTCTTTTAATGAATCTGTTGGAAAATCCTGTCCTTTCCAATACAGATTCTTCTTGTTAGCTAAAGTGGCAACAAAAGGCCCAGAATTAAATGTGTTCCTATGTTTTACGTATAGCTGATATTTTTCCTCCTAATAATTCAATTTCTCAGTGCACAACAAGATCTCCAGTTCTCTGCAAGCAGCTGAATGCTTCTGACAGCAGCGATAGCAGGAAGGAAAAGCAGAACAGAGCAGGATGGGAGAGCTTTGATCTTGGGATAAATCAGGGAAGCTTCTGCAGCTGAAAACCCCCTTGGAAAGAGACACCTGAGCTGCCAGATCCACCTGGGAGCAAATCCTCCTCAGGACAGGCAGGACAGGGTGGGTGGGTCCAGTGTGACACCAGCAGCTGCTTTGTCCTGTCCTTGTCCCTGTCCCTGTCCCTGTCCCTGTCCTGTCCTGTCCTGTCCTGTCCTGTCCTGTCCCTGTCCTGTCCTGTCCCTGTCCCTGTCCCTGTCCCTGTCCTGTCCTGTCCTGTCCTGTCCCTGTCCTGTCCCTGTCCCTGTCCCTGTCCCTGTCCTGTCCTGTCCTGTCCTGTCCCCAGTCCTGTCCTGTCCTGTCCCTGTCCCTGTCCCTGTCCCTGTCCTGTCCTATCCTGTCCTGTCCTGTCCCTGTCCCTGTCCTGTCCCTGTCCTGTCCTGTCCCATCCCTGTCCCTGTCCCTGTCCCTGTCCTGTCCTGTCCTGTCCCTGTCCTGTCCCTGTCCCTGTCCCTGTCCCTGTCCTGTCCTGTCCTGTCCTGTCCCCAGTCCTGTCCTGTCCTGTCCCTGTCCCTGTCCCTGTCCCTGTCCTGTCCCTGTCCTGTCCCTGTCCTGTCCTGTCCTGTCCTGTCCTGTCCCTGTCCCTGTCCCTGTCCTGGCAGGCCACAGCCACCCACGGGTCCAGGAGCACTGTCTGTTCCCTCCTCACTAGAACCTCACTAGAACCTCACTAGAGCCACTCTTGCAGGAGAATTTGCAGTGCAGCAGCCGTGCAGGTGACAGCAGACCTGTGTTGTCACCTGCTGTGCTGCACCATTCCCAGCCAGGTCCCTGCTCAGCCCCAGCTCCCAGGGAAGCTCCCCCAGCTCAGGAGTGTCCCTGCAGGGCCCAGCGTGGTGCCAGGGCTGGAATAAAGGACAGAAGGGTCACAAATCCTGCCCCTGCCCATCTGCTCCCCATGAACTGACCCAGCACGGTTCAGCAGCTGCACAGTCACACCTCCAGCTGATTTAATCCAAAGAAATAAACCCAGTTCCTCTGCCAGCACCTCCTAAACTTTCCCTGAGCATATTTTGTAGAGCAAAATAGATACAGTCCTAAAATAGGAGCTGCTTGAAAAGTAAAAACTGCTACTGCTTAAAAAAGTCATCATCCTGAATGCTAATACACATAATCTTCAACAGACTGCAGCCACACCACAGATTCATTTCAGTACAGAGATTATGTTAATACACAGAAAAGAAGTTGTGATACTGAGTTAGATCAAAGATTTTTCATTTCAGTCAGTGTCTCTGGCACCAGGCAGCGATGCCTGTTTCAAAGTAAAGTCAAAGGCCTCTCTAAAGCACTGAGCTGAACAGTAATTATTACAGGGAAAGGCAGAAAGTTTAGACCAGAGTGTTGCTTGATCTTGACCTGACATTAGTTGTTTAAGTAATGGGTGTCTTGTGAGGAATGACAAACTTGTGGAGAACTCCTGGAAAGTGCCAGGAAATGCTTTTTGCAGGGAAGGGGATCTGAAGGTGTTGGCAGGGGGTGATGTTCTTCCCTGCCTTTGGAAAAATCCTCATCCCCTCCCCTGAGGCTGCAAACCAGAGTTTAAAACCAGACATCCAACACCTGAGACTGACAACTGAGTGCTTGGATCTGCCACAACGTAAACCCTGAGTACCTCCAAGCTGGAGGAGAGTGATGGCATTAGTAATGCAGAGGGATGGAGCTGCAGTAGCTGCAGCAGACAGGGCTGCACACAGCTCAGGGCAGATGGAAAAGCACTTTGAGAAGGGTTTGAGGAGCAGCTCTGTCCTCCTGTTCCACTTTGGAAAGCTCTGAATCACACAGGGACAGAGAACTCCTTCCCCCAGGAAGTGCTGGGGGAACTCTGGACTCGATGATCTCAGAGTTTCCCAACCTGAACAATTCAGGGATCTCCACAGGACAGCAGCCAGAGCTGTTGGAGGAGCTGAGGGGTCCTGGAGCTGAGCAGCAGCGCTGGCACCTGCCAGGACACGGAGCAGGGCTGGGATCACTCAGGATCCCATGCAGAGCACATTGCTGAGAGCTTTTCATCAGCACAACAGAGCAGGAGCTGCTGTGATTCATCATCCCCTTTCTGGAAAGCTTGCAGAGTACAGGAAGAGCACAAAACCAGCTCCAGCAGCAACCAAACACCGTGCCTTTGCACATTAGCTTTGCAGGGCAGTCATAATCATCCCCATTTATTTCATTTAATCTTTTAAGTGCACAAATGTGAAATGGTTCTGTAAGTACTGAGAGGATAAATGAGGTTAAAACATTCATGGGCCGTGGAATCAAGTGAGGCTTACGCTGGTGTTTTGTACATTCAGCCCTCTGTCATTCTTGCTGGAACCATCACTGAGCAATCAGATACAACATTTCAGACCTTGGTGGCAGAGCTTCTGTGTAAAGTGTCTCAGCTTTTAGAGAAATCCTACCCTTCATTATAAAAGAGCTGCACAGCAAAGATAAAATGGAATAAACACCCCTCACTTTAGGATAATTGCACTGGAATTAGGAGGAAACTGCAGGGTTTTTTGCAGAGAGACTGATTTTAGCAGAAGCTGGGGAAAGCAGGTGGGCTCTGGATGCCAGGATGGAGCAGCACAGCCCCAGCTCTCTGTGGAGCAGGGATGAGCTCACAGGGAGCTCCGGGAGCTGAAAGGGAAGAGGGGCTGGGGCAGGAGCAGAGGGACCCAGGCTCCAGCTCCTCTTCCTCAGCCACAGCTGCTGCCAGGCCTCCACAAGTCTTTAAGCTCAGAAACTTTAATTCATTTCATTTGCCATCTTAATGGAAATTTCAAGTATGAAAACTAGGAATAATTTAACACTAGGAAAGGAAAAGATGAAACAAAAGCCTGGAAGTCTTGGAAGTCTCTTTGAAGGCAAAGGAAATGTCACAACTCTCTTTTAACAGCATCTTTGTTTTTCAGGCAAATTACAAGACCAGGTTCAGAAGTGTTTTTGTTCTGCCATTCTGCTGTGACAGTGTCTGCTGGCAGCCTCTAATTCATTCAGGAAAATCCACAACAGCAGTGAAGAGGAGGAAATGACAACAGCTTTGTGCAGCTCCTCTTCCCTCTCTGCCAGGCAGCAGCAAACGCTGACTTTCAGTGGAAAGGGGTTTTAGGAGTTTTTAAGCCCTTCCTGACACTCCTCAGGCTCCTCTCTGTGCTCTGGATTTTTAACTCCAGATGATCTCCAGCCAAATCACCCAAAGTCCCTGCTCCACCTCCCTGCTCCTTCAATCTGACCAGCTCCTGTGCCTTATCAGACCAGATAGAAAAGGCAAATAAGATGCACAATAATTAACACAGACGATCTGGGCTGCTCCTGTAGCCAAGATTAATTCAATACATTTTCAGAGCCCTTGGGGATACAGATTCAGGGAGTCTGATCTATGGTTATTATTCTTTTAAAGGAAAATAGATTTACCTAATTTACAATCAGTTCTGATGGTGGGAGGAGGAATTTAATTCTTTTCTTCTTTTGATAAATATACTGCAACTTTTCTATAATCCCTATTAATCTGATCTCCTAGGGAAAATTTTGCTGATCCATCATCTCTTGGCAGTCTTAATTCCCTTGGTGCCTGCAGGCAGGAGAAATGGATTTCCTCAGACTAAGCCCCACTGCCTGTGGACAGTGAAATCTCTCTGGGAGCTGTGTCCGTGTCCAGGGAAGGGATTGGGGCTGTGCAGGAGCCGAGGGGAGGCTCTGCAGCCCTTCCCAAAGCAGCTCCACGGGAAAGCTGCAGACACAGACACATCCAGCCCCGCCGTCCCGACCCACGGGGACACAACAGCTGCTCACACAGAAATGCAGGACTAATTATATATGATTGAGGATTTGAAACTGCTATTTTTAGGTTTGCCTTAAAAAGATGTGATGAATCAAAGGTTTGTGCTCAGCATTTTGAGCTGGAAGAGGAGCGGGCTGCAGCCAAAAACCATCCCGAAAGCAAAAGCCCCGGTTCTCCCGTCAGGACGGGCTGGAGCAGGTGAACATCAAAGCTCTTTTCATGGTCAGGTTGTGCGGGAGATCCAGCGGGGCATTGGCACATCCGAGCTGAGCATCGCAGGGCCCCGAGCATGGCAGAGCCCCGAGCATGGCAGGGCCGCGAGCATTGCAGGACACCGAGCATCCTCCAGAGGACCCCGAGCATCCTCCACAGGACCCCGAGCATCCTCCAGAGGACCCCGAGCATCCTCCACAGAGCCCCGAGCATCCTCCACAGAGCCCCGAGCATCCTCCACAGGACCCCGAGCATCCTCCACAGGACCCCGAGCATCCTCCACAGAGCCCCGAGCATCCTCCACAGGACCCCGAGCATCCTCCACAGGGCAGGGATCCCCCGGGAGCAGCAGCTCTGGTCCCACCCTGATGTCACCGGCAGAGAATCACAGGAAAATCCTGACACAATCCCTTCTCATCTGCTGCATTAAACAGTAAACGGAGCCCGTGGAGATGTTTGAGAGGGGCCATAAATAGAGGGAGGGCGAAGGAGAGCCCGGCAGGCTGGATGCCCCCTCCAGGAAATTCTGTGTTTAAAGAACAATCTGGAGACATAAAAGGAAGATGGACTCAGCCCTGGTGGCTGCCAGGAGAGCCGTAAATGCCCAGAGCACACAAATTTATTTGTTCAAGTGATGGGATCGCTCCCAGCGCCAGCCCCCGAGCCGGGGGAGCTGCTCTGTGCCCGGAAAGAGAACTGCTCTGTGCCAGGGGCTGCAGGGCTGCAGGGGCTGCAGGGGCTGCAGGGGCTGCAGGAAGAGCAGAGGGTGCAGGAGCTGCAGGAGCTGCAGGAGCTGCAGGAGCTGCAGGAGCTGCAGAAGGTGCAGGAGCTGCAGGAGCTGCAGAAGGTGCAGGGGCTGCAGGAGCTGCAGGGGCTGCAAGAACTGCAGGGGCTGCAGGGGCTGCAAGAACTGCAGGGGCTGCAGGAGGTGCAGGAGCTGCAGGAGGTGCAGGAGCTGCAGGAGCTGCAGGAGCTGCAGGGGCTGCGGGAGCTGCAGGAGCTGCAGGAGCTGCAGAAGGTGCAGGAGCTGCAGGAGCTGCAGGGGCTGCAGGAGCTGCAGGAGCTGCAGGAGCTGCAGGGGCTGCAGGAGCTGCAGGAGCTGCAGGGGCTGCAGGAGCTGCAGGGGCTGCAGGGGCTGCAGGGGCTGCAGGAGGTGCAGGGGCTGCAGGAGCTGCAGGAGCTGCAGGAGCTGCAGGAGCTGCAGGAGCTGCAGAAGGTGCAGGAGCTGCAGGAGCTACAGGGGATGCAGGAGCTGCAGGAGCTGCAGGAGCCGCAGGAGCTGCAGGAGCTGCAGGGGCTGCAGGAACAGCAGGAGCTGCAGGAGCTGCAGGAGCTGCAGGGGCTGCAGGAGCTGCAGGAGCTGCAGGAGGTGCAGGAACAGCAGGAGCTGCAGGGGCCGCAGGAGCTGCAGGAGCTGCAGGAGCTGCAGGAACAGCAGGAGCTGCAGGAGCTGCAGGAGCTCCCAGACACGGCTCCGGGCGCTGGGAGTTTCCCCAGGGCCCAGCCGGGGGTCCCGGGCAGCAGCAGCAGCAGCAGCCGGGGCTCCCCACATCTCCCAGCAATGCAAAGGCAAAGGGAGCTCTGCTCTTCCTGCTCCATTCCCGGGAGCTGCTCCGGAGCCCAGGGAAGAGCGAGCCACGTGCAGGCAGAAGAAAAGCTGTTTTTCACACTTATTGCCCTTGAATTGGCAGAGGGAGACATCATGTTTTATATTAACTTCATAATAATTACAGTTATTACTGAATTCATGTATACCAAAGAGGTTGCAGCTCCCTAGGAAAGCTCATAATATTATTAAGAGAGATGCCAGTCCATTGGCAGTATCGTGTAACAAGCTAATTCCAGCATTTTGATATTAGACAGCACACCTCCAAAAATGCATGGATTTGTGCCTGGTCTCTGGGATCAACGGCAGTGACACATCTGGCACGCAAAGAACTGTCCTTTGTAAAAAAATGCTTTATAAAGCACAAGTAGCACAGCCCAGGAACAGCAATAAGTGCTGCCTTTAAAGTTTAAAGCAGTGAAAATAAATCTAAAGATTTTTAATACAGGGCAGTGCTGTGAGAAATGGAGGAATTGCAGCTAGCTGTGGAAAACCAATGGAAAGGAAGATTTTGTCTGTAAGAGAAATTAAGGAATTCACCGAGCCTCTTCCCATCCTTTCCACACAATTAATTGCAGAGATTTAATTTCTCTGGGCATGTGTTCACATCGGCAAACAAAGTTTTCCATCAGATTAGGAGAGGTGACCCATCCCCAGAGCAGCTGTTGCTGTTGCTTAAAGTTCTGCAGAGTGGCTGAAGGAGTCAGGAAAGGTCAACTTTGCACCAGAAGGCTGCAAAGGGGGAGAGCAGCTGCTGGCAGCATCCAGGGAAATCCTGGCACAAGGGAAAACAGTTTGTCCTGGAGATGTCAGAGATTGGGGCAGCTCCATCCCATCCCATCAATCCCATCCTGTCAATCCCATCCCATTATCCCATCCCATCCCATCCCATCCCATCCCATCCCATCCCATCAATCCCATCCCATGGATAACAGAGCAGGGTTTCTGTCTCGTTTGGTGTCCAAGTGACACAAACTCAGCCTGGGCCTGGAACCTCACATTGATTTTCACTGTAAATCGAATACTTGAAGTCTGCCATCAAATGAATTGTTGCACATAAAGCCCAAGCCATGTCCAGTGTCAGGAGGAAGATCAGACAGCAGCTTGATTCCAGCACTGTTGCAATTTCCTCCACGATGTCAGGCCATAGCAACACACTCATCTTTCACAAAAATTAAATTGCTATTAAACTTTCTGCCCATCTTTGTAAATTAACCTCTCTTTCATCTCAGCTTTTGATTTAGCAGGAACTAATTTTTGGAGCACTTTCCAGACTTCTCCCATTTGGGCTGTGGTCAATAAGGCTGAGTTAATTACCTGCCTAACCAGATCATGCAAACTGGGGCCTCATCTCTGCTGCAAGCGCTGCTTTCCTTTCCTCTTAAAGGTAAATCCAAAGCCCCAGGACAGCCCCCCTGAAGCTCCAGCCACAATTTGCTGTACATTTTTGCAGTGAAGAGCTTGGGAAGCTGGCACCAGGGCCTGGGAGAGCAGCTGGGAATGTCCCAGGTGATGGATTTACCTGAACTGGAGAACCTTTGCATCCCTGGGCCGGGAGGTACCACGGGCTGTGCTCAGCACCTGTCCCCACCCTGCAGCTCCAGCCCTGAACCAGCAGCCCAGCCTGTGTCACCAAGGGTGGGAAAACAACACCCCAAGCTCTTTATTTCCTTTTAAAGGTGTTTTTCACGTGCAGTCCTGGCCCACAGTCAGACAAGGCTGTGTCCAAGGCAGGTGAACCCTCATTTATCCAATGCCAACAAAGCCCTAATTGAGAGATCAGTTGGGAACCTGCCTCTTCATGCACCATTTGGAGAGCTGACAAAGGCACCTGTAGGGGCTGGAAAATAAGTTCTGCCTCATTACAAAAGAAATTGCATCTAAATGAAAAGCAACATATAATAAAAGCTGTAAAGCGCCTGTGAGCGCTGCCAGGCAGACAGGTAATGCAGCAGCACACAACGTGCCTGGGACAGGGGTCACCCCTAATTATTCAGCAACTGAAGGAGCTGAACTCATTTCCCCAAAGCCTTAAATGTTTTTGATGATGATCTGTAAATTCTAGGGCAGAGAATTAGCTGTCCAGGCCTTAAGAATTGCTTCTCTTTGATAGATTAGAGCCTAAAGAATCACATGTACAGCAATGCACGGCCACATTTTCCACTGATACTGGGAAAAGTCAGGATACCCTTCAAACATTCTCCTCCCCTTCTGTTTGGCTGTGGCTGTTTTTAAAATTTTAATGGCCTAAACTGCAAAATATTTAATAAATCTGGGAAAGGCTGTGTTAACACATCTTCAGCTTTATCTTGTTTAGCTGAAAAATGTGCACTTATAATTACTTACATAATTACTCATGTATTACTCGGAGGTTGGACTTGGAGGCAATTTCCAGCTTTAATGGAAATCTATTCTTCCACAAGTGAATTTGATCCCATCTACTTTGTGTGTGATTCAGGTTTTTCTAATTACTATTTGTTATTATTTTTTTTGTTTTTAAAGCATCTCCCCCAGCTGTGTGCACACAGGAGCAAGTCCAGCTCCAAGGAGACCTGGATTTCTCCAGTGCATTTACTGGGGAGCTTTGGGTTTGGGAAGAAAAGCTCTTCCCTCTTGCCGCAGTCTTTCATAAACCTGAGGGAATAGAGCCAACCCTGTGCCACTTTCTGGGCTGCAAAATGAAATCAGGATAATAAAAGACATCCTGGAAATAGACAATAATGGTAAAATGATATTTTGACACGGAGGCCATATATGTTTGATGGGAAAAAATGAACAAAGGAGATGATGGAGGAGGTGCTGGAAGAAATAGTCTCCATCAGCTGCTGAGGCTCCTGTTCAGCAGATCCCAGACAAACGTGATGGATTTCACTGGATAAATCCCTGGCTGTCTTGGTTTATCTCCACACTTCTCCACTTTCTCTCCTTTAGGGTTACATAATCCCTTTTGTCCCTTTCCAGGGTGTGAACGCCCTGTGCCAGCGCTGGGCACGGAGCAGGAGCTGGTCCTGGCAGCTGGGCTGGGTTCCCTGGATGTGTGGGAGCACAGAGCTCCCTGCCCATCCCTGGGGACCCTGGTGACAGCAGCACCCATGGGCTGTGACCACAGGGCACCCCAGGGCTCCAGGGCACAGCCCCATCCTGCCCTGCCCTGTCCATCCCTGGGGACCCTGGTGACAGCAGCACCCATGGGCTGTGACCACAGGGCACCCCAGGGCTCCCTGTCCATCCCTGGGGACCCTGGTGACAGCAGCACCCATGGGCTGTGGCCACAGAGCACCCCAGGGCTCCCTGTCCATCCCTGGGGACCCTGGTGACAGCAGCACCCATGGGCTGTGACCACAGAGCACCCCAGGGCTCCTTGTCCATCCCAGGGCTCCAGGGCACAGCCCCATCCTGCCCTGCCCTGCCCTGGCTGTCCCAGGACACAGCCAGCCCAGCCTGGGGAGCTTTTCCCTGCCCATCCTGGGGAGCTTTTCCCAGCCCAGCCTGGGGAGCTTTTCCCAGCCCATCCTGGGGAGATTTTCCCAGCCCAGCCTGGGGAGATTTTCCCTGCCCAGCCTGGGGAGATTTTCCCAGCCCATCCTGGGGAGCTTTTCCCAGCCCAGCCTGGGGAGCTTTTCCCAGCCCAGCCCTCCGTGAGGATGAGCAGGAGCTCTGCTGGCGTTGGCAGCCTCCAACCCTCTGCAGAACAACACCTCAATGCAAGATTAATGAACAGAGGGGAACATCGTCAGCGATTAAAAATAAAAGGTACAAGATGCTACTGGCGCAGGCAGGAGCCCCAGCAGCTGCATCAGGATCTATATTGTTTAATAATGCACATTAAATTATTACAGACTTTTTTTAAAGCTGACTCTGCTCTGTGTGGCACCAATGTAAATCTATTGCCAATGCGGGATAATCCTCCAACACTTTTAAAATGGTTTTTTATCCTTTCCACACATTTCTCTGTAGCCCAAACACACTCAGCACAGGACCCCAAGTCCTGCTGCTCACTTCTGTTGTCAAATCACCTGGGAAAAGCTTGGAAAAGCGAGCACCAGACAAACCCAGAGACAGAAAATTGCCCTGAGGCCAGCAGGGCACCCACGGGGCTCGTGTCTGCAATCAGGGGGCACAAACCCCCTGCCCTGGGCCAAAACCCTCATGGCCTGAGCCAAAAGAAGGGGGAAACACTTTGAATCCACCTGGAAAATGCTGTGTTTTCTTTCCAAACTGAAGTCACCTAATATTGGTTTATAATTTTTGTGTTTTGTTGATTTTTACCCTTGGCAAAATACTGGTTGTTTTTTCAGGGTTTAGTATTAGTTTCAAAGTAAATCCTATTAATATTTAAAATGAAAAGCTATTTCAGACCTTAAAATGTAGATGTTGCATTTAATAAACATCAGTGGTAAATGTTTTGATTTTCTGAAAAATGTTTTATGTACCGAAACCCTTTGACAAATGTGACATGAATTTACAAGCGCTTGCAACTGATTCAAACCTGCATTTTTTCACCAAATAAAACATTCAGCTGCAATGTTTTTCCCAACTCTAATGTTTGTCCTGTGCCTAGGGGTGAATTTCGCTCAGTGTGAATAACAATGTGGCACAGACAAGATCAATAAATCTCATATTTCATTTGCTTCAGTGTCGTGTTCTGGCTGGGCTGGGCACAGCTGTGGCATCAGCACCAGCGCTGCCAGCGTGCCTGAAACGCCACTGGAACAGGAGAGAGAAACACCACTGACACACCAGAAACACCACTGGAACAGGAGAAACACCACTGGAACAGGAGAGAGAAACACCACTGGCACAGGAGAAATGCCACTGGAACAGGAGAAACAAACACCACTGGAACAGGAGAGAGAAACACCACTGGCACAGGAGAGATAAACACCACTGGAACAGGAGAAACAAACACCACTGGAACAGGAGAGAGAAACACCACTGGAACAGGAGAGAGAAACACCACTGGAACAGGAGAAACATCACTGGAACAGGAGAAACACCACTGGAACAGGAGAAACACCACTGGCACAGGAGAAACACCACTGGAACACCAGAAACACCACTGGCACAGGAGAAACACCACTGGAACAGGAGAAACACCACTGGAACAGGAGAAACAAACACCACTGGAACAGGAGAAACACCACTGGCACAGGAGAAACACCACTGGAACAGGAGAAACAAACACCACTGGAACACAAGAAACACCACTGGAACAGGAGAAACACCACTGGCACAGGAGAAACAAACACCACTGGAACACAAGAAACACCACTGGAACACCAGAAACACCACTGGCACAGGAGAAACACCACTGGCACAGGAGAAATGCCTTTTATCCACGGATGGAGGCTGCAGCCAGGGTCTGCAGGGAACCAGGGTATGCAGGGAGCCAAAGTGTGCAGGGAAACAAATCCTGCAGGGAACCAAATCCTGCAGGGAAACAAACTCTGCAGGGAACCAGGGTCTGCAGGGAGCCAGAGGAGGTTGGGTGCTCACAGGGGACTGGGGACAGCGCTGGGCCAGCACTGCCCTTCCCTCCAGCTGAGCCAGGCAGGCGGGCAGAGCTGTGCCCTGCTCGTCCTTCATCCTCAGGGACAGGACAGGGACAGGGACAGGGACAGGACAGGGACAGGGACAGGGACAGGACAGGACAGGACAGGGACAGGGACAGGGACAGGGACAGGGATGGGACAGGGACAGGACAGGGACAGGGACAGGGACAGGGACAGGGACAGGACAGGGACAGGGACAGGGACAGGACAGGGACAGGACAGGGACAGGACTGGACAGGACAGGACAGGACAGGACAAGGACAGGGACAGGACAGGGACAGGGACAGGGACAGGGACAGGACAGGGACAGGACAGGGACAGGGACAGGGACAGGACAGGAACAGGACAGGACAGGGACAGGGACAGGACAGGAACAGGACAGGGACAGGACAGGGACAGGGACAGGGACAGGACAGGGACAGGGACAGGGACAGGGACAGGGACAGGGACAGGACAGGGACAGGACAGGGACAGGGACAGGAGCAGGGACAGGGACAGGGACAGGACAGGGACAGGACAGGGACAGCTGCCCCCACGCCGTGTGCTGGGGCTGGCACAGGCTCCAGGGCACTGCAGATCCCCCCTGCCCAGGGCAGGAGCTGCCCCAGGGGCACGGAGTCACTGAGGCTGGAAATGATCTCCAAGCTCCTCCTGCAGCCTTTGGCCAGCACCCCCTGCCCACTGATGGTGTCACATCAGCCCTGGTTTTCACATCTTGCTCCTCATTCCTCTGCTGCTTTGCTGCCCTCCTACCCAGCACAATCCCAGCACTTTTATTTGTCTCAATATGAAGCAGGAAGGGATTTCATAAATCGCTGGATTTGGCATGTCTCATTTGGAGAACACTGCAGAACAAACAGATGTGAAGGGGGAGCTGCCCAGAGGTTACAGCAATAACAATAACAGGGTCAGAAGGTGATTTCTGACCGTGCCTTGTGGTGCCTGAGCCCAGCAGGGAGATGCTGGTGGCACCAGGGGACGCAGTCCCAGCACTGTGTGACTGCAGTGGGAACAGCTTCACAGAACTGTGCAGAGAGGTTGGAAAAGACCCACAAAATCATCAGCTCCAGCCTTTGACTGAATGCCACCGTGCCAAATAAACCATCAGCATCGCCCTGAGGAAAAGGGAGATGCCAAACACCAACTTCTGCTTCACCACAGAAAGGTTTTAGGATGATAAAATGCTGTTAGAGAATTCCGAGGAACTCGTAATACATTGGCCACGTTACAAAAGCGTTTGGGTGATGAGCTCCTGAAAGGAGACATTAATCCACTGGAGTGAGATAATTGTGGGTTCACTCTGGTACGTGCTCTTTCTGCATCTGATGACTAATTATCAACATCTAATAGGAGAATGTTATCTTTAAATCATGGAAAGGGTGAATGCTTTTACGTGATGCTGGGGACTGCCCACATGCAAAGGCTGAACATTTCTTTTATTGCCATGTTTATCTGTTTTTATCTGTGTTGAGTAGAAAATATTCTGCTTTAAAAATACATTGTGGCTTCTTTGATTTCCTAAATAGATTTATAATTATCTCCAAATTGAACACACTCAGCTTCTGTCCAAGTAATTGCCAGGCACTGTCCTTCGCAGGAAGTGCAGCCCTTGGCAGATTTTCACGGGGCTCTTTGGATGCAGGAAATGAGGGGGAATGAGATAAATCAGTGCAGCTCTGGGGTGAGGGCACACACATGGGCAGGCACTCACAGAACTGCTTTGGGTGTTCTTGCCTCAGACCTGACCCCAGGAAAATTCAGGACTGCACTGGACAAGGCTGGAGCAAGGGCTGGGGACAAACTTCAGCTCCTCAGGGTGGCTTTTCTCTCCCACATCACTGAAAGCTCTACAAGATCCTGATCCCACAGAAACTCTTTCCCTGAGGTGTTGCTATGCCAGGAATAATTACAAAACCTCTCTCACTTTGCTGAATACCCTTTTATACTTCTAATAATGTCCTTGTACAGCAGAAGTTACCTCCTAAAAACCCTTTTCCAAAAAGACACTCAATATTAGTCAGACACACAAAGAAGTAGAAGAAGAAAGAACAGAAAGTTATTCGGTCTCACCATAAAATTCTGAGCATTTGAGTCTTTCTGTAATTTTGGGTCAGGGCTGTGTCTCCCATCCCATGGATCCCATCCCATCCCATGGATCCCATGGATCCCATCCCATCCCATCCCATCCCATCCCATCCCATCCCATGGATCCCATCCCATCCCATCCCATCCCATCCCATCCCATCCCATCCCATCCCATCCCATCCCATCCCATCCCATCCCATCCCATGGATCCCATCCCATGGATCCCATCCCTGAGCCTCCAGCAGGATCCTGCCCTTGAACCTTCCCACAGCTCATCCTGGATGGGAAATGCTCCATTCACACCAACAAAGGGGCAGGAAAAGTGGAGTTCTGGGGAGGGGAAAGCCAGAATTGCTCCCAGGTAATTCTGGCCCTTGTTGGGAAGAGCTGAGCTTCCTGGAAGAGATCCCTCCTTCACATGATCACATCAGTGTCACAGCCCAGCTCCATCTGATCTCCCTGTGCTTTTCTGAACTTTTCCCAAATTATTTATATATATATATATATATATATAGTGATCTAAGGTTTAATCCTTCAGTGCAAGTGGCTCACAGCCAGCTGCTTCCATGCCAAGTTTAGGAATAATTTGTGTAATTCTCATAACTTGTGAGAATGTTGTTATCTTGTCCTCAAAAGAAATAAAGCAAAATAACTACAAGGTAGAACAAAATAACATAAGCAGGCTTTGATTCTGCAAAAGGTGGGGAATTAAAGCTCCTGTGTTTAAATAGCACTCAGTGCTGTTAAATGAAACACACTGCCAAAGGAAAGGTTTTCTGAGAGCAAATAAGAAAAGAATCACATCTAAAGCAAAGGTGTTTGTGTCAGGGATGCTGCAGAGCCCCAGTGGCAGCGTTCAGCAGGGACATTTCTGGAGCCAGGAGTCGGCCAGCAGAGATGGCAACAGCCAATTTGTGGTTTGCTGGAGTTTACACTTGTTTACTGCCATGGAAGTAGAGCAGACACTGAGCTAAGAAACTGGGAGGGAAATTGAGCCAAGTGTGTCCTTGTCAAGAGAATGGTTTGAGTCTGGTCTTTGTGCCTCTGCTGTGGGCAGGCGGCAGAGCTGAGGCTGAGCTGGGAACGAGGAGGAGCAGCAGCTCCTGCAGCACAGCCTCGCTTCAGCCTTCATTTCAAGCTCACACTGGACATCTGAGTGCCTTTTATCACAGAATATTTTAAAAGGAACAACATTTTCTGACATAAATGTCTCTGCTAATGACGAAGACCAGAAGTAGCTTGTGGCCAAAGAATAAATGTTTTTCTAAAGCTTAGCAACAGCTCACGCTCTGAATGTCATCATCCTCCGGGAAGCCTGTTGCTGTATTCTCAGGATCAGGTGAAATTATCCCGAGCCCTGCTTGCAGTTTTTGTGGCTGTGCATCTTATCCCTCTGTCTGAAGGTCAGATGAGAATCCTCCACCCCTACTTTTGTTCCTGAAGAGAAGCAATGAGTGGAGGTGAGGAAGTGGTGATTACTTTCTCCTAATAGCACATTTTGTTACTGTAGCACTTGCGAAAACTCCTGGAATTTAAGTGGATGCAGAGAAAAAGGCTCTGTGCCTCTGGGCAGGGCAGATTGATCAGTCCCTGAGCCAGATTCCCTTCTCTTCTGCTCTGATATTCCCTGCAAGAATCTGGATTTCCATGGAATTGGGCTCCAGAGGGGAGATCTGCACTAAGCCTCACCCCTGCAAGGCTCTGTGTCCACAAAGCAATTGTTGGAAATGTGATCCCAGCCCCTGGAGCAGCCAGCGGCTCAGAGAAGCGATGCATACTCTGCTTTACACAACATTCCTGCACTAATTACAGCCTAAAGTCCTGCTTATTGCCTGATTTCATTTTGTTGTTCAGCCCTGCATCCTCTGCCAGGGGCTGAGTGCCCCCAGCCTCTCACCCCAAAGCAGCCCCAGGAGGGACTCCTGGAAATCAGCAATCACAGGAACTCAGCGAGCAGATTTCCCCCTGCCTTGGCCTGTTTGAGTGCTTTAGATGATTTATCTGCTCAGAGGATTATTTTTGAGCCTCCCTTTGCCAAAAAACGTAAGCCTTATCAAATGGAAATCAGAATCTATTGTTCGGATCAGCAGCCTGGATCACAGCTCAGGTGGAAAGCAGGTCACACAGAATCAGACCTTTCATGAATATTTATCTTGCTTTTCGTTAAGCTTTACAGCTGCGGCTCTGATCCTGGAGCCAGTGAGTGCCTGCACAGAGAGCTGCCTGTTTCCAGCCCCTAACGCAGCCAGGGAATAAGGTACAGGATTATTTGGATCTAGAACATATGGATAATAGAAATTAATTCCTTTCTTTCTGCTGCCATCTGCAATAGCAATAAAGGAATTGTCAGATCCAAGTTCCTGATTGCCTGTGTCGTTCCTCCAGGGTGATTTAACCCTCTTTCTCAGCTTCCTCATGTAGATGAAAGTTGTAACCCAACCAAATTTGTTGCCTTTGCAACAAATAAACTGTGGGGAAAGGTTCTTCAACACTTTGAAAACTGAGAAGATGAGGAATTTAATCTGCCTCCATTTCTGCCATCGATAGAAATAAAGAGTTGCTTCTCTCAGTCTGAGAAACTGAACAATGTCTGCAAACTCAAGAGATCTCCAAACTAAAAGTGGCATAAACTGAGCGATTCCATCAAGAGCAAAGCCATCATTTGGATGGAACCCCATTTAAATGTTATTACATGGACTCATTGCTGGCCATTTCAACATTTGCTGTATTCCTGTTGGATCTGTTTGTGTTGTCCTGCTCTGTCATCCCAGCCTGTGCTGGGTTCTGCACCTTCTTCCTTGTACACAGGGGTGGGAAATGCATTATCTGAGCATTCAGCTACAACAATAAAGGTTATCTCATCTAATTGAACAAAGGAGCTGCTGTAACTCCTTCCTTGGTGAGCAATATGAGTTTTCATTACAGAGGATTTCCTGCTCAGAAACATGAGCACAGTGATTTGGACAAATCCCATTCTTTGGATGTGCCAGCTTCTCCCCTCACACAAACCCAGCATTACCAATCATTTGGGCCTGAAGTTTGCTGTGAGCAAAGCCAGTTGTATTTAACAAGATGTGCCAATATGTCCTGATTAACCTCCTGTCTCCCTGCAATAAAGGTAACATCATTCAACACCGGAAAATCTTGCATTTTGGGTGATGTGACACATTTTCCTAACAAGCCTGGCAGTTGTGTCTTTTTACATGAAGAGCAAGAGCACCTCCTGCTCAGATAGATGTTTGCATAAATATCCCTTTTGAGCTCCTTGAGAGGCTTAGATGAGAGATTTTCCATTCATGAAGAGCTTCCTTTAGCTCTGGACTATCCAAAAATACTGACTGAATTTACTTTCAAGCTATCAGCTACTGCTGCTGCTGTGAGCAAGTTTAAATTAATGCATTAACAAAAGCTTCCTTTCTCTCTCAAAGGTCTGTACTGAGGATTAAGATCTGAATTCCAGGTTAGCCCTTAATGACACACAGATGCACCTTCCCTTTAGCTGGGAGACTACATCCTGCTAGAGCAAGGCAGAAATAATGATCTTACTGGATTCAATATTAAGAAAAATCAGATTAAGTTTGAATTCTAGTTATAGAATTTGTCTGCAGGTAAAGTTATTTTTAATCTGTTCCAAGATAAAGGAATAAATTTATTTCTGCCTATTAGAATTCTCATATATAGAGAGGAGTTTGGTATGACAAATTGGTTTGGGGCTAAATCCACCTCTTGGGGTTTTTTTTCCTCAGCAATGAGTGGGGACCATCCACTCCTGACTGGCAGGAAATACTGGGAGAAGCCTGTCCATGTGTGGAGGTCCAGGCTCACCTGGTGGATGAACATGGACAATCTCCCTCCCAAATTTCTTCTCCCTTCCCCCATATATAATAACAATAAAAAGGAATGATGATAGTACAGGACTCATTCTCCAGACAATAGCTAGGCAGGCTGTGTATTGCTTTATGGCTGTTGACTTGATTTAAAATGCACTCTTAAAAATGAAAGAACAACTCCTTAAATTTGCAGTAAATGTATGGTTCCCCAGATCTGATTTACTGGTTACAAGCCACCAAAAAACTGCAATTCCAATTTATCGTGTTGTTTACTGTGGCAGCAAAACCCTCAGCGTCACTGGAGCTCTGGTGAACATTCCAAAGCTGATCATTTAACATTGATCATTTATTTGGGGTGCTGCTGTTCTTCAGCTGGGCTCTGCCCTTGCAGCATTGCTCTGGGGGTGAGGGACAGCTCTGGGAACCTCACAGGGACCCCTGGACATCCTGCTCTGCTCCCCAGGGACCCCAAATACATCCCCAGCCCTTCTCATCTCCCTCTCTGCCTCCTGCTGCAAAAGGGGCCTGACAGTGACTCCTTTCCCTTGGAGGGCTTTTGAAGCCAAGGTCCCCTTAAAAACTCCTGAGGGATGCTGAGAGAATCTGGGATATAATTGCACACACATCTCTAGCAAATATTCCCAGTATTGGTCCAAGAAAATTAAAGCAGAACCTTATTATGAGAGGCCATTTCTTAGGGACACTTTCACGATTCAATATTCTGGTTTTCCTTATAAGGAAGCCAAAATAACCCGAAAGTTGTTCAAAAAGTTTTACTAAAAGGTATTATTGAGGCAGTAGAACTGAAGGACTTTTCCTAGAAGAGAGAAAGGAAAAGGCAGAATGAGAGAGCAAAAGGGAAAGAGGGAAAGAAGAGAGAGTTAAAGAGAAAAGAGAGAGAAAGAAACAGAGAAAATGCATAGATAAAAAAAACAAGACAGAAGAAGGAATATTTTCACTTCAGACTATCTGCAGCAAGCTTGCTTTTGACTTTCATACTCTATTTAAAAATACAAAATTGGGAGCATTGAGAAAGAGCTCCCAAATTAGCTTTTTAATAGAGATGGGAAGTTAAAAGGGGCCGAGTCATGGGGGAAAAGCGATTCAGAATCACAGCCAGGGCAGCCCTGGCAGAGAGTGAGGCCAGAGCACGCCCCAGAGAGAGAGGAGTCAGGAAGTTTTATGAAGTGGTGACACTGTAAATCACAGAAAAATCTCTTATAGCAGCAAAAGCCAAATGACATTTCTGGTTCTGCTTTCTTCTGAGCATCTGCAGAGGGAAAGAGCAAGTGGAGATATAGGGAGGGTTTAAAAGTGGAAAGCAGTTCTAAGGACATCTAATAAAGATGGATTCAGGATGCTTTGATATGTTCAAATTCTTACAGCCACTGCAAGTTTCTCACCAAAGTTTTAGGATTCACTTTGCACACAACTGTTCAGTCCAGCATACAACTCTTAATATCCAAAATCTAAAGATTATGATACACTCTGGGAACTTGTTAGCTCCTCTGCAGACACTGTAATGCAGATTACAAATGTTATTGGGGGAGGCTGCCTTTGGGGAGGGCTACTCAGGGCCTGACATTCAGAAATTAGTGTTGTTTTTTAATAATTGCATTGAATTGTAGGAAATTAGACCCTGAATTGGATGGATCTGCTTGAGGTTCAGTTGTACCTTAGGACAAATTTCACCACTGACCGTGTGGTTAAGCATTGGAACAGGCTGCCCAGGGAAGTGGTGGAGTCACCACCCCTGGAAATGTTCCAAAAATGAGATGTGGCACTTTGTGATATGGTTTAGAAGGCATGGTGGGATTTGGTCACAGGCTGGACTTCATGATCTTGGAGTTCTTTTCCAACCTCAATAATTCCATGATAGGGTCCTGGTTTCAGAGTTTCCAGAACCAGATCATTGATTTGTTGAAATGTTGAGGATTTGGAGATCTTTCCCTATTTTTATTTGTTTGTTTGTTTGTTTTTTCTCTAAGAAGGTCTTGGATTTAGAGCTCTGGAAAAACGACCCCTGGTCACTGCTGGCTGTACCAAGTCCCTGTTTCCCTTATTTAAAGTACCAGAGGCACCTCAAACCCCCCAAGACACAGCCCATGCTCCCAGTGATGCACCTGCAGGAGCATCTCCTGCCCCTGGCAGTGCAACCCTGCAGGACCCCTCCTTTCATCCCCCTCTTCCCCAGCACAGGGAGCCGGCTCCGGGTCCCCATTGTGGGGCTGCTGTGGCCACCAGCCACCCCCAGCCTGTGCTGCCCTGCCCATCGCTGCATCCATGGATTCCATCCATCATCCATCCATGGATTCCATCATCCATCCATCCATGGATTCCATCCATCCATCCATGGATTCCATCCATCATCCATCCATGGATTCCATCATCCATCCATCCATGGATTCCATCCATCATCCATCCATCCATCGCTCCATCCATGGATTCCATCCATCATCCATCCATGGATTCCATCCATCATCCATCCATCCATCCATCCATGGATTCCATCATCCATCCATCCATCATCCATCCATGGATTCCATCCATCATCCATCCATGGATTCCATCATCCATCCATCCATGGATTCCATCATCCATCCATCCATCCATGGATTCCATCCATCATCCATCCATGGATTCCATCCATCATCCATCCATGGATTCCATCCATCCATCCATCCATCCATCCATCCATCCATCCATCCATCATCCATCCATGGATTCCATCCATCCATCCATCCATCCATCCATCCATCCATCCATCCATCCATCCATCCATCATCCATCCATGGATTCCATCCATCATCCATCGCTCCATCCATGGATTCCATCCATCATCCATCCATCCATCCATTCATCCATCCATCATCCATCCATGGATTCCATCCATCCATCCATGGATTCCATCCATCCATCCATCCATCCATCCATCCATCCATCCATCATCCATCCATCATCCATCATCCATCCATCATCCATCATCCATCCATCATCCATCCATCATCCATCCATCCATCATCCATCATCCATCCATCATCCATCCATCATCCATCCATCATCCATCCATGGATTCCATCCATCCATCCATCCATCCATCCATCCATCCATCCATCCATCCATCCATCCATCATCCATCATCCATCCATCCATCATCCATCCATCCATCCATCCATCCATCCATCCATCCATCCATCCATCCATCCATCATCCATCCATCCATCCATCATCCATCCATGGATTCCATCCATCATCCATCATCCATCCATCATCCATCCATCATCCATCCATCCATCCATCCCGGGGGTCCCACACCCGCTGCCCTGCCCAGCGCTCCATGCCGAGCTCCGAGCTCCGCTCCCGGCGCCGCTCGCTCCGGGTGACACCTGCCGGCGGCTCTGCGGGCGGGCGGCGGGCGGGGACGCGGCCGTGTGCGGGGAGCCCCCGCCGCCCCCCGCCCCGCGCCGCCGCCCCTCCGCGCCGAGCTGTCCCCGTGCCCATCGCCGCTCTCCGCCGCTCTCCGCCGCTCCCCATCGCTCCCCATCGCTCCCCATCGCTCCCCATCGCTCCCCATCGCTCCCCATCTCTCTCCGCCGCCGCCCCGCGCCCGCGCACTCGGCGCAGCCCCGCGCTCCGCTCCCGGCAGCCGCATGGCCGCGGAGGCACCGGGCGGGCGGCCGCGGCCGGGAGCGCCCTGCGGAGGTGAGGGGGTCCCCGGGGAGGGCGGGGGGCGGAAAGGGAGCGGCCCCGGGGGGTGCGGGGGACACCGGCCCCGGGGGATGCGGGGGACACCGGCCCCGGGGGGTGCGGGGGACACCGGCCCCAAAGCTTCACCTGCGGGCGGGGCGGGGGCAGCGGGTGCCCCCGGCCGCTCCCACTCCTGCTCCCCTCCCGCCCCTCGCCGCTACCGGCCCCGCACAGCCCCGATAGCCCCGCACAGCCCCGCACAGCTCTGATAGCCCTGATAGCCCCGATAGCCCCGCACAGCCCCGCACAGCCCCGCACAGCCCTGATAGCCCCGCACAGCCCCGATAGCCCCGCACAGCCCGTTCCAGCCCCGCACAGCCCTGGCGGCCCTCGCTGCCGGAGGGAAGCTCGGGGCTGAGCCGCCCGGGAGCCGAGGCGATGGCGAGGCAGGCGAGGCAGGCGAGCCCCGCTCGCTCGTGTGCGTTCTGCTCTGACTTTATGGAAAGCATCAACTATCGCTGCGGCGCGTCAGTCAGCGCCGGGAGCTGCCCGGCAGAGCAGGGCAAGGCTGGCTCGCTCTGATTTGGGCTTATGGTTATTTACTTAATGGAAACTCGACAGCAAACAGATAAATGAGAGAGGCTGCCGGGTCTCTGAGCGTGCCGAGTCCAACTTCTGACCGTGGATGAAAGAGGGATGCTGAGGTGGTGTGGAGACAGGACTGGTAAGAGCTGCCAAGGAGCAGGGCAAGCCAGAACAGCAGGACGAGGGGAAAAGGGAAAGGTGGTGGGAAGGGAGAAAGGAGAAGAAGATAGGGGAAAGATCGGTTTAAATCCGAACGATTTCTTTTTATTCCTGAATGTAGCCTCCCGCCCTGGCCAAGGTGTTGGGTGTAGGTTTGTGATGCTGGAGGAATCGCTCGTTTTCTTGCCCAGAATGAATCCCTCCTGCCTTGTCCCCGCCTGACCGGGAGCCAGCAGGGACACGCAGGGAGCTCCGGGATAGAGCCGTGAAGTTCATCCCATACTTTCCCCCCTTCATCTCCCCCTTGGCACATTAGCATGCAGGGTAGGCTCTGGTGTGTATTTAACGACTCCATTTGCCGGCGCTGTCAGCTCACCCCGCCCTTCTCAGCCGCCTCCCGGAGCAGCCGGCTCCAGCCCCGGCCCGGCCCGGGGGTCTCCGCTCCCCGGGGCCGCTCCCAGCGGGGCTGGGGCTCTCAGCGAGGGCAGAGCGGAGAGCGGGGCTGGAACGGGAGGGGGCAGCGCCAAGCGAGCTCAGGCGAGAGACGCGGAGAGAGCCTCCGTCTCGGCAGCGATGAGCGAGAAGCTGTTTAGTCATCTCTCTATATATACTTTCACAATGATGATCACATTTACTGATTGCTTCTGACTGCAATTTAGAGAGGGAGGCAAGAGGCAGGCAGCACAGTTCACCTTTTATCCTGAGGAGTGGCTGCTCCCCCTTCCTTCCCGTTGCCCACATTTAGCCCTACTTTGGGCGCCGGGTGTCTTTCCTCTCCAGGTAAGGCAGCGCTGCGAGCCGCCAAGATGGGGCTCTCCGGGCTCGCTGGGAGGGAGGGAGGGGAGAACTTTGCATGCATTTATCCTACGCCTGTTGCTTTTGCTCCTAAATCTCCCCAACAGACGGAGGGAGTGAGTGTTTTGCAGAAAGTTTCATTTTCTGGTGTTGCTGCGGAGGGGAAGGAATGTGTGACTGACAGAAGACACCGAGGCTTTGGCTGACATATTTTGCTTTAAAGCAAAGGTCCCTTTGCTGCCTGAGCCTGGCCCAGCAAGGACAGGAGAGGGAAGAAGGAATGATCTCCAGGCTCCTCACTCCCATTAGCAGTGTCTTCTCAAGAAACTCGCAGTATGTTTATCGGTCCGATTTCAGAACAGCCCTGGCTGCTTCTAGAAAGGGACACACTGAGATTTTTGCTTTGTCTCTGCTCTGTTGAGGTGATGAAGAGACATTGATCAGTGTGGTATTGCCGTGGGAGCTGAAGTGGTAAGAATCCATCCTTTATTTCTGGACTCTCTAGGTGAACAGTCCTTACTGTTCTCTACCAAGTTTTCCTCCTGAGCTTTCCTGAGCTCTCAGGGTTTGCTCCAAACCGGGTGAGACCTCGGTGCCCCCGGAGCGGCCGCAGCGGAGCCAGCGCTGGTCGGGAGGGACCCCGAGGAGTCCTGGGAGGGGACAGGGGGCTCGTGCTCAGCCTTTTCTATCAAATTTCCTTGGCTGTTTCATTGTCCCCATAGTTATCTAAAGAAAACAGATTCTTTTCTCTACAGATACTTTTTTAAATCAGGAAGAAAATGATTCTATTTTGTGCACCAGGTCTTCTAAATGTCATCAGCAGGGTGCCGGTCTGCTGTGAACCAGTTCCTTTTAAATTACACGCAGAAATGATGGTAATTAAAATTAGAAATATGGGTATAGCTAAATATATGCTTGTTAGAATTAGAGTGTGTCTGTTTTCTATGAGAGCTCCAGAGACTGTCAACAGTACATTAGATTTTGAGTCCAGCCAATTGCTTTCCAGCCTAAACAGACTGGTTAGCAGTCACCAAAATCCAAGCAGGCAGAAGAGGAGGATTCTTTCTACATTCTGGAATTCTGCATTCTAGATAAATGAGTTACTTCATCTTTTTTTGATTCAGGTTAGGTTGTGCAGGTCAGAATTATAAATCCAGTCCTCTCTCTGTCTCCCAATTTTCTTTCACTTCCTTCAGGGAGTAGTAGAGTTCCAAGGACTCATGGACAAGAAAAAGCAAAACCTCTGCATTTCACTTCTCACTCTGGGTCCTTCAGATAATTTACAGCTGAAAAAGCCTCCTCTTCCGTGTGTTTTGAGGATCAAATGGGACAGATTCAATGTAACTCTGAGAATGAAGCTGGCTGTGCTCTGTTGTTCTAACCAGCTGCATCTCTTGGACCCAGAGAAATGGGAATTAAATTTCCACACAAGAATTCCCCTTTCTTTCTCTTTTGCTTTAATCTCCTGTCCCTTTCATAGCTGAGATATTTATAGTTTCCCCACATATACTGCCAGCATGAAAGGACCCATTTTATCTTTTAAAAATTGATTTAAAAATGTGTAAGTCACTTATGAGTTACCAGTGCTTTATTGGAACAATTATATGTGAAGTATTTATAGTGCCTCAGCAGCTAATGTAGGTAACCTGGAATCTACAACCAAAGTTATCAAAGTACAGAAAAGGTTTCTAACGTGCTTCCCCTGAGAAATCAGGGGAGATGAGGATCCAGTGTGCTGAAACTGGTCAGGTCACCAGTCAGTCCTGGCAGAAGGACTCTGGTGACGGTGCTAAGGGAAATTAAAAGCCAGGGAAGACAGTTTGCCAGCAGGGAAAGCAGGAGCAAGATGCCTTTTCTTGGTTTCTCAATTATTTGCCTGTATATATTTGGTGACTAATGGATGAAACAGTTCTTATTTTGCTGCCTCCTGTTCTTAAGTGCTTCATGGGAGTTGAAAGATCCACCACTGGTGGTAGAAGGCTGCAGTGTGAGCCCACGGAGCCCCTGGAGATGCCCTTTCAGCTGAGGGTGGGGGAGCTGCTCAAAGTCACGCAGAGAGAGTTTCTGGTCCCCAGGGCGGCCGGGCCGGCGCCATCCGCGCAGGAAATTCCTCCTTTGGGGGAGAGAAAAGAGCGCTGCTTTAACTCTGAACGATTCTTCAGAGGGAAACACTGGGGGATGTTTGCTCCAGTGCCATGTAGAGAAGCAAAGTGTCTCCTTGGGATAAGCATCACTATGGGTTATTACATGTTCAGTAATTACCGAGGCTCTTCAGCAGCAGTTAGACGCTCGCACGAGGGATTTCAATTGTCCTTTAGACACTCAAATTGCACAGGAAGATGCTCCACATTAAGGTGATGAATGTTAATTTGCCCCAAAGAGGAAGAGCATTTCTCTGAGCACTTCAGGCATTTTCAGCACGGACTGATTCCATCATTTTTTATTCAGTGTTTTGATGGCCCATTGGAATCAATAATGCTGCAGCCTTACCGGCTGGAATGGCAGCTTTCATAGAAGTTCAGAACTTCAGAGTAAAACTGCCTACAAAGATACAATTGGGCTTTGAGGCAGTGGAATCAATGGAATTGATAAATTGGCTTTTGATAGGGCTCCTAATGCACCTTGTATGACCTTTCTTCAAATAATTTCATGGTAGAATTAGAAAAGCACTAGGGAAGTGAAAGTAAAAACAAGTTAAAACAAAAGTTAAAGACTGTAAGAACTCTGACCAAAGATCAAAAAGATAAATTCATGGCTAGATCAGAATGCAGAAACTACTCAAACTTCAAGAGAATGTTGGCCTCTGGTGGCTGAGGATCTGGACAACTTGGGATATTCCTCATCTGAAAATCCAAGCGTACAGTGAACATATTTTGTTTCAGCCTAGGAGTCCTTCAGTTCTTCAGCTGAAGGATTCTTCCCCTGCAAGCCAGGAAAAAAGCAAAGCAACTTCCTGCTGGGAAGAAATTCTCCAGCTTTGGAGCCTTCCTTCATTCCAGTGTTCTTGGTATTTGTTACCTTAATCCATCAGCCTTCAGACCTGGGATTGAAGCTTACGGGTGCTCAGGTATTCTGAACAAGGTTTCCCCAAAATCAGAATTTTCCTCTGCTCCAGTGGAGGGCTGCAGTACTTGCCAAGAGGAAACCCCACCTCTCAATGAAGGAGAGCAGCAGAAAACTGCTGCTGAGGCCAGGCCTTGAATTAAAGATGGAAGATAGCTGGTGAAAACCAGGGAAATATTTCCATTTCTTTCTACTAAAGATGTTCTTAGTGCAAGATTCAGAACATACTGAACTTGTTTAGGACTGGAAATGCAGCTAAGCCCAGTCATGGGTTTTGGTGGTGTACGATTCCACTGCAGGCTGATTTCACTGGAGTTCCCAGCTCTTTCTTGACAGCTGTAGTTAAACTGATGAGCACAGGAGGCTTACACCTGGGGAATTATGGATTAGTCTTGTTTGTGAGGAAGCAAATATAAATTACTGTGTTTATGCTACTTTTAAAATGCTTTTAATGAGGAATCATTTGCTATTCAAAATTTCAATCTATAATAATGCCATAACCCCGCTGAGCTGATTATCATGTGCCTTGTTCGACATCATTCTTCACCTGGGAGGTGAGGGTGAGCCAGTGGTGTGAAACTCTCGTGTCTGTGCTCGTCCTGGGCTCTTCCAGCCAACGGGGCAGGCCCCGTGTGACTGTGTGCTGTGTTCTCTTTGTGTTCTAGATGGAACTGCTCTGACTCCCAGCAGGTCCCAGGAGCATCCCAAGCCTCATCTCCAGTAACACGGCCCGGGCTCACCATGGCAGCAGGAGTGGCAGCGTGGTTGCCCTTCGCCAGGGCGGCTGCCATAGGATGGATGCCGGTGGCCAACTGTCCCATGCCACTGGCTCCGACGGAGAAGAACAAGAGGCAGGATGAGCTGATCATCCTCAATGTGAGTGGCAGGCGTTTCCAGACCTGGAGGACTACACTGGAGAGGTACCCGGACACTCTCCTGGGCAGCACGGAGAAGGAGTTCTTCTTCAATGAAGACACCAAGGAGTATTTCTTTGACCGGGACCCCGAGGTCTTCAGGTGCATCCTCAATTTTTATAGAACTGGCAAACTGCACTACCCCAGGTACGAGTGCATCTCTGCCTACGACGAAGAGCTCGCCTTCTACGGGATCCTTCCCGAGATCATCGGGGACTGCTGCTACGAAGAGTACAAGGACAGGAAGCGGGAGAACGCGGAGCGGCTGATGGATGACAACGACTCGGAGAACAACCAGGAGGGCTCCATGCCCTCGCTGAGCTTCCGGCAGACCATGTGGCGAGCCTTCGAGAACCCCCACACCAGCACCTTAGCCTTAGTCTTTTACTACGTCACCGGGTTCTTTATCGCCGTGTCTGTGATCACCAACGTGGTGGAGACCGTGCCCTGCGGCACTGTGCCGGGTAACAAGGAGCTGCCCTGCGGGGAGCGCTACGCCGTGGCTTTCTTTTGCCTGGACACGGCGTGCGTGATGATCTTCACCGTCGAGTACCTGCTGAGACTCTTCGCGGCGCCCAGCCGCTACCGCTTCATCCGCAGCGTGATGAGCATCATCGACGTGGTGGCCATCATGCCCTACTACATCGGCCTGGTGATGACCAACAACGAGGACGTCAGCGGGGCCTTTGTCACGCTAAGGGTTTTTAGGGTTTTCAGGATTTTCAAGTTCTCCCGCCATTCCCAAGGCCTGAGGATCTTGGGCTACACTTTGAAGAGCTGTGCCTCCGAGCTTGGCTTTCTCCTCTTTTCCCTCACTATGGCAATCATCATCTTTGCAACTGTGATGTTTTATGCAGAGAAAGGGTCCTCGGCAAGCAAATTCACCAGTATTCCTGCTTCCTTTTGGTACACTATTGTAACCATGACAACACTGGGGTGAGTATTACTTTTCCTTTTCCTGAGCAGCAGGCAAGCATGTACTGGGAGCTTGACTTCAGCTTCTTCTCAGCGTTTTCCTGGGTGCATGTTCGAGAAGGGGCTGGAAGCGTTGAGGGTTGATTATTCTTTGCCTTACAACTTGTGCAATTTGTGTGCAGTTGTATAAACCAGAAAAAGCACTTACACCCACTTGACAAATGCTCAGCACCACGGTAAATGAGTGCAGGGGGAGCAGAGTGGTGGAGTAGCAGGTTGTGATTCATTCCTGCAGGAGGGAAAGGCTGACCCGACTGCAAGGGCTGGGAGAGAGAGCTCTGTTCTCTCTGACATTGGCTCCAGCAATGTTCACACAAAGCTGCTGATCTATCTGTTGTGTCTCGTTGCAATGTCACTCCTTGTTTCTCCCCTTGGCCTGCCAGCAACTACAGATTTGCTGAATTCAAGTGGATGTTGTGGGTCACTGTACTGGAATGCTCAGTGATGGCCAGGACATGATCTGGTTTTTACTTAATCCAGCAGGATTGGGGTTTCTTGTCTGTGTTTAGCTGTGAGTCTGAGAACTGGGCGTGCTGTGGTGGTTGCAGTAGAATTTCAAACATTCCCATGGACAGGTACAAAGATAATGAAATCAAAGCAAGGGGAATGTAGCCTGGAGGGCACTTTTCCCCCTTGGATTTCATTTCTGTCTCACAGATATTGCAACTAAGATTACAGATTTGTGCTTCTGCTGCTCTGAACTAAAACCTCTGCGAGCAGAATGGCCAAACCCTCACCCTGCCAAGGTTATGTAGAGGAAAGTGGGCATTGCAGGCTGCTGCTTCAGGCACATAAAGCCAGGAGCGAGTGCAATCTCCTCTTCCCACACATCACAACAGTACAGGAAGTTTAGAGTTACTTTGCAAAGAGTTTTCCCACTGGAGATTTCACACAGTGTAATATTCAGATGTAGACAATTCTCCTCCTTGTAACACAGTGACCACTTTTTCTCTAAACTGCTTTTGATTTTAAACACTTCTCTGTGCGTATTACACAGGAACAGGCTCACAGTAGCACTTTTTAATTATTAAAATCATAATTCAGCTGTCAGAAAGCCGCCGAATCTGGGCATATGACAACTGAAAGCCTGAATTTCTTCATTAAGTGCAAATGTAGAACCTGTTTGTCATAGTCACCTACAGATCTCTTATTCTTCCTTTTTAATAACTAAGCAAAGTTTGCAAGTTTATGGAAAAAGCTGTTCCTTACTCTGGGAAAGGCAGCACTGGGAAATCAGAGCTGGGCTTTGCATCCCAGCACTGCCCCACGCTGTGGCTCAGCTTTCCGCATTCTGACTGCTCCAAACTGGTCAGTTCCCCTCTCCTGACCCCACCACTGCATCTGATCAGCTTCAGAGGGACCCCTGCCTTGGGTGGCTCCTTCCCGTGTCTCTGGACAGGGGGAGATGTGTGAAAATCCAGTTCTATTTTCAGATTCCCGTTTAATAATGATCCCATCCAGCCCTGCACGGACACAGCCTGCACCCGTTCACGCCTGTGCTGTCACAGCTCTGACAGGAGCCTCGGGGCCAGGGGCCATCCTGGCTGGCTTGGGAAGGGCTCCAGTACGTGCAGAATGTGCTGGAGAGCAGCTGGGGCTCTGCTCCTGCCTCGGTTTGGGTCCCTTTCCCTCCCTTTCTGAGCACAGGGACAAACCCAGTGCTCCCAAGGACCTCAGAGTGTTCTCAGCTTGTAATCACAGAAATCATAGAGGAACAAGTGCTGGGAAGGAGCTGACATGGATTTAAGAAATCAGATATTTAAACATGGCTTTGTCAGGGTTCATTGTGAGGGGACCTATAAAATGCTGTCAGTTTTAAAACTGAGACTCCTGGTATTACTGGTTTGGGTTGTTTGACTGATTTTTGGGTTGTTTCCACCTTCCTGACTCCCCCTGTGTGGGGTGAGGGTTCACCTCCTGGAGTTCACCATCTAGGGCTAACCCTCCTGGCCCCTTCATCTCCCCAAAACTCCTTCCAGTTCTGACAAACTGGCACTTTCAGACAATATTTCATATACATCTTTCTCCAGAAGTCTTTTCAATCTGTTTGGAAGGATCTTGTTACTAACGAGAGTCCTGGCAATTCCAGCTGCACAGAAATGCAGCCAAGGTCTCCAACGTGCTCCTCAAGCCATCAGATCCCCTCCTCTGGCCACTTCACTGCTTGGATTTCAGCAGCACTCAGAGCTTTCACAGAGATCTTAAATATGTCCTGCCTTTTGCCCCTAACAGTTCAGCCAGCATCTAAAACAAGAAGCTATGAAGCACCACAGTTTTTAACTCAAAACCATAGATATATATCTATATGTAGTTTGTTTTCACCACCAATGTGTTTAAATCCAGATAAGTGAAGGTTTCCCCGAGGCTGGAATGCCACCATTGCTTTGACAGAGAGCCTTAGAGGAGTGGTCAGGAATGTGCAGGAAAACTTTTTCCCTGATCCTAGGATTAACTCCATTTGTGTAGAACAAAAGTTTACTTACAGCAAACAAGCAAACAAAGCCAAGAGTAGGAGACCATTAACCCTCGCACTGTACTGTGCATCAGCTGCTCTCCCAAATTCCCAGGTATCTTTGGGATACAATTACACTTCCAGACTGACCCATAAATAAAAGGCAATGCAAATGCATTTCTTCTTGAAGGTGAAGCCCAGCATCAATAAATAACCACTGGTTTTGGTGGGGTTACCCTGCAAATCAGTTTAGAGAAATTTAGGATGACTTGCAGGCTCCTTAGGCACTTAACAGGGAGCCAGGTACAGCAGCTTTTCTGGAGTGGGAAACAAAGCAAAGGAATTAAATTATACTGACCCTGCATCTCCAATCCCTCTGCTGTGCTCATCAGCCCTGGTTTAACAGAGGCTGTTTTTAATTTAACACAATTTAAATTTTGCTCAGGAGGCTTTCTAATGAAAGCATTATTCTTGGGTGCATCTTAAATCAATCTGAATTACTGAAACAACTATTCAAAATTAATTCAAAATCAGCTCTCCTATTCATGCAGAAACATTTTTCTCGAGAGGCCAACAGCTCCCCATCTCCTCTCGACAGCCCCAGTGCCACGAGCTCTGCCTTTGCCAGCCCCTTGCTGTGTCCTGCAGGAGCTCCTGAGCCCTGGCCCCCAGCTCAGGGGTGCAAGTGCTGCCAAGAGCAGCAGGGGAGCGGTGCCAGGCCCATCCATGGCCCTGTCCTGGCTTTTAGATAATTCAGTATGCAATCACTGGGTTTACATCTCTATGGAAATGTGTTAATGAGAGTGAATTTGGTTCCCTTGGTACCAGTGCGTTGGTTTTCATGGAATCACAGAACAGTGAGGGTTGGAAGGGACCTTAAAGCCCAGCTCATTCCAACCCCCAGCCATGGGCAGGGACACTTTCCACTAGCCCAGGCTGCTCTATGCCCCACCCAGCACTCAGTTTAATTCACTTTTAGGGAGCGATATGGATGGGGAAGCCTCAGGTTCTGCTGCTGCCCCTCACGTGCAGCACAAACACAAAACCTCTGTCATCCCACTAAACCCCATGCCAGTTTTGCCCAGAGAAAGTGTTTTCTAAGCTTTTTACAGCTGTTTTCATTTCATCTGACAGCAGCACTATGTTTCAGACTCCTAGGCAGTGTCTATGACCTGCAGCAGAGGCATCAAACTGCAGCTGTGAAAACCTGAGTGCCACAGGCTGGACATGACAGCCAGGCCACCCTCAGTGCCCCCGAGAGGGGAAGGGAGACCTGGGATGGTTTGGGTTGGAGGGACCTTGGAGCCCCTCCAGTGCCACCCCTGATAGAGCAGGGACACCTCCCCCTGTCCCAGGCTCTTCCCAGCCCCGTCCAGCCTGGCCTTGGGCACTGCCAGGGATCCAGGGGCTGCTCTGGGCACCTGTGCCAGGACCTGCCCACCCTCCTATTGCTTCCCAATATCCCATCCAGCCCTGCCCTCTGGATGCCATTGTGGGAAGACATTTCCCCTTGTCCTGTCAGTCCATGCCCATGTAAAATGTTCTGCATTTAAATTCGAGCTCATTTAAATGAGCTCTCCTTTAGGCACTGGAAGGTGCCGTAAGCAAGGAATATTACTGGGGGGAATTGGCACCGAGACATTTGGGCTGTTTTTGTCAAGAAAGCAGCAGCAGCACAGCCTGAGCACTCAGTGAGTGCCACAGAGGCTGGTGCTGGGTTTGGTTTGTCCTGAGGGATACACTGTGGAGCTTTCTCTCGCTTAGAAAAGCTGAGCTCCCACAGCTCAGCGCCCTAGGGGTGCTCGTCAGAGAATCTCTCTGGCTGACTGTCGCCTTTACAATTTGCAAAGGCTTTTAGAGCCCTATCCCTCTTTCAGGATGGGCTGCACTGGTCCATGGCTTTCAAAGACACAGCTCAGTGCACTTGGACAACACAGGCCCATCTGTATAATTCATTTAAGGAACCAGGTTAACGCTGGAAAGTCGATAAAACAGCCCTGCTGGCCTGGTTATGTCAACAGCCTGATCTGGAGCAAGAGCTGGAATTTCTTAGAAGGTTTATGAGCTGGGTGTGTAGAGAGCAGGGGTTTGAGGGTAGGGTCTGTTTGGTTTGTCTTGGCTCAGTTTTGCCTCTGCCAAACGTGGATCAGAGCGAACACGAGCGAGCGGGCGCCCTGAGAGAACATCAGTCTCTGTTTTGCTTATTTCTTGGTTTTTCTCCTCTTTGCTGGTGCTCAGCCGTGGCCAGGAGAGGGGATGGAGTGTGAGCGGTGCCATGGCACGTGGGGGCCGTGGTGCCAAAGTGCTGCCAGCTGGGCTGAGCCCCGAGCACGTTCCAGCGCTCGCTGCCAGCACCGTGAGAGCAGAGCGAGCTCTGATTTCTGCACAGCACAAGCACTCAGGCTGATAGTAACCTTCATTCACCCTCCTTCACACACACTAAGAGCAGTGTGCAAAGGAAGGAAAATAATAAATCATCTCTGGAGCGCTGCCACTCCCGGCTCCTCGGGAGAGATTGGTGTTTGGGCCAGGAGTCACGGTGTGCGTGTCAGGACTTTGGGAGCCTCCATTAAACTGAATCAGGAAAAACTTCTCCAATAGGAACACCACTTTGCATATTTAACATCACCAATGGCAAGATGGATGAGATGTGGGGTGTTTCCTTTGTGAAGGAAGGTGCTGGAATTTCATCACTCACCATTTCCCACACGGTCAACAATTCCTTATACCCACGGGCCAAAGAACTGCTGGAATTTAATACACAGAAAGTCCAATCAAGCCATGAATTGATGGAGCTACACAAAGAGGCCATTTCCTTGAGCTTTCATTCTCTTCACTCCAGCTTCATCTTATACAAAACGTGTATCAATTTCCTTCTCCTAATGGATTTACAGATATTGTGTGTGAAATGTCTTTTTATCAGAAGCTACAGATGGAACCTTTTCCCTTCACTATCTTGATATAAATCTCAGGCAAGCATCTCATTTTTAAGCTATTTGCATTCACCAGAACCCCAGAAGTATTAAAATACCTTTATTCATTCTTAGAGCAAGTGGAACACACTGGATGCTTTTTTTTCTTCTCCTAAAAAAATTATCCATCCTTACGCTTTTTGTGGCTTTGGATATTTGTAACAGTTGCACGTATGTGCAAACGCACCATTTTTAATGTGCAAGACAAAATAACTTGCCTTCAGGGTAACTCATTGTGTGAGAAGTGAATTATTTTGAATAAGGCTAAGAAATGGTGCTGACTAAAATTGTAACGTGACTGCTAAATTTACCAGTGGAAGCCTTGGCAGGGATGCATCTATAGCAACTGATTTACAGATTTTTTTCTGATCTCCTCTTTTTCCCCCCCCCCCTTTTCTTTCTAACCTGCCTCACAGTAAGTGCCTGAGAAATACAGATTAAAGATAACATTGCATTTTCATTGGAGATGAAGGGAAGTGATTGGCGTGCTGACTGGATCTGGGCTATTTTTAGTCTCATAAAACGATAATTTCATAAGAGAGCTGACCCAGTAAAAGTAATCAGTTTACAGACATCAGCTGGAAATAAGGGACAGAGCAGCCACTGTCAGTCCGAGAGCAGGGAGAGGGGAAGTTAAAGGCCCTGGAACAAATTAGCCCAAATGAATCAGGTTCCTCAGCTGATTACAGCCCACGGGTGTGTACAGGGAGAGGAGCACAGGGAGCAGCACCATCCTCATCCTCACAGGCACATCTGGCCACCACATCCCCACCCAGCCCTGCTGCCTTGGCACAGGTTTAGCACGGGGCCCCCAGCCTGAGATAAACCCCAACTTGTTTTAATGGCAGGAAAAGAACAGGAGAAGTTTTTTCTGCACTTTCTTCAGGGATCTGTGCTTTCAAGAGCTTGGAGCGACAGGACGAGAGGGAATGGCTTCAAAATGCAGGAGAGAAGAGAGGGTGGGGAGGATTGGCACAGGGTGCCCAGAGCAGCTGTGGCTGCCCCTGGATCCCTGCAAGTGCCCAAGGCCAGGCTGGAAGGGTCTTGGAGCATCTGGGACAGTGGAAGGTGTCCCTGCCCATGGCAGGAGGATTCAATCAAGATGATCTTTAAAGTCTTTTCCACCCCAAACCAATGTGCGTTTCTGGGGATGGGGACAGCAGTGAGCAGACACAGCCTATTTCCAGGTGTGTCCCAGGCATGTAATGGAATCACCTCATCAAAAAATAAGAAAAAAAGAAAAAAGAAAAAAAAATACAAAAAATGTATGATAAAGAAAGAAACTTTTCCTGAGCATGAGCCAGCACTGCTCCCCGGCAGCTGCCCCACGCCCAGCTCAGTGCCACGGTGCCCCTGACCCAGGGAACTGATCTGCATTCAGTGAAAGGATGAACCATTTACCCCGGCCACAGCTCCCTGCCCTGCATTCAGTGAAAGGATGAACCATTTACCCCGGCCACAGCTCCCTGCCCTGCATTCAGGGGAAGAATGAACCATTTACCTCCACCACAGCTCCCTGCCCTGCATTCAGGGGAAGGATGAACCATTTACCCCGGCCACAGCTCCCTGCCCTGCATTCAGGGGAAGGATGAACCATTTACCCCGGCCACAGCTCCCTGCCCTGCATTCAGGGGAAGGATGAACCATTTACCCCGGCCACAGCTCCCTGCCCTGCTCCTGGGCTCTGCAGGGACCCGGGGCCGGAGCTGCCCCAGCTGGCACAGCACAAAGCAGGGTTCCTTCCCCCCAGCTGGGACAGCACAGGGCAGGGTTCCTTCTCCCCAGCTGGGACAGCACAGGGCAGGGTTCCTTCTCCCCAGCTGGGACAGCACAGGGCAGGGTTCCTTCCCCAGAGCTGGGACAGCACAGGGCAGGGTTCCTTCTCCCCAGCTGGGACAGCACAGCCCAGGGTTCCTCCTCTCCTACAGCCACAGCACAGCCCAGGGTTCCTCCTCTCCTACAGCCACAGCACAGCCCAGGGTTCCTCCTCTCCTGCAGCCAGAGCAGGCAGTGCTGGCACTGCCCGTGGCCAAGGGGCAGCCACAGGAGCAGGGCCAGCCCCGGGACGCTCCCAGGCTCAGGCCAGGCTGCTGGCAGCGCTGTCCCACCCTGAGCATCGCAGCTCTGTAGAAGGTGAAGAAGAAAAGAGCTGCAATTTGGTCATTTACCGATTGCCTCCCACTCTCACTGCTTCACCACCTAGCACAGAAATTCTTCTCTGCCAAATCCCACCACATCCATTGTGAACTGGTTAATATTTTCCTCCAGTGAAGGCAGACAGATGAATGTTTTTCCTGCAGACCAGAAGACAGGCAGCGTTCAGCCAAGCTCTGCCTTCTCCTGGACAGACAATGCCTGCAGAAACAGATTGTGTCTATTTAACTATTTACCACTGCTACATTAGAACACACTCAAGGGCTGTAATTCACCTCTTAAAGTTACAAGTAAGTGCGGAAGAGTTATTTTAAAATCAATATCTAACAGAATGCCATTGTTCCAACATTTAAACCTGCTGGGAAATTACTGGGAGGCATGTGGCAAGTCAAATCACTGCCTGCCAGAGGAGGAAACAATTCATTACTCCTTCTAAAGGTGCGAGCCTTTCCTGGCTTTTTCCTGGCTTTTCATCCTGCTTCGCAGCCTCAGAGTGACGCTGGAGCATCTGGCTCTTTCCTTCCCTCATTCTTCCCCGATTTTGTGCTTTTCTTCTGCCTTTCCATCGTGGACTTTTTCTGTCCCACGTGGGGCCGTGCGGGTTTGGGGCTGCCAGGGCACTGTCCCCGCTGTCCCCGCTGTCCCTCCTGTCCCCGCTGTCCCTCCTGTCCCTCCTGTCCCTGCAGATGCCGAGAGGCAGAGCTGAGGCTCAATCTCCTGTCCCCTCTGAACTCCTCAGTGGGGAGCAGAGCAGAGCCGGGCTGGGCTCTCGGAGTCACCTCCCCAGCCCTTCCTGCCCCGTTCCGGGGCGCTGCAGCAGCATCGCCTGGGGAAGCTCTGCTCTCATCTCCCCCTGCCATCTGCAGCAAAATTAAAGCACAGATCAGCTTTGGCTTTTTGCCCTCAGGGCTTTGTGAAATTTGGCCGATGTACATGCCCAGAAAGCCCTTGAGAAGGGCTGTTTGGAGTCCCGTGCAATGAGGACCCTGGAAGCTGAGCTGTGCTGTGGAGCCTCCTCAGAAAAAGGCCGAATAATTCAAATAACGAGTCCTGGACACACGGAGGGAGGCAGCTGCTGCTGGATGTCCACCAGGCTGGGCTTTGCTGCACTCCTGCCAGTGACAGCCTGGCACCCCAAAGCTCCCCAGCCTTGTCTGGCTGCTGGGGTCACTTGGAGCAGCTCCTGGTGACCAAATCTCACCCCCAGTGCTGCGAGGAGCCTGGGTTTGTGTCCCAGCCAAGCACCCTGAACGTGCTCCCTGCTGGATTCCTGGTGTCCCTGGGGCTCCCTTTGCCATCCAAAAGTCACAAACTGCTGCTGTTTTTCCCATCCTGCCTGCAGATACAGGGCTCCATATCAGATGTGAAAACAGCAGATGATAAAATCTTGAGTCATTTTCAGCCTTTAATATGTAAATGTGCAGCCTTGATAACAAGATTGCACCCCACCACTAGGCAGCCCTTTTTTCCTTTTTTACACCAAGGAAAACACTTCTTACTATTATTTAATTTTACTTATTTTATTATGTAGTTAGAATAATGGAATCCCTGAATGGTTTGGGTTGGAAAAATCTCATCAATTCCCACCCCCTCCCATGGGCAGGGACACCTTCCACTATCCCAGGTTTCTCAGAGCCCCATCCAACCTGGCCTTGCACACTTCCTCAATTCCATGTCTGTATGGTCCACATCCAGTTTTGGGGTGTAATTTGGAGACAACATGTGCACAGTTTTCTCTGTATTTGTATAATCTGGAGCAGAAGGAAGCCATCCTCCTCAAATATTAATTACAGTCACTGTGGTAAGAACAAACGCAGCACCTTATTTATCAATGGAAAAGGATTGTGCAAGCCAGCTCTTCTCAGCCTGGGCAGAAATAAGCTGTCTTCAAAGGGAAAGCTAAAGCAAGAGAAAGCTGCTCTGAGCTGCTTCCTCCTGAGTCCATCGACTTTGGGGCCTTAGTTTGGGTCAGGGATGCTCTGTGGGAGCAAGGCCAGCCCTGTGTCCCTGCTGCAGTTTGGCTCCCAGTGCAGGGCATGAGGACTGATCCCTTCTGGATGAAACACCCCTGGCAGGGGCACTCCAGGACCCCCAGTGTGCTCCCACTGCTGCAGAGCCCAGTGCCCCCCCTGCAGTGAATCCTCCCTGGTGTGAGCAGGGGCTGCTGCTCTGCTCCTGCCCCTGCTGACCTGCACAGAGCGGGTGAGAGCTGAGCCTGTCCCTGCCAGCCAGCTCAAAACTCATTCTCAATCATAATCCTGTTCCAGTGGGGCTTTTTTGATGTTTACATCATTTCTTGGGCTGTGTCATCAATATTAATGTGAGAAGAGCTCCGCTTGCGTCTTTCTGCCTCTTGTGAGGGAAGATGGGAACAGGCTCTGACACCTCCGTTACTCCACTGCAGCAGAGCCTTTTTCTAGTAATCAGTGTCTGAAATGAGTAGAAACAGCACCTAAATTTACCACGTTGAGCACGAATCAATGAAGCATTATTGCCAACACACATTCTTCACTGTCACACATCTCGGTTGTGCTGCTGGTTCAGGAAGATTTAAAACCCTGTCTCCCACCCCGCTTTGCACCTGCACCTTTTTACCAACCTCACTCTCGTATCTCTGCATAATTAACCAAAATATGAAATTCCCAGCTTCTGCCATGCCCGTGTGTGCTTCAGAACTTCCCCCAAGACCACAGGATTGTGTGCAGATGGGCAATCACGGGCAGCTCGCAGGAGGCAATCACAACTTTTACTTGGTGCCTCTTTCGTTTTCCTGCCTACTTACATCTGCCCAACCGTCTGTTCATCAATCCTGGGAGCATCCATCACGGCACAGGATGAGTCCTACTGAGTCAGACACTCTGCTTCAGTTCATGAAATGAGCTGGCAAGATATTCTAGCCTTGGCACACTCGATACAGAAGATTTCAGCCCTCTTAGATATTTTTCTGCTAGAGAGGAATAGCAGGACAGATTAAATAATAGGAAGAGTCAATCAGCAAAGCAGCTGTGGAATGAAAACACGGGAAATGGATGAAATTGGGTAAAAGTCATCCCTCTAGCTAAGGGTCAGGACGAGTAGTAAGCTGGGCTGAAGGGATACAAGAATTTGGGCTGCAGAGGGCTGAGCAGAATGAATTCCACCACTAATGAGCTTAGTGAATAAGCTCATTACCTAATGAGCTCTATTGAACAAGCTTGAATTCCTGCCTGGGGAAAGCCCTGCCGTAGATCAAACATAGGTAAACATCTCCATCAGTTTACACACACAGGCATCTCAAGCTCAGCAGCAAACTCAGGCCACTGGCAGAGCCTTTCCCGAAGGTGTGGATGTCAGGAAGGATCAGAAAAGCAGCAAAGAGCAGAGGCTCTTTTCCAGTTCTGTCCTTTCTGCACAGTTTGTGATCTGGACGAGGAGGCACCGACACGACTCGTTCCCACACACACGTCCTGGCAGCTTTCCTTCACCTTTTACCCCACACCTGCCCACCCTCCTCCTAAGGCACTGCAGAGCTGCACTAGGAAGCCTCCAGAGGACCAAAACAGTATCAAAAAATGCTCCTGAAATGGTTCATCTCTGTGAATCTCCATCTAACACCCCAGCCTTGTTTTGGTGCCTGGGGAGATCTGTCAGAGCAGATGCCAGTTCCGAGGGTTTGGAAAAGACCCAAAGGAAATCTCACATCCACGCTGCCTCATGGACAATTTATTACCCGGAAAGGCAGGAGTCAAGGAGTGCCTGTAAGGAATGGCCCATCATCCCCACCCGCTGCTCAGGGCAGCTTTCAATTCTCCTGACTTGGAAGTGAAAAGGGAAAATGAGATTTCAGAAAAGGAGATCTACAGATGAAATCTTCATTTTGACTTCATAGAACAACATTTGCATTTATTTTTACCATTTCTTCTTAGATTTTCAGCACATACAGAAATATTGTCTAAAGTACTCATTTCCTATAGATGTGCCACTCCAAAACCCTGGCACTGTCCATCATTTGTCTGTTACCATCTGAGCAGGGCTAAAAAATGTTGGAGGAAGAAGAGGGAAGGAAAACACATGAACTTTCCAGTAAAATACAATGGCTAGTTTGGTGGGAGATAAAGATTTTGAATAGAAAATCAGTGTTCAGGCTTTAAAATTATAAATCTTTAAATCTGTGCACGCATGCCCTGAAGTGCACAGCCCAGGGTAAACAAATGCAGGCAGCTCTCTGTACGTGTCAGGATATATTCACATGATTGCAGCAGGAAAGTCTGGCACCAAATGTACTGTGAACTGAAAATGAATTTCAGCAGCTTTTATGATTCATTTTTTGTCAGAAACAAAGGCTGTGGCTGGAGCTGCTCATGTGCCATGTCCAGGGGTTCCTGCAGCACAAACCCTGCGCTCAGGAAAGGCTGTGCCTGTGTGTCCTTCCAGGGGGGTTCTCAGACACCCCCTTGGAATTCCATCTGTGGGATTCTCCTGGTGCTGCCCATTCTGATCCCGGGGAACAGGGGAGTCACACCAGGGACAGCGAGGGCTGCTGACAGGAAAAGCACCCTGGAACGGGCCAGGTGGGCTTGGGAGACTTTGGGAAAGCACCGTGGCAGGAGCTGCCTCCCGGGACAGCCCCATCCCATCACTCCTGTTTGCCAGGCTTCCCCAGATCCCAGCATCACTGCTCTGCTGCTGAGGCACTTCAGAAAACTGCTGGCTAGAATTTCTGTGCCATTAATAACTGCTGCCTTGGCAATACCACAACAGAGTGGGCAGCCAGCATATCCACCACCTATAGCACTTGAGTGTACAGCAAATTAAATCCACCCGTTAAATCACCACAAAGCCAGAGAAATGGCATTTATCTGAACATCCCTGGAAGTCGAGTGCTCTGTTTGCAAGGTGAAATACTCAGGATGAAAACCACTGGTGACCAAAAGCAAGGGAGACAAGGATTTCACAGAATCAGAGTATCCTGAGCTGGAAGGGACCCATGAGGAACATCAAGTCCTGCACCCATGGCAGGAGGGCTGCAATGAGAGGAGCTTTTGAGATATCCCTTCCAACCCAAAGGGTTCCATGGCTGTGTGAATTCCCAGCTCTCTGGAATGAATCAGGTCACTGTGCACAGTCCCTGTCATCCCTCACCTGGGCTGCTGCAGCTCCATTTCTGCTGCCAGCCAGGCGCTGTCCCCAGCACACAGCCCAGAGCACCCAGAGAGAGAAGAGGAGGTGCTCACCCTGCGAGTGGGGCAGGAACCAGCTCCAGGGCCTTCCTTCCAAACATGTGTGCAGTCTAAATAAAATATCAAAGAACTCCACCTCCCCTCATAGAGAAAAGGACAGAATGGTGAAAAAAATCACACAGCATTTTAGATGGCAGAATGGAAGACGTTCCACAGGTCTGAGTTTTGTAGTAGAGATCATGATTTAGCAAAATGCTAACAGGAGTGGTTTCTCTCCCAGACGCTGATTTATTATTTAATACTAAAATACTATAAATAACAAATCTGCAGAATCATCTTGCCAGGGAAGGGAGGGACGTGTGGAAGAGCCCCACAGATCCCAGCAGGCTGTGCCAGAAGGGTGTCAGGGGCACAGAGTCTGTCCCACACCTGCCATGCGCTCCCAGCCACTTGTGCCACTCTGCTGCCCTTTCCTCAGATTAACCTGGCCTCTGAGTTATTGCTTTTAACAGATTATAGTCACACTTGGAGCCAGAAGGGAAGCCAGTTCATCTGTGCACCAGGCTGTGTTTTGGGTCCCAGTCAGACTCTGCTGTGGCCCAGGCACTCGGGCATCCTCCAGGATTTCACCCAGCAGCTTATCCAAGTGGAATAGATGCACTTTGTGACAAGTGCTGCCACACAGGATGGAAACTGCTCAATAACAGCAAAATCAGCTTGTTTAAGTTACAATATAATGTGAGGTTTGAGCTTTCACTCTATAATCCATTTTCAAGTACTCTTAGATATGTTGCTCTATGGTAAAATTGGATTTTTAGCAAAAATATAGCCCAAATGCTCAGCATAACAAATTGTAATCACAGTCAGTTTGCCATCTAAGATGCAATGCATCCTCTAGATCTTTTTTTTCCACTTATCTTTTAAATACAATTTTCTGTCCCACTCTGTTGAAGACCAGGTTAAATCAGTGAAATAGAAATAGTGTTTTAATATTATATCCTGTGGCAAAAGACTAACATTGCCTCTAGTCAGGAGCTGTAAGTGATAAACCAGATTTCATGGAACTCTGCAGCTCTTTGAGTGTTTTTTTCTCTGCCTGTCAGTGGAACAAGGCACTGGACCCCTCTGACACCACCCCTGACTTCCATCTACACGTACAGGATAATGACTTCAAGGCTTTTTAATTGCATTTGCTTCCATTTCAGAAGAGTTTCTTGGTTTTCTTAAACAATCTGACCTTTCAGAGGACAGGGTGCCTGCCTGCCCTCAGCTGCCACCCAGGTATTCCCAGGGCCAGGTGAGCAGAGAACAGGCCCTTGAAAATGGGGATTCATAGCAACCTTTAATATGTAGTGCTGAGGTCCCATGGACAGAGTGTGTATCCAGAGCCCTACAGGGATTCACTGGGGACTAAATCAGATCGAGAGGATATCAAAAGGCTTCTTGAGGATTATGTGGAAGATGTGAAAAGCAATCACACTGCCAGATATGGTAAAACATAGCCATAAAATGAACACTGAAAGCCTGAATGATTTGGCATTGAAGCACAGGGATTTTTTAAATGCTATTATTCAGATATGGTGGAAAATTATATCCCTCTTGCAAACAGCCCTCCAATACTGAGTGGTGGGAATAAAAACACAGATCTGGGGAAAGACACACCAGAGGGACAGGTCTCCTCTGCCCTGCCCATCTTTCCCAAATTCTTTTCCTTTCCTGGTATTCAAACTTGTGCATAATTCAAGAGGAGCTCAGTCTGTGCTGCCCAGACAGGGAAAACAACAGGACCTGTCTGTATTTTGCTCATAATTAGGTTCTGAAAAGTATCGGATATGGGAACTTTACAACTAAATCATCATCAGTTCTTAGTACACAGACACAAAGTTGCTCCTGATGTGCTGAAACACTCCGTGTTTGATCTGAGAGTGATCAGCTCAAAGAGGAATTTGGCCTCTCCTGGAGGCACCTGCACTGGGCCAGATCTGTCAGGGCTGCTGTGAATGGAAGGGTCTGAATCCTGCTCTGAGGGACACATCAAACCCACCAGGACAGGCAGGAAATGAAGCCTGATTTTCCAGAGATTTGGCTGATGAAGAGATTGCGTTCAGCTGTCAGGGAAAGGCCTTTTCCTTCTCCCCACATGCCCCCCGTGGTCACAGATCACTCAGCAGCGTGGCAGGAGGGCTCTCTGAACTAAAGGGATATTGGCTTTTTGCCCACTGTGAGTAATGGGCTTTGTCAGGAATGATCTATTTAAAAACCAAGCCCTGCTCAGGGTTGTCTTTCTGACAGACACAACCATTCTTGAGGCATCACTGCAGGGCTGGAGCTCTCAGCAGGGCCCTGGAGCTCCCAGAGGGGGACTGGAGCTCCCAAAGGGGTCCTGGAGTTCCCAAAGGTGCCCTGGAGCTCCCAGAGGGGGACTGGAGCTCCCAAAGGGGTCCTGGAGCTCCCAAAGGTGCCCTGGAGCTCCCAAAGGGGTCCTGGAGCTCCCAGAGGGGCCCTGCAGCTCCCAGAGGTGCCCTGGAGCTCCCAGTGAGGCTCTGGAGCTCCCAGTGAGGCTCTGGAGCTCTCAGAGGGGCCCTGCAGCTCCCAGTGAGGCTCTGGAGCTCCCAGTGAGGCTCTGGAGCTCCCAAAGGTGCCCTGGAGCTCCCAGATGTGCCCTGGAGCTCCCAAAGGGGCCCTGGAGCTCCCAGATGTGCCCTGGAGCTCCCAGTGAGGCTCTGGAGCTCCCAGTGAGGCTCTGGAGCTCCCAAAGGTGCCCTGGAGCTCCCAGAGGGGCCCTGGAGCTCCCAGAGGTGCCCTGGAGCTCCCAGTGAGGCTCTGGAGCTCCCAGTGAGGCTCTGGAGCTCTCAGAGTCCTCACCCGCCTGTGCTTAGCTCAGAACTGGGAGCTGCCCAGCACGGAGGGGCAGTGGAGCACAGCTCAAACCATTTTCTTCTGTCCCACTTTGCTGTTTGTGCCAGTGCAAGCTCAGGGGTAAATTCCTAAGCCTAAAAGACTCATTTTTAGGGAGTTAGGGAAGAAAAGAGCAGCTACAGAGAAGAGCTTTCAAGGGCTGGTGATTTCTCCTGTTGCTTCTTTGCATGAGATGCATCCTCCCACATGCTGTTTTTTCCCTCCAAGACACACAGTGATGTTGTGGTGCTGTTTTGGGGCTGGTTTTGAGGGCAAGTGTCTGTGCTGAGCGTGGTGGGGGACCTGAGCACGGAGCTGGCTCCAGCAGCTGCCAAGGCCGTGCCCTGGGACGGCTGCAGTGAGATGATTTCAGAGACTGATGTTCCCCCAGCTCACTATTGACACATGGGATGGGAAAATGAGATTTGCTTTGGCACCTCATTCACTTCTCAATCCATCTTCTCTAGTGCTTTTCTCCCCTCCAGCCTGTACATGGAAAGGTCAATCAGTTTAATTACAGATGTGGGACACATCAGCATCATTTGCAACCCAAAGTGTGCTCATGCAGCTCGAACTCTTGCCCGGTCCCACTCACTTTTGCACCAGATACAACAGCAACAGGTTCTTTTGCAGTCAGGAAACCTCTCCACGTATCACTGGACTGATAACAAAAGGAATAAATAACTCCAGAGAAGTGAATTTTAATGACATTTCTGTACCAAGTCTGTCAGAGTACGCTACAACCATTTATTCAAGTTCACTGCCTTCCTAGATAAACACTGACATCTCTATTTTGCAGGTGTAAAATCCAAGTCAGAGAAAGACTGAACTTCTCCTACACAACCCACACAACAGAGAGTTCCCTGCTGCCGCTTTGGGGCAGCAGCACATTTCTCAGTGGAGCAGGGGAACCTGTGCACTCCCTCAGCCCAGCACCTGCACCAGAACCACGGCCTGGCAGCTCTCATCAAAGCATCCCCTGTTTCTGTAAAGACCTTGATGTCCACAGAAGGTGACCAGAACGGGTCACCTCCTGCAGACAGGCAAGGGGTGGCACTGAGATTTTCTGATGTGTGTTCAGAGAGTCAGTCTGGCACCTTTCCACCTGTAATTTTCTTGCTCATCTCTGGAACATCTGTAAATTCTGCTGCCCAGGTGGGTCATTTTGATACCGCTCATTTCGGTTCTATTCTCCCACATTCATGACCCTTTGAAGATCAGAGGCACAAATCCATTAAGGATTTATTTATTGGGGTTGACTGAGACTGGTGTGTTGATTCTATCCCTTTAGAGAAACCCACAAAATTCTACAGGGGTCAAAACAAACACAAATACACAACCAGCAGCTGCCTCAGCCTTCCAAAAGGATTTTGTAGCATTCCAGGAACTTGCACTGCAGTATAAACTTCACTTTGAAATAAAGGACACTTTGTGATTTTTAATTGCCTCCTAACCTTTCATTAATTGGGCTTTATGCAGTGAGCAGCATCACAATAATACATCTGCAACCTCTGTGCAGAATGCAAATGGGCCACAATGAGGAGAGAGCACCTGAGTGTTCAAAGCCCCAGCCACAGCAGGAGCTCATGGTCTCACCCACCACAACAGAGACTTCCTAATTATCCAGTGGCCTTTGTTTCACTGGAATTACTTTCAGAACATCTGAAAAGCGTTCCCGATGCCACAGATTCTGGCATTTTCTCATCGGAGAGGCACAGAGCAGCTCTACAAAGTGATGTGTTTCGGCAGCTCTGAAAAGTCACATTTGAAATTTATTTCCATAATAATGAATCTAGTGAACAATTTTGTCAGAAAGACTTATTTGCATACTTCACATTTATGTTTTCACGTAGTTTCTGAGCTTCCCATGAACAGCTCTCTGTGGTGGTAAAAGCAATAATCCCAAGGGCAGGAATTTGTTTCTGGCCTCGGCTCCATCTGTGCCGTGACACCCGAGGGGCCGATCCTGCCGGGGCTCAGCACGGCCCTGGCCCAGGCTGGAGCTCCAGGAGCACTTGGACAGCATTGCCAGGGGTGCACGGGCTGGGACTGCTGGGGTGTCTGTGCAGGGCCAGGAGTGCGACTCTGATGATCCTTGCAGGTCCCTTCAGGACATTCCGTGGCTCTGATTCCATGAACCCCAGCTACAGGAACACAATTCCTCTTCCTTCTTGGCCATCCCATCCTGCCCTTCCCGTGCCTCCCTGGAGCAGCTGCCAGAGCCCCTTGGGACCGGGATCCCCTGGGATTGGGATCCCCTCAGGATTGAGATCCCCGCAGGATCAGGATCCCCTCAGGATTGAGATCCTGTCAGGACCGGGATCCCCTGGGATTGGGATCCCCTCAGGACTGAGATCCCCTCAGGACTGAGATCCCCTCAGTACCGGGATCCCCTCAGGACTGAGATCCCCTCAGGATCAGGTTCCCCTCAGGACTGAGATCCCCTCAGTACCGGGATCCCCAGGTTTGGGATCCCCTCAGGACCGGGATCCCCTCAGGACTGAGATCCCCTCAGGATTGAGATCCCCTCAGTACCGGGATCCTCTCAGGACCAGGATCCCCTCAGGACTGAGATCCCCTCAGGACTCAGATCCCCTCAGTACCGGGATCCCCTCAGGACTGAAATCCCCTCAGTTCCGGGATCCCCTGAGGATTGAGATCCCCTCAGGACAGGGATCCCCCCAGGATTGAGATCCCCTCAGGATTGGGATCCCCTCAGGACTCAGATCCCCTCAGGACCGAGATCCCCTCAGGACCGGGATCCCCTGGGATTGGGATCCCCAGGTTTGGGATCCCCTCAGTACCGAGATCCCCTCAGGCCCAGGGCCCGGGAGCAGCCGGTCCCTGCCATCCCCACCCAGCCCCGCTGTGCCAGGGGAACCCCCGGTCCCTGTCCCTCCCGTGCACTGCAGCGGGCTCCGCTGGGCACTTTTAGGGGTGAGGGTCCCCAAAGCCCCGCAGAGCCCGGGGGAAGCTCCCAGGAAGGGGCTCCGGGCAGTGCCGGGCTCTGGCTCCAGAGCAGCACCTGAGGCCTCTCCCTCCTCTCCCTCCTCTCCCTCCTCTCCCCGCAGTGCCCGGCTGGAAACATTTCCCAGCAGAAACCTGGTGTCTCTTGGGCCTCACAGTGCCATTTGCTCTAATTCTTGTTGACATTTCGTTTCACACACTATTAAATGACCCCCTTCAGAAGGATGAAACAGAAATTTGCTTTAGAAGAGGGGAAAAATAATGTGTGCTTTAGGACAAAACAAGCTCCTGATTTATTTTCCTGATAAAGTTAACACATCTGGTGCAGAGCAGCTAGCCAGCCTTACCCAGTGCTGCTGTCTTGGCCATAATTCTGTGTTTGGGGACTGTGGCAGCAAAGTCTCTAATGTCACAGCGCTTGCTTCTGTGATTATCGGCATTTTCACACCATCAAACTGTTCTACCCAAAGCAATGTCTCCCTTTGTTTGTGAGCAGAGTTGAAAAGCTGTCTGTAAACAGCTGGGGTGGTACCTGCAATTACACATGCTGGATAATGGAAGGGCAAGTGGAAGGGAACTCCTATGAATCATTTTTTATGTGAATGATTTAGCAGTGACTCTCTATCCATCACCTCTGCCGGTCCGGGGGTAGGCAGGTGTCCTGATGTGCTTCACACCTTGCTTTGGGCGCTATAAAATGACCTCAGGAGATGGAACAAGGCCCTGAAGGCGGCTGTGAATCTCTCCAGGGGGAGTCAGTGGGGTCCTGGCAGTCTGGGGACACGAGGAGGGGATGAGGGCTCCGAGGGCACCGCACACAGAGCACCCCACGAACAGATGTGAGCAGAGCTCCTGGAAAAACACAGCTTCCTCCGGCTTTCCATGGGCTTTAGCTCCCTACGTGCTACATTTATCTTTTATGGTGATTAAAGCTCAGCAAAGTCATTAATGCTGAGACTTCCCTCACTACATCACATTCAGAAATAGACTTTTTTACTTGTTTAAAGAAAATAACCCCCTCTTCCCCCTCCAAAGTGCTTTTCCTAGGGGAAATGCAATACTGAAAGCCTTGGGAAGGAGTCCATTTGTTTATGGCCAATCAACAATTTAATGAGTGCTGGAAAAATACAATTTATAGGGATAAAGGAAGATCACTATTGGCAGAAATCCCCCAAGATCATGATGGGATGCACAGGAGCAGCTGGCAGGGGATGTCCCACAGCATCAGCCTGGGGCTGCAAAGGTGGGGATGGAGAGGGTGGTGCTGTCCCCACCCACACCTGAGCAGAGGGACAGAAGGACACAGGGACAGCCCCATGGCCAAGCTGCACTCTCACTCCTCCAACTGCAAAAAACCCTAAAAATTAGCCCTGGGGAAAATTGTTTTGAAAAACAGAAGAATTTTGAGGATGGTGTGAACTTTGACTTTCTCAGTTTTTAAACTAGGATTATGTCATATAATATCCTTAAAGATATTCCCCAAGGCCAGTCACTTTTACAGTGAATAATATCAAATCACTCATTTCTTCCCATATAATATACTACTGCCTTCTAAATTTGCCAATCTAATTAGCCCTTTCCCCTAACACTCAGTATGATTAAATCTGTATCAAAACTTTCTGTGCAGCACAGGAGGAGATACACCTGAGCATTTTCTAAATTTAGCAGGGGACAATATTTAATGGGTTATTTATGGATGCTGGAGTTGCTGCATAAATGAGTTCAGATTTGATTTCTTCAGCCTCCTTATTTTTTCCTCAACTCCCTCAAATTCTGTATCAAGCAGATTAGAAAGAAGAATGGAGAAACCTACCTGGAACCATCTATCAAGGATCTTTCAGAACTAAGTTAACAATGAGCACTTTATGCAAAAAGAGGAGGAAAAACTGGATTTCTTTATACTTCAGCTTCATCATTTCCTGAGCTGTGTCAGACCAGAGACATTTGGACTCATCTCAGTCTCCATGTGTTTTAAAAAGGGACAGCTTAAGAGCTGGAAGCAATTCCTGAAGATTTTCATTACTTGCACATAACTTTGATGTGAGTTTTAGGAAGATTTGCAATATTTGGGGTGGTGAGAAGGTTGTTTGTGTGCTGTGGAGCAATAGCTGGTCCCCAGGAGCAGAACTCAGGGATCACCTGAGGGCTGCAGGAGCACAGGGCAGGAGGAGAACAGCGGCACTCGGAGCTGCCTCCTGAGCTTAGCAGGGAATTTAAACTGGCCAGGCAAAGCAGGAAGGATGGGAGACCTGACAACATCAGCTCCAAGGGCAAAAATCTGTAATGGGCTCTCTTCCAAATCCCTTCAGTGACATTCCTCGGGCAGGTAGCCAGGAAACCTTCCCGTGCTGCCTTCAGAGCACTCCACAAAAGCCTTTGTGTGCCTCTAATGGGAATATTTCATTGCCAGTGCAGGAATTTACCTGAATCGTGTTGTAAGGGTTGCAAGTCGGCTCTTGGCCCATTTAACTGCACAGCCCCTCTTCCCCTGCAGTCCCCTGGCAGAAGGATGAACAGATAACCAGTGCATCTCCAGAAGGACAAAGCATCCCCAGCAGGAGACAATGAGGTTGTTTCTTACAAGGATTTGAATGACTTCAATTACCCATTCCCATTCAGGGGAGGGTGAGGTTTGGGATTACTTTGGAGCAATCAATTGTGCCTGATTGGTTTTATTCAATAAAAAGAGATGGGAGAATCTATTTTTGTTCCCTTCAGGCAATACAAGCTCACAGGCTTGTAAAATCTCTGTGCCCCCTTCAGGGCTGTCGCTTGAACAAAGCCAGGGCACGAGCTGGAGAAAGGAGAAGCCAGTGCTGGGAGTATTTTGGCTGCTTGCTCCTGACAGAGCAGTTTGTCCTCGCTGAATTCAGGGGCTGTGCCAGGGGGGTCAGGGCTGGCACCTCCCTGTGCAGGTGAGGAAATGGAGGCAGTCTGGCAGTGGGAACCATTCCTGCTCCTCTCCTAAAGGCAAAGACAGAGATGGGACAGTGGGAGGTGGCCCTGGCAGGGCAGGGGAGGCACTGGAGGGGCTTTGAGGTCCCTCCCAGCCCAGTCCATCCCCTGACCCTGTGGCTGGCTGACCCATTCCCAAAGCAGAGTCACTGCAAAACCCAGCCAAGCTCAGGTTTGACCTCCAGACAAATGAAGTTGTCGGGACTAATTAAAATGCTCTTTTTCTTTCTCTTCTGTCTGCTGGTCAATAAGATAAACACAGGCCAGAGGAACACAAAGAACAGGCTCTGTGCACTCTGGACTCTCAAAGATGCTTTACAGCACTAGACAGCAAACACAAAAGCTGAGCTGATGTTTCTTATTTCTGGGTCAATGTGTGTCCTTCTGGTGCTACTTTTGGCATGGAAGAAAAGAAATGCTTCTGCCTAAACAGTTCAGAATGGCCACAGGACTTATAGCAGGTCCTCATTAAAAGCTTTGTAGTCCTGTGACTGGAAGACATGCCCTAGAATCCCTTTTGGGGAGGTAGGGGAGCTCTTCTGGAGTGAAACACGGAATGTTGGAAGCTGTGGTTGCCCTCTCATGAGAACAAAGTGCCAGCTCTCTCCATGCTGGATCCTCCTGGCACTCCAGCACATGCCCTTGGGTGGGTTTCAGTCCTGCTGCCCTCCCCAGCAGGCTGTGGGACAGAGCAGCTCTGCTCAGCTCTGGCTCCAGCCCTGCCCTGGGACCTGCCCAGGCATCACCACGGAGCCAGGAGGAGGAAGCTGCTCAAAGCCCTCCCCAAGGAAATCAAAGTGCTCTTGTTGGAGCCAGTTTCTGCAATGGAGAATGAGAGATGCTGCATTATCAGTGAAGTGTAAGATACTGTGAAATATGGATGTGCTTTTGCAGCTCCTGCCCAAGCTGAAGCTCTCTCTTAGCTCAGGGTAACCTCCCAGTCTGCTCCTACATTGGCTTTGCAAAGAAAAGGAGGGCACATAAAAAAAAAAAAATGAAAAAGACCCTTTTCCCCCTTTACTTAAGTATCACCTGAAGGTTTAAATGTAGTAATTAAAAGTCCCTCTATGCTTCTGCATTAATTTTTAAATATAGTCATTAAAAATAAAATAAACCCTTAGCATGATCTGTCTTACATAACTTCCTCCACAATTTAAAAATAACTTGTACAACTTTCTAGTACTCAGTGTGCATCACAGCAATTATGAGAGGCAGGTAACAGTGAGCTCCAGCCCTCACCAGAACTTCACCCCAGGAGAACAGGACCCCACAGGGAAGGGCTGGGGCAGCTTTGTGGAGAGACCCCAGCCCCCAGAGCTGCCCCCTGCCCCAGCCAGGCACACGGAGCTGGCTGCTCCTGGTGCTGGGCTCTGGCAGGTCCCAGGGCTCTGGGGCTGTCCAGCTGCAGCTGCACATCTGGACTGGGGGATCCCCCATTCCTGCAAGCACAGCTTGGAAGAGCTGCTTCTGTCTGGGGCTGAGAGAGCAGAGCTCTGCATCACAGCCTGGCCCCTGCCCTGCTGACTCACCAGGGAACCCAAAATCAGGGTCAGTCTGGTCCAACAGGTATTAAAGTCAGGGGGAAAGCTGGTTAAAATCCCCAAGAGTGCAAATACAAAACGGAGCTCTCTCTGTTTGTGCTGGAATCACACAACACAACACAGCACTCTGTAAAACCTCCCTGCCTCGGCCCATCCAGCTCTGAATCCTCTGCTCTGAACCAGGCCAGGACACAGTCTGAAGGCTCTTCTGTTCCAGATAAAGTTCCTGAGAAATTCTCAGGAGCAGCCAAAAAGCTGGAAGCCACTAAGAATTGCAGAGTGGAAAGGAATGACCATGTGAGAGTGATAAATGCGCTGGAAAATAAGGAGAGCGAGGATATAGATCAACACGGGTCCATAAATCATGGCTCACATGATGAATTTGTTATGCCAGCTCTGCCTGTTGAACTGTTAAAGCAATGCTAAAATATGATTGAGGCACATGTGAGAAACTCTAGGCAAGTCTCCCAGGCCTTCGTCCCTGTAAATTATTACAGCTGTACTCACCTAAGTTTACATTAAATTAGGATCCAGCCAGTTTTAGCTACAGAGAGAATTATTAGTGAGCATACATCAGGCAGAGCATTATCAGGGACTCAGGCACACAGTTCTCTATTTCCCATCCCAAGTTCACCCAGTACCTCAAGCTTTCCTCTCCTGAACACACACACACCTGCCCAGGTGAGCTCCACTGGTGGCCACAGAGCGTGGCAGGGCACCAGGGGACCCTGAGATCACCCCAGGGGTGGCACAGCCTCCCTGGGCAGCCCCCAGCCCCGTCCCAGCTGCTGGAGGGGATCCAGGGATGTTCTGGATGTTGTCCCCAGGCCAGTTTGCTGTGTCACTGCAGGGCTATTTATAGAGCCAGGCTGCATCCAGGGAACTGGGGGATGTTGACTAGTATTCATCCATGAATAAAACATGGCTATTTCCCTGGCTGCAGGAGCTAAGAGCTGCTTTACATTTAATGTTTCACTCTCTGATCCGACTCGGCTGCTCAGGCAGTTACTTGTGCTTCAGACACTAAGTGGGATTTGAAACTTGGACTGAGAGAAAACCTCACAGAAAACAAACACTTTTGTCAGGCAGCATCAGGCCTGGCAGACTCTGCATTCTTGCAGATTTAAATCAGAGATTAGGAAGGAAATCCTGGCTGGCAGGATGGGCAGGAGCAGCCTGGGGCAGGGGAAGGGGTCCCTGCCATGGCAGGGGTGGGATGAGCTGAGCTTTGGGGTCCCACCAGCCCAAAGAAGTCTGGGGTTCTCTAGAGTTAAGGGCATTAAAGCAATAATTTATCAAGGAGCTCCTAGACCAGCTCCATGGGCAGGCAGAGGGAACAGGCAGGGGATTCACCAGCCTGGGCACAACATCTCTTCCTGCTGCTCAGTACAAACACACATCCTGTCACCTGCAGAGCTCCACGTCTGACCCAAGATCTCTCCCTCCCTCCCTCCCATTAAAAATTCATGCCAAGTTTCCCACAGTGACATCTGAGACGTGAAATGGCAAAAGGAAGGTCAACGTGGTGGCCACGTTTCTCCGTGCAGCTTTGAAGTAGGTCAGGTAATATAGGACTTGGCATCGCTCTCAGAGTAATCATAACTGGAATTAAATTTAGATTTCAATAATGAAGGTGCTTGAAAAAGTCAAAACCCCAGGCCTGTTTTTGTGGCCCCCCTTTCCCTCCTGCAGGAGCCACCTGTGGCTCTGGAGTCCCCTCAAAGGGCCAGTAACACACAGATGGTGCCAATTCACCCGGGAGGCTTTTTAACATTTTGCCAGTATTTTTGTCAGCTTCCCTGGACAAATTGTCCCGTGCTTATGTAGAACACTTCCATGGCAACTTTCACTGTCAAATTTCAGATTATTTATAACAAACACAACCTTCAAGTGCCTCTGCAGGATGAATAAACACCAGCAGCCTCTACTGCTGCAGCTTGGGAAGGGAGAGAACTGCCCAGCTCTGCTCCCCAGTAGCACAACAACCCAGAGAAAGCTCAGGTTCTCCTGGTATTTAAACCTTCATTACTCAGAAAATCTCATTCTCAGGTTCAGAAAGGCTTAGGTTTAATGTATACTTGTCATGGCTCATGAAATTGCTTGGTTTCAGTTGGACTCACTAGAAAAAAATAACAAAACAGCGGAGGAAGTTCATTTCCCAGTGTTTCAACCCATCCCACATCAGAAAATCTGAGAGCAGAAAGCCTGACCTAATGAGATTACCCAGGTTACTATTTCAGGGCCAACTGCACTTGGGAAGAACAGAAAGAAAAGCCCATTACTGACTGATAAATAAAATAAAACTCATTTTCCACTGTATTCTGTAAATCAAAACACTCAAAGAACCTCTGAGGCTATATTAAAGCCAAGAAAAACGTAACATGAAATCAATGTTAAAGGCCATCTCAACATCCTTTTATCTAACCAAAATTGTAAACACACTGCTCCATTCCCAAAGCACAAAATCCATTTACACTTTGCATACTTGAAAAGAAGTCTAATGCATTTTGAAAACCACAGACTTAACTGCATGTTTCTCCCATTTAATACAACGCAGCTTAATAAGATTTGCAGGAGGCACAAAAGGCAAATTGAGCCCTGGAGTTGAACACACAACCTCAGGTTCCCAGCAGAGAGGCAAACCTGGTGATGGGGAAAATGTAACACCAGTAGGGATCAAAGCAGGATAAAGGACCATCAGAAAAAGGAGGGAAAAGTCAGGAAATACAGATTGAACTTCTGGAAATACTCCTCTGAACACTTAGCAGATGATTTGTAGCAATGACAGAGAGTCTGTTTCAAAAGCAGTTCCCAGAAGGATTTTATTTCTGGTGGATAACTGCATCCCAGAGCTCCCCAGGTCAGTTTGGCTGTGGGTAACACAAGCAGGCACAAAACTCCAGGAGAAAGCGGCTTTGGCTGCACAGATCAGCGCTGCTCTCCCCAGCTGGCCCATCCTCAGGGAGATTCCATCTCTCCCTCCTGCTCTGGCCACTGTCCAGCAGCACTTCCACCCAAGTATTGCAGGCTTAAATTTCTGAATATGATAAGAGAAAAATCCACCTGGGCATGAGCTGAGAAAGACAGGAAACATCCAAGCCTTGTAGCTGTTTGAAGTCATCCCTGGAACTGGCCATCCATGGACATATCCCTCACAATTATCCAGTGGCTTTTGATCTCTTCACTGGCATCTGCGTGTCCTGCAAGGGCTGCAGAAGCTCTGAATAGTGAATTTCTCATCTTAAAATCCTCCTGAAACTCTGCCCTGTTCCCAGCACTCACACAGGCTCTGTGGAGCCCCTGATGCTGAAGCACCAACTCAGGTAACGCTTTTCCCTCTGCTCAGAATTAGAGGCAGACATTAAGCTTGGTTTAAAGTGGTGTGTACACAGCAGAAAGCTGAGAGCTTATCCACAAGTGGTCTGAGGCATGGCACAAACTCAAATGACTCAACACAACAGATGCTCTTTATACCTGTCTGACTCTCTGCACAATGAGTGCTTTGATCCAAAGCTTTTATGGCAAAGCTCGAGCCAAAGCTCACTGGGGAAAACAGAATCCTGTGGACTCGAGAAAGCCTGGATCAGGCTGTCAGATGGAGGAGCTGAGCACTGCTTTTGGGGTCAGGAATGCAAAATGTGCATGTTCAAAATTAAAAATATCCCTCCTGTGCAGTCACTGTGATAACTTCTGTTAATTCTCCTCCCAAAACACCTCCTAGCACTGGGCTGGGAGCAGAGAAGCCCCCGGGAAATCTCTGCACGTGGCTCTGGACAATCCCCAAGGAATGAGCCCTGCTCTGGCTGCACAGAGCATCAGTGCCCAAGGAAAGGGGAAAGGCTGGGAACAGATTTCCATGAGAAAAACCAGACAGTGACTTTGGAGGAGGCAAGGAAATGACCAGGGATAACTTTTGTCCTTTTCTCCATTACTGCAGTGTGCCCACTCCTTGGCTCTGACACAAACATCTGAAGTGTGCAAATAAATCCACAGAAAACTGGGATCCCTGCTGAGGAAAGAAACCTGGTGGGGCTCCTGCACTTTGGCTTTTCAGTCTCCCGAGCATTTCCTTCTCTCACCCATCTCCATCCCGTACCCAGCAGGTGTTTCCATGGCAACACCATGTAAAGCCATCCTTCCCTCTGACACGGGAGAAATGTTGAATGGCTGAAAAGAACTGGCTTGGGAAAACCTGGGAATTCAACTAAAAATAGGAAAGGCAATAATGGAAGGTGAAGGTGGAAAACTGCCCGAGGGCTCCAAAGCCTTGTGGTGCAGCCAAGTGCAATTTTCTGCTTCTCCTTCCCTCTGCTGAGAGGAAGCTGAAGGAGCTTTGTTTCCTTCTGAGATGTGGAGCATCCCTGGCAGCTCTGTCCCTTCATTCAAGCCTCCTCTTAGCAGAAATTCTCCTACTTCTGTTTTGTCACATGGAAACGGTTCTAAGGGACCCAGAGAGCAAGGAATGAGCAGCAGAGCCCCAGATTCCCCCCTAAGGAATGGCTGCACTTGAAAGGTTATAACTCTCCCAGTAAATCAGTGTAATTTGTGCTCTGATGTCCTGCACGGCTGTACAAGTGACAAATCAATCATTATCCAAACACCCTTTGATAATCAGTGTGGTTCCATTAATTATGATAAATGCTTTCAGCAGCTACAGTATGTGGATGCAATGTGTAATTGCTTGGGAATTGTATTACCCTACTTTTCTACTCACGTCCTCAAGTACAAAGTCTCTGAGAAAGTGCCACACTCCAGCAGCTGAACGCAGAGTTTACACAATCCACCCTTCCAAGTGTTTAATTGGAGCAAATGCACAGCCCATTAGTATTACTGTTATTAAATATTAAGTAATATTCCTTGAAAAAGACCCATTACAGCTTTACAAACTACAAATACGCAGGAGGAGTGTCTGAGTCTCCTGACCCTGGGGATTAATTGCAGCAGTTGTTGCACAGCAACGCAGCACAGGCGATTAGGACCTCACCTAATGAGGAACACTGCATCCAATTGGAATTGCAGGGAAATTTAGCCTGGCAGAAGGCAATGACCCAATTCCAGACCTGGCTGGGCTGCAGGGCTGCTTGTGCTTAGAAAGAGCATCTGGAGTGAGTGGGAAAGGGCAATGGATGAGGAACGTGAAATTCCCATGGGCCTTAAAGACACGAGAGGGGAGAGGGCTGAGAGGCTTCCAATCAAAGTGACAAATTCAACAAACAGATCCATGGCTGCATCCCCACAGGACAAACCTGGGGATTCAGTGCCACAACACCTCGCTGGGAGCACAAGTTCAGCTGCCTCTCCTGAAAGAGCCAACATTTCTATCAAAACCAGGAGCTCTTGTCAAAATAAGGCAACACAAATTTAGAAAAGGCTCTAATTCTTTTGAATTCATAGAGAAATGGCCCTGCTGGCAGGTTTTCCACTTGCTCAGGGTCTCTTTTTTAGGAGCAATTCCCATTTGTCACTGTGAGTGACAGGATGCTGAACTGGGCAGATTTTTGGAGCGGCTGCTGACGAGGGCACCTATGCCTGAGTTTACATTCCCCCCATCCTAATGATCACAACGAGTTGGATCTTGGATTTACAAGCTTTAAGGGAGTTTTTCCAGGGAATTTGGTAAAGCAAAACAGCAACAAATTGTCTGGGAAACCAAAAGTACACGTTTGAGTGCTTGTACAGCATCTGTGCTATTCCTGCAGGAACTGTTGCAGGGGAGAGGATCTGAAGGCCAGGTTTAAGCTGGAAAGGTCTTGTTTCTTGGAAGAGTGAAAAAAAGTGGGCATGGAATAAATATTTGGGCAGACAGAGGAAGGGAGGGAGGAAGGGAGGAAGAGAGGAGTGCAGGAGCAGTGCCAGGGCAGCTCCTCACTGCTCCTCACCAGGCACGGACAGGGAGCAGAGAGGATGGAGCAGCTCCACAGGAACCTGGAGATTGCAGCACCACGGGAAATCAAAGCAAAAACAGCGCAGGAAGGGGAGGAATTGGGATCCAGAGCACACCAGCAGCCACAAGGAAACTCCTGCTGTGCTCGGTCCAGATGGGAGCAGCAAAACAACAGCCCCGGGGCATCCTGATACCCCGGCAGGAAACACAGCCACGGACACCGAAAGAGAAATCTTTACAGCATTAAGATAAGCAACAGTTCTGCCTAAATGACTGCTTAGAGAGGATTTTCCCCCAGAATTTGACTTGTAAAGACACGACTTTCATTAAAATAATGAGGGCTGTTTAAATTCTGAGTCTAAACATCCTATTCCCAATGCTTAGTACTTCAAGACATCCATTTTGCAGGGTAAAAGATCCTTATTTGATGCACACAGAGAGGGTTTGCAGGGGGATATAGAAACACTCATATTTATATTTGCAGAACAAAACAAACCACTTCAGAATAAAGGAGCCTGAGTAGACTCGAGCCTGAGGAGGCTCCTGAGGCACCTCCATGACATTCCTTCACTTTATCCTTCAGGCTCTGGCCAGAGCCTTTTCTCCCCTTCTTTACACAAGTTCTCCCGAGGAATTTGTGTACTCAGGTCCCCAGTGATCCACCAGTCCCCGTGGTCTGTCCCCACCTTTCCCTTTCCTGCCTACAAGGAATTCACCTCAGCACAGTTCTAGGAGTTACATCACTTTTTTAGCACAGAGGGGTTTAACCCTGCATTTTCATCAATTTTCCCTAAACCTCCTGGTATTAAAAGATCTGAAAATAAACCCCCCTTTATATTTGGTGTGGTTTTCGAGTCTAATTTAGAAATGGTTAGAGAGGAGCTTTTATTTCCTTTGTAGCCTTTATATCAGTCATTTTATCTGATATATGATAAGCTCAGATGAGTTTAAACTGATTCATCCTATTTTGTAATGTTTAAATGTACTTTGCTGAAGCTCCATCATAATGTCACACACTTTTAAAATGAATAATTCATCCTGCCCACCTTTTCTGAAATGCCAAAAGGATACTGTGCCTTTCCAGAGAGAAGCAAATACCTTCACTAAAGAGTACACAAGGAAACAAAATAATTTAAGAGCAAATAGCAGGTGCAGCACTGTGAATCTCGATAGTGTGAGTGCTGCGGGATGGCAGCGAGAGCCCAGCGGGAGGAGGAGGAGGGAGCAGGGAGGGCTCTGGGCTGCCCCAGGGGATCCAGGCAGTGTCTGGGGCACAGAACAGCCTCTCCAGCACAGCCTGGCCAAGGAATGGCATTGACTTCATCCCCTTGAAATCCCCTGTTGATTTCATACAGCAGGGAGCAGAGCTGGAGAGCAGAGATTGCCTCTGCCAGGAGCCACCCCAGCCTGGGCTCAGGGGTGCTCACCTGCACAGGAGGAAGCTCCAGGGACACCTTAAAGCCCCTTCCAGGGCCTCAAGGGGCTCCAAGAGAGCTGGGAAGGACCTGGGACAAGGCATGGAGGGACAGGACATGGGACTGGGGCCCCTGCTTTGGTCACAGCCGCTCATCGGCCCAGCAGGAACACAGCAGGTTCTCCTGAAAATGTCAAATAAATGGTTTTGCCCCGGGGTAGCAGTGAGGGAAAGGCAAGAGGAGGGAGCAGGGCCGTGTGCCAGGACTGCTGGGTGCAGAGCCCAGCACCACAGAACCCTCCTCAACACCACAAACACAGAGCTGAGTGCCTAAATCTTCATTTGTGTTTCATAAATATTTGATGGAAGGGTATTTTTACTGGACCACGGAGAAGGCAGGAGATGAACTCTGCACTGGAGATACTGAAGGCATCTGATTGCTTTGCTGAGCACTTGCAGCACCCCTGGGAGCGCTGGGTGCCATCACTCAGAGCCAGGAGCAGCAAGGCAGGGACAGGTCTGTGTCCCACAGCCCTGCTCATGGGGAGGCTGCCAGCAGAATCAGCTCTCCAAACACCTGATGAGTCTGGAAGAAATAAAAACCAAAGCAAACTAAAAACCCCCATAACACGCTGGAGTAATTTTCCAGCAAGAGGCCCATGCTGCTCATCAAACATTGAAGAGCAGTCTGTGAATATCTGTAAAAATGACCTCATTGTCATTCTTCAAATCTTCCCTTCGAGCCTGGGAGCTCAGTGGTGCTTGCAGAAGAACACCAGACGAGTCTGGAGCCCTGTGGCCACGTTTGTACCTCCACACCCTGGTTTCCCTCCCAGCTGGTTCAGTGTGGCCAAGGACGGTGCTGGCAGAGCCCATTCCCCTTCAAAAGCTCCTTCAAAGCACCCTGTGCAGGGAGAGGGAACAAAGAGCCCCATCCTGCTCCATCACCCACAGGGGACTGTGCTGGTTCTGACACCAGCAGGGGCACTTCCACTGTCCCAGGGCGCTCCAAGTCCTGCCCAAGCTGCCTTGGACACTCCCAGGATGAAATATGAAATGTCCACAGCCCTTTCCAGCAGTGAGCTCTTGTAAATGAGGGAGGCAGAAATTCCTGTGCATCCCAGGAGTTCTCAGTGCTCTGCATCCCGCTGTTCCAGGTGGCAGCTCTGCTCTAGCCCTGCTCTAAGTGAAAAATGAGCTGTCTCATTTCTCTGAGGGCCAAAACACCCCTGGGAGGAAAATTAAATCTCCTGCAGCTCCTTTGGGAACACAGCCCTGCTCCACAGCATCCTGTCGTCTCCATGCTTGTCTGGTCCACTTAGGAGGGAAGTGCTGGGGACCTGACTTCTGTCCAGAAGTCAAATCTAAAAGGAACCATATGGTGGAGATTTAAGCATTTGGCTTCTGGTTAAGCTTAGGAGGAAGAGACAGCAGCGAAGTTTTGGATGCCAGTGAAAGCTCAAGGTCCAGCCACAGAAAATCCATTCCTGGGGAATAAGACTTATTTAATGTAACGAAATTACCCTTCCCTGGCTTCACATTCATTGGAGGAAATTGCTTGTGCTATTTATCTCTATGTCCACGATGGCACAGTGCTGTTCTGAACCTGAGCAGCCGATCAATGGGAGATGTCCCATTCCTGTAAAGCCCATCCCTCACACCCAGAGCCTTATTCACGAGAGAAATTATTCAATTATTCAATTATTCATGAGAAATTTATTAATTTTGGATGTCTTGCCAAAGCCTGGGCACCCAAATGCCCGGTGGGAGCAGCGAGGCAGAAAGCACCGGTAAACAAACAGAAGGTGGCCATGGGAGATCAGGAATTCATTAACAGCTTTTAGGGCCAGAAGGGAAATTGTGATCACCCTGGGGCTGGCAGCAAGAGCCAAACACCCACGTACTGCAGGTATGTCATAGCCAGGATGAGCTCATGATTCCTCTGCTTGCTTTTGAAAATCAGTCATGTTTTCCATCGAGTTCAGCCCCCATTTCACCATCATTATTTTCTGGGTGACTCAAGTGACTCCTTTTCTCCATACAAGGCTTCTAGGGATCTTTTCCTTAGCTTCTAAGAGATATTCTCTGCTTCAAAAGCACAAGGTGCAGGAGGAGAGGATTTAGGAGTGGAAAGGCCCCTCTGTGCAGATGAAAAGAGGAGCCCATGGTCTGCTGAACTGCCCTGAACTCTGCTCCTGATGCAGCACAGCACTGATTGAACAGTGCTTACAGTAAAGGAGGCACTTAAATGCTTTCCTGGATGATGGCTGGGACACTGAGGGCCTTGATGGATCCAGCCCAGCACTTCCCTCTGGCACTTAAGTCACTTTTGTTACATTTTGTTATAATTCTGTCACCTTATGAAGAATATCAGGCTTTATCTCTTACTGGCTGTCTCCAAAACGAAGCCAAATGAAACTCCTTAATGAGGTCTCAGTGCAGAAATCTTCCCCCAGTCCCCGTTCTGGGCCCCTTTGACCTCCCATGCCCATAAAAAATGACCCTTCCCACACCTCAGGGCTGTGCTCTGGTAACACAAGAGTTTTACATTGCGTTCTTATTCCCTGGAACATGACTGAGAGCTGAACCAAGACGAGGGCAAAAGGTCTGAAAAAATCCAGTTACAGCTTCTTTGTAAGCGATGATTCCATTTAAGAAAGTCCTGTTCACGAGGGAATAAAAGATCCCCTCCATAGGAACACATCGATTTAGAAAGGGGGACGCAGTTTTCCTGACCCATGGCAGGATTTACTGTCCCTGTGGTCTCTTGTCACACCAGTTTAAAGCTCATCTGGTGCTGATGGTTTCAAAGTGAATTTTTGGGGTACAAAGATGCAGTAAATGAGCCCCAGTGCCAAAGCAGGGCTGTGATTGTGAGCTCCAGGCTCTCGTGCTCTGAGCCCACGAGAGCAGGGATCTCTCTCTGTGCCTCAGTGAAGGTTGTGAGTCACCCAGCTGCTGCTCAAGTAAGTTAATAAAAGAGAGAGGGAAAACATCCTGTTTTGTTCCTAATTCCTATCATTGACTAAGATGCAGCTTAATTAACCAGCCCTCTGTCCCTGTAGGACAGTCCATCACCACTTCCAGTGCAAAACACAAAGAATGCCCTGAGAGGGACCCCAGGGATCAGCCAGTGCAGCCCCTGGCCCTGCACTGACACCCCAAAATCCCACCCTGGGCATCCCCCCTGGAGCCTCAGGGCTGTTCCCATTCCCTGGGGAGCCTGGGCAGTGCCAGCTCCCTCTGGGGGAAGAATTTTCCAGAAACATCCAACCTAACCTTCCCCTGCCACAGCTCCAGCCATTCTCTGGGTCCTGTCCCAGAGAGCAGAGATCAGTGCCTGCCCCTCAGTTCCCCAGTGCTCCTGAATTCTGCTCTTTATCCTGAAACACAATGACATTTTTACACTGTCACCACAAGAGCTGACCCTGCTGCCAGTGCTCTGGACAGCCATGGCACAGATGTGGTGAGGCAGAGTGTGAAACACCGCTCAGTTCTGCAGCTGCTGCCTCCCTCCCTCCCTTCCCCAGCCATTCCAGCTATCCAGGCCCCGTGTGGAGCAGAGCTAATTCTTGCTGAATCATTCCAAGGCCTTTTTCCTGCTTCTAAATTCTCCTCCAGCCAGCTGCTGTGCTGCCACAAGCATCAGCACTCGGCATTTCCCACCCAAACCATGGAGCAGGCAGCTCCTCCCCTGTCAGGTGCTGTCAGCTCTGCCCTGCTGCCCTCCTGAGCTGGGACAGCTGCGAGGGAACAGCTCTGAGCACCCCTCGAGTGCTCTCAGACCTCACAGAACCCCAGAATGGTTTGGGTTTGACCCTGAAAGCCCCTCCAGTGCCACCCCTGCCCCGGGCTGTCCTGAATTGGGCATTCCCAATCCCTGCAAGCGTTTACAAAACCCATCCCAAACACTCCCCTCAGAGCCTGGCTGCAGGTGGGAGCACCTGGAGAGGTGCTGCAGTCCAGGAGAACATCTCAGCTGCCACAGCACCGTGCCAAAGCTTCTTCTGCTGCCCTCACCTTCTCCAGGTGGTGCTGGGCACCGGCACCTGCCAGCCCTGCCCTGCCAGTGACACCAGGGAACACGGGGAGAGAAGGAAAAAAAGCCTCACAGTAACCAAAGCAAGAGAGAAGAGGAGATTTTTGTGCTTGACAACTAATGAATAATCATCCCAAATTCCCTGCTTCACCCTAATCCCTGCTGAGTCACCGGGTCCCTGTTGATACCCGGACTGGGTGACTCCTCTCTCAAAGCCTGCCAGGGAATTTTGCCATATGGCAGCAAGAAGATTTGATTAGTTGACTGTTTCCTATTTGTTTTAATTAGTAGTTTATTAGCCATATGTTAAACTGCACATTTCAACCACTCAGCAGTGCTGTTGGAAGTCAGGATGGATCTGGATGGGGTTTCTGGTGTCTCCTGAGCCACGTGGGGATTTGCTTTGGGTGTGAAGTCACCTGGTGGCAGCTCAGGACTCTCTCCCTTGTCTCACCCTGCCTCACATCGTCTGATTTCATCTCCGTGCTCGGGGTTGGTGTCAGCTGCCACCCCTGGCAGCCCCAGCAGGTCCAGAGGCATTCCCAGGCTGTGCTGAGAGGGAAGCAGGAGCCTCCCAGGGCCCTGCTCTGTCGAGTGGAGGATTAACAGGAGCCTGAAACCTCGGTGCTAATCACACTGCGGTGCTTGCACCTCTTTGTTCCTGCATTCCCATCAATCAGCCATATAAAACTTAATGGGAAATAGATAAAGAAGGTCATAAACAGCAACAGCAGAGATTCATTTTAAACCTCACTACAATATCCACAAGGACCTGAGAGCAATTTTCCCCCAGCACAGGCTTTTATTGCAGATTCTGGCACCAAGGGCTGCTGCTGTGAGTTCCACCAGCACACAGCTCCTTCTAAGAACAGCTAAACTGCTCTCAAGCAAATCCCAACCACCATCCCACTCCTTGACTGGAAGCCACTGGAAAGGTACCTGCAGCAGTGACTAAAAACAGTCAGAAAGTGCTGGGCAGCTCTGGGAACATCCCAGAGCCCTTCACCACCATCAGGTCTCAAAGCAATTGCACTGAAACACCTTTAGAGTAGGATTTCTTGGTTCCCATGCAGTTTAGAAATGCAGATTCCTGAGTGTTGGGGCTGATCTTGTGTCCCTTTCTTTCCCATGAGCTCAGGGTCTAAAAGGCAGTACCCTCACTCTCCCCAGGATGTGTTTAATCAACAGGTGTTTGATGCACACTGAAATGCTCAGGATTTGGAGACACAGAATGAGTTCCTCCCATCCCACACATCTGCCTGGCAGTGCAGGGCACTCAGTGATGCTCCTGCAGCCCGAGCTGTGCACAGGCAGAGAGAGAACACTCCCTCCAGGAGGGGATGAGGAGATTCATGTTTACTCAGGCTGCTGTATGAGAGATGATAATGTCACTGGTCGTTAGTAAACACTGACAAATGTGACAGAACGTGGAGCTAATCCTTGGAGCCTGCTGGAACCAAATCCTCTGTCTGATTTGGTAACAAGTGCAGATAGAAACATGCTCCCTGGCCTCCGTGTAGTCATATTAAATATTTAAAGTTACTTACTGAATACACACAGGCTCTGAGCTTCCAGCTGATCGTGGAACAGGCAGGTTCTGGGGGAGAATATGGAAAGGCAGCCACGCCAGCAGCTCCAGCTGGGTGTGAGAGACTGGGAGCTCCCCCTCCGCTGGAAAGTGAGACAAATGAGACTGCATTAGAGCATCAGATAAGAAAAGATGTTCCCTTTATTAAAAAATAGCAGTACATTCTTTACATTTAGCATAAAACCTGCTGTAATTACCTAGCAGTTGGAAAGCAATTTGCAACAGGCTTTATTGTTCAGCATCTGTACCAAATTCTCAGGGAAACATCCACCAGGGAATAAAGGAAAATGAGATGTGCCACAGTAACTACAACATTCAAATGCTTGCACAGTGGAAATTTCAGGGAGGCTTAAACGAGCTCCAGTGCAATTCCACTTCTGTGCTTCTGTTTTTGTTTTGTTACTTAAAGGGCTCTGGGTTTGACTCCAGCTTTTTCTGCCCTGTGTACCCACGCCCACCAGGACTGCTAGAATCCACACAGAACCAGTGGGGTTATCTTACAAAAGAAATACAATTGTCAAAAGAAAAACCAAGTCTTTTGAAGCCACAGAACAAGAAACTTTCTGGCAGTACCACCAGGACTTTGGTATCGATCAAGCACACATCTCCCTGGGTTAAATCTCTACATTAAAGGGAAAGGTAACAACTGATGGCCCAAAAATTCACCATCCCAGAGTAACTGCTTGGCCAGGGGACAAAACTGGAGCTCACACAAGGCTTTGGGATGAAGGAAGGGAATTTTACTCCTGCTCAGCCTGAAATCCAGCCTCACTTCCCCACAGGTGAGACAGGCAGGAGAGCTGTGATGGAAATAAAGCACTTCAAGTTTGTACCAGTTTTTTTTCAAAAAGCAAAGGTTCCAGTTGTGCATTTCCCTGAGGCAGGAGAGCCCAGTCTGGAGCTGCTCCATCCTGGGCTGTGCAGGGAGCCCCCTGCTCTCCAAAGCACCTCCCAAGGACCTCCCTTCTCACACAGGGAGAACCAGGAATTTACCAAATGCCTGATTATTCCTTCCTTCTTTCCTTTCTCCCTGATTAAATAACATCCCTCCTGATTTACTTCTGGACATTCAAATAAGGCAGGAAGGTGTCTTTGAGAGGAAATGAATATTCTGTTCTGCTCCAGCCCGAAGCTGATCAGCAACACCAATCCCACCCCTTTTGGTTTTGAGGAGTAGCCAGAGCTCGGAATCAGGAGAATCCACAAATTCCCTGAGTTCTGCTCCCATGGAGAGTTCCAGAGCTGTGTCCTCCCTGCTGGCTGCCCTGCCCAGGGGCCGTGAGCCCTGGAGCCCCAGGCAGGTTTTTATTGCCCCCATGGCCAGGATGAGCTGTGCACGTGTCTGAGCTGCACAGACCCAGCTGGGACCGTGGATCCCGGTGAGATCACGGCTGCTCAGGACACAAAACATTGTTTTTTTCATGCTGGGAGGCAGTTCCAGACCCAGGAGGTTCATGGCTGTGTCCTCTCTCATCAGAGCAAAGCACACTCCAACACAGAAATCAAAGCAAAATCATTCCCTCGTTCCAGAGCAAGAAGGAACAATTAAAGTGATGCTGAAAGCAATGGAATGATCTGTGAGTGAAAGGAGGCAGTGTCCATGTGATGGCAGAGGGATGAGCTCTCTGCTCTGTGGGTCGGAACAGAAGCCAGGAATAATAAAGAGCAAGGAGAATCAGACAGACATTTACAGAAATCCCAGACTTTATTCAATGAATTATTTAAAATCTATTTCTGATCTGGCACAGGAGGCCACTCCATCTCTGGAATGGAGCAACGGGAGCCCCATCACTTCTGCCATTCAAAACTGATGAGCAAAGAGTCAGGAAACACAGGGCCACGGTCTCACACACAATTCCAGTGGTGATTTGGGAACCCTGGTGTCCCAGCCCAGCTCTAACAGCCCCAAGATCATCCTTCTTAATTAACAGAACACACATCTGCCCCCACACACCCTGAGAGCTTCCCAAACCCCACAGCCCCAGCAAGGGCCCAGTTCCCAGCATCTGAGGGAGGGCAGAGCACCTGCAGGAAACACAAAGTGCATTTCAGGAGCAAGGTAAACACCTGCAGCCCAGCTTTCCTGCTCCACTGGGTGAGGAGGGATTGACCCCCACCTTTCCTGAAGTCATGGAGCTGTTTATTCATTCCCTGTTCATCCTCTCTTTGCATCCCTGCCCTACAAACACCCTTGATCACGGAGCTGGCTGTCAGGGAGGGATGCAAACACTGACACCTGCTGTGCCTGGTTCAGCACATTCCCCGTGCCTGGGAATATCCAAAGTGCCTGAGGTGGTCTGGCCACTGGGAGATGTGGACACAGCCAGGGACTGGGCAGAGCTCAGGAGCTCAGAGCTTCTCCCACTCCCCTTCAATGGCAGCAATTTCACCTCTCTGGGAAGAAGGGAAAAAGCTTCAAGCATGAGATTATTACATTTTGTACATTACACCCTGATAGAAGCTAAAAATAGCCTCTGACGGTTGCTAAGTGCGTTTCAAATGGTTTTCCTTAGAGGTAAAAATGGGATTTGTTTGAAAAAGAGAAAGGTGGGGTTTGCAACATCATTTCTTGGTTAAGAGCTGAACAGAAAATCTCCAGCTGTGGGAAGGCAGGGAGGCTTTGCCATTCCCTTCCTGGGGCTGACAGAGTGTCCAGGGCTCTCCATGGAGAACACTCCTGGAAGCTCCTGGCACTCCTCATCCCCTCCTTTACACAAAACCCCAGAGCTCCTCCTGCTCCTGCCGTGCCCCAGGACAAAGAGAAAACTCCTGTGATATCCAGGAGCTTCTCTTAGGGAAGGGGAAGCACAGAGCCCCTCATGAGCCACTTTTCCTACTCCTGGCTGGAGGGGTCGGGGCTCTGGGACAGGAAAATCTCAATTTTAGCAATAATGGGCCCAGGTGCACCCAGCAGAGCCAGGGTGCAGCAGCTCCAGCCCCGAGTCCCTTCCTGGAATCCCTGGGCAGCAAAGCCAGGCTGGGGCAGGTGAAGCCTCCTTGCCTTTCTCAGGGTCTGAAATACTGAACTGTTTCACAACACTCCCATTCTCATTAAAGCTCTGTGGTTATCATTTTCTAATTAAGAAAATGAACTGTTATTATAAAGATTAAGAGTTGTAATTGAAAGACATCTGATGTCAGAACAATTTTTGAGACACACTCCAGGTATTAAGAGAGCCATTTCCTGCAGCAGGACCGAGCACTTGCTAACAAACCTACTTGGAGGCAAATAGCCTGGAGATAATTAGAATTACAGCCTTGCAAGCAGCACCAACACGCTGCTGCAAAGGTTTGGGTGCTGCTAAAGCTCGTGCAGAAACAGCCACAGGCAGGGAGAGAAGAGGTGGGGAAGGACAATGACCAAAAGCTTGAGCATCAGATTTCTCTGAGACCTCACAGCTCTAAAAATGAGAATTACTATCCAAGGGGGATTAAAATGTGCAGAAAAGTAAAAGAATGGTTCAAAGAGAACAGGTGTTAAATTAATAGTTCCTTATGCATTGATGTGGGAGCACATGTGCTGAAGGAAGAAGGAAAAGATTAGCAACCTCATTTCTTTTCCTGAATAACTTTTCCATGACAAACTCACTGTGTCCTTATCAAGACAATTTTAAAAAAAGAAAAAAATAAGCCCATGATTATGGCTGAGGAAGAAAGACAATTTTTAATCAATTCTTCTAAGGACAGCAAAGGCAGCAGGAGGTGAGTGTCCCTCTCCATCCCAACAAGGGCAGTGCTGGCACTCAGAGTGGCTCCTGTGGGCACCAGGAGAGCGATTCCCACCCTGCAGGAATCCAGAGCACAGGGAAAGGGCAGCAGGAAGGGATCTGGGGAGGGATCTGGGGAGGGATGTGGGTACCCAAACCCCCCAGCCTGTGTGCAGGGCTCCCTTTGCTTGTCCTAACAATGGGTGATGGATTTTTGTGTCCAGGAACTTGCCCCGTGCCAGAGTCAGAGCAGAACATTCCCTTCTCAGTTCCCCACACCCTCACTGGGACTTCAGTTCAACCCCACTGGATCCAAAACACAATGGGAAAAGACAGAGAAAAATCTACTGCAACAAAATGAATTTACCTCTAAACCTCCCATTATCAGATCAGATTTATAAAAGAAAAGCAGACAATTAAACCCAACTGAATGTTTCACAAACAAAATCACCCAGGCTCAGAATTTGCTTTAAAATGACAAAACCCAGGAAATTACAAACTTGTGAGAGACAATTTATCCCAAGCACCTCTGCACAAAGGCCTCGCAGCATTATTAATGACCCACTTTGGCAGCAGCTTCCTTAACTTTAACACACTTTTCCCCTCTTGCTGTAGAATTTGGGACATTTTCTATCAAGCAGCAGATAAATCTGAGTCACCAGGAAGGTCAGAACGTTTAGGGGAAGGCAGTGATGTTTCTGTGACGTGCTGGGTAATGACCTGTGACAGGTCCTGCTCCGCTGGGCTCCAGAGGCACCAGGAAAACCTCATTACAGCAGAGCCCAGGTAGCCTGAGAAACGTCTGCTGATATTTATTTCTTTTATTTAAAATGAAAAGCACTGTGACTTTTCATTCCTGACAGAATTCTCCATTTCCTATGCAAGTCAGCAAATGATAAAATAGCAGAATATTCACCAGTGTCAAACAGAGGATTTCAGCAATAAGCTTCAGTGCAATGTGAAATATTGTAACAATTATTCCTTGTGATCAGGGTGTTAATCTTCCTTTTTCAAATCAAATCTGAGGTTATCCAGTATGATCTTGCCAGATCTTCTCAAAAAATTCCTATTTTGTGAGTCCCTGTGTTCACTGTGATCCAAAACCAGTGACATCATTTAGCTCAGAGCCTCCCATTTCCACTCTGTGCAGCTTTCTGACTAAACAAAATCTAAATTTGTGGGCATCTAAAGATGCCTTAGCAATATCCATGCATACATATAAATAAATGTATTTGTGTCTATGTGAATATATCCAGGCTTACATCTAGAATCACACATTTGGGTTGGAAGGGACCTTAAAGCTCATCTCATTCCACCCCCTGCCACAGCAGAAACACCTTCTAAACAGACAATAAATGCAAACTTCATTTAAAACACAGCCCCAGCTCGAGTTCCTTAAACTGCAGGTACCTGGGGACACTGACAAGACTCCTGCATGAGCCCAAAGCAACAAGAAAAATAAAAATGTTTAAAACATGTCCAGAAATAAATACAGACGAAGGGTATTTTTACTTCTAATACCTCGTGCATCTGGATTTAAGAGTCTGGGTAATGTGATGAATTATTAACATGCTAATGTAAATGTAATCAAATCTCCTGACTCGAGTGTACAGAGATCACCACAGGGAAATAAATAATGAAATGTTTCATCTTCTCTGCTCTCAAGTACCTGTTCTGCTGGTGGGAGTGTGGATCAGGGGGTGGGATGGAGAGAAACAGAGAGAGAAACAGAGAGAAACAGAGAGAAACAGAGAGAAACAGAGAGAGAAACAGAGAGAAACAGAGAGAGAAACAGAGAGAAATAGAGAGAAACAGAGAGAGAAACAGAGAGAGAAATAGAGAGAGAAACAGAGAGAGAAACAGAGAGAAATAGAGAGAAACAGAGAGAGAAACAGAGAGAGAAACAGAGAGAGAAACAGAGAGAAATAGAGAGAAAAACAGAGAGAGAAACAGAGAGAGAAACAGAGAGAAATAGAGAGAAACAGAGAGAGAAACAGAGAGAGAAACAGAGAGAGAAACAGAGAGAGAAACAGAAACAGAGAGAGAAACAGAGAGAAACAGAGAGAGAAACAGAGAGAGAAATAGAGAGAGAAACAGAGAGAGAAACAGAGAGAGAAACAGAAACAGAGAGAGAAACAGAGAGAAACAGAGAAACAGAGAGAGAAACAGAGAGAAAGAGAAACAGAGAGAGAAACAGAGAGAGAAACAGAGAGAGAAACAGAGAGAGAAACAGAGAGAAACAGAGAGAGAAACAGAGAGAAACAGAGAGAAACAGAGAGAGAAACAGAGAGAAACAGAGAGAGAAACAGAGAGAAAGAGAAACAGAGAGAGAAACAGAGAGAGAAACAGAGAGAGAAACAGAGAGAGAAACAGAGAGAGAAACAGAGAGAAACAGAGAGAAACAGAGAGAGAAACAGAGAGAAACAGAGAGAAACAGAGAGAAACAGAGAGAGAAACAGAGAGAAACAGAGAGAAACAGAGAGAAACAGAGAGAAACAGAGAGAGAAACAGAGAGAAACAGAGAGAAACAGAGAGAGAAACAGAGAGAAACAGAGAGAAACAGAGAGAAACAGAGAGAGAAACAGAGAGAAACAGAGAGAGAAACAGAGAAACAGAGAGAAACAGAGAGAGAAACAGAGAGAGAAAGAGAGAGAAACAGAGAGAGAAACAGAGAGAGAAACAGAGAGAGAAAGAGAGAGAAACAGAGAGAAACAGAGAGAAACAGAGAGAGAAACAGAGAGAGAAACAGAGAGAGAAACAGAGAGAGAAACAGAGAGAAACAGAGAGAGAAACAGAGAGAAACAGAGAGAAACAGAGAGAGAAACAGAGAGAGAAAGAGAGAGAAACAGAGAGAGAAACAGAGAGAAACAGAGAGAGAAATAGAGAGAAACAGAGAGAGAAACAGAGAGAGAAACAGAGAGAGAAAGAGAGAGAAACAGAGAGAGAAACAGAGAGAGAAACAGAGAGAGAAAGAGAGAGAAACAGAGAGAAACAGAGAGAGAAACAGAGAGAAACAGAGAGAGAAACAGAGAGAAACAGAGAGAAACCAGCGTGCTCAGAGTGCAAACACTGCCCTTCCCTCCAGAGAGCACAGAACGACAGCGGTGTGCCCAGAGCCTGGAGCCACCCCTCTGCCCCCATCCCATCCCATCCCATCCCATCCCATCCCATCCCATCCCATCCCATCCCATCCCATCCCATCCCATCCCATCCCATCCCATCCCATCCCATCCCATCCCATCCCATCCCATCCCATCCCACCCCTGACACCACCTGCACCCACTTCAGGTCATTTCAGCTCCTTTCAACTGCTACAAAAACCAGCAAATATTTGCTTTTATGACCCATTTGACTCCGCTTCAGGAGTTTTGGCACAGAAGGAGCATTAAGGAGCTCAGTAGAACTTGTTACTCATAATAGTCCTTTAATTCCCTCAGCAGCGTGGAGCAGATCCCCGTGCTGGCCGTGCTGGGACAGGGATGTCCAGGGCCAGCAGCTGCTGTGGCACAGAGCCTTTCCTGAGGTGACAGGAGCCCAGAGGAACCCTTGTCAGAGCACTGTGCACATCCTGAGAGTCACCCCAAGCACACAAACCCTGCTCTGTGCAGCAAGGACGAGCAGAGCTATTTCTGGCAGAGCTGTGGAGATGTTTCCCCCTGAACTCTGAGCACTGCCAGACACCGCTGACTCTCACTGCACAGACAGCGAGTGGAGGAAGGAGGGAGTTGGAGAGAGCCCAAAAGATTTCACATCTCTCAGTAAATCCCTGCGTGAAGTGGCAACATCCGACTCCTGTCAGTGTCTGTCCTGCTGGGGCTGTGCTGGGCTGGGGAGCAGAGCTGGGCTGTTCCTGCTGCCCTCCCAGCACAGCTCAGCCTCTGCTGCTCTGGAGCAGCCCCTGGTGAGCCAGGCAGGCCCAGGGCTCAGGGGGCTGTGTCTGCACAGAGCTCCAGGGCTCCTGTGGCTCACAGAGAGCCAGAGCACGGAGCCAGAGCTTCATCACCATGAGCTGTGTGGGGTGGGAGCAGCAGCTCCTGCCCCCCAGCCTGGCCTGCAGTTCTGCTCTGGGACACCCCCGGCTCCTGATGCTTTCCAGGGGAAGCTGAAGGACAGGAGAAGTCTCCTCTCCTCTGCTCTGCTCTCTGGCAGAGGGAAGATGTGGATTTGCCCAAGGTCACACAAGAACCGAGAGCATCAAATAAAAAGCAGGAACAGGGGCACCAGCCTGACCCCCCAGTGCCCCCCAGGACTGAGGCTCAGCACTCAGAGCACGGTCCCTGCTCTCAGTGTGCCCCTCTCAAGGCACAGAGTGACTCCAGGATGGGCTGCTCAGTCACACAGGGATCTCCAGGGCTTGGGAAACTCTTCCCTCAGGATAATCTTTTACACTGAGCTGCCAGCCCTCCTCCAACACCAAGCAAAATGCATTTCTCGTGCTGGCACTCAACCCTCTTCAGGCAAGAATGCACAACGTGCAGACTGTGACTTGGAAGTCTGGGTTTGTGTTTTTGGGGGTTGGTTTGTTTGTTTAATTAAAATGTTCAAGGCCAGGTTGAACTGAGCAATGTGATCTGTGAGTGGCACCCCTGCCTGGGCAGGGATTGGAACTAGAGGAGTGTAAGGACCCTTCCAACACAAACCATTCTGTGATTCTGTGCTGGGAGAGATTAATTGTATTCAATCCACCTCTCTGGCTGAGAAACAGCTTTTCTACAAGCACCCCCATGGTCACAGGTCCTGCTGCCTCTGTGTGCGCCCTTCACGGCAAAATCAAACTGCAGCGATCAGAGAGATTAGAAGATGATGAAAACACACACAGAGACAGAAATACAGCATTTCCAACATCCCCAAGTAATCCCCAGTCCTGCCTGGCTGCAGACTCAGTGAAACGTAGCCAGGACACTCATCCTCATCAGCACTGCCTCCCTCCTCGGGAGGACAGAGATTTGGTACACCTCGCAAGGGAGGTGCAGCAGAGCTTTAAATAACCTCTCACAAACTTTCCTTCCAAAGAAAATTACAAGTCAGTTAATGCCAGGCTAAGATTGATAAAATAGGACTGCCTTCTGCACTTGTGTGAAAGGAATTAAGGAGTCGTGAAAGTTTTTGGCAGCCAGGAGGAGAGGGAATTCTCACTTCTGCTTTTACTGAAACTGTTCCCAAAGCGAGAGCTGGGTCCTGGTCACATCCATGTGCAATAGGAAGAATTCAGCACAGGAACTTTGTAGCCAAAGGCTTCACCTGAAGTCCTGTGGGGAGTGAATTTTCCTGCTGAGTTACAGCAGGACGTCAGGGTTCAAATCAGGTACCCACAGCCTGGTGAGACATTTCACCTCTCTTTGGCCAGTTAATTTAAAACAGGATTAATAATTCCAGCATGATTAGAATTTTATGAAGCTTAATTAATTAAAGGTCATAAAACACAATGAGAGCAGCATATGTCAGAGCCCAGACAAATTCAGAGTCCTGTGTGGAAGTCCTGCTGTGTTTGAGATGTACAAGCAGCTCTGCAGGGCTCAGCCAGCAGCTGAGAACTCCCAAAATCATCCCGAGGGGAGAAGAGGAAACCCACAAAGCTGAAGTGTGGATTCCCAGTGGGAATGAGCAGTGTGATACCTGAGGAAGCACCCAGCACCACGGGTGGGTGTTCAGTGGTGAACAGGGTGGATTTCAGCTGCTGGGATTCCAGGATTTTCCAGGGCTTTTCCAGCCCTACCGAGTCCAGGACTGTGTGGGCACAAGGAGCTGTGCACACCCCGGCCCGAGCAGGCACACACAAAGGAACTCACTGTTCTCCAGAACCTTAAATTACTAAAAAATGCACCAAATCCCCTTAAATATTCCAAATTAGGGTGGGCAGAAGGGGCTGTTCAGGATTGAAGGAGGATAAAGAGAATAAAATGCAAATCTCCCTGCAGTTTATCCTTATGACTAATACCTATCACAACAGATTCGTTTGGGAACACGCCTGTGACGTTAAACTCGTCAATCCTCCCCACCTCTCCAAGCCTCTGCAGCTTCTCCAGCTCTGGATCCTGCTGTTGGGAGCCAGAGAATCATGGAATTGTTTAGGCTGGAAAAGACCTTTGAGGTGACCCAGTCCAAGGCTCAGCCCAGTGCCAGCACCACGGTCACCACTGCAGCGTGGTGTGTCCCCCAGTGCCACATGCCCACGGTTTGTGAGCACTGCCAGGGCTGTGACCCCAGCAGTGCCCAGAGCAGACTGTTCCAGTGCTTGGCACCCCCTTCCCTGAGGACATTTCCCTTCATTTCCAATCCAAACTCCCCTGGTGCAGCTTGAGGCTCGAGGTGCTGCTCTGCCCCGCAGAGGAGCTCCGGCTCCGGCTCAGCCCAGCTCCTGTTTAAAGAAGCTCCTTGGTTGGGAAAGGCTCCAAACCTCTCAACAGACCACTTGTGTCTCAGCAAAATTATCAGGAGGGATAAGAGTGCAATTTCTAACTATAAAAACCAGCCTGCATTTGAATAAAGCCAAGGCAAATCCACGGATGTCTGGATTCCCTTCCCCAGGCCAGGTACAGTGGTCATTTGGGCATCTGCTTCACTACCAACCCCCTAAAAACAGCTTCAATCCTGTGAATCTCTCTAAGGACATTAGACAGAGAATGAAAACCGCATTGAGATTAGATTTCCATCTCTCCACATCTACACACACGACAGCTGGGATTAGTAAATGAACAGACCACTGAAGGAAGGAGGAGGATTAACAATGGAAAATAAAAAAGGTCGATAATCAGTGGCAGCTCTTTGGAAAAGAGACTTAGGACAAATGGCACAGGCAGCTTCAATTTACTGACCTGGGCGAATGAGAGCTGCAGAACAGGAAAATGAAAGAACAATCTTCCCTAAGCTGAGGGGCTGGGCAGGACATCATCCCCTGAGCAGGGGAGCTCTCTGCAGCAGCCCCTGGCAGCTCCCATCAGCCCAGGGCCCCCCAGGCTTAGCATCCAATTCCAGCTCTTATTGCAGAAGTTTTAATCTCCATTCTTATGCAAACAATTGGAGGGAATGATGGATAGATAAATAAAGGAACAAATGAATAAAAGTCAGGCACAGGAAGGTTTCTGGTTGGGAGGAGCAGCACAGACCTGTCAGGGGCAGTCGTGGGGAGATGAACATGACAGAGGTCACCCCCTGCTCTGCCGGGCTGCAGAGCAGCTCCAAATTTGATATTCCAGACACAGCAACAGAGGCAGTGACTGCTCTAACAGTCAGCACAAATGTAGAGGGAAAAACATTAAAAAGGAGCTGTTCTTCATTTATGTCCAGACAAAGGAGATCTGACCTATGAAGTCAAAATTTATGAGTGAGATAAATAGGCTGGCAGTGGCTGGTTTGAGCAGAGCCAGGCAATGCAATATAAAAATTCACTCACTGTACAGAATCCCAGCATCACTGGGTTGGAAAATCCCTCCAGGGCCATCGAGTCCAACCCAGGAGCCAACCCCACCCTGTCCCCAGCCCAGAGCAGCCACATCCAGGAGCTCCCCAGGGATGGGGCTCTGCTCCTCCTCGGGCAGCCCCAATGCCTGAGTGCCCTTCCCAGGAGGAAACTCCTGCAGAAATTCACCCAGGCACCTGTCTGGACTCCAGCACAGATCTACAAGAGATGTTTAGAGATGTTTTAATTGTTTTAAATGCACGTTTCTGGGTTTGTGGATGCTCGGTTCCTGCAGCATTTTCATGTGCTACAGAACCAAGCACTGCTTGCAGTCTGAGGCTGTTGGGTGAAGCAAAAGCAATTTAGAGACTCCCTGGTCTGAGGACTCCTTGTCTGGGGAGGTTTGGAGGGGGAAGGAGATTCCCAGCACAGCTCCTGCACTGGAGGGAGTGGCCAGGAGGAGGGAGAAGTTCACCTCACCCCGAAATCACCGAGGAGGGATTAAAATCCAATGTCCATGTTCAGTCTCCCATCTCCCAAACTGTGTTTAGGAGAGAATAACTCCTGCACTGACCTGAATCCTATTGAAGGAGATCCACCTTCCCCCACTCCCTAAATTCCCACTGCAGGTCTCTTTTGGAACAGCTCCCCACAACACTGACAGAACAGAAATTGCTTGGCTTGCTCAGCTCATGGAAGGTGCTTCCAGCCTGTCACACTGGTACCTTTACTCATATTAAATCATTTCCTTGCACCAAAAGGAAATTAAAGATTATTTTATGCTATTAGCTTTTAGTCCATTTACAACTTTCTGCATTAATATTAAGATACACAATCTAATTTTTGTTCAGGCTGTAAAAACTACATGAATACAAGATATTTGAAAATTATCTAAGAACTCTGCTCTCCGAGCAGCTCCCGAAGAAGGTGAACTATGAGGTCTTGGCCTCCCATTTGGAGTCTACTCGAAAACACATTCACTGCTTGTTAGCAGATTAACAGATGAGACAGAGGGGAGTTAAACATAGGCAAGGTGTGAAAACTAATTATAGGCTTCTGCATCAGGCTGGGAGTAAGAAGAGCCAGCGTTAAGTGCCTGCCCTGAGAGGTGATATCCATCTGCTGGAGGAGAACCAAGGCAGAGCTGAACCCGCTTTTATCTCAGGGAATCCATCTGGGTCTCGTTCTGTCTCCACTGAGCATCGCTCACCGGCCCTGCACTCCGATAAACTTCCCTGTCCCCAGGTTCTGGAGGCAAACCCTGCTCGAGAGCTGCTGGAAATTCCAGCCCAAAGAACAAACAACCCCCACACAGTCACAGTCCAGAGTGAAGTTCCCCACTCTTCAGGCGTATGAAGCAAAAACCCCATTTTATCTGAAACCTTGAGCCCTTTGAGCAGGGGTGGGCAAGAGGAGAGAGCTGCTGCACAGCCAGGAACAGCCTGGCAGGATTTCCTTGGGAATCAGGGAAAAAACCTCAGTGGGAAACAGGTTCCAAGTGTCCCAGAGCTGCTCCTTGCTTCTCCTCCTGTGCCTCCTGTTGTGTTTGGCTGAGGCAGCAGCTGGGGCTTTGTCTGAGTGAAATCCAGACAAAGGATGAGGTGCCAGCACCAGGGGGATTTGTCACATCCTCAGAGGCAGCTTCTCCTCACCTGTGTCTCACTCCTTGTCCATCTCAGGATCCCAGCACTGCCCCTGCACAGAGAACAGTCACTGATGGAATATTATGGGCCCAATACTGAGTTTTTTCTTCATTATTTTCTGATTGGGACAAAGTTTTGTTGTTGTGAACCTGGTGCATCGTGCTGCAAACGCAATGGGAGTGTCTGTATCACAGTGACACTGTTCAGAAATTCTTCATCTATTTTAAACCTGCATAAATAACTGCACAAACTGCAGAGCAATGGGAGATCATTCCCTCCGGGGCTGTGTTTCCTTCCCTCAGCCACTCCTCTGGTTCCTCAGAGACAAAGCTCCAGTGTAGGAACTGTGCACCAAAGGAGATCAGAAATAGAAGAAATGAAAGGATTTTTCTTTCTTTTGAACACCCCAACCTCAGCAGAGTTTCAGTGACAAGAAAAGCACTTCTGCCGTGGAGGTGCAGTAGTTTAGCAGCAGTAATTCCATCAGTCAGAGGTCAGGACTTGTGCATTTCTGGAGCTCAGGGCTGATTCTTTATGCATGCACAAGAGCTAATTGCATCCAAGAGAGCTCTGTGCCTGTTGGTCTGGAGGTGTATTGCCATATGTTTGGTGTATACTTAATTAACACGGTGCAGCTGCACTGCTTCCATCTGTATTATAGATCACACTCCTATTACAGATCCAGGCAGGAGTCCCACAGTTCATATTTATTAAAATAATTGCCCCAAGATTTAGGTGGTTGGAAATACTCAGCCAAGCAGCCCAGCATTGCTTTGCAGAAGGAAAATGATCCAGCCAGGAATCCAAAGGGAGTGGGATGAGGACTTCAGGGGCTGCCACGTGCGGGCAGAGCTCAGCCCTGCAGACAGAGGTTAAATCTGAGCATTTCTTCCAGGGGCTGCTTCTCCAGCTCTGCAGTTTATTGAAGTGTGACTTGCTGGTATATTCATATTCACCATCAGATTCGGGGCTTTTTTTAGCTCCCTGCAATCTTTTTCTCTAGGCATCGGAAATTTAATTTTAAAATTCGATTTGTGTAACGCATGCCCTGGTCTGGAGTATCTGAAACACCTGTGGTTAAAATTCATCTGCCTGTGAAAATCATTCCAGGTGCAGGAGCTGAGTAAAGGTGCAAAGTGCACACATGGATTTCAGTCAAGTTTCAGTGCCAGGATCTCTTTCCCTGCTGTACAAAACCAGCTTGCAGCAAAACACACGGAAAATACAGCGAGGTACAAGAGCAGAGTGAATGCAGAACACAAATACACAAATGAAATGGGACCTAATGGCAATCTTTAGATCCAGGACCTAATTAAAGTCTTTCAGGAGACAAATACAAGGACCCAGAGGTGTGGGCTGGGTTTGATAAGGAGGGGACATTCAGCTTTTTCTGTGAATGTTCTTGTCTTGTCCAGCCCTGCTCCGAGGAAGCAATCTGACTAATTAAAGTCCAAATCTGTGCAATTATAGACAGCAACGCATGGCTGAGAAATAATCAAATTTACTTTTCTTATCCATTCATAAAGTCATCAATGCAATTGTGCAGAGCTGGCTCAGCTGCTCGTGGGAAGGTGAAGGTTTCCAGTGAGCTGTTGAGCACAGAGGGAGGCTCCAGAGCTCCTGCACACCCTGGGGAGGGTCAGCCTGTCCCTGCCTGTCCCCACACAGGGCTGTGCCCAGGGCTGGGCTCTGCTGGGAGCAGGACTGGCATTCCCAACCTCCCCTGGCAGGCTGGAGCAGCCCAGCAGCCAGCACTGGGGAGCTGAGCTGCCCCAGAGGGGATCAGGATGGATTCACCAGCCCAAACCACGCCAGGGCTCTCGGGCAGCAGCATCCCAAAGTCCTGGCTTATGGGAAATGTGGGCTCTGTGCTCTGTGCCACTGCCCTGATTCCCCAAGGAAGAGCAGCCAACGACCATTCCCAGATTTCCCGTGAGGATTCCACAGCACCGATAAAACGTTCCCAGTGGTGAGGCCTCCAAAAACTGCAGCAGGTGCCCAGAGGGGAAGGTGTTGGTGTCCAGAGCAGGCTCCCAGCAGATCCAGAAGGTGCAGGAGCTCCATGGGATCCACGACTGTGCCCAGGACACACAAATGTCCCTCTTGGCTGGGGCAGAGCCCGCAGGGAGCCAATTCCTGGGGCTGTGTGTGAGCAGCAAAGGCAGGCAGGTGTGCAGGGCCAGATTCAGCAGAGCTGTAGGGCTGGGGGTGCTGGGGGGAACTGGGGGTCCCTTGGAACCCCCTGCAGCCACAGCCCTGCTGCTCTCACTGGCACAGACATTTCAAACTTGGTTCATGGCTGGGTTTGAATTGTAACAGCCCTGCTAGAACTGGAGGGCAGAGAGAGGTTTGGGAATGTGCTTAAAGAGCTCATGGCTCTTTCTTCTTAGGGGTTTTTTGCCTGTTTTAAGGGGGCTGCTGCTGGAAAACAACGGTGAGCACAGCAACAATATCATCAAGCATCAAACAGAAAGTGCAGGAGAGGATGCAAGAGAAGGAGCATGGCAGGTTTTGCCTGAGAAGTTCAATGCAGTTGCATTGATCCATCCAGCAGCCACAGCTCAGAGGCTGCTTTGTGCATTTGAGCTTTACAGAAATCTCCAAATCCGCAGGAGCAGGCTTAAGGGGCTTGATCCATGTGTCAAATCCCCGAACTGAAGCAGCACCCTGATAGGTCTCAGTTATCCTAAACAGCACAGAAGGTGGTTACTGTCACCCCAGAGGGCTAAAGCAGATTTTTGAAGGAATAACTTTATTTTTTTTCCCTTGTTTTGCATTCCCTCCCCTGCTGTGTGCAATGGCATCAGACACAGCAGCAGAAGCTCCACGATTTTTGGGCACGGGAGTGATTTCTGCTCTCTGGGCCAGGGCTGTGGCAAAGGCTCTGCTGGGAGCACCCAGAGCCCTCCTCTCTCACACCAGAGAGCTTCTGGGCTCCTCTCACAGCCCCTCTGAAGCAGCTGCCTGGGGTTTTGGGGTGGATTTTTTTGGTTTTCTCTTTGCTTTCAGGTAGTTCAATGCACATCAGCAGTGTGAAATAGAAACACAAGCCTGGTGTGCCCAAGGAACTCAAGTAATTTAAAGTGCAAACCAAACCCTCCCCTTTGGTGCAGGTCTCTGCTCTCGGGTGTCCCACAGACAATCAAACAGAACAAACTGCTTTACACTTGTCCTTCCCCTCTTTAACTTGCCATTTTAATTAACTTTTCAGTCTTTAACCATCCCAGTGCTTGTACTTGTGCATTGTCAGGAGAAATGGAATCACAGCTCGCAGCACATGGACACATTTTCAGTGGTTTGTTTTTATACCTGAATTCTCAGGCAACTCCGAGTCATGGTAGGAAATTTCATGCTGCACAAAGCTGCTTATCAGCATCAAAAGAACTGAATTAAGATGGCTGGGAGAGGAAAAGAAAGAAAAAAAAGATTTTTCAAGTAATGCTGATGTTCCAGTAAAGGAGCATGGGAGGTGGGGTTGCTTTTCCCCCTTTCCTGGCCCCTTTGAAGTGCACCCGAGTCTCAAAAGCTGTGCAGGAATAACTTGGCTGTTTGTACACAAAGAATGCCAGGGAAAGTTTATAGCAGCAATCACCAGCTCCTGCAGGATCCTCAGCACAGGAACATTAATAAACATTAAAGAGGAGCGTAAGCTCAGCATCTTTCTAATTAAGAGTGGAAGAGCCTGGCAGATGAGGTCAGTCCCCAGATGGGGTTGAAGGGCAGTGTAAGCATGAGAGAATAAATTCAACATAAAGGTCATCTATATGGATTAAATGATCTGAACAGACAATTCCAGAGCCGTCTTCTGCAATTAATATTTAATTAAAAATAGAAACACTATAAAGTTTAGCTTTTAACCGGCAAAATTATTTCATGTCCCATAAAACCTTTAAATACAAGAGCAGGCATCCTCTCTCCCCTCACAGAGCAGGCTGCTGTGGCTGAGCACCCTGAGGAAGGGCATCCCAAGGGCGTGTGCACCTTTAAAACACTTGGAATGTGTTCCCAGTGACCAGAGACAGCATTTGACAGCTGAAGGGCTCTTTCCTTTTCATTCAATTGAGAATTAAATGCAGCTTCTAATCAGATCTTCATCCAAAGCCTGAATGAATTTGGTGACTGGGCTGACCCTGGTGGGCAGGTTCAGAGGGGAAGGGGCTGGAGAAGAGCCCTGGGGGTGGTTCCAGCACAATCTGCAGATCTCCAGCCCCAGCCTGACCCCTCCAGGAGCTGCAGAGGAGCCCAGAACCAGCAGCTCCTGCAGAACCAGTGGTGGCTTTTCCCTCTCCCTGGACCTCTCCTCAAAGTGCCTCCAGCACCTGCTCAGTGTGATTTGAAATGTTCTGTCTCCTCTGACTTTGCTGCCCCAGAACTAGGCCACCACGAAGTCACCAGAGGAATATTTGTTCTTCAGCTCTCGAGTCCTCTGTAACCTAATTCTGAGTGTTTAACCTACACCACCAGAAAGAAGCTGGAAAAGGAGGTTCAGGCTCATCATGTGAATTCTCACCCTTGGAGAACACAAGAAAAAGTCACTTTGTTTCTACAAAGTCCTTTCACTTGGGCTAAGGCTGGAGAAATTCAGGTCTGGTTCCCAGCTCTGTCACCCATTTCCTGCTCCATTTTCCAGAGGCTCACACTCTCCAAGCTTCAGTGCCCTGGAAGTGGAGATAACACCGACTTGTTCTCATATGAGCTGGAGATATTTCCTACAGTGCTATGAAAATAAGAACTAATCCAGTTCAAAGTCTTGTCTTTGCTTCCCTCAAAGTCAGCTGTGAAATTCCCTCCACTTCAGTGGTGCAGGATCAGAGGGCTTTTCTCTAAATGTTTGATAGAGCTTCCTCCCTTCATTCCTGGGACTCGGGGTCCTGCTGTTTATCTGTGCTTATTCCAGGGATTTGTCATTGTTTTCAAGGGTGCAGAGGAGCAGGTGAAAACCCCAGGGCTCTGATTGCCTGGAGCTCTTTGCCTCCCTCCTGCTTTTGAACAGCATTGAGCCCTGACCCTCCCCAGCCACATTTTCTGCTTCACCACAGCTTTGCTCAGGGACACTCCTCAGAGGAGCCTTTGCCACTCCAGTGGTTATTCCCTGGCTTTGAAAGCTGCTGCTAAACCTCTCTGAACCTGCAGCAGCAGCCTGGGTAATCCTCTGTGGAAGGAGGCAGAATCCTCAGCATTCACAGCACCATCCATCCGTCCATCAGGAAGTGAGAGCAGGCAGGGAAAGGCAATCAGCTTTCCTGAGATTCTAATGAGGCAGCACAATTAATCTCTTCACTTCTTACCCAACCCCTGCTGCATATATAAATTAAATCAGCAGCCATATAGATATATATTTATATATACACACAGGTATATGAAATACCCCCTGGCTTGAATGGCTCTTCTGACTTGGAGATAGAAGGCAAGAGGTTGAAAATCTCAGAAAACAACACATTCTCCATCATTCCTCTGTGACCCAGGGATGATTCTCATGCAATCACATGCATGTAAAAAAACCCTTTTGAAGTGTCTCATATTTTTGTTACTAATTCTGGTCTGCAAACAACTGCCCAGTGTTGCTGTTGAAATATGTCAGAGCTGTTAAATGCCTGTATCAATAATAAATGGGAGGGCTTGTGCTAGGACTGAGGTCTGTCTGCATCAAGACATAGACAGGGCTATGTTTTATTAATAACAATTTGAAAACCACAGTGAGGTAGGAAAATGGCTCCTGTGGCAGGATTTTAAACCCCTGCTTCACAAGCAGAGCAGCCCAGAGTGTTCTCTGCAGGATCTTTACCCCTGAACCCTTCCCTGGGGCTCTGTCCTTGGGGAGAAGCTGCAATTCCCCCCTGGGAAGTGGCACCAGGACGATGCCACCCCTGTGCTGGGGCTGTGGCCTGAGCTGGCACCACCTCAGCACTCAAACTGTGCAGAGCTGAGCGAGCTTTCTGCTCTAAAACACCAACTCTGCCGTGGGATCTCCAGGACAGCTGCAAGAATCATCCTCTGATTTCTATCTGTGGGTAATTGTGCTACAATTATGGGAAAAAAATATTGTGTCATGGAAGTGCATATGGTGGTTATTTCAGCAGAAATAGCCTCGTGCATTGCTAAAAAAGCATTTTCCAGCCCCTCTATGTACAATAGGCAGTGACAGACTGAGCCTGATTTACATCAAATGACACAAGCATCAAGTTCTTTTCAAGGCAGTGAAAGATTCCAGAACAGCTTTATGGAAAGTGCTCAGCCAGGGGAGGTGAGTGTTGCACTGCTGCCCTGGGAGCTCACAGCCCTGCCCCACAGGCTCCCAGAACAGCCAGACTGAAACAGGAGCTGCAGCTCCTGTGAGCACCCAAAGCACCACCACCTGGGACAGCTTTTCCTTTTTCAATTCAGAATTCAAAGATTCCCTCCCCATCCAACAGGAAAGAGCAGATTCCACAGCTCAGGAAGGTTCTGGGGATTGTCCTGCCCTGCACACACTCACACATGCCCTGCACCCATGGGCACACGGATGGAGCTGTGTATATATATATTAACACCTTTAATCTGAATTCCTGCTGGTGCTGCACGTTTTCCCAGTAGAATGCTTACAGGTGATGAGGTTACCCTGCAATTTTTACAGATTACACCCCAGACTCAATGAGATACAGGAGACAGATATATAGATATATATGGATGGATAAAAAGTTCCAGATAAACACAAAACGTGAAGCTCAGCAGGCAGAGCCCTGATCCCTCTGCAGTTTGGGAGTGTAAATGTTGTGTATCATGTGCATAAAGCAGAGCCCTGATCCCTCTGCAGTTTGGGAGTGTAAATGTTGTGTATCATGTGCATAAATCACAGATTTATGGCAGGCTGAAGAGAGGGGCCCAGCTTCCAGGGGCATTGATCACTCCACATCCTTGCTCTGGCTCTAAATTTGTCAGGGTACAAGGAGGAGTCATTTCCAGCAGGACTGGGAATAGAATCCAGGCTCTGTCCCTGACCCAGCTCTGCCAGGAGAGGAAATTCTGTTCCCACCAGGGAATTGCTGTCACCTTGAGCCGAGGGGGCTGGGGAGGAGCAGCCCCTCCTGGGGCTGGAGCCCCTCACCTGCAGCTTCTGCTTTAAATCCAAACAGGAATTCACTGAAATCTCGGTGCAGACCAAAAGTCACCCTCTCCTGACAGGAGCTGCTTGTGTGAGAAACACGTCTCAGGATTCTGTGCGAGCCATGAGCAGCCAGGTAACCACAGCAGCTGATATCAGCACTGATAAATATAGACACTTCTTATATAAGAAGGGACATTCAGGTCACTCATTTTTTAGGAAGATGTTCTCATTGATTTCCAATAGGAAATTCTGATCTTAAACATTGTATAAAATGGCATTTTGATATTATTAATGCCATGTACTGAATAATACGGATGCTTAATCTAAGTGTAAATAATGATTATGGAAATAGTGACTGGACAGTGTCAGTGCAAAGGGCAGAGTCCCTCAGACAAAGAGCAGGAGGGAACACTGGGATCAGGGGAGGAGAGGATTTCACTCTCAGGAGGGACAGGAGGAGGAAGGAGCTGCCCAAGGTCACGAGTCCCATCCCTCAGAGCCTCTCTCTTCACCCTGCAGGTGACACCCCCAGGGCTCCTGTGCCCATAAAGCTCCCGGCAGGAGGAAACAGCAGGGAATGGGAGCTGCCTTTGGGCTAAATCCCCTGCTAGAAATTACAACTGAAGGGCAAACATGGCAAGTTTATCAACTAAATATATCTTAAAATAAAAGGATTTGGGAGCACTGTCATGATCTCAGTGCTTACATCAAGCACAAGCTGTGCATATCTTCATATTACAGTTGCTGGTAGGAAAACAAACTGGATTAGCAGGGTTTAGTGCTTAAGCAGTCTGTTCCACCAGCAAGGCAAGGAACTTTGGCTGTTCTGGTATTACAGATGAGATTTAGACAGGACAGAGAAAAGACAAGGATCAGACTGTTTTCCTGTTCAAAGCACAACGATTATACAAAATAAATAAAATTAAAATCACAAAACCCTCCCAGCTCACGCTCATAAATGCCAGCAGGGCTGGGGGTACGTGAGCTCTGTGAAATCATCCCCAGTTTTACCCTCGTTTTCCTGACACAGCAGCAAAGCTGCCACTCTCACTGAGGGCAGGGGAGTTTCACCTCTCTCCTCAGGGGACAGAGTCAGTACAGGAGATAAAATTAATAAGCAAAATCATGGGAATAAGGCTCATTTTACTGGGAGAACTCTGGTTCCATTAAAACCTAAACCCACCCATTCATTTTAACAGGAAATGATTTCATTTTATAAATAAAAACAGCAAGAAATGTTCCCTCCCAGCAGAGCAGCAGTGGCAGTCGGGATGCACTGGGCAGCAGCCAGAACCAAGCCCAGGGGATCAGAAAGGTTGGAAAAGACCTCAAAATCCAACCCTTTAGGAGCAAAGAGCCACAGCTGCACAAGTGTTTGATCCAAGCCCCCTGCATGGGATGATTTCTAAGGCCCCTTCCAGCCCAAACCATTCTGGGATTCTGGGATTGTATCCTGAACTTCAGCAGCTCCACAGGCTGGGGAGGGACATCTTCCCTTCCCTTCTCCTGCCTGTCCTCCCCAAAATGAGGAAAAGGTGATTCCCCCAAGAGCTGCTCAAATCTGAGATATTTTTAGAAGGCATTTTTGATCTAGCCCTGGATAAAGGAGGGTTTGGACTTGCAGGGGCTTAACTGCCCCCGGGATACAAAAGGCACAAAATGTGCCAAAATCAGAGGAAATCCATGTTCTGAATCCAGCAGCTTAAAGCTCAGCCACTGATTTTCCTAAATCAGGAGGAGGCAGAAATCAGCTTTGCTGCCCCTCTGTTCCCACCAGCCTCTTCTCCCAGGTGAGAAGCCACAGGACAAGAGGGAACAGCCTCAGGTTTTGCCAGGGGAGGCTCAGGTTGGATATGAGGAAGGAATTCCTCCATGGGAAGGGTTGCCAAGCCCTGGCAGGACGGGGTCACCATCCCTGGAAGGTTTGGCAGGGTGGGCACGGGGCTGCTGGCTGATCTTCCCAGCCTCAGCCATTCCCTGACTGCTCAACACCTCCCATAAAAACCCAAATACCCCTAAAAACAAATCCCTGGAGCTCAGCTCTCCCTGCCCTGGTTCCCTGGGCAGCCTGTGAGGGGCTGTCCGTGGCTGGTGTCCGTCTGTCCCAGTCCTGCAGGCACAGGGACAGAGCAGGACACACTGCCTGGATCCCAGCATCCCTCCTCCCTCCACAGCAAAGAGAGCCAGAAAAAATCCTGCTGCAGACCTGGGCTCCTGGCCCTTTCTGCTGGGGCTTTATGTTTTGCTTTGACTTGGGTTTTGTTGGCTTGTTTATTCTAAAATCACCTTGGGAAATGAGGCTGCTGCACATGACTCCCATGGATAAATCCCAGTAAAGGTGTCTGTGGTGGCTGGAACCTGCAGGGAGGATGGGGAATCAGGAATTGCCAGAGAATGAATTCACAGACAAGTGTTTTATGGAGGCAGGCTCAGCATCCCCAGTGTGGGATCTGCAGGGAAAACTCAACTTCCCAAGGTGCATAAATAGCACCAGGAAGGAAAGGACATCTCAGGAATGCTCACCTTCCTCAGGGAGATCTGAGGGAAAATAAAGGCTGAGGGGGGAAAGGGGAAATTCTTCACAGCAGACACGGGACTGGAGTAACAGATGATGGTTTAAATCTCAGATTGTGCAAGTAATGATGAAAAATCTTCTAGGACAGGAAGGGAATTAGAAAATAAAACCTGCTGACGGGGAAGCTGTGAATTTCCCAACTGCTCAAGCCGTGATGGGAAGGGCCAGGCAGGGGATTTAGGACTAGACAAAAGATTTACTGGTGGAAGCTGCAAAATGGTGATTTCACTGTGTAGTGGTGGTAGCAGAAAGCAAAGCAGACAACTGAGTGATTCATTTTCTTGTGAAATACTTATGAATGTGTATAAAATCTGGCTGCTGGAATGCAAAGGTACAAGGAAAAGGGCCTGAGGTATCCAGAGAGACAAGAGGCATCGTTCAGCTGGGTCCTGAGAGGCAGAGCTCAAGTGATTTATTCTCATAATCTGCTCCTATTCTCACACACTTGGAGAAACAAAGCAGGGTTTGATTTTGGTGATTGTCCCTTCGTGTACTAATTATTTTTATTAGCAAGTTAACGTCCAGCACAAGCTGTCTGCTCTCCCATCCGGAGATGGGAAATTTTGTTTTCTAACAAAAATCCAAAAGCTTTCAAGTGAAACTGGCAAGTGTGAGCATAGTCCTTTAGTCCATCTTTGAAAAAAACTCTGAAATAGAATAAAATATTCACCCAGCTCTAGACTCAGAACACTTCCCTGGAGGTGTGATCTGGCAGTGTGTAGGTGAATTTCATTTCTTACCAGAAAAAATATCTGTGTGTTATTAAACCTGCTCAGAAGAACAAATGGAGAAGATGCTCTAAAATCAAGACAAAGATGGACCCCAAAGCCTGAACTGCTGGAGCCCCAGAGGGCTGTGGCTCCTCACGTCCCCCCCTGCACCCCCAGATCTGCTCCATCCCAGGAAATCCCTCAGTGCTTGGGCTGGGAGGGACCTGCAGGACCATCCCATCCCATTATCCCATCCCATTATCCCATCCCATTATCCCATCCCATCCCATCCCATCAATCCCATCCCATCCCATCCCATCAATCCCATCCCATCCCATCCCATCCCATCCCATCCCATCCCATCCCATCCCATCCCATCCCATCCCATCCCATCCCATCCCATCCCCATCTCATCCCCATCCCCATCCCATCCCATCCCATCAATCCCATCCCATCAATCCCATCCCATCAATCCCATCCCATCCCATCCCATCCCATCCCATCCCATCAATCCCATCCCATCAATCCCATCCCATCCCATCCCATCAATCCCATCAATCCCATCAATCCCATCCCATCCCATCCCATCCCATCCCATCCCATCCCATCCCATCCCATCCCATCCCATCCCATCCCATCCCATCCCATCCCATCCCATCCCATGGATCCCATCCCATTATCCCATCCCATTATCCCATCCCATTATCCCATCCCATTATCCCATCAATCCCATCCCATCCTGGGATCTCTCTCTGTCCCTCTGCTCCAGCCTGGCCTGGGCTGGGACAGGGACCTGGGACATTTCCCCCCAGTGCCCCAGACCCTGCCCTGGCACTGGGAACCCACCCTGAGCGAGCAAAGGCTCTGCTCATCCTCCTGCTGCTCCCAGAGGAAACGGGATAAAATCAGGGGATGGTTCAGAGCACTTGGCTTCCACCTGAACAAAAAGATTCTCTGATTTGGCTGCCACACTCTTATTAGAATAAACTTCCTATGGCAGTGTGGTGCTTAAAGCTCACCCTTTTGTAATAAAGAAGATAAAAGAGATAAAAGATGAAAGAGTGGAGAGCATAAGAAACATCTGTTTGTTTTCACTGTCTTCTGTGGCAGCCTCTGCTGCCCTGCACTAAGTGATTTTGCAGAGGGCACCTGGATTGCTCAGGGATTTATTATTTATTTTTGTATTCTGCTATAAATGAAATGAGGGGGGGAAATCGATTTCAAGGCTTCCAAAAATTCAAATCTTATTCATAGAAAAGAAAGCAGAAGGAGCAGAACAATGAGAAAGGAATGCTGAAGTCACCTGGCTCTTAGCAAAGCCTGTAGCTAACCTGGCATGTGTGATTCCAGCCCAGGAGGAGAGGAGACAGGGACTGGGAGGGATGGGATGATGGTTCTGCACCCATCACCCAGCCCTTGGGCAGCACAGGGCTAGAGGAACATTAATATTTATTTAAATGAGCCCATTAAGGAGCAGTCATTAAGCTCCTCTCCCGAGGAAGAACAAAGGCTGCACTGAGGAGGGAACACCTGGCTGAGGTCTCAGCTCTGGCACTCCCTGGGTGCCCCCTCCCAGGATTTCCTGGGCTCTGGTGCCTCTGCTGAGCCCAGCCCAGCTTGGCTGACCTGAGCCAAAACCAGAGCGGCTTCTGGAAGCTACAGAGTGTCTGTGGCCAGATTTGCAGAATTCAATAGGTGTATAAAGATGCAAATAGCATTAGATACACACCAGTGCTTCAGTGATCCCTCTGAGGAGCTCAATTAACCCTGGGAACCCAGCCCTGCCCGCTGGGAGAGCGCTCAGACCCAGCTGGGGACACAATCCAGCACAGGTGCCCAAACTGGAGAGGGGATTTTCACACCAGGGACAGGACACAGGGAATGGATTCCCAGAGCCAGGGGCTGGGATGGATGGCATCTAGGGAAGGGATTGTTCCCTGGCAGGGTGGGCAGGTGTTTCCAAGGGATCCCTGGATCCCTGGCAGTGCCCAAGGCCAGGCTGGATGAGTTTGGAACACCTGGGACAGGGGGAGGTGGCCCTGCCATGGCAGGGGGGCACTGGATGGGCTTTAAGGTCCCTTCAACCCAAACCATCCCAGGATTCTGTGAAATCCTTGAAGCACAACACGACCTGTCCTCGCTTCCCCCGGTTCTGCTCTGCCTGAAGAAAAGGCTCAGGCGCTGCACAAAACCCTCCCTGCCCTGGAGGAGAGATCCAGAACCTCGAGCTGCTTCCCCAGCATGCCTTGGCAACATTTGCAATATTATTTGGGATTTTACTGAAGGGCAACGAAGCCAACTCCTTCCAAATCTTCCTGATCTCAGTAATATCCTGGGCACACAGAGCCAGCCCGCAAGGAGCAGCCCCGTGTTTGAATTCCTGCATTGACATTTGGCCCATTATTAACAGGATTTGTCCCTTACATTTCCAGTCTGCACTCAGAGTTCCTGCAGAGCTTAACTGCAGGGTGAGCGTTCAGCTGCACTGGAAAATGGCTTTGATTTGCAATGCAGGCCAAGTAAATCCTCAGCTCCTTCTATCTGCTACTGTCTGATGACAAATGTCACGTTATGGGGATCACTTTCCCTTGGGAGGGACAGAAGTAAATAATCAGGGAACATGAAGAGCTTGGATTGAATTTTACATCTCAGGAAAGGGAAACTTCAATCAGCTCTATCCCGAACTAACTGGAATTTTCCTGACCCTGGAATGCAGTGAGATTTTCAATATCACTGTTTGGAGGAGTCCTGGTCAGGGACAGAGGGACAGGGGGACAGGCATTACATGGCTTTTCTCTGCATAACCATTGCATTTATTGCCTATATTATCTATTCATATATTCTATATTATCTATTATCTATTATCTATTATCTATTCCAGTGCATCCTCTGTCCTGTACAGAGGTGATGTGCAATCCCTGCTACAAATACTCCATTACAACTCACTCCCTTTGCTTCCAGTCACCCCATCAACTTCTCTGAAACTGATTCCAAGTTCAACTTTCCCAGAGTCTGAAGCTTTCAAAAAACCAATTCTTAAAAAGCTAATTAGTTCCCCATAGGCTTTTTTTTTTTTTTTTTTCTCAGTAAATATTTCTGAGATTGCTTTTTGTATAATCAGTGTTAGCAACTCATTAAAATGCACAGTATGTGGATCATTTGGAATGTGACATGGCTCAGCATGGACACTCAAGCTGCTTAAAAAGACAGAAAAGCAAAAGATGAGGATAAAATGAAAGCAAAAAGCCAGCATTTCCTTTAAGCTGACACCAGAGTTAAGGATTTAAGACAGGGCAGGGAGCCTTCAGCCCTGCTATTAGGAGAAAAGTCTAATTGCTCAATGCACTGCCTGCCCTCTCCAGCCTGTCTGTTCTCCAGAAAGATTCCTTTTACAGAGAGTTAAGAAGAAAAAAAATAAATAAAAAATGGATTCTCTGAGCAGGTAATTGTGTAAGGTTTTCACTCTGAGTAATATAAGGATTCTTCTTGAATTAATAATGAATGAAGTAATTTAAAAGGCCTTTAGTGTGTGCAGCCAGAAATAAATAATGCCTTAATCTGGGGTATTTTATTCTCCATTAAAACAAACACTTTTTAAAAAGTGGGCATTACTGAGCAGCACTCAGTTGCTCTCATGCCAGATGCCTGAATCAGATGGACAATAATACTCAGGACTTTTTCCTCATATTTCAAGCATGTTCTTGATGCCTGAAGGCTGTGGAAAACAGGGAGGTTGGAGGTATCACTTTGGGTCACAAGGGGAAATTCCAGCTGCAGGAATGCCAAGGTGTTCCAGAGCCTGCATCCCTGTGCATCCCCTGCTTCCAAAGGCACAGCTTTGCTTTGTTCCCTTCCCCGCTGTCCCTTCAGCTCCATTCCCTTCCGAGGGAGCCCTGAACCCCAGACTGTTTCACTCCACACACAGGAACTTCACATAAATGCCTAAACAGGCATACGAGGGGAAAAAATCAGAAAATGACTTTAAAGTGGTCACTCTTTAGACTGGAAAACACTGCATGCAGAACTTCAACTCTTTTATAATTTAATTTCTCGTGTGATTTTTGTGTTCTTTGGCTAGAAAAGGGGTCGTGTGTCACTCACCCTAATTAGCAGCTATTAGTCTTGACAACACAACGAGCTGTTGTTTTTCCCCTGCCAGCACAGAAGTGCTGTCAAGCAGAGGTCGCTGCTTTTGGCCACGGAGGTGTCTGGGCACTGGGCAATAAATCAGGTGCTGGAGAGCTCAACAAATGAGTCACTCTCCAAATAGCCCCTCCAGCACCTCTGGTGATCCTGCATCTCCCTGCAGCACCCACAGCCTGGAGACAGGCAGCTGGAGGAGAATGGATGGAAGATCTTATGGCACAGGGACAGCAGAAGGCAGGGGACAGCTCTGTGGTGACAATGAAAGGGCTTTGCAGAGGCTGCTCTTTTCCAGCAGCCTTTTTATTGTGCCAGCTTTTCATCCTGGGAGGGGCACAGAGCTGGGGAGGGGCTGCTGGCTCTAAATCTCCACCAGCACGGAGCTGCTTTAGGCAGGGGAGGGGGCTCTGGGACCCCTGGAGCCTTCTGTCCCCCAGGTGAGCACTGCCAGCTCTCCCAGCCCGGCTCCATGGGTTCCTTTAGGCAGGGGAGGGGGCTCTGGGACCCCCGGAGCCTTCTGTCCCCCAGGTGAGCACTGCCAGCTCTCCCAGCCCGGCTCCATGGGTGTCTTTAGGCAGGGGAGGGGGCTCTGGGACCCCTGGAGCCTTCTGTCCCCCCGGTGAGCACTGCCAGCTCTCCCAGTCCATGGGATGGGTGAGCAGCTCCTGCAGCCTCCTCTGGACTCATCCCAGCAGCTCTGGGGTCCCCCAGGAGCAGCACAGGGGGACAGCACCGTCCTTGTCCCCAGCAGAGCTGTGCTGGGGCAGGCACCAGCTCCAGCCCTCCTGCCCTGCCCCAGGGGGTGTCCAGACCCCTCGGAGCAGCCCCAGACAGCCCAGGGGTCTCTGCTGGCTCCGGGGCCAGCACAGGAATGAGGGGATGCTGGATGAGCATCCCTTGCTCAGGCTGTGCTGCTCCTTGTCCAGCTGTTGGAGTGGCCAGGGGACATTGGCTGCCCAGAAGTGCAAATCCCAGTGGGGTTCCCAGCCAGGGAAAGCTGAAATAGCCCCTGGAGCTGGGACAGAAGCAATGCTCTGCCCGGTTCGGTATTTCTGCCTCTCACGGCATTAACAGCTCCTTGGGAGCTGCTTTATCTCTCTGACCTTTTGCCCGGGACAGGAGAGACAAAAGAAGATTCTGCTCCAGCCTCTAAACGTCTGCTTTTAGGACAATAGGGACAGAATAATATCATTATGTACTGTACAATGGACCATGATTTTGAAAGCCTTTTGCATGAAAGAGCTGGAATAAAGCATGGAATTAGCATGTAGCTCTCCAGGTGCAGGAGATCCCTTTTTACACTCCAAGCAATTCACTCGGCAATGTTGTGATTCACACCAAGGAGAGGAAAATGGTTCAAATTCAGCTGGAAGGTTTCAGTGGCATTGCCAGACCGGGGATATTGCAGGTGACAGCTCCTGTCCCTCATTTCATAGGTGCAAGTCCAAGGAAATGTTGCTAATATTGCTTTGAACCCCCAGTGAAATAATGGCTGTGTCACTTGCAGTGGTCCAACAGAAAAGCAAACATCACTCGTTCCTCTCTGGGCTCTGTGTGTGCTGGGTGAGCAGGAAATGAACAGCTGCCAAGAGGGTCTGGGGCTCTTGGATCTTTGGTTTCGGGTTTAATTCACCATTCCCCATCCCCCCTGCTGGAATCCCCCCACAGCTCACCTGCTTTGGGATGGAAGGCACCTTTCAAAAGCCATTTATTCCACCCCTGCAGCGAGCCAGGGACATTTTCATCTGCTCAGAGCCCTGTGCTCATGGGCTCACATCTCCAGGGGTGTCCAGCTGTGTTTTACACAGCCCCAGCAGCACAGACTGGTTGGTGCTGGGACCTGGGGGCTCCTGGTGCCTCCTGCAAGGCTGAGCTGTAAAGCTTTGGAGCAAGAGGAGCTGCAAACAGGCTGTCAAACGAGAGCCTTGAGCAGTAAATCAGCCGTGGCCAGGGAACTACAGAGCCTATTTCATGCTAGGGTTCTTTTACATTAAATATACTTATTTCTGCCTTGTTTGGAGCTGGGCAGCTCCCCAGCTGGGTATTCAACTGCGAGATCTGGCATGGTTTCACACTACTGTTTTCTTTTTCCCTGGCATAATTCATTTGGTAATGTTTTCATGGATGCTCTAGAAATTCTGCTGCAATTCCATCCCTCAGCCAAGCTGTGAGGGATGAGGGCTGGAGATGCCTATCAGCTCCAGCAGCAGCTTATCTTCAGCACTTGGATTCACTTTGATTTTTAGTAAAGCTGTGGTCAGCAGTTGCTTAGTAGGGATTTTCCAGGTAAAGTTGCCTTTTTGATATTGTTCTGGTTTATAAATTCATAATTCCTACTGAGTTTAAATGATAAAAGGACACAGATGTAGTCAAAATCGTCTTCCTCTGAGGAGAAACAAGTACTGGTGCTTCTGTAATGGTGAGAATTAGGAAGAGAGGAGGATTATTCCCTGATGGATTTCCCAGGACAGCCTGTACCAACCCTCACCAAAGGCAAACCAAGGGATAAGGTGAACTCAGAGTCAGTTGTAGGCTGCTCCTTCCTCCAGCTGCACAGAAAAGGTGACCTGAGAGCAACTGGTGGCAGGAATATTCCTTACAACAACAGCAGGCCCTGCCCAAGGAAACAGGAATGTTTGTGTGGCCTCAGGAACACGCTAAGTAGGTTATTTAATATGCAAAGGGTGGAGAATACTTAATATATTAACACACTGGTTCCATTTATTCCTCCTGGCTTGGATCAACTTCTCAGCCTGTAGGCAGTTAAAACAGATGGGCTGAATTTGGGTAACATTCAGACCTTGAGTTGGAGCTAAAAATGGAATTTCTTTGGCAAGAAAAGTAGGTCAGAAAGCTGAAGCCCCTAGTCCTAAAATGATGAAAGGCTTCTAATCAAGTGCTCCCTGTTACCATTTATTAAAGGGAGCAGGGGAAGAAAGATCTTTGGAGCCCTTTGCAGTGGAGTTTCAGTGAGGGTCCTGCTCCCTGCAGGATCTGTTTTGGTGGGAGATGGGATGGGCAGCGATTGCCAGAGTCCTGCAGGATGGGAATGGTTCTCTTCATGGGCAGGTAACGATTTACCCTGTGCTCCAGTCTTGGGAGGGCAGAGAGTTATCTCTGTTATCCCATCCTCAGTTAATGTCCCCACGCTGTCCCTGTCCTGCTGCTGCCTCAGGGCTCTGGGGGCTCTGGGGGCTGGGATTTGCTCAGAGCTGAGACTTTTCAGGGCTTGCTCTGCTCTCCATCCCTCCCAGCGTGTCCAGCTGCTGTTGGTGTGCCCAGCTCGAGGGGTCACTGCTCTGAGGGACCCTGCACCCCTTACCCACACAAAGGAGATCATTTCCCCTTCCTCAGTGGGGAGCCGAGCTACAGAAAGTTACAAAGATTTACTGGAGGTCACATTAAATCCCACCAACTCACAGCCTCCTGTTGTGTTTGTGCAGCTCAAACACCCCCTTAGACCCTCTGAATGTTAATTATTACCCAATTCCTCCATCCTCTCGCTGCTCTAATGAGATTATTGATGAATTGCTTAAAATGCACTTTCTAGAGAAGTTTTTTAGGTGACAAGTTGCCTTTTACTAAACAAATTAATGGGAAAGTTGAGTTCTCTCATTCCAGTCTGGGGAAAAGTTTTGGGTTTGAAATGCCTAATTAGTACTAACTGAAATCCAATAGCTGAGTTTATTTGGCACTGTACCTGATATAAATATGCCACAGGGCCATTAGTACCTTGTGGTAGCATCAGGACAGAAATAGTCTCTCTGGCAATTAATATTGCAGGAGCTGTGGATGTGGAGAGAGGAGCAGAACAATTGCAGCTCCAGAGGCTCGTTCCTGTCAAAGTCCCAGAGAGGCTCCTCCGTCAGTGCCAGGGGATGGACACAGAGCTCCAGCTGGGTTTGCCTCTGATGAACAGAGCTGAGATATTCCAAACTCAGGGCTGACATTTCCACATTGTCACAGGTCAGCCCAGAGCTGTTCCCAAGCTGTCCAAGGCAGCAGATCCCCGAGGGAGGATCCAGGAGAATCCTCCAGGGAGAGCTGCAGTGGACACTGAGTCCCCAGAGCCAGGTCCTGTCCCTGAGCCACCACTGAGCTCTTCTCCTCAGGAGCTTTGCAAATGAACTTCTCCATCTCCCCACAGAATCCTCCCTGCTCCCAGGGTTTGATCTCTCCTGGAGGTGTTTTAGAGCACCTTCTCTGAAGTCCCAGCTAAGGAGCTAACTCTCAGTCTGCATGTAAGAACAAAACTCCCTGAGACAGACTGTGTGCCAGACACTTCTTATTATACTCTCTGCAAATGCACAGGAGGGCTTTTTCTCCCTGCTCCAGGTCACTGAGATCATGTTTGAGGCATATGATTAATTTTCAGCCTTATTGTGTTAAGGGCCAGCAGGAGAAAAGTGAGATTTTTTTTTTTAGACCAGTGTTAAATGAGGTAGAAGAACTTGTCACTCAGCAAGAGCTTTGAAATGATCTTTGCATAAAGCAGCAGCTAAGAAGTTAACAGAGATGAAGAGCAATCTATTGATTTGAGGTGTTCTGAGGGGTTTTGATGAGGGTGAGGACAGGAGAAGGATTCTGCTTGGGATAAATAAGCCTTGGCTAATGGTGCCTGAAGCAGTTAACGTGCAAGGAGTGAGTCCTGCTCTTACTCAGCCCCTCATGCCAACAAGTTCTTGCACGGGGACAAGAAGTTCAGCTGATAAAAAGGTGCTTTGAAATGCTTGTTTTTCCTCTCTGATGTAAATTATTCTTAGCTGAACTCTATTCCCCTCAAAGCTCTTTGTTGGTCATGGACTGACATCAAATGTAAAAATAAAGTTTCAATTGTGATAAATCATTTCTCTTTACAACATTTGTTGCAGTGAGCACCAGAACATCTCAAAGATAACCACAGAAATCCCAAATACCCTCTGATAGCAACCAGGGGCTTCTCTAGATTTCAGTTTTCATCTTTTCTCCACGGCAGAGGGGCTCCAGCCCTCAGAGCATCTGCATGGCCTCCTCTGCACTCGCTCCAGAGCTCCACACACTCTTTATGCAACACAAATTACAGCACAAGATTGTTGGGTCCAACCCAGTGCAGAGCTTTGTATGAGTATTTCACAGCTGGTCTCATGTCCCTGAGAATTCACCTTTTACCAAATGCAGACTTTGAACAAGCCCCAAATTTCTGACTGTGCAGATGGCAGGGAAGCTGCTGGGGTTTGAAATGGAAGTGTAAATCCGTCCTCATTTGCACCTGGATACCAGGGAATGAAAATATCTGAACCTGCTCGCCAGCAGACGCAGGGGTTGAAGTTTGCTGAGCTCATCTGCACGGAGAGGTGGGTGCAGAAGGAGCGAGGATGTGAATTCCAGCACCCAGCACCTCTGTTCTGTGCCTCTCTTTGGTGAGCCCAGCTGGAGCGGGGGCCGGCACCGTGAGCTGTCCCCAGGGCCCTGCCCAGCTCCCCTCTCTGTTTGTGCCCTGCAGTTATGGTGACATGGTGCCCAAGACCATCGCTGGAAAGATCTTCGGCTCCATCTGCTCGCTGAGCGGGGTTCTGGTCATCGCTCTGCCCGTGCCCGTCATCGTCTCCAACTTCAGCCGCATCTACCACCAGAACCAGCGCGCGGACAAGCGCCGGGCTCAGAAGGTGAGTGAGCCCAGCCCTGGCCGGGCACGGCGGGACAGACACCGGGACAGACACCTGGCACTGTGGGACAGACACTGGGACAGACACCGGGACAGACACTGGGACAGACACCGGGACAGACACCGGGACAGACACCGGGACAGACACCGGGACACTGTGGGACAGACACTGGGACAGACACCTGACACTGTGGGACAGACACCGGGACAGACACCGGGACAGACACTGGGACACTGTGGGACAGACACCGGGACAGACACCAGGACAGACACTGGGACAGACACCGGGACAGACACCGGGACAGACACCGGGACAGACACCGGGACACTGTGGGACAGACACCGGGACAGACACCTGACACTGTGGGACAGACACCGGGACAGACACCAGGACAGACACCGGGACAGACACCTGGTCCTGTGGGACACTGGGCACTGTAGGACACTGGGCACTGTAGGACACTGGGACACTGTGGGACAGACACCAGGACAGACACTGGGCACTGTGGGACAGACACTGGGCACTGTGGGACACTGGGCACTGTAGGACAGACACCAGGACAGACACTGGGACACTGTAGGACACTGGGGCACTGTGGGACAGACACTGGGCACTGTAGGACACTGTGCCCTGCCAGGTGAGCTGGGGGCTCCCTGTTCTGGCACCTCTCGGGCCCTGCTCAGGCCATCCCCTCTAAACCATCCCCAAATGGTTCCCACACCGTGGCCAAAACGGCCCCCAAGGTTCTGGACAGGGGACACAGAACAGACAAAACCCCCCCAGCACCAAACACAGCACAAACAATGCAAAGGAAGTGCCTGAACTCACACCCTGCAACAGGCACTGATGGAAACCCCAGAACAAGGGGGCACTGAACTGCCAGTGCCCCCCAAAACACAACACACACCCCAAAACAGAACAAAATACACCATGGTAGCTCCTGCTTGGCTCTTCCCCAGCACCTGTGGTCTGAAAAACCATTGTCATCAAATTTCAGCTGCAGAACCTCCCACCACGTGTTTTAATGTTCCAGTGGCGTCCAACTCTGAGGCACATTTCACACCAGGTTAATGGGAAACCTCGCACACAGCTGGATGGACCCTTGTACAAAGTTCTCCTATTATATGTCATAAAATTACACCCAGGTGTAATGACTCCTCTAACCACATTTCTAGCACAAGGAAAATAAACTCATATGATCCCACAAAATTCCAATGCTGGCTGACCCAAAGTCCAACCAGGACAATTTATACATCCCACTTTGGAAGGAGAAGCTCCCATCAAATATGCACCACCTCAGGTGCTCATTCCTGCACATGCTGCACCGCTGGATTTTCAGCATCAGGAGCAACAGGGCTGTTATTACTCACCTTTCCTGCATATTGTCTGAAACAAATATACAGCTGTGTGCACATGAACCCTTAAATCATCCCCAGGAGCTGTTTATCCTTCTGCCTGCTTTGCTCCTTGCTGTCTCTGCAGTTTCAAATACACCCATCCAGCAACACGGGCTTATCAGCACACAGCCCCTCAGAGCTGTGACTGGAACACTGGGAATACACAAAAGCCCCTGGAAATGTGAAGGGATTACTGAATATTCCAAATTCTGAACAGTTTTTGCCAGTGGAAGCTCACTGAGTCACTAAGAGAGTATAACAGATTTACTATATCTCTATTTCAATCTGCTAAATTACACCACAGCCAGAATCAGGTTTCTACAACAACTGCAAACCAAAGGCCTGAGGTTCTTTTTCTCCCTATGGAACGCTGTCTGCCAGAAATCCAAGACTCAGGGGACCTGATGGAGAACAGTAGTAGGAAAATGTGTTATTTCTGCTTCAGGCAAGCATCTGGGCTGTGCCTGCTTCTTGCATCTCAGGGAGCTGACAGCAGAGAGCTCAGATACAAGACCTACAAAACCACAAAATTTGGCAGTCAAAACACAAAAGGGGAGTAGCAGAGAGACAGAACCGTGCAGGAATGAGCTGCAGCTGCAGAAAGTCACCGCTGAGGTTTGACGTGGCACACGTGAAAGGGTTTTGGAGGGAGAGTTGTTTGCTCAGTCACACGACACAAGAGAGACAAAAGGAGGGTAAAGGTATCATAAAGGCCACCCTGGGGATCAGTGCATTTGGTCAGTGAATTTCAGTCATTGCAGAGTGAATTGTCAAGAGTGAGGCTGCACCCAGACACGAGGCTTTGGGATTTCACCTGTGACAGGAACAGGTGAGGTGTCAAAGCTGGGGAAGGACAAGGATGCTCAGGGAGAGATTTATGGGGACAATGTTCAACAGCCCATTTCAAGAACTGAAGACTTTGAGAGGAAGCTCTTGTTCTGCTGAAACAGCACCAAAACAGAGACAGAAGCTGCTCCACAGCCCAGCCCAGGCACAAAGCCATGGGCCAGACAAGAGCTGGGGCACAGAGAGGCTCCAGAACTCACTGCAGCTCTGTGCTCCTGGACCCTCTCTCTGGGCAGCAAACCAAGGCTTCTTCCTCTGAATCAGCTTTTCCCTTTATTCATTGGCCTGTGATCCACTTGCTAACAGGGAAAAGTCCCACCACCTTTGATGCCAATATGATTGATTGCAGCTTTTATAAAGGTTTGCTGTATTGACACACACAGTGTATAATTTCCCCCCATTTGAATTTCTAATTCCCTTGATATTGGTGGAATTTCTCAGTTAAGGAACTTTTCTCGAGTCAGAAGTGTGAGTAATTTTCACATGATCAGCACTGCATGAATACTAAAAAGCAGGAAAGAGAGAGAATCACGTTAATGACAGTCCCTCTGGAGATGGTCAGGATGTACAGAGGGACATTAAGGATCTGCTTTGATACCACACTTGTTCCAGCATCGTCCCACACTGAACTGAATCCCATCTTCAGAAACAGTTAAAACTCTGCCCCCATCTCATTAAAGTTACAAAGATATTTGCATGGCTTTTCCAAGAAGGTTGGGAAAACCTCTTTGCTCTCAGTCCTCGAATATGAAGAACTCACCAGCAGAAGCTCCTTATAACAGAGTTTAGGAGACAGCTCTGAATCAGCAGTGTCTTCCTTTAGCACCCCAGGAACTCAGTGAATTCCTGATCTCTTTGAATTGTAGTTTCTTGGGCATGCATTAGGATAAACGCTTTGAAAGTTCTGTTTAGTTTGAGAATCATAACTTCTATGATCTACTGGTAGATTTCAAGATAAAGCTACAGACTTTATTTATGTTTTTCTATGAGCTCAGACTGAGGTTTTCCAGTGACAAAGGCAGAAATACTGTGCAAGCACCAGATTGGCTGGACTGGCATTCCCAGGTTGGAAAGGAGGGGTGAGAGAAGCACCAGGAGAACACAGCCCAGCCCTGGTGTCCCCTGGTTCTCATGTGCTCAGTCCTAACTTTGCCTCTCAACTCTTGAGGGGGCTCTGGTCTAGCAGGAAGAGGTATTTAAGTAGTGGGAATAAAATACCAGGAGGAGGCTGCTACTCATCAGCAGCTATTCTTCAACTATCTGAGGAGAAATGTTCCTTAAAAAGAAAAAAAAACCCACCAAATACAAAACCCAACCACCAGTGATCTAATCACTTTAAAGATAAATTATTCTTTGCCAAACCTGTACTGTGAGACAATGAATTATACAGAGATCTGGCAAATCTTAATTCATTGTGCTGTGGCATCAAATTCTGTCCTCTGGCATGCAGCAAGGAGCGGGTCAGTGTGAATGGAGGAGGAATTGATCATTTGTGACAAGGTTCATTTTGGTAAAATTGTTGTGTTTTTCTCCTTCCTCAACGACTCTTTTTTTCCCCTTTTTTGACTGATGTGCTAAGAATAGACCTTCCTGACTTTGAAATGATGCTGTTCTTTAGTGAATGTCACAGCCTTGGATTTAAAAGGGAACGTGACACTTTAAAGGCTTGACAATAGAACAACTTTGTAATTCAGATGATGCTGGAGGAGCCCCTCTCGCTGTGCTCGGTTTGCAGCAAAGATGCTCCAGGGAGGAGGAGGAGGAGGAGACGGGAGCTGGAGGACAACACCTCCCACCTGCCCACCCTGGCAAGGAGAGGCAGAGGAGCTCCTGCAGCGCTGCTCCTTTAGCAGCAGTGGGGAAGGGGAACAGGCCATGGTTTGTGAGCTGGAGAAGGGCTGAGCACAGACCCTGGGCACAGAGTTATTGTCCCCAGCAGGGACAGGCAGGGCTGGGGGTGACACGGGGGACAGCAGGGTTGTTCTGGATCAGAGGTTCAAAGGGCGGCCTCTCACAAAGTGAGGGACCACAGCATCAGGAAAAATGTAAATGTTCAGATGTTGGGGGGAAAAAAGAAAAACCCAGCCCTGCCTGAAGTGCATTTCTCACTGAATAGTGAGATTTGCTAAACGAGCTGGGATAGTTGATAATCTCAGGGGGTTGGCATGGCCTCGGTGCTGCATTTCACACGGGCCACACCGAAACTGCCAACAAATCCAGAGGCTGGGTAATCACAGGGCTTGGTTTCAAGCCTGCAGAAAATGTGCTTTTGACGACTACAGCCTCTCAGGGTGTTCAATTCATTTCATTTATTATCTGGTGCCCTTTGGCTCCCTGAGAACAAGCAATGTACTGCCAAGGCCTCGAGACAGACTTCTCATTCCCTCCTGCAGGCTGCAAGCTTCCAGGAGAGAGCCAAACACAGACTCAGGCAAGGCAAGGACTACCCAGGACAGAATCGTTTTGCAGAGCTACTCCCACGTAAAACTCGAATATCGAGCTGCAAACCGTGTCCCAGGCTGTGAGAGAGCAGAGGGGATGAACGGGGCAGGGGAAGTGGACACATTGTCTGGGGGATGAATGAAAGCATCAAGCACAGAGCAGTTCCAGCAGCAGGGAGAAGCTGAGGGGAGGAAGAGGATGGAGGGAGGGGATTGGGAGGGGATTCCATCTCCTCGGGAGATGCTGGCACACAGGCAGCTGAGGAAGAGGTAACTATGGAGATGCTTCAAAGGGGCTCCAGCCAGAAGGGAGGGAGAGCAGGGACACAAATGTGTGATTGCTCCTCCAGAGGATGCAGGAGCAGCCTGTGCCAGAGCCTGGGAAGATGCAGCAGCAGAGCTGGGAGAGGGGAGAGGGGCTGGGAAAGGCTGAGCTCTGGGTTTGTGTCATCCCCACAGCCATGAGGAAGGCAGCCCACACACCTGTCAATAACCAGGCCATTATAATAATTGATTTGCTACAGAGCAGGGGAGTCGGCTTTGAAATGTTCTGTGTTTCAGCTGACACCCTAAATTTTGGAGGTGGGTTACTGAACTTCAGAGCGTGGAAAAGAAGGGCCAGAAAAAGTGACTGGAGCTGTCTAAGGAGAGCTCAGCAACAGAACATGACTCAGTTCCAGCAGGGGATGGGGTTGGGAACTTAGGGGGAGAGAGAAACAATAAGGTTAAAACTGGAGCTGGCTGACATTTAAAGAACACGTTTTTTTTCAACCAGAATGAATCTGTGTGGAATATGTTTTTGTTGTTGTTGATATTTAACAGTCTTTGACAGGAGGAAAAAAGCTTTTTTATTCTTTTTTTTTTTTAAAAGATATTTCATTTTTGCCAGGCTAGGTACCTCTTTCTCTGTCACATCCCTTAATAGAGTTCAGGGGAAAAAGAAACCCAAACAAACAAGCCAACCAGGAATCCTGCCTCTTTTCTTTCATATCAACGAGGAAAGCAAAATAACATTTTCCATTAGTTCAGCTATTCCAAATTCCCCGAGTCCCAAATTGTGTAAGACAAGGAGCTGTCTCCTCTGAAGGGAAGGGCTGAAATCAGTGAGCTCCAGTTTATGGGTTCAGCCTCCAAAGCAAGCCCACACATCCAAATATTAAAGCCTGCTGTCAGCAGTGGCCCAGTGCCCAGCTGGAATGCCTTCCACACACATCCAGAGCTGCTCCACATTTATTTCCAGTTTCACATCAGGTCTCAGTCATAGCCCAGGACGTACAGGAACCCCCCTGGTCCATCCCCAGGGCTGTCCTGGGTCACCTCAGCAGTGTCAGGCTGTCCCTGTGGGGTGCCCAGGTTTTTGTGGCAGCCTCTGGCCAGATGGCTCCGTTCTGTAGCACAGCTGGGAGGATTTGTAATGGCTCATGCTGCCTGCTCCATCCCAGATGTCAGAGTAAATGCAGGCTGAAATGGCCTCCTCAAGGAGACCTGGATCAAAGCATTCTCCTCCTCTGGAATTGGCTGCTGGTGATCAGATTCTTTGCTGTTGCCTTCATCACCCAGTTAATGCCAAAATACCTGGCCTGGGCTGGGCACAGCAGCTCCCACCCTGGGGATTTGGAATTCACCGACAGCCCTGGGCAGAGTGAGCCAGGGAGCAGCTGTCCCTGTCCTCCCTGCTGTCCCTGTCCCCTCTGACAGCACCAGGATCTGGGCTGGGAGCAGCCTGTCCTCCCTGCTGTCCCTGTCCCCTCTGACAGCACCAGGATCTGGGCTGGGAGCAGCCTGTCCTCCCTGCTGTCCCTGTCCCCTCTGACAGCACCAGGATCTGGGCTGGGAGCAGCCTGTCCTCCCTGCTGTCCCTGTCCCCTCTGACAGCACCAGGATCTGGGCTGGGAGCAGCCTGTCCTCCCTGCTGTCCCTGTCCCCTCTGAGAGCACCAGGGCCAGGATCTGAGCTGGGAGCAGCCTGTCCTCCCTGCTGTCCCTGTCCCCTCTCTGACAGCACCAGGGCCAGGATCTGGGCTGGGAGCAGCCTGTCCTCCCTGCTGTCCCTGTCCCCTCTGACAGCACCAGGATCTGGGCTGGGAGCAGCCTGTCCTCCCTGCTGTCCCTGTCCCCTCTCTGACAGGACCAGGATCTGGGCTGGGAGCAGCCTGTCCTCCCTGCTGTCCCTGTCCCCTCTCTGACAGCACCAGGGCCAGGATCTGGGCTGGATCTTCCCCCAGTGCAGGAGCTTTGTCAGCACATCTCAGGAGCAGCCAGGGGCAGTTTCAGTGGGAACAGCAGCCCTGACACGGCTCTGGGTGATTCCAGTTCCCAGCAGGGAACGCTTTGCTCAGTGCTGAGAGCTCGCACAGGGAGAAGGGGGAGAGCTGGGAGCAGCTCCTGTCCCACAGAGTGAACATCCCTGAGCCATTCCCTTCCTCTCTGCAGGCTCCACACCATTAATTAGTGCTCATCCATCAGGGCCAGGACCTCGGCATGTGACACCAGATCAAACTCTGCTCATTCCTCCATCCCCTGAATACTTCATAGCTATTAATTAGGGGTGTGAGCTGTGTGAAAGATGTTATAGAAGTGATGTCTGGACACACAGATGAGAAGGGACAGACAGATAAATCACAGGCAGACAGCTGCTCATCACGCCTGGCTTCCCGTGAAGCACTGAGCCTTGTATTGGACTAATGGAGAACAGCAGCATCTCTGATAATGATGCAGGAAAACAGGAGGGTCTTTCCTTGCCACTTTTTTTAAGAAATAAGTTTCTAGACAAGCTCTGACACACCCTGATGTACACCTCACAACAATTCCACTTATTCTAGATTATTCCCACTACAGTTGGGCAACTCTTTAGCACATCCTTGGAGGAATTCTGACCCAAGCTCTAAAAATCTGTTCCAGCATTAATGCTATAAAAAAGCATTCATGTATGTAGGAATTTCTTTTACTATTATTTCAGGAAGGGAGGGAGAAGGGAAGAGAGGTGGTTTTGTCACTCAGCTGGGCTGCTAGTGTGGGAACTCCAGCAGACAAGAAGCTTTGCATTTCAGCCAAGTTGCTGCAACCATATAAAACATAATTCAAAGAAGGGAGAACTGTCCATAAGTCAGTCCTTACACAGAACAAGGTCTGGCTGGAACCCTTACGGGGTGGATGAGTACACAGACAACACACAGGCTGGAAATGAGAAGGAATTTCCTAAACAGAAGAAAGAATTTCTGAAACAAATGTCCTGTAGGGGCAAGAGCTTCACTAAGTCTGAGGCAGAGCTTGTTAAGCTCGAGATGAGAATGTACAAAAAGGAGTTTACAACAGGAGGGACCAGCCCCAGGGGCTGCCTGACCATCCTGCCAGTTTTGCATATTGTGACCCTCTGAAAATTCCCTCTTTAATCAGCATGGATATCTGTGACTGGTGGAGGCCCAGATCCATTAAACTCCATATTCTGTGCATTGTTCCACAAATAGCCTGAACACGATGTTCCTCAGTGTTGGAAGAGATTAAACGATAAAGTTCATTGGAAATGATGTTCTGTTGCTTTAATGGTGCCAAGGGTAAGGTAGCATTAAAAGGAGAGGCTCAGAGGAGGAGAGGGGAATCTTTCATCTCTGGAAAGTAATGAAGAGGCCCAAAATAAGATCGAGGTCTGACTGTAAGTGGTGCCATCAAATTATATAGGAATATAATGAGTTCTACACCACCTAATTTCCATATGCAGCTCTGTAACATTTCCCCCAAAGCAAAAGTGACAGAATATTTAAACTTGGCTCAGAAGCACTTTAATGTAAAGGTTTGAGAGGAAGTATAAATCCAAATGTGCACACTTTGTTTCTTGGGGAGAAAAAGAGAGGTTAAAAGGAGAAGAAAGTGTTGCTCTTAGATCCTGTAGCAGTGCTGTGCTCTGTTTAACTCTACAACCTGATTGTCACCTTTCCACCTTCCAGAATCAACCACATCCTTCCCAGATAGAACTTTAAGTCCAAACCCCAAACAAGCAACAGATGCAGACAAAAGCAAGAAAATCAAGCAGTTGCTGAATGGCTGCGATATTTCACCCTGAGAATAAAAACCAGATCCAAAACACTCACTGATGACTCAGGAGAGCAGCTTCATCTCAGCCTTAAAGCCCCAGCACTGCTCACCTACTACAGCAACCACCAGTAACATTCAAACTATCAAATATTGGGGAAGAAGCATTAAAACATGATTAATTACCTTGTGTAGCTACACTGCCTGCAGGTTCAACACTCCTCGAGGTTTAGCAGTGAAGGGAGACAGGACATGGACAGAGCAGCCCTCACCTGGGGAAAGGCTGAGGAGAGCTGTGGTCTCCAGAAGGGGCAGCTGCTTAATTCATGAGCTGTGCACGTGTGGAGACAGCCAAAAACCACACGGACAAACGGTGGAGGTGGCTCAAGATCCGTTAACCTCGTTAATATTTAAACACCTTCAGGTGTGTGTGGTTTGGAGATGCCCAAAAACCACACGGACAGAGGCTGGAGGTGGAGTTAAATCCGTTAACCTCGTTAATATTTAAACACCTTCAGGTGTGTGCAATTAGGAACTGTCCAAAAACCACATGGACAGAGGGTGGAGGTGGAGTTAAATCCGTTAACCTCGTTAATATTTAAATACCTTCAGGTGTGCACAATTAGGAGCTGTTGATGAACCAGCTGCACTCAGGGTGGAGGTGGCTCAAGATCCGTTAAATTCGTTAATATTTAAACACCTTCAGGTGTGCATCATTTGGAGATGCCCCAAAACCACATGGACAAATGGTGGGGGTGGAGCTAAATCCGTTGATCTCATTAATATTTAAACACCTTCAGGTGTGCACAATTAGGAACTGTCCAAAAACCACGTGGACAAAGGGTAGGGGTGGATTGAAGTCCGTTAACCTCGTTAATATTTAAATACCTTCAGGTGTGCACAATTAGGAGCTATTGATGAACCAGCTGGACTCAGGGTGGAGGTGGCTCAAGATCCGTTAACCTCGTTAATATTTAAACACCTTCAGGTGTGCGTGGTTTGGAGATGCCCCAAAACCACATGGACAAAGGGTGGAGGTGGAGCTAAATCCATTGATCTCATTAATATTTAAACACCTTCAGGTGTGCATTGTTTGGAGCTGTTCAGAACCAGCTGGACTCAGGGTGGAGGTGGCTCAAGACCCCTTGATCTCATTAATATTTCAACACCTTCAGGTGTTTGGAGCTGTTCAGAACCAGCTGCACTCAGGGTGGAGGTGGCTCAAGATCCATTAACCTCATTAATATTTAAACACCTTCAGGTGTTTGGAGCTGTTCAGAACCAGCTGCACTCAGGGTGGAGGTGGCTCTGCAGAGTTAGACCAGGGGAGCCAGGATTTGATTCCTGAGGTCCTTTCCAACCTCATCCTGAGAGTGATGATGCTGAAACCAGCTCTGGTGCACAGAGGGAGAAGGGGCTGCAGGGCCTGCAGAGAGTTCTGACATGCAGGTTCTCCACTCCCTGCTTGCTCAGGAACAGAAGATCTGGAAAGCTGAAGTTTTCTGGTAAATATGGAATTGTGTCATAGGTTGTTACTGAATAGGTTTTTTCTCCCACATAAATCAAGAGTGAGTGTTATCTCCATAAGAACTGGATGAAAATCATTAATAAATAATAATTAGGTGTTTCCTGAGCCTGCCATCTGGTAAGCATTTCTCCCAGCCAGCAGCTCCTGCTCCCTGCACTTCTCCAAAAAGCAACAAGATGAACTCAGGCTCTTCCCTCTCCTCTGCCAGCCTCTTTGGGAAGTGCAGACACCAGGACACTGCACCCTCCCCACCTGGGCAGGTCTTCACTGCCCTTCCTGCTCATTCTGAGCCTCCAGTTTCTTAAAAACCAGCAAAGCCCAGAAGTTACTGAGCCCTGCCTTCCATCCTGCTTGGAGAAACACGTGGGCTCCAAGATAACCAAATTAATCATTCTAACCTGTAAGTGGCTGTCATTAGTATTATTATTTTCATCATATAAATTATCTTCCAGATTAGGTCATATGCATTTTGAGATCCTGTGGTTTCCTAGCAACTCCTCTCCCCATCTCCATGCAGACACAGTGTGCCGTTTGCTTTTCCTTTTTTAGCCTCCTGTGCAGGGGTTATTTCAGTAACAGTGATCTCAGGCCTGGCCCTGGTGACCTTTAGTCTGTCACATTTTGGGGAGAAGATGAAAAACACAATCAGCCCCCCCAAAATGACATTTGCAGCAGAAGGCCAGAGAGCCACAGGCTTCCACCTGCCCATCTTCTGTGCCCAGACCAGGAGCTCTGCAGGACAGGGATGACAAAAACGTGCCCACGTGTGGTAAAAACTGGCACAATTTGGAAGATCTTAAATATTCTTTACTGTCAGGCTTGATCAAAGTGCCAGACCCCACAGAGACACAGGACAGGACCCCAAACACCAGGCAGAGACACTTCCCAAAGAATTCACATTTGTACACAGACATTCACAGAAAAACCTGAGCTGTTGTTTTAGAGTTGTTTCTAGTCCAATGAAGGAAACTGTCTGGAGGGCCAAACCAATTTTAGGCACCAATTTTAATTAACTTCTCTAGCTGAGTTAATCAAGATATCTACCAAATTTAATCACGATGGGGACCCGGAGTTGGGCGCTGTGACGATCCCAGCCAATCCTTTGTGTAAGGAGAACAGGATTAACTTCTGTCCTGCCCCATTGACATTTTTTAAAATAACAACGTCTGTTCTAAACTACAAAAGCTGTGGGGCTTAATTATTTAGATAGCAAGTGGCCCTGTTTCAAAAGGGAAAGGGAACAGACCTCAGAACCGTCTCCACTCCACATGGAGTACAGCTATTAATATTTGATCCCCTGCCAGCCTGGAGGCAAAGGGAATAATGTTCATTACAACAGCCTGAGACTGAATCCACTTTCACAATTGGCTGAAGATGAGGGTGAGCCTTTCCTGCCAGAGGTGGGGTAGGTTGGGCACTGGCAGTTCCTCCAGCAGAGGAGCTGGTGTTTGATCAAGCACAGAGAGAAATGGGAATCTTCAGTGGTGACCATCAGAACATCCCTGGAAAATCCACCACTGCATCCACTCCTGATTAGAGGAGAGAAATCACTGGGAGAAGTAAGGAACAGACACACAAAGGCAAATACTTGCATTTAGAATAAACAGTTTAATGGAGATGTAATTATCAGGAACAGAGGGACCATGCCATGTACCTGCAAAATGAAATATTGCTCATCCCTTATCCTGGCTCTCTCCCACGGCTCCCATTCCACAGCAGCAGTCCCCATGGATTTTGTTCCAGGCCACAGCCTAAGGCCGGTCCTTTCCAGGGCCGAGAGTGACACAGCAGCTCAGGAAAGTCTCCAGAAAAAGTGAAGATCCAATTTCACTTCCTCACTGTGTTCTCAGCCTGTGCCTTGGTGCCTTGGCCCAGCACAGAGATCTCACTCTCACACTGATCAGGAGGCTCAGCGTTAAAATGGGACAAGGGAATCTAGGTGAGGTATAGAAAATAAAGCCAATTTCAGATGTCCCCATTTTGGGGGGGCCAAAAGAAGACCTATTTTTCAGACTGGTCATGGTCTGTGTCACCCAGTTAAAGCTGCAGACTTTACCCTGTGCGTGTCTCCTCCTGAGAAATTGTCTGCTTGAGCACAAAGTCCTGAGGTTAAACAAATATTTCAAATATTTCCCATCCTGAGGGCCAGAGTGGCTCACACCTGGGCAGGGATAGAGCTCCTGAAATGGCTCCACTCTCTGGACCCACTGCAGATATTTGCCTCCTGCCTTTCCTCTTCCTACAGCGTTTACCCGTTAGCACCTCTAATTAGAAGGGAAAATCACGAGCTCCATGTTATTTAAGGGATTATGCAGCATTTTAAACCACAGCACAATGTAATTATTTTTTAATAGCTGCAGCTATTTCATGTATTTACTTTTAATGGTGTTTGAGTCATAAATTAACAGTAGAAAAGAAAAAAAGGCAAATCACTCGACAGAGAAGCAGGCAGCAACTGAAAAGAAAAACTAAAATGCTAAAAAGAATTATCAAAAATAATCAAAAAGGAAGAGGTAGGGTCTTAGTTTTTCTTGCTGGCATTATTCTGGACTGCTTCTTATCACCTAACGTGTCCCCCTGGAGATGTGTATTTTTGGACAGTTATTTTATCAAGTGCCACAGTTAATGAAGTCCCAGTGTCACTGCAGGGACACAGGTCTGGGCTCAGCACGAGCAGAGCAGGGGACAGAGACTGCCAAGGACAGAGCTGAGAGAGAAAGAGCGGCTTGAGGGTGCTGGGGAAGGGGAGAAATGGAGAACACCAAACCCTGAACAGCCCCTGTGCCCCGAGCACGGCCAGGACGGGGCTGCAGTGCTCTGCATCTCACCCCCAGTGACCTTTGGGGAGCACAGAGGGGCCTGCAGGGCCCCATTGCAGCACCCACTCTGTTTACTCAGCCCTAACTCAGTTCTGTTCTCCTCACTCTGTTTACTCAGCCCTAACTCAGTTCTGTTCTCCTCACTCTGTTTACTCAGCCCTAACCAGCCTGTTTCCCCATCCCTGACTCTGTTCTGTTCTCCCCACTCTGTTTCCCCTACTCTGTTCCCTCATCCCTAACCCCAGTGTCCCCAGCCCTAACCTCAGTGTCCCCAGTGTCACTCTGTGTCCCTGACACTGCTGCTGTCCCCAGTGTCACTCTGTGTCCCTGACACTGCTGCTGTCCCCAGTGTCACTCTGTGTCCCTGACACTGCTGCTGTCCCCAGTGTCACTCTGTGTCCCTGACACTGCTGCTGTCCCCAGTGTCACTCTGTGTCCCTGACACTGCTGCTGTCCCCACAGAAAGCTCGCCTGGCGCGGATCAGGGTGGCCAAGACCGGCAGTTCCAACGCGTACCTGCACAGCAAACGGAACGGGCTCCTCAACGAGGCCCTGGAGCTGACGGTGAGTGCTGAGCCCGGCCGTGCTCCGTCCCTGCTGGCTCCTGTGCCCCATCCCTGCCCACTCCTGTGTCCCCATCCCTGCCCTCTCCTGTGTCCCCATCCCTCCCGCTCCTGTGTCCCCATCCCTGCCGGCTCCTGTGTCCCCATCCCTGCCCTCCCTGCCCGCTCCTGTGTCCCCATCCCTGCCGGCTCCTGTGTCCCCATCCCTGCCGGCTCCTGTGTCCCCATCCCTGCCCTCCCTGCCGGCTCCTGTGTCCCCATCCCTGCCCTCTCCTGTGTCCCCATCCCTGCCCTCTCCTGTGTCCCCATCCCTGCCGGCTCCTGTGTCCCCATCCCTGCCCGTTCCTGTGTCCCCATCCCTGCCGGCTCCTCTGCCCTCTCCTCCCCTCCCTCCCCGCTCCTCTCCCCTCGCTGCTCCCGGGATGTGCAGGCACAGCTGGAATCCAGCTGCTGCACCTCAGGGCAGGGCAGGGCAAAGCTTCCCCAGCTGCTCCTGGGGCCGGGAGAGGCTCCGGGGGCCGGGGGAGGCTCCGGGGGCCGGGAGAGGCTCCGGGGGCCGGGAGAGGCTCCGGGGACCGGGAGAGGCTCCGGGGACCGGGAGAGGCTCCGGGGTTCCAGCAAGGAGCAGCTCCTCAGCCCCTCTGAGCCCCGGCTGTGCCGGAGCTGCTGGAGCTGCACTGATCTACCCAGCCCACACTGTAAACATCCACTGCCTCCCGTTCAGTTTTTAGGAGTCCAATATCGACTGTCTGATCCTCTACAGCAGGACAGGAAAATATTCCCTGGCCCCTGTTTCGGTCACTCTGGTGCTGGGTTTGTTTTTAAAGGCCTCCGGAGGCCTCTGGCTGCTCAGGAGGAGGAGGAAAGTGTGAAGTGCTCGGGTTGCTCAGCAGAACCAGCAAACACGAGATGAGGTTATTGCATTAATCCTGATCAACGCCAGAGCAGGTATTAGCACACTTCATGGATTTCATTTCAAATAAATCAGCCTTTCCTGCACGTGGAGAGCAAAGAGAGAGAGATGAAGAATGATTGAGCCCCAGAGCGCCCTAGAACTGATTTGTGCAGCATCACTTGGGATCTAATCCTCAATTTCACTCTCCCTGGGACACATCCCTGCTTTTGTGCCCAGGGAGGAACAACAGAGCTGGGGGAGAGTCTGGAGAACAAGTTTCTGAGGAGCAGCTGAGGGAGCTGGGGGGCTTTTCCAGCCTCAAAGATTCTGTAAAATCAAGCTGAGAAAGCCTTGCAGCCCCTGTGAGAGCTGAGAGCTGCTCCCCAGGCTGTGAGCTCCGTGCAGCAGCTGGTTCTGGCACCTGGGATGTGCTCAGGGCAGCCTGGCACAGACAAACCCGACCCTTCACACCTGGACTGTCTCTAAACTCCACCCAAACACTTCACACCAAGTCCAGGTTTGGAAGCTGGGGGACAGAGCAGTTCTGTCCTCCCAAAACAAGTTGGATCCCTCTGACTGCACATCCAGCGCTGTCTCCTGCTCTGCCAGTGGCAGCCTCGCTCAGGAATCTGTTCCTTGGACCATCTGGCACTGCTGAACAGCTCCGGAGAAGTTTCTGTACCGAGGAGAGGCCTTGACTGCTCACACCTATCCCAGAGCTTTATCCCCACACAGGGAAGTCAGCTCTGCTGGGATTCTGCTATTTCATTACCCACAAACACGCAAAAATTTGACTAAAAATTCTAAATCTCCTTCTCAGCTTCAGGTTTCTGGTCTTTAAAATTGCCAGGAGAGCTTAGCAGGATCACTCAGTTTGCTCTTGATCTTCCAGCCTGTCATCCCAACAAGGATCTCCTCACTTCTCTTGTCAGCCAGAGCTCCCTGCCAAGAGCACTCAGGGAAGAGCAGCTGACACACCAATGCTCAAGCCCAAAATGCGCGAGGCTGAGAGAAATATTTGGCTGAATGGGTTCATTTTCTGGCACTCGCCCAAAAATAAGTGGGAAAAGGATCATTTTGGCTACAAAGCTACTGTAGACACAGGAAGGAAAACAGAAACGTTTCTAAAGAGGTTCTAGAGGGTTTTTTTTTTACCCATTAATAACTAAATTTAGGTCTATAGGAGCTCTTACAGCAGATTTTCACAAGGTTTTCTGGCTGTAACTTCCTTCCTGGTGGGCTTATAGCTCTAAATCATAGAATCCCAGAAGGGTTTGGGCCAGAATCAAAACCCAACACGTCTCTCCCTCCCCCAGTAGAGACACTAAATAATTACAGAACTGCAGAGAGTTCTTCCCTACAGGTGAACATGACCAGCTTAACTCCATAAGACAAGATTTAATGTCCTTTCATTTCATGGCCGAGCAGCAAACTCTTCTAAAGAGTACAAAATGTGAATGACAGCAAGTCTAGACAGCCAAATTTTTTAAGCTGTAAAAACATAAAGGAACAGGGCTCGTGTAGCTGCTGTAATAGGCACCAAAATATTATCTCCATACTGTGCATATTTGTCAGTGAAATTAGTGTCAAACTGCTTCCCTGCTCAGGTCCAAGGCCTGTTTTGACACCTTGCCCAGGATCTGTGTGAACAGGAACGGGACAGGCTGCCACAGAGCTGCCTCATCCCCCAGCAGCAGCTCCAGCTGCAGCTCCTCCATCACCAGCAGATGTTCTCTGCCACCCCCAGGGATCCCACAGCTCTGGGATCACGGTGACAAGGCCAGCAGGTGACAAGTGTGGCACTGGTCACCGAGCAGTGACAGCCCCACGCCGTCCCTGGCTGGGCTCTGCAGCCAAACCAACAGCCTGGAAAGGCAGGAGAGCTCAGGATTCCAGAAACTCCAGAAGGTGAAGGTGTGCTTCCACCAGCACCAGGAGGGACACACTGACACCACCTGCCAAGGGTCTCCAGCCTGGAGCCTCCCAGCAGAGGGAAGAGGAGGCAAAGGAAAGGATTCATGCGAGGACAGCAGCAGGAAGGAGATCAGCTTCCAGCGACAGAGCGCACTCGTGCTCCACAAACGTGTGGATTTGTGGCATTTGCCATCTAGACACGAACTACTCAGACTGGTTTTGTCTCATTTAGAGATTTTTTTAGTGGGCTTTATGTCAAAAGTGCTCAAGGGATGGTGAGATTCTTCCCATGGCAGCAGCCTACATATCCTCTTAGCACTAATCTCCTTGTACAGCTGAAATTCCCTTTTAGCTGCAGTGCCAGGAGGTGAATATCCCAGGAACAGGAGGCTGGGAGCTCTGGAGCTTTTTCACAAGCCCCAGATAAGCACTGGGCAGGGCCAGCCCAGCCCCTGAAGCAGCTCAGCAGGGCCCACTGATGGAGCACCACGATCCAGGTAAAGTGGAAGAATTTTGGATTTCAGAACTGACACCTCAGTGAGCTGCAGCCTCCCCCAAAGCGACCAGCAGATCACTGAACGTCCTCCAAGAGCCAACTGAGCGGTAACTGGCATCAGATCCTGGCAAAACTGGCATCCCTGCCTCTCCTTCCCCCACCAGCTCTGCCACTGCAGCCAGACCCTTCTGCTGAAGACACAGATTTTGTTTTCCTGCAGTAACACAGGAACCACTGATGCACAACCCACGTCTGTAGGATCCCTTTCCTCAGCACCATCCCAAAATGCCGAGTGCCTGGGATGTTGGCCCTGGCCCAGGGCAGCTGTTCCTGCAGATCTGGTGCCTCCTTTCCACCTGGGATGGCCTCGGGGGTTCCTGCTCTTTGCTTCTGCAGACTCTGAGCTGACTGAAAAGAATCCCAAAGAAGATGAGGTCCAAGTCCCAGTCCCTGACACTCGAGGTCACCCCTGGTCAGTGCCATCCCCTGGGCCCTTCCCAAGGCCAGCGTGTGCCGGGAGGCAGAGGCAGAGCTGGGCTGTGCTGCCAACTCCTCACAACTGCCTTGGCTCTCCTGCCAGAGCTGCGGAAGCTCTGTCTTGGCTTTCAGCTCCCATTTCCATTTCCTCTCAGGCAAATCCTCATAAAAAGATACTGTTTGCAATATGTGCTCTTGCTCTCTCTTTTCCCAGTGTTTTAGTGCAGCATCATCTCTGCTTTAGGGCTTCCAAGGAGCTCCATGGGAAATATTCCAACCCAGACTCCAGTGGAGTCAGTCTCAGCAGGAGCCAGCAGAACCTGCTGGATGTGTCACCTCACCAGGAGGATTGTTAATAAGAAAAATGGAACTGATTTTTGTTTTTAGGCCACTTCTAAAAATACGTCTGGGAATGTTCATCTTCCAAAACAACAGCAACAAAAAATCCATAACCTGCCTAAGATGCATTCCCACAGGAATCTATTAATTCTGTGTTCAGGAAGTCGGCTTCCTTAATGTACCACTTCAGCTGTGTTTTGGCACCTGTCAGAGTTATTCCTTCACTTAAGGATCCCAGCAGCAGCCAGGATCCAGAGCAGGTCCTTGCAGGGAGCACACAGGGGTGTGTTTAGGTGCAATGCTTTAACCACAGCTGAATTTGATCCTCTCGAGAGCAACAAGCAATGTCCTGGCAGGATGTTCTGCCGAGATTTCCTCTCCTGAGCAGCGGTTCAAACCATGCACATCCATTTTTTACTTCCAGATTTAGCCATTAGGGAGGACACCCCTTACTTCTGAGGCACTGGGAACATCTGGCACCACCCAAGTGCTGCTTTAATGCACCCCATGGTCTGTGGAAGCGTTCATCCTCAGAGACACACCACAGATTAACGTGTGCTGGAGCCACAGGCAGTTTAGAGACTGGAAACTCAAGCAGCACTGAGAGAATGTCCTTCTGGCTGGGGATGGAGTGTGCTGTCCTGCTGTCCTGCTGTCCTGCTGTCCTGCTGTCCTGCTGTCCTGCTGTCCTGCTGGCTGTGCCCCAGGAGAACACGGACCCAGCCCAGGCACAGCCAGGGGAGCAGCACAGCACAGCCCCAGCTCAGGGCACATCTGCTGCCCTTCAAAGGTCACGGCAAGCTCAGGCTGAATGGCTTTTGGAAAAGTGCAGCAGCACAAAGTCTTTTCCTCTTTGCTCTCTGATCCCTGAGCTTGGCATCGTGAGCCAGCAGCTCTGCCCGCTCCTCCTGCCCGGATAAAGAACTCCTAGAAACACCCAGGGTTTGAGTCCAGCCCGAGCCCACCGGGGTGGACAAGTGAAATCACTGAGAAAAAACCTGAGGAAGCTTCCTAAGAGTCAGGAGATAGATCTGAGAGCCGGCAGCACTGGAATTGTTGTGTTTACCCCTGTGCCAGCTCCTGCTGGTGCTGCTGGTTCTGTTTGTTTCCCTGCTTTTACACCCGCTCTGGGTTTTGCTCCCCTCCTCTCTCTCTGTGGCTATTCAGGGATCCACCGAAGAGGAGCAGCACATGACTAAAGGCACCTCTTTAATCGAGAGCCAACACCACCATCTGCTGCACTGCCTGGAAAAAACAACCGTAAGTACCAGCACAGCTTCCCAGCCGGGCTCCGGGGGGAGATTCCAGCCCGGGGGCTCGCAGGGACCCCCAACCCTCCCTGCCAGGGCTGCTGCTCCCCTGGGCTCCCCACAACACTCTGCAGTGGGTTAAATGTGCTTCTGCTGCATTGTCCTGGAAAGAACAATTCCTGTGCAGAGGGATGAAGATGGGATTAGCTGCTCCCCTCAGTCCCCACACCTGTAATTCATCTGAGCACACACAGATTCCACAGAGAGGTCAGGCACATCCTAGAATAGGAAGTTTCATTTCTTCAGTGCTCCTGAAAGAGACCCAAAGTGCATTTCCCTGGTGCTGAGCAGCACTGAGGGACAGCTCTGCTGCCTTGGGAGGAAGATGCTGCTGGGGACTCCAAACCACAGCCTGGGAAAAATAACCTTTAGCCCAGGGGATGGTTGAGAGAGGATGAACTCTGTTCAGGGGTTTAAGGGTTGCACACATCTTTTCTCATCTCTGTCTGGCTGCAAGGGCAGGTGATTTATCTCAAAGCCAGTTTGTACAGCATGACTTTTCTGTTTTGTTTTCTTTGGTGTTGGGAGTCAGAGTTTGACTTTGCTTTACTGACTGATTGTGTATGCAGAAGTCTTTGGGAACATTTCAGATATTTATTTGATACATATGTTTTGCTTCCAGGTTTATATAAAAGGTTCTGCAGTAAAAGAACACATTATCTAGACCATGATTCATTCTAGGGAGAATGAAGGGAGGTTAACACTTGAAATATTCATGCATTTTTCTATCTGCATCCATCATCAAATGTACTTTTGATTTCTGACTTGCAAGGGTTTCTTTTAGACAAATCACCTTCACTTCCATAGTTTGGCTTGTGCTGGAATAGCACCACTTAGGCCTCAGAGATACACTGGAAGAAGCTGAGTAATTAATTACAGTGACCTGAGCCCAACGAGCTCTAAAGGTTCCTGTGCCAAGGGCAGTGAACTGATTCTTCCTGTATCAATCACTACTGAATTTGTTTTATACAACTCATGCTGCCTTTATTTCAATGTTACATTACCAGCAGATATTTCACAACCTGACTCTTCAGTTTAAAACTTTCTGCCTAAAACCTTCAGTACCATGAGCCACATTTCACAAAAACACTTTCATTTGGAAACGTGAACAAATTGGCTGAAGCAAACAAAAGCTGCAGGGTCTGCTCCTTTAGAAAGGTTCACTGAAATTCTGAGCTGTGCCTGGGCAGGTGAACATCTCTGGGGCTGCACAAGATGCTCCATCACTCATGAGCTGAAGGAACTGGCCAAAGTGTGCCCTAATTTGGGGCATGGTGCCCTAATTAGTGGTGTGGTGCCCTAATTAGTGGTGTGGTGCCCTGTGTGTGTCAGCCCACCTCACCAGCAAAGGCTGATGGCTCCAGCTCACAAACCTGCTCAGACAGAGTCACAGGAATTGACAGTGTTCCAAATGCTCCTCTTTTTCAGCAAACAGTGGCAATAACAGTGATACTTGAATTTTGGTTAAAACTCAGCAGGAGAATCTGCACAGTGGGGTTTTCCCTCCTGTTTCTCAGCCAGTTATTGCCATGGTGTAGCACCAAATCAAGCAGCAGGTTTGGATTCTGGTCTGGAATGATCAGAAAGTTCGATGGGTTTGTGTGGAGATCTGTACTTCATGAAATCTGATCAAGGACTGTGCAACAGAAAATTTAAATTGCAGTAAAAGCATTTTTAAACACTGAAGAGTCATTTTGTGAGCAAGTTGCAGGAATGGAATGAGGAATGTACCATGGTTGCAAGCTTGTTTCAATGGGCAATTCACCTTTCCTGAAAGCAGGCAGAGGATTCTCAAAGTCCATTATTTATTGGCCTGGTCTCTGGGTTGTCACTGGCACACACTTCCAGCTGAGAGGCTGTGAATGGTCCCAGATCTGCTGTGTCAGATGACAAAGTGACCCTGGAGCACTTGTAGCTGCCACAACAGAGATTACTTTGTCATATTCCCACAGCAGATGGAGTTTGTTCAAACAAAAGGAGGATTTTCCCCCTCTCATTCCAGCTCCCAGATTGAGTCTGGACATTCACATGCTGTATTTTCCCCAAGTGCTGAGTGCCTTGTCCCAGTCCTTCAACCCAAACCCTTCTTTGGGGTTTGATCAAACCCCACAATCCATTGGTGACACAACAGCAAAACAATCCCAATCTGGGATTTGTGAATCAGCAACTGAAACCTTCTTTGTCTTTGCCTTTGGCTCTCAAAAGATCAAAGTGATAAAGTTGTTCTGGGTTTTGTTGTGCTTCCATGAACGGAACACTCAAAAGCTGAATTGTCAGAAGGATTCTGGTTGAGGGAGGTTCTGTTGCCCATTCAAACTCGAGCTGGAATGCTGAGGCGAGAGATGCAGTGCTGGGATTAACTTCTGAATGCTGGAATGGACAATGAATTGTGTTTTTATCTTCTGTTGGCATGTTGTCCCGTAGGGATTGTCCTATCTTGTGGATGATCCCCTGTTATCTGTACGAACTTCCACCATCAAGGTATTTCCTTTTCAATTCGATCTGTTTTCTCTGTGGTCTCTGTGACATGTCTGGACAGTGTTTGCTCACTTCTCGTTCTGCTCTTGTCCTGGGGTGTTTGTGCACGTGGCTCCCTTTGGCTTCCCAGTGCTCTTGTTCCCTGTGAGAGTTGTTTCTTGTTCCAGTCATCTGGTGGCTGCCTTCAGCATGGTTGCTTTTGTTTCCCATCTCTTCTGAAGCTGACAGGGACCAGATGAAGTCTGTTCACTCTACCTGGGTGTTCACAGCCACACATATGAGTTCTTTCTTTCAGGATTTCTTGTTCCTTAGCACAAAAGCTCTTTACAGATTTCTGAATTTCCTTCCCCCTGAACACTTCCCCCTCTTCACTGCCGTGTTTATTCCTCCTGGCTCATGCACTGCAGGGATGCTTTGAACCCTGCAGCCAAAGCAAGCACTAAGTTCTATGGCCAGGTGATCACCAAATAAAATACAATCCTGTCCCCGGGCACAAAGGAAAAGGAGAGTGAACTCCTTTTGGGTTTAATAACCATGTGGCATTCCAGACTTTCTGAGACCATTCTGGAATCCAGACAAAAAAATGAACAGAAATTCAAGCCCTATGGATTTGAGCCCAGCAGATTGACCAGCTCAGCCTGTGTGAGCAAGGCAGCAGTGGGGCCCCCTCGCTTTGCTCAGAGCAGCAGCAGCTCCTCTCGCTTCCCTGCTGACACAGGAGAGCAGAACCTTCCCTGGCTGCAGTGAGGGCAGAGCAGTTTCCTTTTGAGACCTGCCCGGTGCAGCCCTTTCCGTGGAGACAGAGAGCATCTCCCCCAGCCCAGGCTGCCCCCAGGCACTGACAGCTCTGCTTCTCCCTGCCAGAACCACGAGTTCATCGACGAGCAGCTGTTCGAGCAGAACTGCATGGAGAGCTCGATGCAGAACTACCCCTCATCCCGCAGCCCCTCGCTCTCCAGCCACCCCGGGCTGGCCACGTCCTGCTGCTCCCGGCGCAGCAAGAAAACCACGCACCTGCCCAACTCCAGCGTGCCGGCCACGAGGCTGAGGAGCATGCAGGAGCTGAGCACCATCCACATCCAGTGCAGCGAGCAGCCCTCCCTCACCACCAGGTACGGCCAGGGGCTGTGCTCAGTGGGGCTGGCAGGGCTGCTGGGGCTGTGTCCAGCTGTGTCCAGCTGTGTCCAGCTGTGTCCAGCTGCAGGGCTGTGTCCAGCTGTGTCCAGCTGTGTCCAGCTGTGTCCAGCTGTGTCCAGCTGCAGGGCTGGCAGGGCTGTGTCCAGCTGTGTCCAGCTGTGTCCAGCTGTGTCCAGCTGCAGGGCTGGCAGGGCTGTGTCCAGCTGTGTCCAGCTGTGTCCAGCTGCAGGGCTGGCAGGGCTGTGTCCAGCTGTGTCCAGCTGTGTCCAGCTGTGTCCAGCTGCAGGGCTGGCAGGGCTGTGTCCAGCTGTGTCCAGCTGTGTCCAGCTGCAGGGCTGGCAGGGCTTTGTCCCTCCCAGTGAGGAGCCAGGGGAAGCAGCTCCTGGCTGTCCTGGGAAGAAGCAGGTAAAGCCAGACCCAGGATATCAGGAGAAGGTGGATATCAGAAGGTGGAGATCAGGAGAAGGTGGAGATCAGGAGAAGGAAGGTGGATATCAGGAGAAGGTGGATATCAGGACAAGGTGGATATCAGGACAAGGTGGATACCAGGACAAGGTGGATATCAAAAGGTGGATATCAGGAGAAGGTGGATATCAGGAGAAGGAAGGTGGATATCAGGAGAAGGTGGATATCAGGACAAGGTGGATATCAGGAGAAGGTGGATATCAAAAGGTGGATATCAGGACAAGGTGGAGATCAGGAGAAGGTTCTTCCCCCCAAGGGTGGTAGCACACGGAACAGGCTCCCCTGGGAAGGGGCACGTTGGTAAAACCAGAGCTGTGGGAGAGCTGACGTGTTCCCCCTGGGACACTCCACTGATTTTCAGTGTCCAGAAGTCTAAATTGCTACTCTAAGCATCACTGGGAAGCAAATAAGAGGGATTTCACAATGGTGTCTTAGTAGCTGTGACCTAAAATAGCCATAAAGGACAAAGGTGAAGTGTCCCTTAATAGAAAATGTTTAAAATTTCATATTATACATGAATTGCTGAAAAAGAATCATTTATTCACCATATAATTCCTGCAAATAGTAAATTATTTGCTAAATCCCCCTCAGCCCATGAAGTTTTTTGTGCAGCAGGGCTGGTTCTGAATGTCCCATTCCTCTTCTCCCCACTCCTATCAAAGGGATGTAGAAACAAAGCTGCCTTTAGGGCAGCAAGTGATTACTTCATGCCAGACGGGCACTTCAGAGCATGAATTATGAATGAATAAGCATAAAACAAGTCTCCAGCTATTTCAGTTCCAATATGACAATAATTTAAACCAGCACCTGAAGCAGTAATTCAGGGGAATGTCAACTGTTCTGGGTGCTAAATCAGATGCTGGTGATATTTTAAATGTCAACACTTATTTCACTGGCTTACCAAACTGGGCAAGGATGGAGACAGAAAAAAAAAAAAAGCTTTTGAGATATTTTTTGTGTGGAGTTCAATCAGCTGGGTGTGCTGGTTCCCACTGGCAGGAGCAGCCAGGCCCTGGGGCTGCCCCACGCTCAGGCTGTGCCCCAGGCATCGGAGCTGGTTCTGTTCCTGGGTGTTTGAGGATCAGAATCCATCCATGATAACATCCTCATTGTTATCTCAGAATCCATCCGAGATAACAACAGCAACAGCTTCCCCACTGCCAGCTCCGCTTTCTGAAAGGACGGGCCTTGTGTTGAAAATGAACAAGTTGGGCTGCTAATAGCAGACTCCTGGAGCTGTGCAGATGCACAGAAATCAACCTATCATTTTCCCTCCGTAATTAATTATAGGATGCAATTGATGCAGATCTAATAAGAATGCTCCCAGCTGTCAGATCCTTGAAACTGCTGCAGAGAGAAATAAAATAGCAAAGATCAAGGGACGGTGAATATGAAAGAGGTATTTGAAATGCAAGAAAACATTCTCAGAAAGAGCTACCTGTGCTCTGAAAAGATGCACTACACAGGACAGCGTATTTAGACGTCCTTTTAAATAAACTAGAATTATGCAAGAAGGAAATGGAAACAGAGCAATTTGCCCCATGAAAAGCTGTCTCCTACCCGGGGGAACATTGCCAAAGCTCGGTGCAATGTGTGTAGATGTAAACGGTGCCTTGCAGGAACGGGAGGGGCGTTTAAATGGAGCCTTTGATCATTTCAGCTGAATAAGATCCCGATTAAGAGCCACAACCGTTCCCATCCCTTCTCCCGCCTCACGTCGAGAAACGAGCCGAGCACTAAATTTGTTTTCTAGTCGTTCCAGCCTCAACATGAAATCGGACGAGGGGCTGAGAGCGAACTGCAAATCCGCGCAGATCACCACGGCCATCATCAGCATCCCCACGCCGCCAGCGCTCACCCCCGAGGGCGAGAACCGGCCCGGCCCCGGCAGCCCCGCCACCAACGCCCCCAGCATCGTCAAAGTGTCCGCGCTGTGAGCGCTCCCGGGGACCGGGACAGCGCGGGGACAGCCGGGGACAGCCGGGGACAGCCGGGGACAACGCGGGGACAACGCGGGGACACGGCCGGGACAGCCGGGGACAGCCGGGGACAACGCGGGGACACGGCCAGGACAGCCGGGGACAGCCGGGGACAACGCGGGGACACGGCCGGGACAGCCGGGGACAGCCGGGGACAGCCGGGGACAGCCGGGGACAACGCGGGGACACGGCCGGGACAGCCGGGGACAGCCGGGGACAGCCGGGGACAACGCGGGGACACGGCCGGGACAGCCGGGGACAGCCGGGGACAGCCGGGGACAGCCGGGGACAGCCGGGGACAGCCGGACCCGCGGGGCCAGCAGCGCTGGGTGAGCCAGCACGGCCGGAGGAACGAGCGGAATATAACACTGTGTATCGCAGCACCTTTTTAAAGGTTTTTAATGGATAATATTTATTCATGAGGAAATGACTGAAAAGGTGAAAAAAAAAAAAAAAAAAAAAAGGATTTTGTGAATTTTTGGGTTTGTTTTTTTTTTTTTTTTCCTTCGTGGAGCAGAACCTTTAAACCAACCAAAATTTCACTTGTTTCGTTTTTGGTTGTTTTTTTTTTTTTTTCTTTTATAGGAAGAGATTTAGACAAAAGAAGCCACCTGTCACAGCAGTCCCCTGCATGGCTGTGTGTGTGTGAGAGTGTGCAGAGAGCAGCTCCAGGGCAGGGCCAGCACCCCCTGTGCACACACCCCACACACACCTCCCACCCTGCAAAACATCCCCATTTAGACTATTTTGTATCCGCCTTTCAAGTCAATACAGTGCAATTGCAAACAGTGTGTTTGTCTGCTAATTATTGTCTGTGGAAACATATTTGTGGAGAAAAACAAAAACAACAACAACAAAAAAAAAAAGGAGACAGGCTTTAGTAGAGTTTTAGTCCCACCTGGGTATCTGCTTTCTATTTTTGTTATCACTTACTTGTAAGAGTGTGACTAGACTACAGCTCTGTATTTTTAAAAAGGAAAAAAAAAAAAGGTAGGATTCTTTTTTAATACTGTACACACAAATGGCAAAGAATGAAAGCACTGAACTCAACTGCATCAAGTGTTCATGAGTCCAACAGAGGTTCCTTGTAATGTATGCCCATGCTTTTTACCTTTTGGTTTCTCTATAGAAATTCCTTTGCTAGCACTGGACGTGTAACCCGTTGTAAATAGTAGCCAAATACTGTCTGGATTTATACTTGATAATTAACCCCAGAGCCAAATATCTTGCATGGACAGAGAGGTATTTGGCTTTTTCACAGTCTTAGGGCTCCAGTTGGCCCATCCACGGCTTCTGGGCTGCATTGATTTTGGGGATAGACCAGGTCAGCAATTTCAGCTCTCCAGGCCCAGCACAGGATCCGCTTGAGAAGGGGGAGCAGGACTGGAAATGGAAAACCTTTGCTAATGTGTGGTACAGACAGCATTTTCTATTCACATGTAGTTTGGGAAAAGTCTAATCATGAACTAACAGCTAACCAAAACCTGAAGAACACTGTGTGGTACTGCCAGGTACCTCATCCTGGGACCCCTCCAGGGAGGATTCACCACAAGGAAATCCATGGACCTGAAGCACAGCTGATTCCCCCTGCCAAGGGGAACTCCCTCCTGCCATTCTGCCTTCCTGGAGCCCCCTTTTCCAGGGGGATCCACGAAGGGCAGAGTGAGGAGCATCCCCCACCTTCCCCTGTCTGGCTGATCCCATGCACAAACCTCGCCAAGGCCCCAGGGAAAGGTCCCGTTCCCCTCTGAGCAGGGATTTTACCATCACAGTTAAAAGAGTGTTTGAGGCTGCTTCAGCAAAGGGATGATTTATTTTACCATCCATCATGACCTCTCCCCATGTAATATTTATATGCACATATACACACACATAGAACTAATTACAGACACATACATGTATAGATAATTAATGCTGATTACACATACGAGCTGCACCCTGCTTTGGCAGCACTCCTGCTGTGAGTGAGCTGATGCATTAACTCAATACCCTCCTTAGAACCCTCCAACATCCCAGGACCAGCAGGCTGAGCCTCCAGTAGCTGCACCAGCTTCCAGTCATTTATTCCAGTGCTGTAATATGTTACCCAAAACTATGTTTAGTCCTGTTTTAAAAGATTAAAACGCTCTGCCTTTTGCTGCTTCCTGTAGGAGGTTATACTGCAGTTAATCTTACCATTACTGAGGTTTTTTTTCTCGATGTTTCAATTTAATTTTGCTGTATTTTCATTAACTGCCATCACCTGAGCACCCCTGCCCTTCTAGATCAGAGGCCTTGCTCTCCACCCCTTGCCACCCCTGCAACCTCATCTCCACTGGCACAGAGTGAGGGTGAAATTCCCCCTTGCTGACAGGGGAAAGGAATAAAAATTACAAAGAGTCAGGGACTCCACGTGGATTCTTGGTGCTGCCTTTCTTACTCCTGATTTAGTGTGGAGTGCTGAACAGGGCACTTCCCATCTCTGTACCTGTAAATAGCCATGGTGGCAGCCCTCTGCAAAGCACTACTGGGGCTTCTAATCGCTGTCAATCCAACCTTTTGGAAAAGAGAGCATAACATTCAATTTTTAGAGGTTAAAAAGAAGGAGAAGGCCAGTTCCAGGAGTTTCTGGCTGGCTGCTTGGGCTCTGATTGCCACGGCCTCTGTTCTCTTCCAGAGGACAGGAATTGTTTTCCTTGCTGGGGAAGCAGGGTTTGTTCCTCTGCCATGGGCTGGGCAGGTGCTGCCCCAAGCTGTCAGCTCCTCAGCACAGGCTCTCAGGGGATAAAAACAGAATTAAGTCTGAGCCCAGAGGAACAGGGCTAAAAGTATTTTCAATGGAGGCATTAGCCCCCTCTATCCTCTGAAGTCACCCAAGTAAAGCTTCTGAAAGCACCTGGAATTGTGTTGTGGAAAACCTGAGCGGGGCAGAACGGCTTCCCCAAACTTCAGAATCCTCAAACAGCACCGAGAGCAGGACAAGGCACCCCTGGGAGCTCTGGAGGCACAACTTCACCTGGAGGATGTGGCTCATGCCCCCAGTGCTCCCAGTGCTCCTCTCATTCCTTGCAACTTTCTATAGTTTTAGAAAAGTTCCTTTAAAAGAGATAAAAAGGGATTCTTTGTACAAAAAGCAAGTGGAAGAGCATTATTTTTTCAGATTTTCCTAAAGCAATATTAAAAATATCATTTTTCTAAGCATTTTATTTCCTTTCCAAAGCTTTTTATTCTGAAGGAAAAATATTTTCACTGATTTTCAGCCTGTCCTATCAATAGATTTCCTCTCTTCTCACCTGGCATTGAGCTGCTAACAGGATTCACTCCCAGCTGGCAGCAAATGATGAAAAATACCTTTCCCACATAGGCTTTGATTTCCATCTACTCTTTCCAAAAGCCACCTTTTGCTTTCATTTTCCTTAAAATGACAACCTAAGTAACACACGTGGCTTTAGTGTGGAATAAAGCTCATGGATAATTCAAAATACATCTTTCTTTAACTGGCCAGAAAGACCAAATTTAACCAATGCCACTTGTTTAGCCTAAACCTGTTGCTAATACACCTGTACTGCAACCCAGCATTTGTCATTCTAGTGTAGACAGCTCAAGGTGTGTGCATGAAAATCAGATTAATACCAGCTGAAGAATGCAAATTTCCTTCAAGATTTTGCTTTTTTTTAGTAAAGAGGTTGCAAACATGTTGCATCTTACATGTATTGTAAAGAAAATTTAGGAAATTAAAATTTATGTTTAATTTCTGTGTTGCAACATCCCTTGGACTTTGTAATGTTTTAATTTGTTGGACTAAGGCAGTTACAAAGTCAGCACTCGTGGAGAGCTGGTGAACATCAGTAGCTTTGAACTGCAAACTTAATTCTGCTTTTAAAGCTAAGTGAATAAAACACCTTTTCCACATCACTCACCCATCCAGTCTATCTCAGTGTTTTGTTTCAGAACACTTTTCTCCAACACCTGGAGCCAACTGCAGTAGACCCATGGGTTTAGAGCCCAAGCTTTTTGTATTTGCCAAAAACACTGTCCAGGGTGATTTTCTCTTTCTAAAACTGTAAGAGCAAAGGGAAGGCAGTGAACATCAGGAGCTGAGCATCAGCAGCATCATTCTGCTCCTGATTTCCTGAGCAGTCACTAAGTGACCTGGAAGAAGTCATTCCACCTCTCTGCCAATCCCAGCCTGCAGAGCAGTGAGCAGCTCCTCCTGCACTGAGTGGAGCTCAATCTGTGACCCCAAAAGGCCACAGGGAATTGTGACAGTCCCTCTCCTGCTGGCAGTCAGGTCTGTCCCTGTGTGTCCGTGTGTCCCTCCCCTCTGGGTTAAACCAGAGCTCAGCTGGGGCAAGGTCCCCCCGCACCCAGCGCTGCTCCAGCACCACTGGCACCACCCCAGGCTCTCAACTGGTGTCATGGTCTGTTCTTGGTAAGCCAGGATGGCATTCCAATGCAATGGTGTTTTCTTTAGTTCTGTTCTAAGAAGCTCTCAACTTTATTATTTTCTATTTTCATACTTTAAATGGGCTTTGCTTTACAAATGTCAGAGGACAGATACGAAATGTACTGGACACAACTGCAGGTAGCTTCATTTGAGAACAACTTTCTAGAAGAACCAAGTTTCCTGTTGTCTTCTTTTGGAATTGTAGTGCATATGTTGAAACTTGTATATCATTTACAGTATTGAGTCTTGTGCCACTGCTGTACCTGATGTATCCAATCCGGATTAAACAGAGTATGTGCCACAAATACCAACAGGATGCTGTAATTTCTTCTGAAAACCTTTGGGAGGTTCTTTTGGAGAACTTTGGGTGTTGACCTAGGCCACTCCAGTTGCATTTAAATACTAATTAACTCTTCCCCAAGCAGTCATGAATGAAATCAGTGAGATGTCCCAGGACAGCAATAATGCAGAAACTTCAGTGCATCTCTTACTGTGTCCTCTCTGTCCATGGTAGGAATTGCAAAAATTCATCTTGGAAACAAAATCCTGCTGCCTTGGCCTTTTCCAGCCACAGAGACAAAGGGGAAGCCCCTCCCTGGAGTCCTTTGTGACACAAAGGGAGTGAGGCAGGAACAGAGCACACAAAGAACAACTTTCAGAATTAGTGCAGAGGCAACCCAGGGTCAGCACCCTGAGCCAGCCAGCACTCCCATCTCTTCCTGCCCCAGGACAGCTCTGTACAAGCCAAACAGGAAATATCAATTAGTTTTACACTAATAGATAATTCCATTTCTAATTAAAGCTTTCCTGTAAGTGTGGGAAGTCTGATATTGTTGCACCCAGAGGGACAGACCAATTATGGCTGCTGCACATTTTCTACATAATTAAATCCTCTACCACACAGCTTGCTGCACACCTTGCTATAGAAATGTTATTTATGCAGTGTTAATTAACTGGATTTAAATTGGCAATACAGGCACTGAGATGCTCATTTCACTCTGCCACTTCACTGGGATATAATCAGTGCCTGCTGTTTACCAAGAGAATTAGGGAAAATGGGATGATCACCAACTTTGCCCAGACCATGGAGCCTCCCAGGGAATTCAGCTTCACCCAGCAGTGACAGGGAAGGGAAGGGAAGGCAGGAGGGAGGTGAGGCCCTGGCCCAGCTGGGGCTGCCCCTGGATCCCTGGCAGTGCCCAAGAGCTGGACAGGGCTGGAGCAGCTGGGACACTGGGAGGTGGAGCAAGGTGAACTTTAAGGACCCTTCCCACCCAAACCATTCTGGGATTCCATGAAATACAACTGGGATTGTTTTGTATTTTCTCCTTTCTGACATTTCTTATGTGGAAATGGCTGCCTTTTATCATCCTCTTTTTTACTGTGGATTGTAAAGATTCCAACTGAGCATTCAGCTGTCTTTCTTTTCCTTTTATTAACAAATTGTAACAAGTTCACTGTGTAGAACATTCACCAGACACAGATGTTTATAAAAAGACACCATTTTTCTTCATCCAAACAACGTGTGTCTCTTGTCAGCGTCCTTTAGAGCAGCACTGCTGTCACAGACCCTGTGCAGTCCTGGTCCCATCAGCAGCATCAGGACATCAGTCCCCATCTCTCAGCAGCTCCTGGAGATAGACTGAGTTGATGTGGTAGGCACTGATGGAGCTGAACTGCCAGCAGCTCCTGCTGTAGTGAGCCAGTGCTGTGTAGTAGCTCTGCCAGGCGTCGCAGTAGCGCTTCCAGTAGCGCTCGTAACTCCAGCCCTCGGCAGCAGCATCATCCCAGGGGCTGCAGCTCCGCCCCTCCTCACTTCTGCTCGTGGCAGGACTGCAGAACCCGTGGTTGTGGCTTTTCTTGTGTTTAGCATTTTGTCTCAGGACTTTCTTCCTCACTTCATTTTGCCTTTGGAGGTGGGATCGCTCCCGAGGCCGCTCTGGTGCAGGACAGACACCTGCAGGGCCCTGCTGAGCTGGGGGCACAGCAGTTGGGTCCTGGCTGTCTGAAAACGCCTCAAAGCAAGAGTTGTTGGCCCTGCTATTAAAGGAATCCCTGGAGCTGGCAGAGCCATCACTGTCAGCAGACTCATCCCCGACTGCTGCTGTCTCTGGGTGATGTTCCATCTCTTCCCACTCCACGTCCCCATTTCTGGGCAGCTCACGTTGCTCTCCTGGGCCTGGGAAACTTAAAATCTCCACCTCTCTCTCTGACCCTTCTTTAATGAAATAATCATAGTCCTCAACAAAATCTGAGAAGCTCCAGGGACTGGTGAGGTGGTTTTTGAAAGAAGACAAGCATGGAATTTTGGGAAGATTTTTTTTTAAGGCTTCCTCATCTGGAGCCTGAGCACTGTGCTGTCCATCCTTCCTGGAGATGGGTTTGACTTGATTCCTCTGTTCTGTGTGACTGCTGGAAGTTTTAGGGACTCTACTGTTTTTCTCTACATTTGCAGGATTTGTGCTCTTCTTTAGCTGTTTTTGCTTTGGAGTCTTTTTTGGCCTTTCTACAGAAGAATTATCCCTTGGCAGATGGGAGGGAGGCTGAGGTATGGCTGAAAAGCCATTCTGGACAGGCTGCAGCACTGGCTGCTCTGGTTTGGGACACACAGAGTCACAATTCACCACAGGACCTGTAGGAATTGCAGGTTTGACTTCTACCTCCCCATCTTCAAACTGCTGCATCATTCCAGGAGGGATTGGCTCTGCAAAGAGAAACAAGCAGCCCCTCAATCAAGTGCATCCTTCCCTCTGGAACTCACACAAGTACCCAAGTGAAGCTTCCCAAAATTGCCTGTCAGACATCAAGTGAGGGCCACAAACCAATCCCTTCAACCCTTGGAAGAGTTTAAAGAGCCAGAACATTTCCTCCACAGAAGGCATCAAAGGCTGCTCAAGACAAACACTACATGTCAGGAGCAGAGTGTGAAGAACATGGACTAAAAGCAGAGCAGCCCCAGCAGAGAAGGCACACATCAGCCCCCTGGGGCTGTCTGGAGCTCTGGCTAACAGGAATCCACCCAGCCCAGCTGCATCCCCAGCACAGAGCCCACCTGGCAGAGGAAGGAGCTGCAGGTTGCACTTCTGAGCGATTTTCATCATGGTGTTCTCCTCCTCGCCACGGCAGCAGTAGGTGACAGCCAGACCCAAGGTGCCTGTGGGACAGAGCAGAGTCAGAGAGCCCCAGCAGGGGCTGCAGAGCTGCAGGGGCTGCAGAGCTGCAGGGGCTGCAGGAGCTGCAGGGGCTGCAGGAGCTGCAGAGCTGCAGGGGCTGCAGGGGCTGCAGGGGCTGCAGGGGCTGCAGGGGCTGCAGGGGCTGCAGGAGCTGCAGGGGCTGCAGGGGCTGCAGGAGCTGCAGGGGCTGCAGGAGCTGCAGGGGCTGCAGGGGCTGCAGAGCTGCAGGAGCTGCAGGGGCTGCAGGAGCTGCAGGAGCTGCAGGGGCTGCAGGGGCTGCAGGAGCTGCAGGAGCTGCAGGGGCTGCAGGGCTGCAGGGCCCAGAGCTGTCCCCACCGAAGCGCCCAGCACGGCCGATGCGGTGCATGTAGGTCTCCCAGTCCAGGGGCACGTCCAGGTTGATGACCAGGTTCACCTTCTCAGCATCAATTCCACGAGATGTCTGCAGCAAGGGAGGAGGAGAAAAGGGCAGAAAGGGAGAGCTGAGTAACTCCACAGAGCTTTAAATAAACACAGAAGCACAGGGAGGCTGGAAGGGACCACAGTGGGGTCATGGGGGTCCCCAGTCACCCCCAGCACTCACAGCACACTGCCCATAGAGCAGCTGTTAGGTGCAGAGCAACAGATAAATTAAAAACTGTTCTTGAGCCAGATCACAGAATGGGTTGGGCTGGATGGGCTCTAAAAGCTCCATCTCATTCCAGCCCCTGCCACGGGCAGGCAGATGAGGAATGGGGGTGATTTCACAGTGAAAAGAAGTCACAGTCCATGGTGCTTTATCAGCACACTGATGTTCTCTCCAATTCCAAACCAAACCTAATCCTCTGAAGTAACTTTATGTGCAATACCCCTGCGTGCTGTAAAATTTGCAGGGCAGTTAATAAATTTGAAATAGAATTTGTATGAAGCTTGTTTGAAAGCACTAAAAGCTCACCAAGTCTGTGGAAATCAGAACTCTGCAGTGGAATTGCTTTAATTTAGCCATGGCATCAAGTCGCTGATTTTGATTCATGTTGCCTAGGAAGATAAAAATTAGAAGCAGGTTACATTCTTCATCTTTATACCCTGACATTCTAGAAAATGCTGCTTTTTATCATCAGAAGTAAGTTAGACACTTCCTCAAACATCAGCTCCAAATGAGTAAAGAAAGAGCAAACAAAACTGGAAAATTCAGTACAAAAACTCAGTACAAAAACAATTCCTTGTAGTTTGAGTCTTTTAAGACCTATGAAGATTCAAATGCTGTGCTCAACCATTTAACCAGAGGCCCTGCAGGACATGACTTAAGATACCTTGTCCTATTTTAGGTCTTATTTATGCACAATTTCAGTGGAATCAGAAAACTGTGACTGGATTTACCTGCAATGCACTCGGCAGGGAAGCCTCTGGATGTCAGTATTTCAGCCAGGTGTTGAGCCCTGAGGGAACACACACACACTGAAAACTGGAAATAAAACCCCAGGCCTAACAACACCTGGGCATTCTTGGGTTATTCTCTACAGCCAAGGACTGCAATCTGGTATTTTCAGTATTTCACACTGCATTCCTCAGGCTGTATTTCAGACCTGAAGTTTACAGACTGCTCTGAGACCTCACAGCTCCCATGAATTTCTCCACATGCACAGAAATTTACCCATGGTTGGACATTACCACCACTGCTTTCAAACAAGCTTTGTCCAGGTGTTGTTCCAAATGTTTTACCTGCTGTGCAAATTTGAGAAGACTAAGGCTTGGTTGAAAGGAATCTTGCCAAACAACTCCTGCAGGTGCTGGGTTTTTTCCTCAAAGGTTTTATGTGGGAGGGGATGGGAATTCACAGTTTTGTAGTACTGCTTCAGCCCTGAGCAGGAAACCAAAACAACAGATTAGGAGTTGCCATAAAAACATGCACAGAGTTCTGTAAACATGTGATGCTGCAGCTGAAGGGAAACTGCAAAGAACCTCCAGGAGGAGCTTTTCTTAAAAGACTGACATTTTTTGAATGGATAGAAAAAGCAAAGAGTTCCATTTGTCACAGGTATTTTAAAAATACAGAATCACAGGCTGGTTTGGGTTGGAAAGGCCTTTAAAGACCTTCTCATTCCACTTCAAGATTCACTACATCAACATTGGCAATCAACATTCCTAAACTGAACAACTCAGGGGTGGAATTACAAAAACTCACGCATTCTAAAGGCACATGTTTTGGTTTTAGTGTCCTCCTCTTAATCTCCTGCTGACTGTGTCTCTCTGCTCTTATCTGTGCTTACCAAGGAGGCCTGGATCCGTGGGGTTCAGCCTCACAAACGTGGGTTCCCTCATGTACCTGGTGAGAGCAGCAGCCAAGGACTCGGGGTAGGTGGCTGAAACTGCCAACATCTGCTTATTGACAGGCAGGGAGGAGTAGATCCAGCTGAGGGACAAAAGCACAGCAGTTATGTACACAAGGGTGCCAGGAGTCACCACACAGCCTCGAGAGAAGCCTTGTTTCTCACTTGATCTGCTCCTGGAAGCTGCCCTCCTCCAGCAGCTTGTCTGCCTCGTCCAGCACGAAGAGCCGGATGCTGCCTGTGCTCAGGTAGTCCAGCTCTATCAGCTGCTTGATCCTCCCTGCAGCAAGGGAAAGCACAAACACCTTCAGAAACACCAACCCAAACCTGCCAACCCTGAACTTGTGAAGTGTTCCTGAGCTGCCTTTGGGGCTGTGCCCAGTTAATGACAACAAACACAGCCCAGGCTTCCAACAAACACAGCCCAGGCTTTCAACAAACACAGCCCAGGCTTCCAACAAACACACCCGAGGCTTTCAACAAACACACCGAGCTTCCCTCGGGTACCGAACTGGGCAAGGTCACAACCCACAGCAAAGCTGCTCCCTACCTGGGGAGCCCACAGCAATGTGACACTTCTTCAGCCTGCTCCTGTCCTGGCCCAGAGGAGTCCCTCCGATGAACACATGGCACTCCAAACCTTCCATCTTTATCCCGATCGTTGTGATCACGGCGTGGATCTGCACTGCGATCTCCCTCGTGGGAGCCAGGATCAGGATCTGTGTAAGGATTAACCGGGAGTGTCAGAGCCGCAGGCTGGCGCTGGGAGCGGAGCCCCAGGCCCGCGGTGCTTCCCAGCCCGGTGTCTCACGGCTCTCCACACCACATTTCCAGCCCGCGGTGGTTGTTCCCAGCCCGCGGTGGTTGTTCCCAGCCCGGTGTCTCACGGTTCTCCACACCACATTCCCAGTCCGCGGTGGTTGTTCCCAGCCCGCGGTGCTTCCCAGCCCGGTGTCTCACGGTTCTCCACACCACATTTCCAGCCCGCGGTGTTTTCCACACCACATTTCCCCGAAGGATCGGCGCTGTCCCGGGGCCGCTCACCTGCGTGGCGGGGCTCTCCAGCAGCACGGCGTCCAGGGCGATGGTGGCGAACACGCAGGTCTTGCCGGTGCCGGACTTGGCCTGCACGATGAGATCTGCAGAGAGAGACCCCAAAGGGCGTGAGGGCAGCCCCAAAGGGCGTGAGGCGAGCCCCGCCGCGCCCCCGGCCCCGCGCCCGGCCCGCCCGCTCACCCAGCCCGCAGCGCCCCAGCGGGATGGCCTTCAGCTGCACCGGCGACGGCCGATGGAAGCCGGCGGCCTCCAGCCCCGCCAGCACCGGCGGCGAAAGCAGCAGGGAGCCGAAGTCGGAGGGGCCGCCGGGCACCAGCACGTCCCGGGTGCGGAACCGGGCCCGCGCCTCCATGGGCGCCGCCATCTTGGCGGGGCGGGAGGGGAAGTCTCGCGAGAGGTGCGGTAATCGCGCGCCGGGCGGCCGCCAGGGGGCGCCGCGCGGGAGGGAGAAGATGGCGGCGGCCCCGCCTCAGGGCGGGCACGGCGGGCTCGGGCAGCGGCCATGGGGAGCGGGCACGGGCAGCGGCTCCTCTCCGCACGGGCTGTGCCCTCCGAGCTCCGTACAGCCGGGAAACAGCCCCAAATCACCGCTGGGTCCAGCTCCTGGCGCTGCACACACACCTCAAACCCCGCCCTGTGCCTGAGAGCGCTGTCCGAACGTGCCCTGAGCTGTGGCGGTGCTGGGGCCCTGGCCAGCCCCGAGGAGAGCGCACAGCTCACACAACTCACGATTTATGAGCCTACAGAAAATTCCTACCAAAAATGAACAGTGCAGTATTCACTTAGCAAAGGGCAAATGTGTTAATCTGTACGTGCGTTACTTACTACCCTCTATAGGCCACTTATTTTAAATGGTGGGTGGGTTTATGAATAACAACTTTTATCGTGGCGCTTGAGAGGCTCTGGACACGCAGCTTCCATTCACTGCGAGGGCTTTGGAAAATCTCCACAGTGGCTCCCACTGTCCAAGCACATACACTGTGCCATTATTCTTACTGTGCCGCCCAGCCGAAATGAATTTTAATGGCTTTGGTGTATCACAGGCTTGGTCACGCCTTTGAAATTCCTCATGTCTGTATTCCTGATGGGGGAGAAAAGTCTGTCAGACTCTATTCAGTTATTATTTTATTATGATATTTTCCTGTATCTGAGAACCAAACTCTTAACCCTGCAGGGCAAAGAGCAGCTCCAGTTTGGAGAGCTCGCCTCCAGCAAGGGGGAGCACAGCAGGTGGCTGGGGCTGCCCCAGAGCACAGGTAACAGCATCTACAGACAGTTCCAATTCTTTTTTAATTTATAAGTGGATATTCTCATTGTTCCTCAAGGGGAAAGAGTCTCCGACATGAGATAATTGTCTCTCGATAAATCTGGGAAAGGAGACAGACAAAGACACCTGGACATAACAAACAATTGATTAAACAGAGCCTTTCATAACCCTTTTAAATTGATGTGATTTGAAGAGACAAGAAAGAGCAGCGAGGAGGGATTGTTCCCAGGGGGGAAGGGCAGTGAGGAGGTGACAATACAGCCCCCAAGAGCCATGGCAGGAACTGCTCCCATCTCTGTTTTTCTCACTCCTTTCTCCAAGGTTTCACACAAGTTGCAATACAAGCAAGGTGATCTGGAGACAGACATTACTCTCTGGTGCATTAATGAGACATTCCCCAAGACGCTGCTGTTTATTTCATTTCCCTTCAGCTGTTCAATGCAGACAGACTCCAAACCGTCTCCCTGTGTGTGAGACACCCTTGGCAGATTTGTTGTCCCTCTCCCACTGCTCTTGGCCCTGACTGAGGTGTCTGTGTCACATTTCGGCTCCTGCAGCTCTGTCAGTTGACCCCATGAAAGGTTTTGTTTTAAGCCTCATTCCTGTAGTAAATCTTTCCTGCTCCTGCTCCTCACTTTGCTGTGAGCTGTGCTGTGCCGTGAGTCACAGCAGAACGAGGAATCTTCACCCTTCAGGCCTTGCTTTACCTCAGTGACTCTGGAGCCCTGAATTCCCATTGTCGACCTTCACATGTCAGCCCTGCCAAGAGGAATCTGCAGCTTCCATGACATGGCTTTGCTTTTGCTTGCAGTGAGAGCCAAAGGAACTATTCCTGCTCAGAGCATCCTTTGGAGATCTTGGCATTTAATCTGAATGCTCTGCAGGCACAGTAGGTCCTGGGAAAGGATTTAGGTTAGTAAAAGAAGCAGATGAGACTGAAATAACAGGTTCTTTTGAAGGGATATAAACTCTCTAGCTTGGGGTCATAAAAATCATTGAGGTTTTAGGATGTAGAAGAGCCCTGCTAGTGAAAGTTCTTCCTCCCATATACACTGAGAGCATGTTTTATTCCTCCAAGGAAGTTCTCACCACATTTTTGTCCCTGCTAGAAAGCGCACATCACATATTTGATTTTAATTCCATGCTGGAATTTCCCCTGAATCTATCAATATATCAGCTTTAGGTAAATGATGTTCTAAGACTCCTCTGAGTGATGTTGGTGATGCTCAAGGTCAGGTGGTCACTATTTCAGACTATTTCAGCCTAACACCTGAAATACTGGGACTTAGTACTTGTACTAAATACTTCCCACAAATTTATCCACTTCCTCCTTTCCTTATAAATCTACTCTTCATTTCCAACACTTAAATTCTTGTTGTGACTCTTTGAAATACTGAGGTAAAATGCTCATGGATAATTTGTATTGGCTTCCAGAACTGTTGGGTTGTGTCTATTTTAAGAATATGTTCATTATAGATTTGGACATTGCTACTGCAAACAGGCACCAGCCTTTCCTTATTCCTTTGCCTTCAAAGGATTTGTCTTTCAGATCTGCCAAGACATGGAATTATTCAGATCAAATCTGGTTTACATAATATTTGTAGGATATTTTGCAAGTGAGCTAATCTCATCCTCCTCTCCCAGATGTTTTCAGATTAATACAGGGAAGTTTCTCTGTTCTCTGCAGCACGTGTGAGTCACTCTTTGGAGTGTGGGACATATTTGTGTGTACACTGCCATGGAAACTGTGTTTGTTCTCTGTACAGTAGAGCCCAGGACAGTGAAAGGGCCATTGATGCCAGCAGAGACAGTGACTGCATATTCACCACCAAAAATTGACTCTGAGCACCCTGCACATCCACTTCCCTCTGGAAAAACCAGCTGCATGGAAAGCTACCAGGGAGCAGCGAGTCTTGGGAGCAGCAGAATCTTCTCCGTTGCTTTAGTAACTGTCAGAGTTGTGGCTTTTTCCCAGCGAGGCTGGTGCGTGGAGATGTCAGAAATAATGATGATGATGAGGAGGAGGATGGTGATGTCTTACATCCATCTAAGGCTCATTTCAGTGCCCTCCTGTGGAATGGATTTGGTTCCTTGTCAGGCACATTCTTCACAAGGATCACAGAGAGCTGCCCAGATTTCAGATGGAACCTCAGGTCCGTGGGGGAGTCACCACAGGCACATGCACGGGGGCAGCTGTGGATAAAAGCAAGCAGACCTAAGGGATCGGGTCAGAGCAGCAATTTCAGCTCTGCAGAGAGAAATGCCAGCATTTCACTCCTGTTGTTTTCCCAGATAAATAAACATCATCCCATTTTAATCTTAGATACCACGGTTTGCTAAATTATTTTTTCAGCTCGTATGAGCAGGATCTAGGTCACGAAAACGCAGTGAGCTGAGATGAAATCCAAGAGTTCAGCACAAGGCAGCACAGTGGCTGCACAAGGAGCTGCCCTGGTTCTTACTCCTGGCACTCCAGGGCAGGCAGAGCAATGCCAGGAGCTGGAATTTGGCTGGAGCAGCCTTAAAAGTTTAATTTGAGGATGGGGCATATTGAGGCTGGGGCACGTCAGAACTTTATAAATGCCACAAGTGCAGAGATTGTATGTACTAAATTGACTTAATGGAAGAAACAGTCAGATTTTCAGGGCTATTTTACCTCCCTATGCACAAATATAAAACCAGACCAAGTTCTGACATTATATCTTTACCTATCATGGCTGGGTGTTTCTGCCCCAGTGGGTTTAAACAAGGATGGATGCAATTCAGGTCATGCTGCAGCTCAAGTGGGAGGAAATTCTGAAAGGTTTGTCGTCAGTGTGCAAGAAAGTCGAAAGGAAAGAAAATTCAGTGATAACTGCGCTTGTTAGTTCAGCAAAGAGCAGTCACGTGGGAGCCTGGAGAAACCAGATCAATGAACTGAAAGACAACAAATGAGATGAGCCTTCAGCTGTGAAGGGATGGATGTTTCCTCAATCAGGAAGGAACGAGGCAGTTCATAGAAGTGGAATACTCCACTCTGAAGGAGTATTCTAATTTTTGCCCAAGGATCTCAGTTTTTCTTTTTATCCTGAAATAAACCATGTAGCCTTCTGCTTGAGGGTGTTTTATTCTTGGCTCTGTATTTTCTCAGAGATCTGATTTTCCACTGCACTGCACCATCTGCTCATGGTTTACACCACGACAGAGCGGAAGGAGTGCAGGGCCTGGCATGAGGTGTCGGTGCTGCTTTGAACCAGTTGTCTACACGCAAGAGAAAAATGCTGCTTAGTAAGGAAATCCTACTGAGAAAATATTTCAGATTTTTTTCTCTTCTCTTGCAAGTTTCCAGGAGTTTGGAGCACATGAATATTCCGGTCTTTTCTTTATTCTGTGCTCATGAACTCCTTTATCAGTCTCCTGGGACAGGAGCATCCCCGGAGGCTGGAAAATGGATCAAAAAGATGTCCTTAGCAGAAGCCAAAGAGAGCCAGGAACCTCTTCCTGTTCATCTGCCAGAAGATCACAGAGTTTGGTGTCTTGCAAAAGAGGCACAGGAGCTTGCAGCATCTGCCACTTGCTTTGTACACATGCAGGTGGCCCCTGAATCCTCGGAACAGCTGAAGGTGAACATTGTGTAAATTCAGTTTGATGCTCCCAATAACCGTGGCTATCACTGGGATCTCTGCTGTGCTGTGACACTCAAACAGGAGGGTGATGACCAGGAGTGATGACCAGACCTGGCTGCTGAGCCGGCCCTTCTGGCCGTGCCCGGGACACTGCAGAGCCCTGGGAAGCTGGGGCATCATTCCCTGCTCGTTCCTGTGCCTCAGAACTGCCCGAGCCAGGGGCAATCCGGCTCCTGTGGGGCTCCTGATGGGCTCCTGCCCATCTCTCACCCTGCCCATCCCTCACCCTGCCCATCTCCATCCTGCCCATCTCTCACCCTGCCCATCTCCATCCTGCCCATCCCTCACCCTGCCCATCTCTCACCCTGCCCATCTCCATCCTGCCCATCCCTCACCCTGCCCATCTCCATCCTGCCCATCCCTCACCCTGCCCATCTCTCACCCTGCCCATCTCTCACCCTGCCCATCTCCATCCTGCCCATCCCTCACCCTGCCCATCTCTCACCCTGCCCATCTCCATCCTGCCCATCTCCATCCTGCCCATCTCTCACCCTGCCCATCCCTCACCCTGCCCATCTCCATCCTGCCATATGCTGGGATGGGCTGTGGACATCCACACCCCAGCCTGGCCGCTGGGGAACAGCCAGCTGGCCAACAAACCCTGCCAGGTTTCAGGGGAAAAATCATAGCTGGGCTAGCTGGCTTTCACTGCAGGAAAGACTCGAGACTGGCAAGCACCCACTCACATCATGGCATGGCCTGCTGGAAGTGATTCGCTTTTTGATTTGTTCAATAAATTAATCTCTTTACTGCCCCATGTTCTACAGAGCCTCGAAGAGAGATGCTGTTCCCATGCTGAACAGATGGGAAATGGGAACCCTGAAATGAGCAAAGAGAAGGGAAAATTTGACCCATAATAACCGAGACACTGGAAGGATCAATAAACATTAACTCTGGAGTGTTTCCCAAACACATGTGAAAGGGCAGATCGCAAATTTCCCATTTAAATTGGACTTTGACACAAAGGTCAGCTTTCAAATACACCAAAACTGATTTCTATAAACAAACAAGCAAACAAACCAAATCTTACTACCTTCTATAAAAACTGTTTTTCTCCAAAAAAAATAAAGACCTAGAGAGGCAAAATTTTAGCCGGTGTTTGTGGAATTTATTTGGTTTGGAAACTTCAAACCCTTTCAAATTCAGCAGTTATGAAACCTGATGATCCCAAAGCGTTTGTATTTTGTCCCGGCTCGCTTGTCCATCTGTTTGGTGTCCTGTGGTGAGAAGCAATATTAGAAGTTGTTGATCTGAGATAAAAGAATCCCGGTCTTAGAGGGGCTCATCCGTAGCTCCCACATCCCCCGTTCCGCCGAGTGCCACGGGCTGAAACAGCGCCCGTGAAACAGCGAGGGGAAACTTCCGAAAATAAACCTCGCTAAAGCACTTTGAACACCTCTGATCTCTGAACACAGCTCTCTGTGCGCTGCTCCTGCCACAGGGCACGGGCAGCTCCAGCTCAGTGTGTGTGTCCCTGTCCCCGGTTACCGGCACGGACAGCTCAGTGTGTGTGTCCCTGTCCCCGGTTACCGGCACGGGCAGCTCCAGCTCAGTGTGTGTGTCCCTGTCCCCGGTGATGGGCACGGGCCCCCGGCCGCAGAGCAGCCCTCGGACACAAACGGGGACACCGCGACTGGGTGGCTTTGCAATTTCTCCCGATTAAAGCCATGTAGGTTAATCCGTGCTTTTGGTGGGGTGGTCCGCGTCTGCGGAGCAACGTGCACAAACCAGAGCACGACAAAACCAAAGCACCCAACCAACTCCGGCCGCCAGCAGGGCCCGGGCAGCGCTCGGGCTGAGCGCGGGGGAGCGCTGGGCTGGATCCGGGGAGCGCTGGGCTGGCTCCGGAGCTGAGCTGGGCTAGCTCGGAAACAGCGCTGGGCTAGCTCGGAAACAGCCCTGGGCTGGCTCGGAAACAGCGCTGGGCTAGCTCGGAAACAGCGCTGGGCTGGCTCGGAAACAGCGCTGGGCTGGCTCGGAAGCAGCGCTGGGCTGGCTCGGGAGCAGCACCCGCCGCCTCCAGCAGGGCTGCGGGTGCCGGGGCCGGGCTGGGGGATGCTGCTGCTGCTGCCCCCGCCCCGCCGCCCGCACACGCGGCCCCGCCGCCGCCGCCGCGCCCGCCCCGCGCCCTGCCCCCGGACATCGGACAGCCCCACGGACACCGGACAGCCCCCGGACAGCCCCGCGGACACCGGACAGCCCCACGGACACCGGACAGCCCCGCGGACACCGGACAGCCTCCGGACAGCCCCGCGGACACCGGACAGCCCCGCGGACACCGGCCAGCCCCCGGACAGCCCCGCGGACACCGGACAGCCCCCCGGCCAGCCCCTCTCCCCTCCCCTCCCGCGGCGGGGCCGCGCCGAGCCGGGCCATGGAGCAGCACCTGCGGCGCCTGCGGCAGGAGCTGGTAAGGGCCGGGGGTCGCACCGGGGGGCGGCTTTGGACGGGGCTGGGAAGGGCTCGGGGTCCCGCCGCTCACGGAGGGCAGGTCCCGGTTTTGGGTCGGGGGTCCCGCCGCTCCCATCCCCGTGAGCGGGGGCAGGTCCCGGTTTTGGGTCCCGGTTTTGGGTCGGGGTCCGTCCGGCTATCGGAGAGAAACCGCGGCGGGGCCGTGCGGGGGCTTTAGGGACAAGCACAGGTCAGAAATGAGAGGAGCAGCCACGCAGATGGACAGGAACAACTTTCTGGGGATGCAAGGGCTGTAAAAGGAGCGCGCTGGCACCTCCGGTACCCTGTGGAAATAGTTCTTTAATAGGAAAGCCTTTGTCAGGAACGAGCGCTGTTTTCTGCCTCTGCCGCTCCTGCCCGGGGCTCCCCTCGCTCCCGGGGCTTGCTGGGCTGGTGCTCCGGGGCTGGCTGGGGTGCGATGGAGGAGGAACTGATACTTCCCAAAATAGGGTTCCAGCGGGTCTGGCTCGGAGTCTGCGTTGATAAATAGATAATGAGAACAAAAGGGGAAGACAAGGCAGAGCACGAGCGGCTGGGTGAAGTTTCTGAATGCGAGAAGCTCCCGGTTTGGACTGGAAAGGAGGTTGGTTGCAGCTGGGGTTGTGTGCAGTGCCTGCATTGCAGGAAGCATTCCATGTATAAAACCAGCGAGTCCCGGCCGGGCAGGCAAAGTTCAGCTGTGCCCAGGGCAGGAGAGCCCTGTGCTCCTCCTCATCCCGGGCTCTGGGGAAACACGGGCTGGGGCAGTGGCCTTTCACTCCCGAGAAATGTGGCAGCAGTGACATTTAACCTGCTGGCGTTCCCAGTGTTTCCCCAGCAAACACAGGAGGTGAAAAACAAACTAAAACAAAGGAAAATGGGAGTCACTGGTGTGCTGTACACTGAGTGTGACAAATGAAATGCAAACTGGGACATGTACAGAATAATCTGAGAGCTCTTGAAAATCTGAGTTGGGAGCTGGGATGGCAGAAGGAATAATTCCCAGAAGAACATCCTAAGAATAAGGTTCCTAAATCAGTATTTTGTCTTCTAACCAAATCTGTTTTGTTATCTGAGCAATATTTTTGTAGAGGAGCCTGAACATTGCACCTCTAAAGAGTCTAAACCGTGCCTGTTTTGTAGTGCCAAATATAACTTCTGAAGAGTCAATATATTCAACAGAGAGGCAGATCCCTCACACTTAATGTGCAAGCCAGAAAAAAAATAATGCTTTAAATGAGAAAACTCTGGCTTTCTTCAGTCCTTCAGTCCTGCAGAAATTGATTTTTTCAATTGTAAAAATGCAACAGTTTTTATTATATTAATGAACCATGGCTTAGCCTGGCATGAATCTGTGTGTATGCTTGGCTTAAAAAAGTGGCAGGGGGCAGATATCACCTTCAGCTGGACGAGCTGTGACTTGACTGAGAGCAGCCTGGGTCTCCTCACGTTTGGTTTTCACCAGTCCCATTCGTTCCCCCTCCCAGCAGCCGGGTTTTGTTATTCAGACTTTAAAGCTTCCTTTCCCACGGCTTCTGTGGGACCTGGGTGCAGTTGTGGGCGCGCTGTGCGGGACACCCATGGGTGCAGCTGGGCCGAGCCTGGGGTCACCTCCTGCAGCCCCCAGTGAAAGTGGGAACTGCAGCACTGGGATCCCGAGCAATGACAGCTTGTGAGAATCAGTTCTGGAATTAAAATAAATGAATGTTTCTGTCCAGAGCAGCAGCTGGGCCCATCTGCAGCACGGGCAGTGGGAGCTGCTCTGCCACAGCCTCGCTGCTGGGCACAAACTGCCCCAGCTTGGGATGCACCCGGGGCACGGCAGGAATGGTGAGGATGGATTTGGCCACTGCAGCCAGGGAACCTCCCGAGTGGGGCATCCCTGGGAACTGAGGAGCACACCCGGCTGTGCTGTGTGCCACGAGCAGCCCTGCTGTGCTCAGCTGCCCTCCGAGAGGAGCCAGCCCTGCTGGGGCTGCTCAGTGGCACAGGGCAGGGTCACAGACTGTCCCATGAGCAGCTTAGTTTGTCTCTGGTTTGGCAAACCAGACTTTTGGGCAGTTTTGAGGAGGAGATTGTCTCAAAAAACAGTGGATGTTGGCACAGCTCCCAGTTCCCAAGGAAAGGTTATCTTCCAGTGCAACTCAATCCCCCAGCAGTGTGAGATAGGAGGATTCCAGCTCTGTTTTTTCTTTCCTTTGCTTTGTTCATTAAAAACATATTTAATTGCTGCTGTGCTTGGCTGGGGCTGCTGGTGAGCCCCCAGTGTCACCTGTGCCTGAGAGCACAGCGAGCTGTGCCAGACAAGTCACCGAGCACTGAGCCCTGGCACGCTCACCCTGCTCTTCCCATTTCCTCTGGGAAAGCTCTGCCAGGGCTCCCGAGGATGAATCTGACCCCTTTCAGGCAGTGAGGGAGAGCTCTCCCGTTCCACTCGCATGTTTTCCATTGTAAGCTGATAGTTTCTGGCATGTGTGGTGTCCCTTTGATTGGAATTCATTCAGAAGCTTCCACATGCAAATGCTGCACAGGCAGGAGAGCCTCAGCTGACACAGCCATTCATCTGCAGGCTGCTTCCAGGGGCTGGGATCCCCATCCCAGCCTGACACCGGCCTGTGGAGCCATTCCCAACAAGCTGTGCCAGCTCTCTGCACCCCAGCCCCGGCTGCAGGAAATACTCAGGACCTTGTTCTCCTCCAGGCAGCCCCTGGAGATTTATGGACACGCTGTGGCCTGTGGGATGTGCAGCGCTGCTGTGTGGGTCTGGTGATGGAGTAAGCTGTGATTCTGCACCCCTGATTCATCTGTCCTTCCCGTGCAGTGTGCCCCAGAGCTCGGGAATGTGCCATTTGTGCCATTAATCCCCATCCTCAGAGCCCTTTGGGCTGCGTCAGCCGCATTCGGAATCTGCAGATGTCGTTCTGAGGCACAGCAGAATTGTGCCTGCTCCCCGAGCCACAGAACATTCTCTCAGCTGAGGGATCAGATTTAACCCTCCCTGGCACAGAGGAGTTCATTTCTGTGCCCCTGTGCACACAGCAGCACCTCCCTGCACTCAGACACCTGCACACTCTGCACTGATGTGCAGCATCACCCGTGGACCGTGGGCTCATCTGCACTCAGAATAAATCAGTTTTCTCTCTGGGGACTGCTGAGTCCATAGGGTAGATTAATCTGGGACGTTGGGTTTGTGTGCCTCTAACAGGCAAGGGGGCACAGCCACGTCAGCTGTGCTTGTAACTTTCCTTGGCATGCTTTGGTTTTCACATGAATCCAGGATATATCTGGGGTTTCTCTTTTTACTGGGAGGAAAAGTATTAAAGCCACTACTCTGACTTGAACTTTTAATGTTCTCCCTGCACATTTGTCATAAATGCACTGAATTACTGAGTTTGATAGAGTCTGACTCCCTTCTTACATTAATTTATGTCCTGGTAGACAATGTTTCTTGCTATGAATATCCTGCAGGAATAGAACATTGGGTCCGAGTGAGAAATGCAGCCAATTATTTTTACTCTTTGTCTCACACTGGGTCCTATTCCGGTAAGTGCGTCACGCTCCGAGAGGATCTGCTGTGTTTTCATTCCTGCTCTCTCAGAAGGGGCAGCTCGGCTGTTCTGTGCTCTGTGAGACACAAATGAAGCCCTGAGGGTCTGGTGTCACTGCTCCAGCTCCAGCAGGTGGGAACAGGCAGCTCCACGTGTGTCTCTGCTCAGGCAGGTCCCTTTTTGGGTGACTTTGCCCTGGCTGCAGGAGGCAGCTCCAGAAGGTTGGGAGGCTGTCACAGGATCTCATTCCTTGGTGTTCCTGGGGGGAAGGTGCAAAGGAGAGACTTGGCAGCAGATGTCCTGTCACATCTAACTGGGGAGAGGAGGCACTCACAGGCCTTGTCCTCTGGGTTATTTCCAGAGCAGTCACCTAAAGATGAGGATGGATTTTTTCAGACTCCCAGCTTCACATAATCAGGAGCATTAAAGAGCAGATTCCCAGGGAAGCAGGCCTGGGCTGAAAAATGACACTTTTAACCATCATCTTCAGTGGCCAGTGTGTCCTGTGCTCTCTCTTACCCTTGGGTTGTGAGTAAAAGTCTGGAGACTGGAGTTATTTTTGGCCCATTTTTATCCTGGTTGAGGAGAATTGATTTTTCTGATTTGCCTTTGAACACAGAGAGTGTGATTGGGAAGTGCAGAACAATATCCTTGCAGTGGGAAGGAAGGTGGAGAATGGAGTGATGTGAACCATGTCCTTCATGGTTAACATCTGCTCAGGATCTATTTAAATTGTTGTGAGGGGGAGTCCCTGGTTCAGTTTCAGCATCCTTCCTCTTCAGACAAACTGTGAGCTCACAGTTAGCATCCTCACGTACCCCTGACATACCTGGGGGAGACAAGAAGTAAAAGAAGGACTTGAAATTATTGTGATAAAACACAAGGACTGAAAGACAACTGCAGGCCCTTGGCATCCTCCAGGGGAAGGAAAAGAAAGGTGGAACAGCTCCGTGTGAGCTGTGCTTGCTGGCTGTGCCCAGCCACAACTGCAGCCTGGCTGGAGATTAATCCAGTTAGTGACCCAAAGGGAAACACAGAAACAATATCATCAGCTCAGCAGTTCTAAAATAATTTCAGTCTCTATTATGTCATCTGCTGTAAATACCAATTGTTTGCTGCTGGCTCTGTTGCCCATCAGAACTATTACTGAGAGCTATTTGCCATTTGTTCTTTCCTGTTCTCTTAGCAATAACTTCCTCTCTGTGCATTTCTTTTACCTAAGAGCTGGACATCTGTCTTCCTCCTCATTGTGACAAACACACTCAGGGCTCCTCTCCCCAGCTCTGTGCTCAGCTGAACGCTGGGGGTGGCTGGGCTTTTCCTTCCATCAGCATCACCAGTGTGATGTGTGCATGGGCTGGGGATGCAGACAGCTTTGGGAGAGCGACTGGAACTGGGTTCTGAGAGCTCGGTGAAGGGAGATGGTAACAGAAAAACATCTGTTCCCAAATGGCTGGGAGAAGTTATCACTTACCTGGGAAGTGGGCAAGGAAAACCTCCCTGGTTTGTAACTCTCGGGTATTTGAGGCTGAATTTGATGAAATGCCAGGAGCTGCTGGAGGAGATTCCTTGGGACAGGCTCTGCTGTGTTAATCAGAGGTGGAAGATCTTTGATTTCCCAGTGTGTGGAGCAGCTGTGGGTTATTGTTTGGGGAGTGAGGAGATCATGGGAAGGGTGGCTTTGCTGCTCAGGGTGGTGCATTTCCAGTGCAAAAACCACTCTATATGTGAACTCTGGCAGTTTTTTGTTTGGCTCCCCCCATGTTGAACATTCCCTGCTGATGGTTTGAAAGTGGAACTTTGAATTTTGGGCTTCATTTTTCAGTGCTTGGGGTGTCTTAGTTTGAGCTTTGCACTGAGGCAGAGCTGCCTGGGTCTCACCTGCACAGGAGGACTGAGCCAGGTAATGCCTCAGTGCTGGAGAAAGGAACCTCTCCCATCACACAGCAGTCCCAGGCACTGCAGGAGAACACAGCCCTGTGAGTACTTGTCTTGCTTTAAAGGGCATGAGTTGGCTTGTGCAGAATTAGACAGAAAATATTTCATGCCAATTTTTAGGGATTGCAAAAGTTTCAGGAATAATGAGATCCAATTTGAGGCATCTCATTTTTTACTGGTTTATAGAGACAGATTTGGATATCTGCATGTTGTCATGGTTCTAAGAGGGCTTTTTTTGGAAGCCAAACAAGCAGTGCTATTGAGGGGCCAAGTGTCTCAGAGGAGGCACCCTGGGAATGCTGCTGGATTTGTGCATCAGGCTCTGTGCAGAGCAGAGTGGCAGCGCTGCTGGGGTTTGCAGAGGCTCAGGCAGAGATCTCCTCATGTCCAGCTCACACAGCAGCACCTGCAGGAGCCCAGCAGGCTCAGGCTCTCTCCCCACACCTCCTGAAGCTCTCTGGGATTCGGGGTCACATTCACGCTCTGTGTGCACCCACACTTCATCACAAATTTCAGTTCCTTCTGCTCAAAGTGTGTGGCCAAGAGCCAGTGAGGCTACAAGGGCTGTCTCTTGGAGCTCCCATCACCTCCAGCAGTGCTGCCATTTGATTTCCAGCCCTATCTGCTGAATTATTTGCAGAATGCCTTTTTCTTCTCTCAGACCAATAGTTCAGTCCTGACCCTCTGCCAGGGAGGTGATCTCTCTTCTCTGGGACGTTGTTCCTTTTTGGAGAGACTCAGAGAAGCCAGTCTGAACTTGGGAGAGCTGAGATCTTGGCAGGGAGGAAGAGCTGGCAGTTAGACACTGGGGAAGGTTTATTTTCCCTCCAGAATTTTCTTTCCAAGGTGAGTACTCTTAATTGCAGGTGGGTGGAATCCAAGCCCCGCAGGCTGTTTGGTCACCAGGCAGTGACTTCACTTTGGGTTGGGCTTCCCTCTCTCTCCATTCTGTAAAAGACTGAGCAGATACCGTGAAGAGCAAGAGATAAAGGAGAGGGGGTTGGTTTGCTTCATTTTTTAACTTGCACAACCCGAAATTGTTGTTTCAAACACAAAGCAGTGTTTGCCAGCAGAGTTAGAGGTCTCAGGATGTTGAAAGCTGTCACTGCTGGAGGGATTCACCCCTCCCAGGGCCAGCCATGGAGCAGGACAGAGGATCCCAGCCCAAAACCTCCTCCTCTCCTCTCCTGTCCTGTGCTGCCAGGGGCAGCTCAGCCCCAGCATCCCCACCTCAGGCATTCATTCCCAGGAGAGGCTTTCCACACAGGAAAACATCCCCTCTTCTTTCCCAGTGTGGTGCTGGCACCAGCTTTGGCAGCCCCAGCTCCTTTGTTCAGGAGAGGTGCTGCCTTTGGGCTCAGGGCTGTTCCTGCTGGGGGCTGGGAGCTGGGGGCTGGTTCTGGGTGGGGAACAGCCCAGGAAGGGTTAATGCTCCCTGCTCATGCCAGGGCAGCTCTCTGGGGCCGGGGGCTGCAGGAGCCCAGCCCCAGCAGGACCCTGCGCTCCCCACGCCGCGATTACTGAGCTGGGGGATTTGGTGGGAAGTGGCCAATGAGGGGCCAAGCTGGCTCCAAATCCAGCTTTTCCCAAAGCCCAGATAAAACAGACTGCCATTAATGAGGCAGGAAAGGTTAGGACGAGCAGCATTCCAGCAGATCTGGAGAGGTAAGGTGATAGTTCTGTCTGAGGCTGGCAGAGCATCTGGCCCCAGTGGGAACCAGGAGCTCGGTGAGGCTGGAACTGGGACATGATTTGCACGTCTGCAGCAGGAGTTTATTTGCTGATGTTAAGAAATGCCATAGCTGGAGGCTCTGGGTACTGGAATCAGGAAGCTGAGTACAGATTTTCTGTATCTTTGTAGCTGTGTGCTCATTCTGGGTGATAAACAAGTTTCTCGAGAGGAGAGCTCTGAAAAATGACTGTAACCTGCTGGTGAGTTTAGTTTTAGGTTCTGGGGTTTGAAATGGGGATTTGTGGTCAGAAACTGTTGGGCAGTTTTCACTTAGAGAGCTGGGTTGTCACAATTTTCTGATGGCTGCTCTCTCTCGCTGCTCAGCTGCACACAGAGATGGAAATAGAGCAAGTGATTGAACCAGCTTCGTTAAAATGAGGGAGATGTAGAAAGTAAAGCTTGGTACTGTAAAGCTGGATATAAGAAAAAGGTAAAAAGCTGGGCTTTTTCACCCTAATCTTGAGATCTGTTGCTGTACAAAAAATGGTGATGAGCCTTTTAGTGCTGGTGACAGCGTGGGCTGAAGCTTCCCTCGCTGGGGTAATCTCTTCTGCAAAGCACCTCAGCCCAGTGTGGCACGGCCTCACCTCCAGCCCTGCCAGCCCTGCTCCTCCTCCCCCTCCTAAAAAAGAAGTGGCAGCTGTTGGAAAGTGGAGCCCGTTTGCTTTCTGGTGCTTTGGGAATATGATCCAGATCCTGCATGAGAGAGAGGAAGCAGCAGAGCGAGAGAGAAGGGCGGGAGCTGGGAAGCTCTGGAGAATTACTTGCTTATTTTAAGCCTGGTGTAGAAAGTTCAATCTTTGTAGTGAGGTTCAGGGATGAAGCAGAACTGCTACTAAAGGTCCTAGCCTGGGAATCAAAGAATTCCTGGTTGAATGTAAGTAATCCTAGAGTTTGTTGGTTGTTCTGTGCAAAATTTCCAGTGCATTGAAATGTCTTTGATTGTCCTCTAATGAGAGGTGCCTGTGCTGAGGGTGTTGAGAGCTGGTGTGTTATGGAGTAACAATTTAATTCTTCCTGGGGCTTATTTTTAATCTACTTGAGCACTTCAGGTAAGGAAGCAAGGCTCTGTTCTGGCTCCCGATTTCAGCTGGGGACAGGGCACAAAACACTCAAAAGTGCAAGAATATTCCAAAACTGGCAGCAGCCAAAAGCATTCAGAATTCTCCACCCTGGGCTTCTGCCAAGCAATTAATGGAAACTCAAACTCTTTATTTTTGTTGTCAGGTCAAACAATCCACTTCTGTCAGCTCCTCTTATTCCTAGAGGGACACTCCTAGAGAGGTCTAAGGGAAGCTGGGGTGCTGTTGGCTGAAGTGGATGTGGCACAGCTGGGGTGTGTGGCTGTGGCCAGGAGGGAGGGGATGGAGCAGAAAGCTGCTGAGCCCTGCTCTGCTGCCCCATGCTGCTGTCCTGCCCTGGGGACACTGCTGGGGACACTGCTGGGGACACTGCTGGGGACACTGCTGGGGACACTGCCCCACCAGGGACACTGCTGGGGACACTGCTGGGGACACTGCCCCACCAGGGACACTGCTGGGGACACTGCTGGGGACACTGCTGGGGACACTGCCCCACCAGGGACACTGCTGGGGACACTGCTGGGGACACTGCTGGGGACACTGCTGGGGACACTGACCCATCAGGGACACTGCTGGGGACACTGCTGGGGACACTGCCCCACCAGGGACACTGCTGGGGACACTGCTGGGGACACTGCTGGGGACACTGCCGGGGACACTGCCCCACCAGGGACACTGCTGGGGACACTGCTGGGGACACTGCTGGGGACACTGCCGGGGACACTGCCCCACCAGGGACACTGCTGGGGACACTGCTGGGGACACTGCCCCACCAGGGACACTGCTGGGGACACTGCTGGGGACACTGCTGGGGACACTGCTGGGGACACTGACCCGCTGTGCTCTTTCTCTGCAGCTCTCCATGAAGGAGGTGGGTGATGGGCTGCACGAGCAGATGAACTGCATGATGGGTGCCCTGCAGGAGCTGAAGCTGCTGCAGGTGCAGACAGCCCTGGAGCAGTTGGACATCTCGGGGTGCCGGAGCCCCCCGGAGCAGCGCCGGTGCTGCCGCAGCGGAGCCGGCCAGGCCAGGGGACCCTGCCCCCCGTGTCCCGGGACAGCCGGGCTGTGCCATCCCACTGTGTTCCCAGAGAGTGACCACCCTGGAGGAACCCCCTCCTCCTCCTCCTCCTCCTCCTCCTCCTCCTCCTCACGGAGCCCCTGTGGGGAGGGTCTGTGTCCCCCAAAAGGACCCTCCTCGGTGTCCGGCAGAGCGGAGCGCGGCCGGCCCCGGACACCCGGCGGGGGCACAGCTGGGGGGTGGCCGCAGTGCCAGGAGTGCCCGGGCTGTGACGATGGCCACGACTGGACCTCGTCCCTGATGTCCCAGAGCAGGAACCGGCAGCCGCTGGTGCTGGGGGACAACATCTTCGCAGACTTGGTGGGGAACTGGCTGGACCTGCCCGAGCTGGAGAAGAAGGGGGAGAGGAGCGAGGAGTCCCTGGCCCTGAGCAGATCCCAGGAGCTCTGCAGGAAGTTCTCCCTCACAGCCAACATCTTCAAGAAGTTCCTGAGGAGCGTCCGGCCGGACCGGGACAGGCTGCTCAAGGAGAAACCTTGCTGGCTTCCTCCTGAGGACAAACAGCCCGAGATTTCCAAGAGGTCCAAAAAGATCAGCAAACTCAAGGGGACATTTTACTTGCCCCTGCACGGGAACCTGCAGAGCCATCACAGCAAAGCAGAGAGGTGCCCGAGGGCAGAGAGCCGTGGTGAGCACCCCAGAATGGGCTCCAGGAAAGCCCAGGACTCCAGGGAGCTCAGCCAGGCGGGGTTTGACATCAACACGGCCGTTTGGGTCTGAGCCTGTCCCATCCTCTGCTCCAGCACCACGCTCCCCTCTCCAGGAGACTCCTGAGCTCTCTGCAGGGACACAGAGGAGTCCTGCAGGACGTGCTGCCGGCTTCACTCGCCTGCACATGGAATTCTCTGGACAACTGCAGCTGCAGGGACTGCCTGAGCAGCAGCTGGCACAAGCGGGGAGACCTTTGGGGGCCAATATTTTGCTGATATTGGCAAAAATAATCTGAGTCTTTAGCAGCTTTAGGGTGAGTGGTGCCACAGGTGAGCAGCTCCTGGTGCCAGGCCCATTCCATCATCTCCACCTCAATGGCTGCAGCACAAAATCCACGGTGTGCATGTGTGTGTATGAGTGTGCAAATACATATATATATATATAGTTTTGTTAAAAAAATCTATTCCTGCTTGTGTGCACTTGAAACTGGGTTACAAACCAGGCATCCGAGCCTTGTACCTGAAGCACTTGTTATTTAAATGGAAAGAAATAAGTTTGAATTTATAAGACTTGAACAATTGCTGAGTGGGGGGCAAACCCCCAACTTTGGGGGCGTTTTCCCTTAAACTGCATCCCTGGTGCCCTCCCAGCACCTCTCCCTCCCCTCCCAGTTCAACCAGCAGGGCACAAGGCTCAGTACAGGGGGTTTGTGGCCTGAGGGTCTCGGTGGGTTTGCCCCTCTCCCCTCCCCTTGTCCCTGTGGATCACTCCAGGTACAACACTGCTGAAGTTTATTGTTGGATTTTCACCCAGATGCAAACTTCAATCCCCCATTTCTTGTTGTGTTCCCTGTTGCTGTTGTACAAACCTCGTTTTGACAGAACCGAGTTCTTCAGTGTCCGACTCTCCAAGAGTTTGCAATAAAGTGGGATCGGTCTCGTCTCGGCTGTGGGACAGCCTGGGTCTCCTCTTCTGTCTCTGGGGATGTTCCCAGCTGGGATCAGGCACTCTGGGGAGCAGCCAGAGGAGCTTCCATTCAAGGGGAGGTTGTAAATCAGGGCAGAGCTCCCTGCCAGGCTGCCAGCACTGCTCCACAGGCACAAATGCCCCTGCACAGCCCCGAGAGCCTCCAGGGCTGCTTTGGCTTCTCATCCATCCTGCTCCCCCCACAGTGGCACAGGCAGGGGACAGAGGTTTGGGGGAGACGCTGCTGCCAAGGGGAGAGGGCTGGGGGTCCTGCCAGAGCCCTGGGGAGCTCAGAGCTCAGAGCATCACCATTCCTGGTGATGGAATCACAGCCCCGTTCCCGGGGCAGCAGCCTCAGCCCTGTTCCACTCACTCCCAGTTCAGGAGAGCCTCATGTGCCAGCAGGGCATTATTTGTTTTAAACACACAGCTCTGTTGCTGTTGTAACTTCCCAGGGCAGAGAGGCCAGTGGCAGAGGCGTGGAGACAGAATTCTTTTTCTCCTTTGCAAATTAAATATAGGCACAAGGCAGCCGTGTTTGTGCCCATACAAGGAGAGGAGCAGGGCAGCCCCCGAGCTCAGCACTCCTGCAGGAACCTGAGCAAGCTTTTCTCCTTCCTCCTCTGGCCTTCAGGGCTGGTGGCTCCCCCTTCCCAGTGTCTCTGAACGCTGGAAAGCTGCTTGTGAAGCATTTTGTTTTCCTTCTCTTTTATCAGTAGCTCATCCTGCTTGTTACCTCCCTGCTCCTTTTGGAGGGGAAGCAAAGAGAAGGAGTTTTCCAGAGAGGGGAGCAGCTTTTCCTGCACCAACCTCAGTCCCCAGGAGTGTGGCCTCAGCCCTGGGCTCCTCTGCAGCCCAGGCACAACCTGGGGGTCCCAGCCCCGAGCCCTGGGGCACCCCCATGGCCAGGAGCACATCCCAGACGTGTCCCACTGGCCCCAAAGGCTGAGCCCCAGGGAGAGGAGCTCTGTGCTGGATGGGGATTTGCTCAGGAGAGCTCTGAGCCCCAGGGAGAGGAGCTCTGTGCTGGATGGGGATTTGCTCAGGAGAGCTGGGCTCTCCCCCTGTGAGCTCGTCCCTGGCATTGCCCTCGGCGCTGGGCAGAGCTCAGCCAGGCTGACACTGGGATGGGAGGTGAGGGACACCCTTCTGCAGGTGTTTATAACATTCAAACCTGTGCAAGGTTTGTGTTTCGTGGGGACCAGGCTGGGGGTGTGCAGGACGGGGGGATCAGATGCCACACGGTGGGAAAAGCAGCTCCAGGGATCGCTCCCCGTTTCCTCCCAGCAGTGCAGCTCCCGTGGCTCTCCCGAGTGCTGAGCCCAGCCCAGCAGCTGCTGGGGTTCTCCCCCAGCTCTGGGGCCTCAGCAGGAGCCACAGGAGGTTTTTCTGGAGGAGCAGCACTTGTGGTCCCCCGTGCTGTCAGCAGCTGCCCCCGGAGCATGGGGGCTGTGCCAGGAGCTGCTCGGATCAGCTGCTGCCCTGCCCTGCCCTGCCCTGCCCTGGCCTGTCTGTCCCTGCTCTGGAGAGGGTTTTTCTTCTGCTGGCACGAGGAAAGGGCAGCTCTTGGCCCCAGCTGCCTCCCACATCTTCCTCTCCCACCCAGAGCGCTGCAGCTCCTGGGCACAGCCAAACCAGGGCTCCTGTGAGCAGGGACAGAGCCCGGGGAGCTGCTGGCACCCCTCGGCCCCAGGGACAGGACAGAGGGGTGGGGGCTCCTTAATGTGCTCCTTTTCCAGAGGGACCCTTTGCATGGACAGCTGACCCAATGCCCAGCGTGCTTTCAAACCTACTGCTCTTCTCTCTGCCTCTCAAGTGTATCTTCAAAGGATGTTTTGCATTAAAATAGGATTTTCCAGGGTGTTTGCAGTGACAAATCCAGTGTGGTCTAAGCTTGAAACACTTGGAAATAGTGAGAAAATGTGGCTGAGTCTCAAAGTTCACAAGAGAAAAAAATGTTTAATAAATATTCCTTACAGACATTCAAATAATAAAGAATATCACCCAAGCCAGACATCCTCCCTAATTTAGTCTCCAGAGCAGGATCTGCTAATAGATCAGAGATGGGTTTGTGAATTACCATTTCACTTCTCCAGGGACTTTTCCTGAAATCATAATGGCTTTTGCTCCTCTTTTTTTCTTCATGAAACTGCCATGAAATTGTTCTCCGTTATTAAGTATGAAACCCACCTAATTAGCACAATGACAGTGTCTAACGAGGCCCTGGCTGTTCTGCATGGCTGCTAGGAGTGGCTAATCCCAAACACGGGACAATAATTACAGGAGCAGCTCCCTGTGAGCTTGGGACAGCAGCGATGGCAGAGGCAGCCTGGGCATTGGGATTTATTGGGAATTCTGTTCAGTCTCATCCCAGGGCTGGATGAGCAGCACATCCCAGAGCTTCCCCAGCCCAGGCACCCAGCACTGCAGCTCCACAGCCCTGGAGAGGATGAGTGCTGCCTCTGGCCCATATGGAGAGAGGATTTAGCTCTCACGTTAATCGAGTGCTTCTCCAGGAGCTGCTCCTGCTCGGCCTCCCTGGGCTTTCCCTTCCTGGTGCCCACACCCTGCTCTCCGGGCCAGATGGCCTCCAGAAGGCTCCCAAATGTGCCTGTAATTAAAAAGCCTTGATTTTCAAAACCATTTCACAGCTTATCCTTCTGACAATGAGATGGGGCTTCTTAGGCTGCTGCAGGGCAGGAGGGAAGGCAAGCACGGCTGGCTGCCCTGGGCAGCGTTTCCCTTTGCACTGACACAGGTTCTCTTACTGTTTGTGCAGTGCCAGGACCAGGGGCAGTGCCTTTAAACTGGGAGAGAGCAGGGTTGGACTGGATATTGGGAAGGAATTCCTCCCTGGCCCAGCTGTGGCTGCCCTGGATCCCTGGCAGTGCCCCAGGCCAGGCTGGGCAGGGTTTGGAGCAGGGTTTGGAGCAGGGTTTGGAGCAGGGTTTGGAGCAGGGTTTGGTGGGAGGTGTCCCTGCCATGGCAGGGGTGGAATTTGGGGATGTTTAAGGTGCCTTCAGCCCACACCCTCTGGGGTCCATGAAACTGAAACTGGGGCTCCCTGTGAATTTATAACATGTGAATTTATAACATGTGAATTTATAACATGCCCTGCACACCTGAGCTGCTGCTGAAGCCTCGCTGTGCTCGTGGTGCCCGAGGCTCAGCCCCAGCCCTGAGCCAGCCCTGCTGACCTGGAAGCTTTCCTGACTGCACTCCCAGCAAACAATTCCCCTCAGCTCCCCTCTGCTGAGCCCAACAGTGAATTGCCACATCCTGGCTGAACTCAGATCCCTTGGAGTCAAAGTCCAGCTCTGGTTTATCCCCTCGGGCACATCCCCATCACCTTCCCTGCAGCATCCACCAGCAGCAGAATCCCTTCCCCAGCACGGCCCGCACGTCTCTGCAGGAGCAGCCCGGGGTTTCTTTCTCTTCCCTTTTGTTCAAGTTCATTTGTATCCACGTGGCATTTCTAATCAAGGACTCGCACCCTTCCAGCTGGCAGGCAATCTCCTGTGCTGCTGCTAGAGCAGAAATAAAGAGGAGTTTACTGCAATGATTTCCTCGGCGAGCTTTGGGGAGCCCGAGCAGCCCCGGTTTGGCTGTGCCCAGCTGATCCCTGCAGCTCCTCGTGGCCTTTCTGCAGCTGCAGGGGTCATTCCTGGCCGGGATCAGCAGCTCCTCGTCTGTGGCTTTTTGGGAGCATTTCCTGCAATAATGGAACTGAGCAAAGCCTCTGAGCTGGCTCAGATTTCCCGGCTCTCGCTGGACAGGAAAGCAAAGGGGGAAAATCAATGTCCCAGAAAGAAGAACCAGCTGCTTGTGTGTCAGTCCTCACCTTGGGCAGGCTGGAGGTGAATTTGGGGAGCACTTTGACTGTAAATGTCCCCTGCAATCCCGGGGGGCTGGGAGGACACGAGCTGTGTGACTGGAGTGTGGGTCCAGCCCTGCCCAGCTCTGAATCACACCCAGGGAAGGGGCTGGACGTGACCCCAGCCCCGGGAACAGACCCTGGCACAGGGGTGACACACAGGGGTACTCTGCACTCATTCTCTGTGCTCTGTTTTACCTGTAACAGAGTCATTTACTGTAATTCCTGGGGCTGGCAGGGCCCAGGGGGCTGCCTGGCTGTTTTGGGGAGCAGGAGGCTCGCAGTGAGCTCCAGCCCAGGGCAGGGCACTGCAGCACAGACCCTGCAGAAGGGCCCTGGCTGAGGCTGGCACTGCTCAGCAGGAGCGTGGCAAGGAGCAAACTCCCCGAGACATCCGTGTGTCCATCCCCACTCTGCTGCCAGACAGCACAGATGGCCAGGGCTGCTGGACAGGAGTCCTGGGGAGCTGGGGGCACTGGGGGAACTGGGGGTGCTGGGGGCACTGGGGGAACTGGGGGTGCTGGTCTGTCCCTCTCCCCTGAGAAGCCAAGAGCAGCTCTCGGTTCCTGGAGTCCCTGCAGAGCCCGGAGCGATCCCTTCCCCGGGCTCTCGGCTCAGCCCGGGGGTGCTGCTCCATCTGGAGCCCATCCTGGGGTGGCTCGGTGCAGCTCTCCCGAGATACCTGCCCAGAGCTTCCCCCTCCTCCTCCTCCTCCTCCTCTCTGTTCCAGCCCAATTACCGGCACCCAAAGGCAGCCAGCCAGGCGTTTATGCTGCAGCTGCCTGATCTGCATGTGCTCATGCTAATGGTGTGGAAACGATTCATGGGCGGCTTTGTGCTGAGTTTCCTGTGCCCTGAATTGAGCTCAGCTTGGAAAAAAGCGAGCGGCTCCTCTGCATTTGAAATCATTCGAGAGGGGAACTTTCTGTGCGCGCCTTACCTGGCTCTCAAACGCGTCTCTGATGTAATTAATGTGTCAGCAGGACGGTCGGAGCTTTGCACGGAGTGTGAGCCTTAAAGAGGCAAATAACACAGATATTCCTAAGAGGAATTCTTGTTCATTCCTAAGAGGAGTGGGACAAACGTTCTATTTGCAGCTACAGAGCATTGGGAAATTCTCTGGAGATAAGCTGCGCTGCCAGGAAAGTCGAGCAGAATTCTCCTTCCGCAGAGGTTTTATGGCAGCTCTAAATCACCCGGAGATGGGCAGGATAAGGCACCCTGGAACAGCCAGAGCTGCACTTTCCTCCCAGCACCCTGCAGGCAATTCCTGCTGCTCCTCTTCCTCAGCTCGGGAATTCCTGCTGCTCCTCTTCCTCAGCTCGGGAATTCCTCCCGCTCCTCTTCCTCAGCTCGGGAATTCCTCCCGCTCCTCTTCCTCAGCTCGGGAATTCCTCCCGCTCCTCTTCCTCAGCTCGGGAATTCCTCCCGCTCCTCTTCCTCAGCTCGGGAGCAGAGGGACCCCGGCCCTTCGGGGCTGGATCACCCCGGGAGCGGCCCGGGGCACGGCAGGGGGACAGTGCCACCTCCAGACAGGGACAGTGCCACCTCCAGACACGGGGACAATGCCACCTCCAGACAGGGACAGTGCCACCTCCAGACACAGGGACAATGCCACCTCCAGTCACAGGGACAGTGCCACCTCCAGACAGGGACAGTGCCACCAGGGGCTGGGGGTGACAGTGGCACTGGTTGCTCCAGGGTGACAGTGTGAGTGGCACTGCCAGCTCCAGGGTGACAGGGTGACAGTGTGAGTGGCACAGGAGCGGGCAGGAGCACTGGGCTCCAGCAGGGGAAGTTTGAAACGCTCCATGAACAGCCTGTCACCCCTGCAGCCCAGCCAGGGGACGATTCCCGGGGCCCAATC